>NC_137952.1:40016015-40713223 GCF_963924665.1 Micromys minutus | reverse complement strand
AGTGTTCTCTTCAAAGTGAGGGATTACAAACCAAAGTGTGTCTCAGATGGGATAAAAATGAAGTGTAACGTTAAGTGAAGAACACTAGACCATTTGACAGGAAGATGTTAGATCCTTTAATAGCTACTGTACTCACATAAGCTCATTGTTATTCATGCAGTAAGGTGAAGGTAATTCTGGGCTGGCCTAAAGCAGTGGCCCGAGGGTATCACAGTTGGAAAGAAGTTGGCTGTATCCTAAGTAATTCAGTTTGCACACCCATGGAATAAGGACACCTGGCTAGATGAGAGTTGGGGTAAAGGTAAGTGAGATGTCACAGAGCTCTAATGGCGATTAGAGCATCCCTTGTTAACTTGAGAGTGAAAGTAAGCCCAATTTAATTGAACGGTTATGTATGTTAAATTAAATTGGTGTGTAAGTTAAGCACACTCATAACAGTGAATGCAAGTCAAACTAAGCCAAACCACAGCAACATAGCATTTACTGGTACATTATTTACGATAATAAAATCCCCCATCCCCTTTTTTAACCTCCAGCACCCATAACCCTCTTTATTTCTCAGAGATAATTAGGGTTTGTTTCTTATATAGCTTTTAAAACTGTTTCTAGTTTAGTGTGCCAGTTAAGCAAGGTTCTGATGATTTCAGGCCACAGGAAAAAAACACCAATGTAAGCCCCACCCCCAAGTTGACTGGCAAGATGCTGTGGTTATCTTGCTGAACTAAAGCAGGGTTAAATTCCATATTTTTTGGAAAGGAGAACGAAAGGAAGGTTGCCAGGCATCCCAGTATCCTGTGTCTGATGCTGCTGCTAATATGAGTGGGCTGCCATTCTCAAGCCTCTGCTATTTTGGATTTGCTTCCAAATGTAAATGGCCAAGCTAGAGGGATTCAGTGAACTGTAGTAAACCTGAAATGGGGGAGGGAGGCAGAGAGAGAGAGGTGATGAGATAGAAAAATCTTACAGTGTAGAGAGCTGATTGTCTTTGTTGTACAGGATAAATGGTCCCTTGTTGACAGTGATCTCAAGAAGGACATATTGCCCATAAACACGTTCCTGGTTAGTCACACACAAACACATGCGCACTGCAAGTCTTGACTCTGAGCCAATTACCATTCACACCATAGTATGTGTGGGTGTGTTCATGAAGGTTCAGGTGTCTGAGGAAATCTGTGGTTTTGGATCTCCTGGAGCTGGAGCCACGCCAAATGGGTGCTGAGAACCAAACCCAGGTCCTCTGGAAGAGTAGTGCATGATGTTAGTAGGTGAGTCATTTTTTTACTTCTTTAGCCCTAAGGATACATTTTGTAATTGGTGATGTCTTAGCACTAGCTACATTTTAAAACACTTCATTTCCTTCTCTTTCAGGCACATAAAATCATGAGTTTTTTTTTTTTTTTTTTTTTACAGGTTGGGATTTTGCACAAGTTTGAGCAATAGTATTAGTTTCTATCGAAGAATCCCTTATGCATCTACAAAGAAATGAATCCTCAGATAAAATCGTGGAAGGGTCCTCTCCACTACAAACAACTATAGAGCTTATTTTTAGAAATAAAGTAAAATGCTAAGTGTTGGGGACTGCAGTAAGAATTAAGGCGTTCTAATAGTCATACAAACAAATTACAACATGAAGTTTAGTCTTCAGCCTTCAGAGATGACAGACTAAGTTCTAGATATGTTGAGTGAAGGCGCCATATTTGCAGAGATTGTTTACAGCAACCTTCATCCTGGGAAAGATTACACAATATATATATACATACAAACATATGTATATATATATATATATATGTACTCGTTAACGATTATTCATTTTTAAATTGACAGTAATACTGGGTGCTTATATTCTATTGAACATGATGTTTTGAGGTCTATAAACACCCTGGAACAATTCTGTTTAGCTAATGAACAAATGCATTACCTCACACTGTAGTTTTAGGGTATAAGCACATAAAATTCACCCTTTAAATTTCTCAAGAATGTAACACAGATGTTACTCACTATATAGATAGTGCTGTTTCCAGAGAAACACATCATGAGGTGAAAATGCTTTCCCTAGCTCCACCTAGTCTGTCCGACATGCTCTTACATTAGTCTACAGTGAGGCAGAATCCACCACTATGAAATCTGGCTCATGTCAAGTACTGAATATTGTCATGCAATTTTTGCATATTGTTTGAAAAGTGAAAAGCAAACTGATTGTATGGACGTTCACCATAAAAGCACAATTAATGTATATGTAAGATCAGTTCTTATTGATGGCTTTTGGTAGAGTAGCATTCTTTTTGTGGGTGAAGAGTTTCCTGTTGAGCATACACGCCACGGTTTCTTTGTTTAGGTTATCTACTGAGGGCCGCTTAGTCTGGCTTATATTTATAACTCTATTATATTATGTAGAGTGCTGCTATAAAAACAAGAATTCAGATAGCTCTTTGACTTGCTGCTCTCCTTTGCTTTGGGTAGGTCATGTGGTTATCCTGCGTTCAATCTGGGGAACCCCATGCTGTTTGTCATCATGGGATCCTCAACTTCACATAGGTATGAGCAGTGAGTCAGCGTTCCCTGTGCTCCGTACTTCTGCCAGCTCTTAGCTCATGTCATTTTGAGTGATAGCTGTTGGAGCTGGGGTGTGGTGCTGTCCATTGTGGTTTTCAGTTGTATTTCCCCGGTGACTGGTAATACAGAGCACATTTCATATACTTGTTACGCATGGCTCTATCTTTTCTGAATAATGGCCATTATTCAGGCCCCCTTTAGGATTATCTTTCTGTATGGAGTTGTTTATATTCTTTACAAATTCACATCACAAAGTCTAGAGAGTTGTACTGAACCTTATAACCTGTAGGTTTCCTATAGGAGGGACATGGTGAAACCAAAGTCATGGATCTTGAACACTTTAATTCACTAAATACAACCAAAGTTTCTGTTAAATCTTTATGGGGTGGGTCTGGTCTCATTTACTTTACTTGAAATTACAAGTGTGATAAAATACTACTAGGCTTTAAGAAGAGTTTTAAGACATTAACTAGCAGATAACACAAGACAGCAATAGTAGAGACATGGGAAATACAAGTGGAGGAACAGTGATTGCCCAGCTGGCTTATGGCATTAGAGTTCAAAGGCTGATTGAGGACAGGAGAGCCAAGGTAGAGATTGGCAGACACTAAGGGACAATAAGGTGTTCAAAGGACACCTTGAGTGCTGGAGAAGAGAGGCATATGTCCTTGTCAGTCATCCATATGGATGTATGCAGTATCTTGATTTACACTGAACATCACATAGTCTACTAAGTACACAATTCTTTATAGTGATTCAGAAGCATTTGGGACTTTCTCCTGGAAAAGCCTTTGGAGAGGCTTTTCCTTTTCATTTCTAGTTAAAAGTATTCATGGGCCATTATTAAGATAGGCAAGAACAATGACATATTTTATGACAGCTTCTTCTGGATCTATAGGGCTTTGGACCTTCAGTCCTGCCATCCCTGAACAATCTGAGCAGTGCTTTAACCACTAGTATGGAGAAACAGAGCAACATGAGACCCTCCAGGGTATTACCTGGTGGGTCAGAGAAGGGTGGAAAGAGATAGGAAAAGGCAGCCAGTTGTTATATCAGAGTAATGCTGCATGTGAGGGGTGGGGCAAAGTCTGAAAAGTTTTCTTCTAATCTTTTTTTATTAGATATTTTACTTATTTACATTTCAAGTGTTATCCCCTTTCCCAGTTTCCCCTCTGGAAACTCCCTAACCCATCTTCCCTCTCCCATTGCAAGTTGGTACCACCATTGTGGAAATCAGTCTGGTAGTTCCTCAGAAAACTGGACATAGTACTACCTGAGGACTCAGCTGCACCATGCCTGGGCATATGCCCAAAAGACGCTCCAACATATAACAAGAACACGTGCTCCACTATGTTCATAGCAGCCTGATTTATAATAGCCAGAAGCTGGAAAGAACCCAGATGTCCTTCAACAGAGGAATGGATACAAAAATGTGGTACATTTACACAATGGAGTATACTCAAGTATTAAAAACAATGGCTTCATGAAGTTCTCTTCATATCTTAAAGATGTTCCTTGGGATTGGTTCCCTGAATTTGCCAGTGGACAAAAAACAAAGAGGTGGCTTTAAACCTTCTGCTGAAAAATCTCAGTCTATTTTAACAGCTCAAACATGGAGATAAGAAATCTATTTCAGTTTTATTGGACAGGGAATCTCACTATGTAGTTCATGATAGCCCTGAAACTGTAATGATCACACTGTCTTTATTGTTCTAGCATTGTGGTCACTATATGAGGTATTTCAAGATTCTTATATTTGTATCAACTCTGTCCACTTGACTGCACCATCCTCTAAGACTGAACCCAGAGAGCTACATAACATGATATATAGTCCTTATAAAATGCAGCATATCCATTATAAGACTATGAAAAATGCTTAATTCTGCCTTGGGTAACACATTTAATCAGAGACCGACTGACTATGATAAGAACTCAAAATACTGAGGACCTTCCTTCCCTTCCTTCCTTCCTTCTGCTCTTCCTTTCTTCCCCTATTTATTTTATATGTATGAGTGCTTTGCATGTTCTCTTACATATATACCTGACGTCTTCAGAAATCAAAAAATGGAGTCAGGTTACCAGAATCTGTAGTTTCAGATGTGTGTGAGTCCTAATGTGAGGGTGCTGGAAACTGAGTTGGAGTCCTCTGCAAGAGCAATGAATGCTCTTTACTCTTGAGCCAACTCTCAAGCCCCAGCTATGTCTCCTTTAGCAAGTCGTATTTCATCAAAGTTCTCTCTCTCTCTCTCTCTCTCTCTCTCTCTCTCTCTCTCTCTCTCTTTCATTTAGTGATACTTGCCCTTAGAGATTTCCATTTCCTGACAGAACTGGCTACTGAGACCTCTCCTCCTGTTGTTTGCTTGTTTGTAGTCCTTCATAGTCTTAAACCAAAGCTGTGAAATTCGATCTGCAGCTCACAAACATGAAGACACAAAGTCTTTAGCTTGGCTGTGTTAGGATAAGATCATTCTCTCCACATAAAGTTTGGCATTCAGAAATTCCAAATGGGCACACAGAGTAAGGTCGGAGGGTGAATCCTTTCTGCACTGACTGCAAAGTGAAGACCAGTGGAACAGTCACACCACAACAGGTATGAGCCTGTTTTCTTCTCTGCCTTGGAAATTTGGATATAAAATTATTTCATCCTTAGCTTGGAGTCTTTCTTCCGAGACCCTTTGCACACAGGTGGGGCACGATTAACACATTATTTATTATAACTTAATGTTATCTCTCATAACTAGTACTGAGTTGGGGAGCAGCTGTGTAACTACTCATCTGAAATAAACAAAGAGGCAGTGTCTCCTGAAAGAAAGAGCTCAATTCATAACAAGACTGCACACATTTTTAATATAGGAAATGTAGCTGTTTGTAGAGCTTTTCCTCAGACAGTGAGATACGTTATTTTACACCTTCAGAATTGACAAACTTTAATTTTTCAAGATGAGCCCTTTTTAGATATTTTAGAGTTGTATTGTTTTGCTATTTTGCTTTTCCTTAAGTCAGTTGGGTGAAGCCTACCTTCAGGAGGTCAAACACTTGATTGACAGCAGAACTCTGGTGTGAGCAACCAGAGGGCACAGGATGGTGGCACAGGCAACAAAGAACAGGAATATTCAGCTGAAAATAGGCCAGGGGCCTGGGTAAGGAGTTATGTCCTGTGTAGGAAGTGAAACTAAGGAAGCAGAGGGTGAGGATGGTGGACAGTCGGTAAGAAGAAAATGATGGTGGGAGATTTTGTCAAAAACAGAACTGAGAGGGGTTGCTGTGGAGTATTGGGATGGGTTCAGGTGAGGTGGACATTTTCTGTTGAGGTCTATATGTCGAGAACTTGCCAAGTTGCAGTCCTAAACTTGAGTACCAGGTTGGTTAGAGGAAAATCTATGAAGGAGGTCAGGACTGATTCCAAGATTCTGCCATGATTTTCAACACTCTCAGTATTTTGGCAGATTTTCTCTGTGCAGGTGTTCAGACCCCACATTCCCTTCCCCTGAGCTGCGGGGTCACCCACATTGTAGCAATCAGCGAATAACTTCTACATGCCAAACTTTTCTCTCCAAAGTCTGATTCCTCCTTTGCTGGTATGCTTGTTCCTTAATTTGACAACTGACTGGATGTCAACGACTGATAATTTTGTCCCCTCTCTCTCTGGTCATATCATCCTCATCGTTAACAAAGTCAAGTGGAAATTTTACTGGTTTTGGAGCAAAGAAGCTTCATCCGATTTGTTTAGGTGGAAACTCTGAGTAAGGAGGACTCTGAGCATGTGCCCTTTGCTTCTAGAGTAGCTGTATTTTAGAAGATAATACAATAACGATAAATATCATTCCGGAGAAGTGTCAGTTAGGCACTGGAGGGAGAATGGAAGCAACCTGTGTGCATAGGCTGGAAGCTTGACCAAAGATGCTTTCAGTGGATAACACAAAAACATTTAAGGGATTTGGAGGATGGTTGAGGTAATCCCATGAACTATTTTTCCTAAACCATAGTTTTAGCTAATGTGTTTCTCCAGGATGGCTTCTCTTTTCTCCTACTCTGAAGGCAGCCCAGCCTCCGTTCTGCTAATGTTCATTGGTTCTGTTACATGTCTGAGATGGAAAAGGTTGCTTAGGTGTCAGCCAAGACACTCCCTCTGCTTGGGGGAGAGGGAGCTGCCAACCCAATTCTGGGTTTCCTGCCAGCTTAAGGAGCTTATGACTCACAGTCAAGCAAAACACTGAACTAAAGCAAGAGGCAAGGGAGGGAACCTAAGCTCTGATCAAGGCTCTAGGGCCAAACAGCATTTCATTTAGGGGAACCCAAATCCATAGCGCTTGAGGCTGTGTGGTCCTGGGCATGCTCTCTGCTTTGAAAACACCTGCCTGTGTGAGCACAGAGACTCCTTTGCCTTCCTTCCCATAGACATATTCTGCCCGAGTTGGAAATCTGAGGCTCACTCATTTTCCTGCAGGAAAAGCTTCTCTCAGAAGCCAATACTATACTTGATCATCTCTCAGGTCCTTTGACAGCAGAAAAGTCCTCACCAGATGCCATGACTCAGCTTGGGTTTCCACTCATTCTTTGTTTCCATTCCTCACGGAGAGAAGTGTTAGGGGAAGACTATGGACACTTCTTAGGAATAACACTGAAATCCAGACACTGTGTTTCAACGTCCTCTGTGGTTTCAGTAGCTTACTGGAGATTGCTTTAGTGGCTGAGCTATTGCCAATATTGACTTGCTGGTCATATGAAAGCCAAACTCTACTCCTGAGGAGTGGTTCTGGGTGAATTGAAAAGCTCTCATTCTCCACTTCCTTTCAGCTATCTTTCTTTGAGTAAACCTTAATCATTTTCCTTTTGGAGCCTTACCACTGTGCACTGGAAATAAATACAAAGTTCTTGGATATTTGCTCTAATTTGGATCTTAGGTGTCCCCAGTGTTTGTGTTAAAAGTTTAGTCCTCTGCTTTGGTGCTATTAAGAAGTAGTAGAAAATTGTAGGGGCAAGGTCTTTAAGTTACTGGGACAAAGTCCTTTTGGGACACTGCAAAACAATTCATTTCTTCTTTCATTTTGCTTCCTGGCTCTGAGGTGTGCAATTTCTCTGTTGACATTGCATACCATGATATGTCTCTTTAACAAAGACTGCTCCCCGACACCTAAAGCCTATAAGTTTAAATAAATTGTTTCTCTTTAAAAGTTGATGCATCTCAGAAGTCCAGCACAAACATTTGTATAGAACAGAATTTACAGTGTGACTCCTTCATATCTGAGTACATATGGTATGCACAGTCTTTTTAAACTTCAATGCATGTCATGAACTTTGAAAATATTCTAAATGTTATATCATCATCCACATATGATATATCAGTGCCCTTTGGAAATATTTCTGGTCTGCATTCAGCTCAAGAGTTTCCAGTCTTATGTCTGTCTATCTGATCAGTTAACCACTCTTTTAGACTGCTTTTCATACATTTATATAGTTCAAACTATAATTAAACATGAGCCTGTGTCGATTAATTATCTTTATTGCAAGGGGAAATAAGGACAATAATTAGGAGGAAAAGACAGCAAGAAAGTAAAAACAAAGAGGTTGGTTCTTTGATGATCCTGGTGACAACATAGGCATAAGGAATTCTATATGAGACTTCGAATCCTTTCACTATTTAGAGAAGCTCAAAATATAGACTAACTTGACTGTAGAGCTGTCAAGCCCAGCCAGGGAACTCCACTTCCTTCCTTCTGGGGTGAGGTCATATCTTCACATGTAACTGTGACAGACTCTTGGGAATTCGTGTCTTGATAGATGCAGTGAAAATAGATTGACTCAGAGGAACTAAGGATACTTCCAGTTTATCCTCATTGTGCTTGAGCTTCTGTGCTTTCAAACCGTCTTCAAGGATCAAACCTTCCTCAAGGGTCAATCTAAACTGCTGGAGGCAGGTTCTCAAGATTAAGTATCCAATGATATAAGGCCGCCCCCCATTCTTGCCAGGCACCCTTTTATATCCTTTTAAATGCTTACATAGCATTTTTGTATCTAAAAACACTTAGAAGGTTGGCTCCTCGGTGTCTTTAAGATGAGACTGTACATCTAAAATGCACTACCTGAAAGCTTGAAAGAAGACCCCCAGTAGCCTATAGGGAACTTTCTTCAAGGTGCTGAAATCAATTTTGGGTACAGTTTTGTCTCTATCAGCTATTCAGTAGTCATTGCTGGCTTACAAATAATCTATGACATCTGTGAACTGTGAGAATTAGAAGAGATTTCCCAGAAACATTTGGGACATAAAAAATGATTGTCAGACAAAGGCTTTGGATAAGTGAGGAGAGACACAGGGTTTACACATACTTAAAAATACAAGCTAATAATTGATATATTGTTTTGATGAAAAACACTCCAGGCACATTGAGACAAAAACCAGTCCTGTTTCATAGATTAAAGCTTGGGAAATTTGATTATTTTACTCAAACTCAAAAAGTGGGTGACCAAACAAGACAAGAATCTACATCTTTTAATTTCCACATAAATGGAAACCACCCTCTTAAACCATAGTGTAATTCTAGAGTGTAATTGAAGACATAGTTTCTGAGTTTTTGTACCTTACAATGGGTTTCCAGGATTCGCCAGGACAATAGACACTAACATTAGGCAATTTTATTTTTGTTGGCAAACAATTATATCAGGAGTTCTTTATGTTCACTATAATGGTAAGTACTGAAATAGACTTCGTCATGGTTACCATGGAGTTAGACAAAAATTTCAGCATAAGCCAGATGAATCCATTGGCATAACCACTCCAGATGTCACTTCCAAGCTAAAGATTGTGGGGATGGTGACTCCTAGGAAGGAGTCAGCACTTTGAACTTTAGGCAAATGAGTTAAAATGCCAGTCTTACACTTATTTATTCTGGGCTGGACAAGATTTGGAAATCATGTATGGTTTATTGGTTGTTACCATGAAGGTAGAAGAAATAGTTCTGTTTTACATTTTCCATCACCCCTACAATTCCTCTGCCTCTGTTATTTTCTTCTTCTATCTCTTGAAACTGAACTCAGGTCCACTGGAAAAGCATGTGCTCTTAATCACTGAGCCACACTCTAGGCCTTCAGATCAGTTTCACAAAAACTTATGAGTGTATTTTCTCTGGGCACAAATGTGAATTAACCAAATAAATGCTAGTTTTAGAATAATACTAACATAATATACTTTAAAAAATAAGAATCAGGGGCTGGAAAGATGTCTAAGTGGTTAAGTGAACTACCTGCACTTTCTGAAGACCTGGGTTCAATTTCCAGCACCCACAAAGCTGTTCATAACTGTCTGTAACTCAAGTTGCAGAGGATCTGATGTCATACTCTGACATCCTCAGGCTCTAAGCCCACATGTGTTACATAGACAATATACAGGCAAGGCACTCATACATGTAAAATAATAATATTAATAAATAATAATTAAGAAAGAATAACAAATATTATTTGATAGCCAGTCATACAATGTAGGCCCATTTTATGTCCTTAAATGAACTTTGTAATAAAATTTTAATTTTGAAAATCTAAGTTTGGGTAGTGCTAAAAAATTTTAAGAATTACTTTGTAGATATTTTGTTTTCTCAAAATTGTTTTCAGTATTTTTCTTTTGTCCTCTTAATGGACATTTTAAATTATTATAAACAACAAATAAATGCCCTTACTTATTGTATTGTTACTAACCTAGAAAAATTACTATTTAAAGTATCACAGTGATTTTTTTTTTTTACCCAAAACAGGTGTTACCATAGGTAGGAAGCTTCTTCCACTGGTTTAATGACAGCTGAGAATTCCAAATGCTCATCTTGCCAAGCATGTTCTGGAGAAATAGAACTTGGAGCATAAATCTACTATGTTCACACAGATAATTAAACTACAGATAGACATTCACACTCCGGACACATTCATAGGAGCATATTTGATTCCCTGTGAGCCACAGACTTGAACAGTAGAGCAAATTGAAGAATCATAGCTCAGTATACTACCAACTAACATGTGAACACAATTCTACCAGGCATGAATTATTTAAGTTTCCCAAGCATTATGTCCTGTGTGTTTATAACAATTCTAGAAGACTACCTATTTGAGCAATATTTAGTCTGGTTGGTAAAGTGAGTGTAATTATATTTTGTGATGTTTAGAATTTGAAGTTATAATAAGAGTTGATATAACTCACTGAAGACAGACAGACACACATGCACTACTTGCTTAAAATAAAATGCATCTTATTATGTTACAAATTATTTTCCTTTTAGTGTTTATTTTCCCTCTCCAGAAACCAACTTGTCATCTAAAATAGTTCAGAGGATGCTTTTTCATCACAAAAAGCAAATGAGACGGAAAACATAAGAACAATAGAATTCTCTGATTATTATAAACTATTAAAGAAAACTAATTTAGTCTTGCAAATAAGCACAAGATTAGGGGGTAGAGATGAAAAGTGCTCAGCGATCATTCTTATTTTCCTATACATATCTGTATCCTGGATACTCAGAGAGAGCCCCATGGACTGGCAACTGGAGCATCTACTGGGGAGCCTGTTAGAAAGGCAGAATCCCTGTTCCCACACAAAGCTCAGAATTTGCATTTAACAAGATCCCCAGGTAACTCCTGTGCAAGTTGGGTGTTGACCACTGATGATATGCAGAGCTTTCTTTCCTTTCAATGCCCACAGAGCTGAGCTATAGAGTTTCTCTGATGATGTGAATAAATCAAGACGCCCCACCCTTTCCTCTAGGAGCAGAAATTGAAGGATCTGAAAGCATCAGTCCAGATGGCTAAGAAAGGACTCTATTTCTACTGCAGTGGTGGCTTCTGAACATGCGCCAAGTATTCTAGGGGTCAGATGTGCATTGACACCCCGTGCTGGGCTTGTTTATTCATTTTCTTTTCACAAGAGGAAGGGCCAGGGTCATTATAAACAGAAGGAGATTGTTGGCTCATGTAAGATTACACTCGTTTCTGGTGAAAATTAATTTTCCCATTGGAGAAATGTGCTTACTTCCTAGGGACTGAGAAGATAAAGTACCTCACTGCAGTGAGGAGCCCAAGATATATTTAAATATTATACTTCTCTGCCTGGGCTCCAGAAGGAATTGATAGCTATGCTTGGGGGGGCTGTGTCTGAGCCTGTTGCCCTTTCTTGTTGTGGCGTGGTCAATTCATTTTAATTCTTTTATTAGTTTTAAATTTTGGCAACCATATTGAGGGAAGAGTACTGTGTAATTTTGGGAATAACAAAGAGGTAGCAATGACATATGTCTTCAGCTTTAAAGATGTGGACTGAGGATGTATAGAAATACCAGGAAAGGAAATAGCTTACATCTTGTGTATGCAACTGAATTGACTTACACATGAGGCTGGGGTGGTCCCTAGGATTTCCACAAAAAGAAAGGAGGGGAGCAAACTTTATTTTATTCATAAACATGCAATCTCTAGGAAGGACAGATTACAATTCACAATGAAGCAAAAATAATACTTACAGATGTTCGCTGAACACCAAAGAAATCAAGGGCTTTTGCACTTAGAGGTGAGATTGATAGTCTTCTTAGAAGTTGGCCAAGGGAAAAAAAAGTCAGTAAAAATATTTGCAGATGGGACTGGTCATCCTTGAATTAGTGACTTTCAATGTTCCTGCATGCTAGAATGTCCTGAGAAGGCTTTCAAATACCTGGTTCTCATGCAGCTACCACAGAGACAGACAAACAAACAAACCAAAACAAAAAAAAATCATAATGTCATTTTGTACACATAGTAACACAGGCCAGATGTGGTCCAAACAGTTAATTATACATTGCAAGATGACTAGGAGAGCAGGGTTCCAAGGTTCACAACACATAGAGATGCATAGGCATATAGGCAGAGATTGTAATTACCCTTGTTAAACCATTACACACTGTAAATACGTACTCAGTTACGATGCTACCCACAAATAAGTAAAGATAAGTGTAACTGAAAAGTTAAAAGGAAGAAATCTGGTACCTTTCTCGCATCTCTCTAGAGTTGTTGCAAGCCCTGGGCTCTGTTGTAGGTACTGTAAAAACAGCATCAAGAGAGGTGAATATGTTCTACATACAAGTTGGAATAAACAGAAAATTTCGAACGGAAGGACCAATTAATGAACTTTAGGGAGAAGTTTTAGATAGGAAGAAAATAAAACAAAATAATGTAATAGTGCATGTCTTTTTACCCATTCATTAGATATATATTTATTATGACTAGTAGAGTGGTTATACTCTAAGTTTTAAGAAATACCAGAAAACACAATTTATAGTTCAGCTCTGACCTACAAAAATGGTGTGTGGCCTTTCAAGATAGTAGTGAATCCTTAAAGTAGGGATTAGTGTCTTTGAGAGAGCTTTTATTATCATTTTATGTTATTTTAAAAATCACATACAATAAATATTATTTTATTGTATGTATTAACATGCATTAATTTTTGTTTGGAAACACATATTGTTGGTCTCTATTTTTTTTTTTGTTGAAGAACTTTATTTAAAAAAAACAAAGATAAAGGTACAAATTTTAAGCATTTTTGCATAAAAGTATATGAATACATTTTTGTCATTGTTGGGCTATTTTTAAAATAAGGTTTGATAGTGTGCATTAAGATATTACTAGTTACAATGAGCATAAAGTACATGTAAAACAGGATGTAACCTGGAATTAGTCAAGGTTTTCTTGGTGTGTAAGGAGTAAACATAATGGTTTTTTCTTTTCCTTTTCTTCCCCTTGAACTTCACACAGTCTATGAGTTGTTTCTGGGATGTTCAGAGCTTTCTGGGGTTAGTATCTAATTATCGGTGACTACATATTATGTCTGTTCTTTTGTGACTGGGTTATCTCACTCAGGATGATGTTCTCTAGATGCATCCAATTTCTTAAGAATTTCATAAGGTCATTTTTTTTGATAGCTGAGTAGTACTCCATTGTGTAAGGGTCTCTATTTTAATTGGATTCTTTTTACTTACATTTCAAATGTTATCTAGTTTTTATGTAACAAAAGATTGCAATATTGTAGATTTTATTACTATGTATACGATTTAAAGCATTTGGAAGATTATTGGGAGAATTGACCGATCTCCAAATAAATTATGTTAAATCTATGTGCTTTCTTATTTTGTTATAAACTTCAGAGCATTCTGTGGATAACATGCTTCATCTTTTCATTTTATCTATACATCTGACAACATTTTAGAAAGAACTTCACGCTAATTGAACAATGAGGCTGTTCTGTTTTGGGCCTTGAACACTTGCTTTACTATGTATTGGTAAGGAACTCTGTAGTGTTCTAATGGAACTTTAGAGGTGACGGTGCATAGATGCCATTCATAGTTAAAACTTTAAGTGACAGAAAGGTCGAGAGACAAGCAATACAAGATGATTGAAAAAGCCACAGAGACATTATTATTCTATAATCCTACATGTCTATGTATAGATATGTATTCCTGTGTGTGTGTGTGTGTGTGTGTGTGTGTTTATGGAATTAGGTGGTGGTGGTGCTCCTCCAAGAGCCACGAACTACCAAAGAAAACTCCCAGTGCCAGATACGGGAAATTTTCATTAAGTCATCTCAAAGCAATATGACCGATTACCATTGCCCTAAGTGACCTTCCTGAATATGAACTTTCCTCCTGCTGAAGATACCATATGCTCCAGACAGAGGCCTGGACGAATGTAGCTGGAACTAACCTTGAGTCCTCCATGAGGACTGGCTCTCATAGTAACTGGAAGTGGTATGCATGTGGTGAAGCCTATGAAGTACCATGACCAGTCAATCAATATTCCATCAATGGCTCAATAGTGACACTTTTATCTTGGGAATAACTAATATGTACTTCACTGGACTTACTCTCAAGGAAATTTATGCCTGGTACTATAAACCTAGCCAGTACCCTTTACTAGAAAGATCATAGACTCTAGACAAGAGCCTACTAATGTCATTTCCTAAACCAAGATGAGTTTTAACTGAATCTAAATGTGGGTGCTTATACCCACAGGTAAGTGTGGTCTTCATCCATCATCAAAGAAGCTTACTTATGTAGCAGAGACTATTAAAGAAAGCTGCACTTGGTTAAATGTATAGAATAACTGACCATAGGGTACCCAGGCTTAGTTGGTAAATCTACAATGTAATGCCTACAGCCACGACTCCAGGAACATCATGCAAGTCGTGGAGAGTGCAGGAATATTGTAAGAATCAGGGGACCAGGATTTACCCTGGAGATAAAGTGCCCTAGACAGGAAAGGACAAATACACCCATGAAATCACAACAATATGGTCTCCTAAACAAGACAAATGTGGGAAATTCTGTAAGGTATCATCCCCTGGATGAAGAGCTGTGGGCTGCTAAAAGAAGGAGAATAAATTTTTTCAAAGGACAAGCTCTGGTATAGGTTGTCCAACCTCCAATGATTAGCTCTTTCTATATATATGCACATACAAGCAATGCTTAATAGACTCAGTAGGATGTATGTATATCCACATGTATATGTATGACAATAATATGTCAATAGTATAATCAGGAGGATGTCATCGATTTGGAAGGGTATCATTAGGGAGGAAGGTGGGAGACGGTGATATAGTGGCAATGGTCATGTATGAAGCACACAAAAACAAAATAAAATTTAAAAACCAAACAATAGAAAAATCCTTAAGTGAAAAACTCAAGAATAAAGATTATCTCAACTACCAGAGACACACTGGGAAGAACCAATGAAATGATGTAAAACAGACTCAAGTTTCAGGTTCTGTTTAGGTTCAGAAGTCAGCTGCACAAGAATGAGCTGGCTTGGCCACAGCACAGATGGCAAAACTCTGAGATTTCCATTTGATGACAGCCATAACATTAGCCAATAGCATCATGTGGCTGTTAGAAAAGTAGCCTAGCACTGTCTTAGGTTGCATTTATGAAATATTGCACCTAGTACAATGGAAGCAATAGAAAAGACAGAATAACTAAATCCTGTGCTAGAGAAACGGCCTTGAGAACGGCTCTGTAAATCCTTTCTACTGTGCATAAGCCCTTGTCTATCTGGAGGACTCTCAGAGCAAGGAACATTGAGTTCCCAATATCATCTCTTGTGTAAAATTGAGAGCACAGGGTCTTCTGAGAAAAGACCAGGGATGAATTTGCAAAGGACCCCTTTCTATGTTTACAAGTCAGACAATGTTCAGTAGAATGATGACTAGGAGGCAGAGAGAGAGAGAGAGAGAGAGAGAGAGAGAGAGAGAGAGAGAGAGAGAGAGAGAGAGAGAGAGAGATATTTACTTTGACATGAATAACATCATTAGCATATTAAGCCCTTTGTGTCTCTGTGTGTGTATGTATGTTTGTATGTGTGTGTGCTTGTGTGAATGTGTGTGTATTTGTGTATGGGTGTTATGCCCATGTGCATATACTAGCAAGATTACTGGGGATTCTTTTGCATTAAAAGACATCTATGCATCTTTGCATCTATTGGGGGATGTGACTCACTTGTAAAAACAGCACTATAAAAAAAAAAAGGATGAATATGCTTCTGAGGCTGCATCATATAGACTAACAGCCTCTCCAATGTGCTTTCATAACCCTCAGCTAGAGATTAACAAAAAAGTTCATCTCACAGTAAAACATGAGTCAGACAATCTTTCAAAAATTCATACCAAATAACAAAATGTAGGAGATTAAAACAATATTATTTTTCTCATATTTTAAAGGGTTAGAAATTCAGAGAAGTCATGAGGGAAATTCCTACTTGAAATGTCTGCCACCTTGCAGTTATGAACTATAGCCCCATCAAAGCCTCACTGAATTCCGGGTGGCTCTGTCACCTGGCCTCAGGTTTTGTTGGCAGTTGGCAGAGAGCTCTACTGAAGCACGCAATCACAGCCAGGACATATGGCCTCTGTACGTATCATCAACTTACTCCCAAGATGATTGTAGCCAAGCTGTTGGGCTTTTAGCTCAGGGATACAAATGCACATTGGAGAGGCGTTTGTCTTCTAAGATGAAGCCATGGAAACATGTTGATCCTTCCTTTATAATGCTCTTTTTGCAATGAATCAGATGACTCAAAAGATGCATAGGTGCATAGATTCTAATTGGATGGAGTGAATATCCAAAATTTCTAGACATTACCCAAGCAAGTGACTCGCTGGAAACCAATCCATTTTCAAAAAAAAAAAAGACTATTATGGTGATTGAGTTATATCTGAAAAAGTACTCAGTAAGTGATAGAAATGGAAGGTTTCCAAAATTTCAAGAAACAAATGCTTTATATGTAAAATATGCTTGGTTTTATTAATCATCGGAGTACAAATCATCTAATGATAACCATTTAAGTTATGCATATATCTATCACCATATGACAGACAGTTGCTGTAAGAGATGTTTCAGAATGACCCTATAGCATCATGGGCCTCTGCTCTGTAGCCCAACCTTTATCTTAGCAAATGCTCCTGCGAAGAGCTAGACTTCTGGTGATTTGGGCAAAATGATATGCTCCTGTGATCCCCAAATCCACCACTCAGGGGAGATTGAGCCCCACTCTTACACACACACACACACACACACACACACACACACACACACACAAACACACACACACACAAACGCACAAACACAACTTAAATTGTACCATAATTATCACACACTATTATTTAGGAAATACCTGGATTCTATTTGTGAAAACTGCTATTGTGTTCCCTTGGGACTAGTTATTTAAAAAAATTTATTATCTATCAATGTAAGATTCAGAAAATGTTTGGAAATAAAAATGCTAAAATTCTATCACAGATATTAATATTATCAAATGTTGATACTTGATTTTGTAAATTTTACTGGGTTACAGAAAGATTTTTTAAAAGGAAATAGACAACATTAATATCTTCCTCTGTATATTTTGATTAATGTTTTCTTGAAATTTCTATATGACCTGTGACATAAAAACATTTCAATTTGACATAAGCACATGGTAAATATTGTACAAAATATAAAACGAAGGTTGCAAATTGTCTGAAGATGTTGAGCGTCATGAATCTGTCTGCATCTGTGAAGCTCTGGAGCAGTAAGGGTGATAACTCAGCTGCAGTGCGCATGCAATGAGACACACATTCATTTGACTGGCACAGATATATCAGGGTTTCTAGACAATTTGTTGAGGATAGATACTGAAGATAGACCAAAAAATTATTTACTCACTAAGCTTGGTTAGAGAAAATCTTGGGATATTGTACATTCCTGGTATAAAGGAATATTCAGCTTCAGATAGAAACCCAAGCTGCTAATAGAACCTTTTCCCAGCAATCATTAGAGGTCAGGAATGACCTCACTCCAGTTAATCCCATGTCCTGTAAATTCTAAAAGCTGCAGTGGAGGCCCAATTACCATCCTCATTTTCTACCAGACATTGGAGTGCTTTTGGTATCTCGATAACTTTGCTCAGTGCTTCTCAACCATCCTAATGCTGTGACCCCTTAATAAACTTGGTGATGTTGTGATGACCTCCAGCCATAAAATTATTTTTGTTGTTATTTCATAGCTCTAATTTGCTACTGTTATGAATTGTAATGTGTATGTCTCATAGGTAAGATATTTCATGTTCAGTGTCTGTGAAAGAGTTGTTTGACTCCTCAAAAGATTGAGAACCATTGCCTTAACTCTTTCTGCTCTGGTGACTGGCTCTTAGCCTTTCTCTTTGATTCATGGTGATATATGGTTTCTGATCCAGCCTGGTACATCCTGCTGGCTCCTTCAAAGGGATCTACCCTCTCTATGCTCATTGCAGTTCCCATCTGAAACATCCACAAGGATTATAGACTTCCCATATCTTATTTTGTTCTTGTGAGGCAGAACACCAATGCTTTCAAACCATTGTTACTGAGAATTTATGCTAACTTTTGTTTGCTGGGACGAAACTCCCAAGATTAATAACTCAGACAACTCATAAGGAGGAAAATATAGTTTAGTTCACAGTTTGAGAGTTTTGGGCCCATAGTTTTGGGTCACTTGATGCAATGGCTTTTGGGCCAGTGATTAGACAGAAAGACATGACAGAGGCAGGTCATAAAAAAAAGTTGTTGAATGCATGGCGGCTGGTAAGCAAAAGAACTGAGAGGCAGGATTCCAAATCCCTTTTAGGGTTCACTACTTATCGTTCAAATTTCTTCCACTAGTTCTCACTGCCTTAAAGGTCCAGAACCTCAAGTAACACTGTAAGGGGATGACTAGCTTTTAGCACATGGTCCACACTATAAAAGCAATTAAGTACTTGTCTGAACTAATCAGATATCCATTTTTCCATGTTCCCTTGACAAGCTACCATTTTCATTACCGATTCCCCACTGACTTCAAGTGTCATCTCTGTTTAAGTTGATTAACGCTTTCTGGAAGCCATGGGAGAATACTGTATAGAATTCCTAGCCATTGCTTTCCTGATGTAGGACTAACTAAAGGTCTTCTTATGCTTCCCAAGAGAAGGCAATGTATCAAAGAAAACTTTCCACTGAAGAACATAACCAACTACCTAATGAATAGCCTTTAAGTTTTCTTATTTCTTATTTTGCATTCATATATGTACATATTTGTGGGTAGGTAGCCACGTATATGTGCATGTAGAGACCAGATGCAGACGCAAAGAGGTATCCTCTTCGGCATATCTCCTTCAGATAGGACCTTTCCTTGACTCCAAGGCTTACCTTTTTTTTTTCTTCAGAATGTCTTGAAGCTAGTAATCCCCAGGGATCCCACACTCCTTCCTATTTCAGCACCACAGTGCTGGTGTTACATCAGTGTGTGGCTCATTTAACTTTTTAAATGGACACTGAGAATCTGAACCTAGGACTTCATGATTGTCAAACAAACTCTTTTACCCTCTTAGACACCTCCTAGTACCACTGTTCATATATTTTAATTTAATTTTATTTTAGATACTACTTCAATTCATTATACCACTTATAGGTTGATTAAAAGCCAAAATAATAGCTGAGTAGCATTCTATTGTGTAAATAAACCACATTTTTAAAAATCTATTCTTCAGTTGAGGGACATTTGGGTTATTTCCAACAATATTCAGCTATTAAAAACAATACAGGCATCATGAATTTTGCATGCAAATGTATGGAACTAGAAGATATTATCTAGTGAGGTAGTCCAGCCCAAAAGACATTCATGGCATGGTCTCACTTATATGTGGATATTATCATAAAATACACGATAACCACACTACAATCCACAGACCCAAGAAGCCAAGTAACAAGGAGGGCCCAAGGGAGAAAGAATGCTTGAGTTTTACACAGAAGGGGGGAATAAAATGGATATCAGAGGTGGATGGAAGGAAGGACCTGGGTGAGAGAGGGAATGGGAGGGGAATGAGGTGGAGAAAGGAAATCGGGAGTGGAAAGAGTGGGGTGGGCATCTCTTCGACCTGTCAGAGGCCTGGGATGAAGAAGAGTCCCCACAGAGTCTATAGGGTGACCCTGAGACTCCTAAGAGTGGGTGATATGGAGCTTGAAGTGGCCACTTCCAGTTGCCAGGCAGGACTCCCAATGGAGGGATAAGAACACCAACGCACCCACAAAATCTTTGATCTAAAATGTGTCCTGCCTACAAGATGTACAGGGACAAAGATGGAACAAGAGACCAAAGAAATGGCCAACCAATGACGGGCACACATTGAGACCCATCTCATGGGCAAGATCTGACACTATTAGTGATATTCTGTTATGCTGGAAGACAGGCCCCTGGCATAACTGTTCTGAGAGGCTCCACAAAGCAATCAATGGAAACAGAAGCAGTAACTCCCAGCAGAACATTAGATGGAGCTTTGCGGAGCCTTGTGTAAGAGTTGGAGGTGGGTGGGAAATTGAGGGACCAGAAGGAGATAGGGACTCCACAGGAAGACCAAAGATTAAACTACTCTGGACCCTTGGGGGCTTTCAGAGACTAAAGCTGGTGTTTCAAAGAGTTCATGGGCTGGATATAGCCCTCCTATACACATGTATCAGATGTCAAGCTTAATGTGAGTTCCCCAACAATTGGACAGGGGTTGTCACTGACTTTGTTCCTTACCTTTAGGTCCTGTTCCCATACTTGGACTACCTTCTCTGGCTTCAGTGTGAAAGGATTGCCTAGTTCTGTAGCGACTTGATGTATCACGGTGGGGTGATAGCCAGGGAGACCTCCCCTTTTGAGAGGAGAAGGGTAAGGGAATGAGGGGAGGCTGTGTGAGGAGGGGCTGTGAGGAGGAGGGAAATGTAAGGGGAATAAATAAATTAATGGAAAAAGAACAAAAATAAAATTTTTATCATAAAAATGTATGCTATCAAGAATTTCTCCTGGAGTCTAAAGTGTTGTGAAAAGTTATGTAAATGAACATGGAAGCCAGCAAGGGCCCCAGGGGTGGGCATTTATAAATGGAAAATCTAATAAGCAAAATGTTGACTCTTGGGCTTTTTAAGGAGACTCTTTTCTCATCCTTTAATCTTTTCCTCTTTGAATAACAAAACCAAACTTATTTCTAGCAAGCCTTGCAAAGCACACTGGGCTCTTCCTTTATTGACAGCCTTCCTAGAGGCAGATTTACAAGGCTTTCTGCCCTTGCATAGGGGTAAGGCTCAGTTTTGGGGTAACCCAGTTATGTAAAATAAGTCAAGGCATCCAGGTGTAGTACTGGTCAGAGTTTGCCAATGTTTGCAAAGTCCAGTCAAACAGATTGTTGTCATTGTTTTTGGAAGCTGGAAGATGATCAGAGTCATTGTGCCAAGTGTTTTCCAGAGAAGTCAGAAACGTTTCTAAATATCTAGGCATGAAGAAGGAGAGTCAGGCAGTCTGTTTTAAGGCTTCCTGCAGCCTTGCTGAGACATTAGTGTCATTTTTGTTGCATGACTTCCATCTCTTCTTGGCATTTACAGTCTCTCTACGAGCAGAGCCAGAAGAATGTCAAAAGGAGGACAGGGTGCAGCTTCTCATGATGTCATTATTGCTAGATTAGTTTGAGTGTTTGTGTGAACTCTAGACTTTCTATGTGAAACATGCTTGGGTCCTTCAAGCAGGACACTTACTATCTCATTGGCTCCTGGTAGTATGCATGCTCTGGATCCATAACCTGAGTTGTGGGGCTGTTCAAGGCTAGTGTCACCAAAGATGACAAAAGGTTTAACCTGGTTTTACTAACCAGAAAGTCGAACCACAGATGTGGAAACATAATCCTTAGAATATTCATGTGATGTGAAGTGACAAGTACAAGAAAACCAGGTCAAGAGTTTTTTGTTACTCTGAAAGTTTCATACATGTGCTTTGTTTGCATTATTGCCTGCTTCCTCCAGTGTCTTTGTTCATGCCTTTGTAATTTATTCTCTCTCTCTCTTTCTCTCTCTCTCTCTCTCTCTCTCTCTCTCTCTCTCTTTCTCTCTCTCTCTCTCTCTCTCTCTCTCACACACACACACACAGACACACACACACACACACATTCATAAACACAACTGGATGAGTCCATTAAGTGTTACTCTTATGCGCATGTATTTTGGGTTGACCATTTGGCATTGTTTCACTGATTTGGGATCTAACAGATGCTCCCTGTATGGGTAGTTCTTAATTATCCAAAGATTTTCATCTAGGAGCAGAGTCTTGTATAAAGTCTTGTAAAATTTTTTCTCCATACAAATTGGGAAGTCAGTTGTTGCTTTGGCAGCCATATTGTTGAGAATTCATGACTGGAGCTTTCCTGTCTTATAAGTAAGACACAGTGTAGCAGTATTGATACTGATCCTCTGGCTCTCAAAATATTTCTGCCCGGTCTTTAACATATTCTCTGAGCCTTCGGTATAAGGATTGCTCTGTAGAAGAATCAGTTAGGTCTGGTTACCCTATCAACTGGTCTCTGCTTTTTTGACTAGTTTGCCTTTCAATAATGGTTTCCATTACTTACAAAACAATAGTAAAAACAGCAGCAGCAGCAGCAGCAACAACAACAACAACCCCACCTTCTTCAATGAGAGACAAGAGCTGGCCTTCTTGGACTGGAGTTGAACACAGAATACCAAGGTGAGACCCTGGAGGTTTGATGTGTCACCATAGGCTTAAGTCAATTTAGATGACAGTAGTAGCACACAGGGCCCAGAATGTGCAACCAGGACTGAGCCTGGGGGTTGGGTAAATCAAACTTCACTGTTCATATGCTACTTCCTTCTAAAGATTCAGCAAATACTTCCTTAGCTAGGGACTATTCTTAAATATTTATATTGTTCTACCGTTTAAAACTTGATAAACACTTCTTTGGTAAACATCGTGTGTACTAAGCTACATAGATGCACACTGTAGGCTAAAAATTGATTTCTTCTTCTAACAGTTTCTTCTCCCTTTATTCAGTGACATTAGACATATCATTAGTTTGCTCACTAAGTATTTCAGCCTTCTAGAACCTGCACATCTTGTAGAAGAGCATTTCCCATGATATGTTTTTAAGGTCATATTCCTAGTTTTAACCTTTCAGCTTTTGTCCTTATGATAGTGACAATAGCCTATATAAAGACTGCTTCCAGAATGGGAAGGGAGGCAGAGCTGTATGGAGTAATATAAGCTCACAAAGCTATGTGGAAAAACACATGTGCTCTGGTTTAACCTATTGTGATGTTACAGTTACTTCTGCTAGCCTGGATGATTTCTCTGCTATAGTCTGCATTCCTTTGGTTTCCTTAGGTAACCATAGAAACCATTTTGTTTGGATACTTCACTTCTTTCCCTGATAAACATTTGCTTGGTTCTTCTGCCTTGTCTACCATTCTCTTTCCCTCTGCTTCCTTCCTCAGATTGACCTCCCTGATACGGTCTCCTGTCCTGGCCAGATCATAGTGCTTCAACCTCCTCAGCCCTGACTTTCAGCACACACTTTGATGTTTATGGCTCACTGTAACCTGGGGAAATATGTCACAACTCTGCTCACCCCTCTTCTCCACTTACCCTTACTGGAGGTCTTGTTTCTACCAGACTTTAAATAACTTGGTTCTTGTTGCAACTTCAGCTTCGAATAGCAAACTTAAGTGCAAGAGTTTCTGCATCAAAACCAATCCAGACTATCTTGCAGGTTACAGTGTTGAATGAATGGTATTTAACTAGGTGTTTCATAGATAATAGTCACTCAGCAAATTATTTGTTTAGTGAATGATTGAATGAGCAAGCATGCTTCTACCACTTTCCTGTTAAGCTGATCTCCTATGACTTCTCTTGCTACATAGCACAGAACTGACCATCCCTCTCTCTTTTGTCAATAACCTGTCCACATTAGAGGCAAAGTGATCTCGGGCTACACTTTACTTTCTTTTAAAAGCATAGATTATGTCTCTTACCAAATTGACCACTTTCATATCTGGCCAGCTATGCATGCTCCTTTTCTAGTTTGAATTGGATTTCTGTCACAGATGGATGATGATGAATGTTGGTAAATGGGCTCACATGGATTTGTTCTGTTTTCTTCTCTACCTCTGTGTGTCTCCATCCTTCTCCATGAAACTGTCAGGCTGGTAAGATCACTGAACTTGAGCATATTAAAGCCACTTATCTGACAGCAATTAGGCACTGTTCCGATTGCCACTCTAACAATTTTCCTCTGGACGAAACAACTGGCATTGGCACGGGACACACCAAGTTCTCACACAAGAGATTTATTTGCTCTAGAGGGACAAAGGACAGGGAATGAGTGACAAAGACAGGACAAGGAAGAGGGAGAAGAGATATTTTCCCAGGAGGGAGAATATACTGTCTCTGGAGAGAGGAGACAGACAGGACCCATAGGCAAATGGCAGTTTATAAACAAAAGGAAATCCCTGTGTTAGGACGAGTTAGTTCACTTTGATTGGCATGTTAATTAGGTGAGCCTGAAGGGGCCTTTTGATAGCTGGATTTCAAAACTTTGATAGCTGGATACGGGTGGTCATCACCAGGAAGAGGAAATGGCCAAATGAGAGAACCTTGGTGGCTAGCTTTAGGAATGTAGGAAGGCAGAGGGAATGGGGGAAGGGCAAGGCCTATCAGGACCATGTTTGCCACGCTCTGGCCTCCTAGAGCCCTTCACTTATGGAAAGTTTTAAAGGGTATTTGAGATCTTCAAGTATCTGGTTGGAAAATGTTTGGGCATTAGATAGTTTAGGTTATGAAACCACAAAGTCACCAATACACTGAAACTTTGGCACAAGGTCTGCGGATTAATTACACTGCCTCCTTCTCCAGACTCTGATACTAAAATAAAAATGTTTCTCTGTAATGTTGGATTTTTAATTAGGTATCCTTTCCTGGTTAAGGAAACCGTGTTTCCAGATGTACACAGTATAGTCTGTTATAAATGAAAAGGAAGAAATTGTCAATAAATATCTCATACATTCTGTACATTGTATTGGAAATGTCACCTGCACTGGGGATAGTGTAGATATTTAGCTGATTCATTTAGCTGTCTTGCTATGAGTGGATTCAGCAGCCTCTCACCACCCTAATACTCTTAGTTTCAGGTCAGACTGGCCCACAATATATTACTGTTTTACATACCACACACATGTGCCACAGATGGTCAATTTTTAATTTCATAACTCAGCTGCAATAAATTCTGCACATTAATATTTGGCTGAGAGTAAGTGCGAAGAGACTATCACAGAAAAACCATCAGTCAAGTTCATCTCTGACCAGACAGCAGTGTTCCCGTGGCTACAAGTCAACCCTTTGTTATTCCTTCTCCTGGGATGCACGACCCTTTCTCTCTGTGGGAAGGATGTAAATCTAGTTCACTGCCTCACATTTGCTCACAAGCTGTGTAGAACAACCCAGGACCCACCTCCCTTTCTTTCCTTCTTTTCTTTCACCTAGCATGTAACCCAGTCTGGCTTCACACTTACAATCCTCTTGTCTGTCTCCAGAGTGCTATACCACCATTCCTGGCTTTTAGACACTAGATAATTTATTAGCTTATAAACCATACATAGTACATAGTGATTTGATTGTGGAGGCAATATTCCTGACATATGACAGCAACTTAGTAAATTCTTGTTAGATGAATCTGTAAGTGATGGGATAAATAAAGAGTATCAGACAGGCTTGTCTAAATATCTATATAGATTATATTTTAGAAGGTATAAACAGATAGAATCATAACAAGATTTTTATATCATTAAATATTAGAAAAATGTCAACAAGAGCCATAGAAACATATCTCCACTTTTTTTTTTTTTTTTGATGATGGAATTAGTAAAAATATGACCAGAAATCTCTCTGGCAGGCATGTGGAAGAGGTGGAGTCTTTAGACACAGTTTAAATTTTTCTCATTTATTTGTTTTAGTTTCTAATACTAATTGTTTATTTTATGTCTTAATCATAGCTTCCCCTCCCTCCTCTCCTCCTAGTCACTTCCTTTCTCCTCCTCTGACCCCTATCCTCCCCCCCCCCCCCCTTTCTCCTCAGTAAAGGAGAGGCCTCCAATGAAAATCAACCCACCTTGGCATATCAAGTTGCACTAAGAATAAGGCATCTTCTCCTATTATGGATAGGCAAGGCAGCCTAGTTAAGAGGAAAGGGATCCAAAAGAAGGAACAGAGTCAGATACAGCCCCTGTGCCTGTTGTTAGGAATCCCACATGAAGACTGAGCTGCACAATTGTTATACATGTGCAGAGGTCCTAGGTCTGCCTCATGCATGCTTTCTAGCCGTTGAGTCTCCGTGGGCTCCTAGGGACCCACATTAGTTGGTTTTGTATGTCTTCTTATGGTGTCCTTGGCCTCTCTGGTTCCTTCGATCCTTCCTCCCCTTCTTCCATAGGATTCCCCAAGTTCTGCCTAATGTTTGGCTCAGGGACTCTGCATCTTTTTCCATCAATTGCTGGGTGAAATGACAATTATGCTAGGCATCTATCTGCAAGATATTTTAGTGGATATTGAAATATCATCAATAGTGGTAGGGGTGGGCTGTCTTTTGAGGCATGGGCACCATTTAAGTTGTATATGTCTATTTCAAGTATTTAAGGATGTTTCAGTGAATTATGAAGAATATGCTTAACATTTTTTTCCTATTCTCATCACAGTACATGTAGTACTTAACATCCTCCATAAAGCACTGTATGCCTGGGCACAGCCTAGCGTTGCCATATAATGAGTGATCATTATTCACCAGTATCAACTGGAGCTTGTTAAAATTGCCAAATTGTAACAACTTCGCAAACCTGCAGAATCTAAATTTTCAGATGAGCATGATCCTAAATCTTGCTTTGGGGCCTGTTTCTGTTCTTTTTCTCTTTTCTTTTCTTTTCTTTTCTTTTCTTTTCTTTTCTTTTCTTTCCTTTCCCATCTTTCCTTTCCCCATCTTTCCTTTCTTCTTTTTGTCTCCCGGGAATGATCATCCTTCAAAATAAAACCAAGTGTATATGCTGTTAAAACAAAAATTCCATTTTTATAATTCATCTTATAAATTAAAAATAGAAATAGTTTGCTTTAAAATAAGAATAAGAAACCACGTGTAGTATGTCGTCCCGGTAATCCCTCCACTTTGGAGGGCGAGACAGAAAACTTACTCCAAATTTGAAGTCCGACTTAACAGTAGTGTAAGATCCTGTTTCAAAACCAAAACCAAACCAACAAAAGCAGAATAACAACATCAACACCAAAACAACAACAACAACAACAAAAAAACAGACCAATGGGAAAAAATCATAGATTTGTAAAAGCACATGCAATATTTGACCTGAGCTTTCTTTCATAGTTAGCAGTTACCGCATATCATATATGAAATGTTTTGATATACAGTTTGTTTATATTTTTGTTTTATATATAGTTTTGCTGAATACTATCAGGAATAATTCTGTCATTTAAGAGAATATTAGCCTTCACTTTGGTGACCTTGTTCAATAGTATCAGGACTATCTATTGCTAGCTGAACCAGCACTCTGGAATCACAACACTGATTTGAAACAAATGACAAGTGACATGTTATCTTTTATCCTCACAGTAACTACTAAAGGCTAAGGAGTCAGGCCCTAATTGTTTCATGAACATGATATAGTTAAATGAGAGTTTTGAAAATTGATGGGCTGGAATGTGCGAATGTACTCCCAAAGATCTGGTGCTCCCAAAGCACCCAAGAGCTTGATTATTGTTACATTCTAACAATGGGATGCAGGTGATCTGAAAGGGAAGAGAAACAAAACAAAACAAAACAAAACAGGAGTGGGTTTAATTGGCCAGGAGTCAAGGAGGAACCTACGGGAGAGGAAAGAGGGAAAAGTAATACTAAGGATATTTGAAAAAAAATTTTACCTAATCATTACGTATTAATCCTGAATTGCATATATAACACATATAAGTGTGTTGTCTACACACACAAACACACACAGGTATTTAAATGATGTTATGATACTTGAGATGGTATGCTCCTCCCACGGATCATAAACTATGTAAGAAAAACTGCCACACCAGGTGGGAGAAATGCCCTTTCAAGTTGTTGGTTGGGGAAGTCCAAGAGACTTCTCCAACAATATAGGCTATTGTAGTTGCCTTTGGTTACCTTCTAGAATTTGAAGTAAGTTCATATTGCTAAGGATACTGCATACTTCAAAAACAGGACTCAGAGGACCAGAGCTGGATTTTACCAGAATGCCTCCCACCTGAGGATTAGCTTTCATAGCACAGAAAGGGGCCAGGCCAATAGCCAAGGGAGAAGAGGCATAAATAGCCCTATGTACACAACAGTGATGTCCATGAAGCTTAACAAGGGCCAGCACAGCAAGATATCCCTAAAGATGTGGCAGAACTGTTATCTTGGCAATAAACAACAGCAGTCTAGTTGGACTTGAGATCTGTTTGGCAGGGAATAACTCCTGGTACTGGAAGCATAGCCAACTATCTGCTTGTGAGGTCAGAAATCTTACAGGAGAACCTATCACTTTTCGAACCAGCATAATTCCTAACTGTATTCTAAATACTTACACCTTCAGATAAATGCAGCTGTCATTCTTCATCAAAGAAGCTTCTATTCACTGCAGATTAAGGCCACTGTAGAAAACCCACAACTGTGCAAGATACAGAGAGAACAGCTGACCATGTGCTCAGCCTCAATTGACACATCTACAGTACAACACTGACACCTATGCCTTCAGATGACACAATGGACAAGGGAGGACAAAGAAGGTATGAGTCAAAACACCGGGAGCTCTGCTGTAAGATCTTGTCTTCTAGATATGACATGGAAGCTGCATCAGTGAAGTCAATGATATGGTTGCTTGAAGAAGACCTGTACAAATATAACACAATTTTTACATGGCAGTGTGGATGGCAGAAGTCTCATGAGTGCCCACTCTTAGATGAAGATATGTAGGCAATTAATAACTACCTGTGTTTTATCTCCCACCTGCAAAGGTTTTCTTTGATACCATCTGCAGCATTACCTAGGAACCAATCAGAAATAGGTACTCTGACTTCCCATCTGAAGACTACAGCATCATCTGGGGGATGGATCAGTAGTAGTATTCTATCTAGAAAGTCTGATACAGTTCAAGTTTGGCAAGGGTTGAACAAAAAGTTCTTGCTTTTGACAAAGTACATTGTGTAGTTAGATCAGAAAAAAATGTAAAAGACCAACCAAGAAGCTTGACTATGGTTCAAGTCGTATTTAATGACTTCTTAATAAACATTGAAAACACCCATGGAAAGAGGATAAGGTGTATTTATCTTCTAGTACAAAGGAATGTATTACCTTGATTGTGAATGGTCATTCCAATGCATTCTTGTTTATAATGTGTTATGAATTGTTTTGAACTCTATTCTTCCTTCCATAGGACTGATTATGTTACAAACAGAAATTCGGATCCAAATTTGCAAAGTTCTGACAGAAGACTTTTCAACTGTCATTAGCTGGTCACAACTGTAGTGAGAACAGGGAAGAAATGAAGTAAGTAAACTGGGGCTGAAGACTGAGTGAATTGTCTTGGCCCAGGCAGGGTTCGTTTACAGGCAAGCAAGGTCAGCAGGTCCTGGGAGAGACAGCAAGTGGTGTAAGTTTTGGGGACTGCAACGCTGTGCTCAGGCTGGTAGCTTTTGCGTTCTGACCACCATTTCCTTTCTGACACTTAAAAAATAATTTAACGGAATTTCATCCACACAATATGAGCAATGTAATCTTGTTGGGTTTTAGTATATTCCAGACTAAACCACCTATTTTTTAAATTGTATTATTTTATAAGGAAGCTCCTACAATCATTATCACTACCCCATTATTTCCCACACTCACCATGCCAGACAAGTTGGGCACAAACCTACGTTTTTTTTTTTTTTTTTTTTTTTTGTCTCTCTGGATTTGTTTACTTGGGAATTTTCATGTATGTGGGAAATAATTATGTCTAATTTTTCTTGTGTCTTCAAATCCAGGCACTTTGCAGAATCTATTAGTGACTCATTACTTTTTAATTGGTGAATAATGTGAGAGTATAGAGATATAAAATTTTATTAGTATATTTATTGGTTGAGACACACTTAAGTCATTTCTAACTTGTTTGTACTATGATTAATGGTTGCTATAAATATTTATGAATAAGGGCTTTTGTGGCTTTATTCATTTCTTCTACGTGTATGTATATGTAGGTATACCATTTCTGTATCATATAGTAACTATGTTTAAACATTTGAGAAACCACTGGACTACTTACACACCTTTGGTATATTGGCAGCTGCAATGTCTCTACCTTCTTTTTTTCTAAGTGTTTTGTTTTTGTTTGAACATGATTGTGTGTATATAGGAAAAAACACTTCCAGTTTGGACAGGATCTCATGTAAGGCTTTGTGGACTGAATTTGAAGATTTTCTCTATTTTATTTTTTTCTGCTCTTATATCCCAAGTCTTGGGGTTAAAGATGTTATCCACTACACTGCGCTGCAAATGTTTTTTATATGTAAGAATCTCAAATGTTTTTATTTAATCTAGACTATTTAGGAATTAGAGACCTTATATATAACTTTCCACCTGGGCATTAAAACAGCATCTCACACACATCATATTAAAAATAATTTGTGGTGTTCCCCTCATCTCGAAGCAATCCTCCAGTGTGACACCTTCCATTAGTGGCAATCCTTAGGTGATGTAGGCATGGAATGTTTGATGTTTTTATGAAGGGGAAGTCCAGAGATGCATCTGTGCTAGCATGTGAAATATTGCCTCCTCCAGGTTTGTTACATTCCTTCATGATCCAAGTTGACTGCTGAACTGACAATTTTACTTTCATGTCAGGTGGGTTTAGGAAGGAAAAGAGTAGACCTTGATTCTGCTCTTTTAGGAAAACATCTAAGAAGAACCCAAACTTTTCCCATTTAATTGGTTATATTTTGTTTACATATCTGTTCAAAGAAAGATTAAAAATTAAAAGGAAAGTATCTAAATATCTATATCTAGAAAATAAATGTAGGGCTCACTTGTTAAGAAGGAAGGAGGGAAAGAAGCAGAACATTCATAGACCCTACCATTTCCAACACTGTGAAAAAGAATCATCCTGTACATATCATTTATGTTTCAATTCACTTCTCTTCCTTACCATCAACAAACTTCAGTTGCTAGTACCAATAGATATTAAGCTACAAGAAGGCAAATTAGTTTATCTTCTCATTGTTAAAGTTTTAAATATATGAGGTATTTGGCACAGTCAAAAATTCTAAATGCCTATTTAATGGGCAGATGAAATAATGAATTGAGAAAATTTTTATAATAATTTCTAGCCTCATATTATAAAAATAAAGGTTGATGTATTGAAATTAGATAATATAATTTCTTTATAAAGCAAAGAAAATTATGTACAGAATTGTTCAACAACTTATGGGCAGCTATCTTCTGGATACATAATCTTATCCATCCATCCATCCATCCATCCATCCATCCATCCATCCATCCTTCCTTCCATCCATTTATCCATCCATTCATCCATGAATGATTTGTTGAGATGCATAGATATAGCTATACACACACATGTGCTCGTGTACGCACACACACACACACACACACACACACACACACACACACATACACACACAAACACACACACACCTCTACTTTCTATCTGTTAAAATTTAAAAGTTACTCAGTCCTATATATTTCAGTTTTATTGGTTTTCACATTAGTTTTAATCTCCCTAGACTCACTCAGAAAGTCTAATGGTATTGACACTGATAGTTTTGTTTTTCAGACTTCCATATTTTATCATGACTGCATCTGTGATAAATGTTTTGTCTTTCTCATGTCTCATAGAATTAGAGTCATGAAAAGTAGCTGCTTTTATTGTATTATTTATTGTCATTCTAAAGACATTCTATGTGTTTGATAGGATAAAGCCTTGCAGAAATTTGATTCAGTCTTGACTCTCATGGACCTCATGGTTAGCTGGCTACGAGGAAGTAAGATGACATAAATCCCCAAATGCTCAACTGGAATAGGTGTTGTGAGGAATAGTTAAGGCATATAACTCACATATTCACAGAGACAATTTAGGTGTATTAGGGACCCAAGAAAATGACCCTTAGTCAAAGACACAGAAAGAGAAACAAGAAACCAGCCAAGTTAGCAGTTCTACACAGGAGTGTGATAAACTCAAGGTAGATTAAATCAGGAGACAATCATGGGCTGAGGCTTATAAGAACATTTGGCATCACTTACTACATTTTTTCCTATTCATATGTCATGCTTGATCCTTATCCATTGGGGTAGATGTCTCCTATAGTCCCCTAAATGGGGCACAAGTTTAACAGATAGTTGTTTGATAAATATGAAGCAGGTTTAGGCAGTATCTTGGCTAGCTCAGACTGCTATAATAATGGATCACAGACTGCATGGCTTGTAAATAACAGAAATTAATTTCTTAATGTTTTGTAGTACTTCAGTGTCTAAGAACTGGTACATACATGGTTGAGTTCTGCTTAGGGTACTACTCATCAGACTGTAGATTTCAGATTGAAGATTGCTGCTTTTGATTGCATCCTTTCATTGTTGAAAAGGGCTGAGAACATTCTTCAATGCCTTTACTGAAGAGACACCAATCCTATTCTGAGGGATGAACCCTTATGACCTACCCACTTCTTAAGGGTCTCATCTTCTGACCCCACTGGGGAAACTGATGGAGGTGGACACCAATTTCCATCTGTTACAGAAATTTTTCCCAAGTAAAATGTATTTCTATTGATATGACTTAATGTGCAATTATTTCATTGTGGTTGAGCTTATATCTAACTAGAGTCTCAGTCTTTAGGAAATGATTGGGTATTTAAACAGTTGTGTACTTTCAAGTTTTGAGTCTAAATAAAATATATTCTTATTAATGTCAAGGGTTTCATGCTATTGTTCATTTCACATCAGATCTATTATATTCTGCTTGTATGTAATAGACAACACTATATACAGAGTACACAGGCCATATTTTGCATTCTGCCCAGTTATATATTTTCCCCAGAGAATCACATGCATCAGAAAGAACATGAAGTTTAAATAATGACATCCTGTCATTATGAGGGAAACTTCAGCTGGCTATTATATTAACTGCCAATCATGTTCACATCAAGTATTTGCCAAAATCACTCTGATTTGGTTATTGTAGATAAATGTTTGTGTGTCCCTCAAACAATAGCAAGAAGAGAAATAATAACACAACCTAACTGTCTAATCATTCAGGAGTTTAAATGGTGAAGTGCTTCCAGAGAGTATGCATCCCACCTTGTGCATTGTATCTTGAGGATTCTCTCCAGATGACTTATACATATGCCCACTCCTCCCGTGTACACTGAAAAAATAAACAGGCATGAGTTTATATTCAGTCTGGACAATGCTAGGCACTTGTAACAATCTTGGCTCAAACAAGATTTCTGACAGGTACATGCAGGAGACATCACTGAAGTTTTCCATGTCCAGGGACAAGTATTGGCTTCATTAAATCAGACTCTGGAGTGAGTCAGTACTGGTGAGTGTATGCTCGCTACCACAGAGTAAGACCACATCTAATTGGCCAACCACAGATACATGAGAATTAAGCCCATTCTGAGGGTTCTCTGGGGGATATTTCACAAGTTCCGCTATTCATTTATGTGCCATATGACTCCTGTGTGATATGACTCCTCTCATTACAGAGTTCTTCCTTGTTCCTAATTTCCAGAGATGAGAAAACCTCACTTACTGTCTAATCAGATCCATTAGAACCCCATTACCCATACACATACTCGGTTAGCAAATTAATTTCTTCTTTTAATTTCTCTGATTAAAATATATTCACCATGATATTACTTTTTGAGATCATAGTGATTACAGTACCTATTCCAATTGGTACTAAAAACAGGTCTTTCTTCCCTTTTATTGAAAGTAGATTTTCTTACACAATATATCCTAATAATGGTTTCCCCTCCTTCTATTCCTCCAGTAGAGGATATAAAAAAATCTCTTAAGAAAGTGGGCTCTTTTACCAGTTAATGTTCTTCCATCCTCAGCTAAATGAACTTCCCCTCATGTAATTAAAACAAAACTTAAGTTTCCACGGTATCCATTTGAGAGTATAAGGCCATCATAAAAATATGGCTATTTGGAAGAATATGGTTATTGTTATGAGCAAGCTAAATTATTATTCAAGTCTTGAAAAGGAAAATAATACCATGGTGGACTTCTCAGTCCTTCTGAGCAAGCTGGTTCTATACTACCTGTGATCCTGTCAGCAGCAGCTGAACACAGCGGGGCTAGTGGTCACTCCTGGTCTTGGTTCAAGGTTTCTGGTGATAAAAACAACCAATCATTGTAGACTCGTTGGTTCCAGAACAAGACTGCGAGAGTCAGAAATTCTTCTGGCTTCGGTTTGTGCTTCCTGAGTGCATGTTACAGCTCGGGCCAAAGAACACTTCTCACCTTTTTAAACACATTCTTTCTCCATAAGTACCAGTGAAATCTAAAGAAAAAAGGGAGCATCCCTTTTCGAGGAAGTGGGAGAAGGGATGGCAGGAGCTACAGGGATGAAAGGTAAGGGGGAAGTAATGCAGCCATAGTTTAAATAAAATGTACTTTTAAAAAGAAACATGACACACAAAAAAAAAGCAACCGAGGTTTTCTGACTTGGGGCTTAGAGTACTTAGAGCACATTGTTAAGGGTCTTACAGAGATTCATAGTTTAATTCTTCAGCAACATTTTCCTGTGAGATTCAGAGAAAAGACAGCATAGACTTTGAACCTCCATGGATTTCCCCATTAGTCATAGCTAAAAATCTCACAAAACCCAGGTTTAGTTTAATTTACTAATATGTTTGAAGTAGAAGGCTTTGAAAAGTCGGTTGGATATTGTTTTCTGGATCAAATGTGTGGAGGAGTGTTTTCCTGAATTGGACACAGGTGAAATACTAAGGCAGACTCCTGAGGGAACGTGTCACCAAAGCAGACACAGGTGAAAGGATGTTCCGCTAAAGCTAGTACGTAAGAGGACAGGAGAGGAAAGATTTTTTTTTTTTTTTTTTTGCTACCAACACACATGTACCGGTCTGCCTTACATTGTGTAGTTGAGCTGCATTTGACACCATAGAGAGAAACACATCAAACACCTTCCGCTGGCTGGTGTGCTGCAGTTTCTTGCTGCTTCTTTAGACTCAGGCTGATTGGCAGAGTGATGTCAGCTGAGACAGGTGCACGTGCTGAGGCAAGACCCGTGGAGGATTGTGTGATGTTTGGAGGGTATAAATAGGACTCAATGTACGGTGATGGAGGCTGAGCTAGGCTTGTGCAACACCTGTTGGTCTCAAGTCTTTGTTGACCATTGCTTCCTTGAGAGAAGCACAGCCAAGAAATTCTCTTGGCATTCCTCCTGGTCCCTCCTGTTGATTCAAGCTGAGTCTGAGGCCTGGCTGTCTCTAGTAGCTAGTGCCACGACTGCTGATTCCTGTTTGCTATTCTGACTCTACCAAACTGGGCGGCTGGTATATCTATAAAGTGCTTGCAAGTGGATTGACATGCCGCTACTGACCTGTGAACTGAACTTCCAACTTCCAGACAATCCAGACAGGAATTGCTCCAAGGAACCTTTCTAAGCAGGTCCAGCTTCCGTATTCTTTCTTTCCTACTACTTCTGGTGGTTGGAAGGTTCTAAGGGATGTTAAGGCATTTAAAAGCCATCATTAAAAATAAGGTTTGAAAGAATTAAAGGTACATTTGTTGCTGTTGCTGCTGATTTGTGTGTGCGTGCGTGCGTGCGTGCGTGTGTGTGTGTCTGTGTGTGTGTGTGTGTGTGTGTGTGCATATGTCATGTCATAATTGCATGAAGCATGTGTGTAGGCAAAAGAACAAGTTGTAGAAGATGATTCTATCTTTCCACTGTGGAATCTGGGGATTAAACTCAGGGGCATAGTCAACTCATTGGACCACCACACAGCCAAGTACGTTGTCTCCTAAGCCATGAAGGTAAATGATTTGTCTTCTGTATTAGTCTGCTCATTGAACTTTCTGTTGAGGTAAGTTGGTTATGAAAAATGGTGCCAGTGTTTGAAATGCAGTCACATCCTGTACAATTTCATACTATATCTTTTCTGTTAAGAGATGAAATTCATTTCACTACTTTCCTGATTTTGTGATTAGATTTTGGATAATACAGTGGAGCAAAGCAGCAGTGTAGCATTTGCACACTCAGAGCATTGAAACAGGTTGACATACTCCATTGTTTTTCTTCATGTCTGGGAAGCCCAGGATCATGAACTGTTCCGCAGATCTGTTACCACTTTCATGCATGTGGCCCCAGTAACCAAAAAAGCCCTGCCAGGGACCATGTGCTTGTGTGTGTTTGGCCCTCAGACACTAACAACTCTGTAGGGAATGGGGATGCTATGAGTTATTAACTGATCTGGTGACCCAGTGACTGGAATTTAGCAAGAAATGTTTAGGTTCTCCTTTTTACATTTAATTTGAATTTGGGAAGAAATAACATCATAGCCACAGCAAATTTAGGGAACTGCAAGGTGAAGAAATAGATTCATGTGTGCTAAGATAAAGGTAATAGAAGAGTCAATTCAACCATGAACCTACATATGTGCTTTTATATCAGTGTATATAATTTACGGGTATTATACATTTCTGGGTCAAAATGCCAGGCAAAAGCAACTTAGTGGCAATGGGCTTTATTTTGGCTCACAGTTCAGGGGGTCATTCAAATACGAAGATGGGGAAGTCACAGCCTCTGAAGTTTTAGGCAGCCAGGAAGCAGAGAGAGATGGACAATACCCTAGATTTTCCCATATTGGTCAATTCAAGGACCCAGCAAACAAAATGGTGCCATTGACTTTTAGAGTGGGTTTTCCTACCCACATTAAGCTTATTAAGGAAATTCCTGCAGGCATAGACAAAGCCTAACCTAATCTAGATAATACCTCATAGACCTAACCAGAGGTCTGTCTCTTAGCTGATTCTCAATATATCAATTTAATAATACTAACCAACACAACAAAGTACTTAAAAGCCCTAACTGGTCAGCTCTTGCCCCCATAGCTCAAGGCAATCACATAATAAAAATCTCTAACATCTAGTTTCACAAAATTCCCTTAGGATCTTTAGCAACTAAGAAAAGGTTATAATTTACAAAGGCACAGGGAAAATATTCTCATTCCAAACTGGAAGCTTGGGGAAAGAATGAAGAATGATCAAAACAAGACTGAAACATATTCTTCATATTATTTATTATTTTAGGAATGTTTCTTACCTGTGTATATGTGAAACTAATAATCATTAAGAATAAGAAAAATGTTGAAGAAATAATGAAGATTCTTTAAATGAAGTGTTTGATGAACATTCTGTACAAGTGCTAGGAGATGTATCCAGATCTTGATTTCTGAGTTTATGAGTCAACATTAACTTAGTGAGTAAAGTTCTCTGATAATACTCATTGAGGTGACAGATACTGTTAAAAACAAACGAAAACTTATAAATGACAAGAGATGAACTGGGAACAACAACAACAAAAATATCCTGAGTACTGGTGTCTTTACAGTAAGAAGCCATCTTAGTGTTTACTGAAAGTTGGATAAAGCAGGGTCCTCCCACTGCGTTTAGAAGTACTTACAATGAGAAGAAAATATTTTCTGGTACCCTAGGAGGGAGACACAGACATTTTCTCAGGCTACTGGTCTATAGAAGAGAGGATTCCAGAAGGTAAGGCAAATGCTGAGCAAGCTGTGCCGAGAGTCTAAGGATCCAAATTCATAGATTCTAAAGAGAAAGAGAAAGATTTGGGCAGAGTAAACACCAGGAAGTTGGGTCTACTTTGAAACCTAGAGCTTAAAGCCACTCACAATTATAAGGCATCCTTCTATCTCCAGGCCACACTCTTACCATAAACTTGAGACCCCAAATCTACCTGTTTTTTTTTTTTTTTGTATTTTTGTTCAGATGTCTCACAGGTACATTTAGCTTAACACAGCCAAAACAGAGCACTACATCACTTCATCTTGCCCTCATGCCTGGCTCTCCTCAGCATTTTCCATCTTTGTAAACATAACTACCGTGGACTAGCTACCCAAGCCAGTAACCTGCAAGTCATTCTAGACTTTCCTCCTTTTCCTTCATCTTCCACATCTAATTCATCAGCTAGTCCTGTCAATTCTCCCTCCAAATTATACCTCATACCCATCGATCTTTTCTCGAGAGTTCATTCTCTTGAAGCTGTTCTCATGAGTTACCCAGTGATCTGCAGTAGCAGAAAGACTGGTTTCTTACATTTCCACTCTTGCATAAATGTTTTTGTCTTCATCATAGTGATGGGGAGCTTTAAAAACTAATCAAATTAGAACATCATTTTCAGTTAAATCCACTGTTCTGAGAATGTTGTGGCTTGGATAGGTCTTGCCCAAAACACATTCATCAAAGTCTTGACCCCAGTCCTTGGAACTACTGGGAAATGGTGGAGACTTTAAAAGATCATGCTTAGGACTAGCTCCTTTTGAATGCTGGTGACAGTACCTTTGAAGGAGATGCTGAGACTCTAGAAGATTTTTCTTCCTTTTTGTTTTCTCAGTTCTATGAAGTAAGCATCATAGTCAACCACTTAGTTCTACTGTGGTTCATTGCCTCAACTAAGGACTAAAGGAAAAATGACCATGAACCCTTGACCCGTAGCTACAAAACTATGAGCAAGGCCAAGTCTTTCTTCTTTGTAAGTTGATTATCTCAGTTATTCGTTATAGTCACGGAAATGCTATTAACATGCAAAAGTTACAATCTATGCTTTTAGGACCATTTGCATGGATCATAAATGTGTGCATGATCTGGATTTTTTCCGTCATCCCTTCTTTTTAACTGGAGAAAAATTCATTGGCCTCTTGCCCTGCCTTTATGTATATAGAATCTTCTTTCTGCAGCAGGCTCTAGATTAATGGTGATAGAAAATATTCTGTCAGCATTTGGTACATATTAAAGAGATGGCACTTTTGGACAGCGGTCGGAATATCTGTTTTTATCGTGCAGCTGGTGCTGTTATAATGGGCAGACTTAACTCCTTCTTGCTTGCTGTCATCATCTTCCCTTCTATTCACAGGACAGTGGAAGAGAAGGCTCTTGTTAGTTGCTGGAACACTGATGTCCTTCCCATCCCCCAAAACTAGAAACTTGCGAATTCTTATTCAGCACTAATTATCCAGGCTCTTCTATTATGTTATCGCAATACAAAATGGATTAAAATGATCATAATTCCATTGAATGTTTACAGCTCCTTTGTCAAAAATCAGGTGACCATATACATGAGAGAATCAAATAACCCTATTAAAAAATGGGGTACAGAGCTAAACAAAACATTCTCAGTTGAGGAACACTGAATGGCCGAGAAACATCTGAGGAAGTGCTCCACATCCTTAGCCATCAGGGAAATGCAAATCAAAACAACCCTGAGATTCCACCTCACACCAGTCAGATTGGCCAAGATCCAAAAATCAGATGACAGCAGATGCTGGCGAGGCTGCTGAGAAAGAGGAACACTTCTCCACTGTTGGTGGGGTTGCAAACTAATACAACCACTCTGGAAATCAGTCTGGCGATACCTCAGAAAATTGGATATAGTACTACCTGAAGACCCAGCTATTCCACTTCTGGGCATATACCCCAGAGACACTTTAATACACAACAAAGATATATGCACCACAATGTTCATAGCGGCTCTATGTATAATAGCCAGAAGCTGGAAAGAACCCAGATGTCCTTCAGAAGATGAATGGATACAAAAATTGTGGTACATTTACACAATGGAATACTACTCAGCCACCAGAAACAATGACTTAACCAAATTCTTAAGAAAATGGCTGCATCTAGAGAATATCATCCTGAGTGAGATAACCCAGTCACAAAAGAACAGACATAATATGCAGTCACTGATATTGGGATGCTAACCCCAGAGGCTTGCACTCCCCCAGAAACAACTCACAGACTGTATGAAGTCCAAGAAATAAAGAAAACAAAAAAAATATATTTACAAAACAAGAAGACTTTGACTATTTCCATGTTGCGTTTTATTTTGCATGTACTTTACGCTCATTGTAACTATTAGGTTTTCAATGCATACTGTCAAGCCCTTGAAAAAATCAAGTACTGACTAAAAAATATATTCACATAGTTTTATGTAAAAATTATTTTAATATCTGAAAAAAACAGTACTGACAAAAATGTATAATTTTAAGCAAAAAATGTTTAAAATCTGTACATTTATCTTTGTTTTATAAAATAAAGTCGTTTTAAAAAATGATCATAATTACATTTAAAATAAAAATTTAAATGTTACATGTGGGATACAGCTCAGTTGATAAAGCACTTGTCCAAGTATGCATGGGTCACTGGATATTATCCCCAGCACTGTATAAATTATAGCACTGGCATAGAATCCAAGCTCTTGGGAGATAATGTCAGGAGGATTAGGGGTTTTCATAGTGAGCTGGATGCCAGCCTGAGCTACACAAAAATCCTTTCTCAAAAATAATTTTAAATTAAAATATTAAAATTAAGTGGAAAATTATCAGATTACAACTATTGTTTCGCTTTCTACCCCTGTATCATAGACAATTATATAGCCATAAACCTTGGCTTTATGTTATAAAATCACGGTTAAAAAATTACAACTATTTCAAGGATTGAAACAAGTTTTACTTTGTCCTTGTTACATTGACTCATTTTTTTCTGTATTAGAAAAACTAATTTCCTGAATGCTCATTTTCCACTCTTTCTTTCTGTCAGAAACACACACTACAAGACAACGTGGCAACAACTTGGAAATGGTTAAAAATTCACAACTAAGCATGAAATTAATTAAGAACTTTAATGTACAGAAGCAACCATGTGACTTTTAACTGTTCATTGTCACATGAATATCTACATGAAACTCATTAAAGCTTTTAATGCTTTGCCGGTACATGTTGTATTTAATGATAAGTTGAATGCTTAGTATACTCATGCACTAGACATATGACTTTTTTCACTGCTATGCTTCATAGTTGACTAAGTAATTTTCTGTCTTATGATTATAATGCAAACAAGCCTGACTCCCAAGGCTTTTACTACAATACAATTATGTGCCAATTAAAGACAGGGCTATATTCTAATAAAGTGCCATTGGGCAAATTCATCTTTGTGCTCACATGAAAGTCTATTTTGACATAATATAAGATGACTATGAAATCACTAGGTGATGTTATCTAATGTTTGCAATCCATCACTGGCTACTTGACCAGGTAGCCATCCAGTTAGCATCCCATCTCTCTGAGGTGCTCACCTAGCTCAAGGCTAAGTGAATGGATAGAAACTGACTGCAGGTTTTATATGAAGCATCATTTGGATTTCTCAATGCATATTACTAAATTCGCTTCAATGTTCTTCCAATGTAATTCTCTACTGAAGTAGTATCAGCAGTGTTTCTAGTAGTAATGTAGGCTGTGAGGGTACAAGTCTTAATTTTATTTTGCAGAATTTCAGAACTTTACATGAGTCATTATGGCAGACTTCTGGTGAGCTCACAAGGTACAGGTGATCATGGAAGCTCCTGATCTCAGGCTAACAAATAAGTATCCCTCAACACATATACAAAGCACTCTTTTTCTCTCGTTCATCTCGTTCCTTTCAGCAGACTAGCAGATTAATGTCTAATTGCCAAGATGTTGGCCCTGGCAGTTTGTTCTGTCTGGTAAGTTACAATCGTCAGAGTCAACAGAATTTAAAATCACTCCTAAATGGCTTCTTGGAGAAAACAGCTCCTGGCAATTAAAAAACAATAATTTATAATCATCAGATATTGACTAAGTTTGGTCATAATATTTATAAATATCCATAGAAACACATGACTAACTGTATCTACACAGTTGTTTCCAAACCTCATTCTTGGTCCAAAAGAGTCACAGAACACAATCTAAATTGCCAGGTGATGGTGACTACTTGTTCCACCAAGATAGAGAAATTACACTCACCATAGTGATGTCTTGATGTGTTGCAAGCTGACTTGCCACATCCTCTTAGTGTCCTCATGACTGGTGATTGATGGAAGCCTCTTCCAGCCACTCTGTGATGACGTCAGAAGGGGAATCGCAGAAGCAGTAGACATCTTCAAAGTATAATTGTTTTCTATCCTGTTCTCTATGACTGGCACGGAAGCCATTTATTAGGATAAAAATGAATGCAATATTGTCTCAGATTGCAAATTAAACCAAGATAATGAATGAGTGCTGTCAGGCAGCTGTGGAACCAGGCCCTAGGGGACCAGCCCTCTGTGAGGATATTGTTTCTGTATAGTAAGTTCTGACCTGTGAAACCACACAGGGAAAGGCTTGTATCACATAGCAGAGGTGACTTCAAGAGGATGGTAACAGTTCATGTGCCACTAGAATAATAGCCACACTAGTGGCTTTTCTATGATCAGAAGAAACATTCAGCCACATTCCAGTTTTGATGCATTGATGAGATCCAATTTGTGCTAATAGACAATTATTCAGGACGTTTTCAACAAGGTTCAGGTGTTCTGGTACCTCAGTTGTTAGGATATTACAGTGAACACAAAGTGAAGCCCTGCTGTGGATGTAGGGTCATGTCTGTGAGTTGAGTACTTGGCTGTAAAGTGAGTAGTTTAAGCCTCATTGTTGATGTCAGTGTAGGAGTTAACAGAAATATTATATTTATCAATAAATTGATTGCATGAATACTCTCTGCTAGTTCCTTATTCTTTTCCATTTGGAAAGGTAGTTGTATTTAAGATTTATATTAGTTTTCTCCTCAGAGAAACCCCGAATTTCAGTCCATTTAACTAAATTTGAGTCTGTAAGAGAAAGAAGTTCTAAATTCTCAGGTACTCTGAATCTTTCAACTTACTTTTTTACTGGTTATTTTCTTTCTTTACATTTCAAATGTTATTCCCCTTCCCAGTTTCCTCTCCACAAGCCTCCTGTCCTCTTCTCCCTCCCCACTACCTCTATGAGGCCACCCACCCACTCATGCGTCAGCACCCTAGTGTTCCACTACACTGGGACCAAGCCTCCACAGGACCAAGGGGCTCCCCTCCCAGTGATGCCAGAAAAGGCCATCCTCCACTACATATCCAGCTGGAGTCCTGAGTACACACTGTGTACTCTTTGGTTGGGGGTTTAGTCCCTGGGAGCATTGGTAGGTCTGGTTTTTTGATACTGCTGTTCTTCTTAGTATGTTGCAAACACCTTCAGCTCCTACAGTCCTTGCCACAAGTTCCACATTGGGGTCCCAGCGCTTAGTCCAATATTTGGCTGTGTATATCACCATCTACATTGGTCGGGATCTGGAACAGCCTCTCGGGATAGCTATACTGAACTCCTGTCAGTAAGCACATCTTGGCATCAGCAACAGTGTCTGGATTTGATGTCAGCAGATGGGATGGATCCTTAGGTGGGGCAGTCTCTGAATGGCCTTTCTTTCAGTTTCTGCCCTACTCTTTGTTGCTGAATTTCCCTTTGACAGGAAGAATTCTGGATGAATATTTTTGAGGTGGGGGGCAGCCCTATCCCTCAAATGGGGCTGTGCCTATCCACTGGATATGGTCTCTACAGGTTCTCTCTCCCCTTTGTTGGATATTTTGGCTAAAGTCCTGCCTGTTGGGTCCTGGGAACCTTCTGGGTCTCTGGAATCTATGGCTTTCTAGTGGCTACTCCCAGCTTCCTCTCCCCCACTGCTACATAGCTACATTCAAATTCCTGGCCCTTTTTACTTCCAGTGTTTCCTCCCATTCTGAACTGACCTCCCATTTCCCTCCCCCTATCCTCTCCCTCCATGTTCCCTTTATTTTTCTACTTCCCAGAGATTATTCTCTTATACCTACTGAGTAGTACTGTAGCATTCACACATTGGTGTGATCTTCTTTCTTCTTGATTTTCACATGGTCTGTGAGTTGTATCATCAGCATCCCAAGCTGCATTTTGGCTAATAGCCACTTATCAGTAAGTACATACCATGTGTGTTCTTTTGTGACTGGGTTATCTCATTTGGGATGATATTTTCAAGTTCAATCCATTTTCCTGCAAATTTCATGAAATCATTGTTTCTAATAGCTGAGTAGTATTCAGTTGAGTATATCTACCACATTTTCTGTATCCATTCCTCTGTTGAAGGACATCTGGGTTGTTTTCAGCTTCTGGCTATTATAAATAAGGCTGCTATGAACATAGTAAAGCATGTGTCCTTATTATATGTTGGAGCATATTTTAGGTACATGCCCAGGAGTGGTATAGCTGGGTCTTCAGAGAAAACTATTTCCAATTTTCTGAGGGACCACCACACTTATCTCCAGAGTGGTTGCACCAGTTTGAAATTTCACCAACAGTGGAGGACTGTTCCTCTTTCTCCATATTCTCGCCAGCATCCACTGTCACATTAGTCTTTTGATATTAACCATTCTGACTGGTGTGAGGTGGAATCTCAGTGTTGTTTTGATTTGCATTTTTCTGATGACTAAGAATGTTGAACATTTTTTAGGTTCTTTGCAGCCATTTGATATTCCTCATTTGAGAATTCTTTGTTTATCTCTGTACCCCTTTTTTAATAGGACAGGAAGATAGATCAGTGGGATAGAATTGGAGACCCAGAAATGATTTCACATACCTATGGTCATATGGACAAAGGAGCTAAAATCATTCAGTGGAAAAAAGACAGCATTTTCAACAAATGGTGCTGGTTCAATTGGCAGGCAACATGTAGAAGAATGCAAATTGACCCATTCTTTCCTCTTAGTATAAAGCTCAAGTCCAATTGGATCAGAGACCTCCACATAAAACCAGATACGATTAATCTAATAGAAGAGAAAGTGCAAAAGAATCTTGAACACATATGCACAGGGAAATTTTCCTGAACAGTACACCAATGGCTTACGCTCTAAGATCAAGAATTGACAAATGAGACCTCATAAACTTGAAAAGCTTCTATAAGGAGAAGGACGCTGTCAATAGGACAAAACAGCAATCCATAAATTGGACAAAGATCTTTATTAACCCTATGTCTTTTCCCTTTCTAATGTATACTTAAAAGACACTAAATAAATATTTAAATCAATAATTCAACATAGAAAAATCTTTCCTTTCTCCTAAGGATGACTTATGTTTTGTCACTTGCCATGTTGGAGGATTCTCATTCAAAGATCAAATTGTCACTGTCCTTTCTTTTAGGGTTTTCTGAAACAAAAAGCATTGGATGTGAAGGCAGTCTAAGCTACACGCATGTATACTCCCTCAAACTCTTGTAGTTTGTAGAGAAAACGTTCCTGTACATGGTAAGGTATGTTCCCTAGACATGAAGGGAGGATGGGTGAGGTAGCCCACACTTTTCATTAAAACACTCAGGAGAAAGAAGTATGTGGACCTCTGTGTGCTCTAGGACATTCAGGGCATCTAGGGTCATCACGGTCCAATATTATATCTCTCTATGGAAATTTATATGTTACTGAGGTTATTTCTGGTCTTTCATGACTGCAACTTTCTAGGAGTGCACAGAAAGTGACCTTGAAGTGGCTGTCATTTTTAATCTCACAGTCAGAATCAGGCATGCTCCTAGCAGGAGTACCACATGTGATGCCAAGATCTCCATAGGGCATTGTATTGGAATAATGAGCTTTGAAACTAGAAACCATAAGTATTAGTCAGTATGGGCCAAACAAAATTCTGTAACCTAACTCTGAAAATTTGAGTTTCTTTTCTTCCAAAAATAGAATATTAATGTGAATCTTATACTATCTCTCTCTGGGAAATTTTATAGTAATTTGTTGGATATATATAAACTGTTCAGTAAATACTAATTGCCTTTGCCTCTGTCTTAAAGCTGGACATGAATGGACCCGCAGTAGTGAGTTCCCCTAGCGACTCATCTAGAAAGTTGTTGAATCCTATCCTTGGGATTTATTGTTAGTTTTGGCAAAGTCCTTGGGATGAGGAAGAGGTGGCTACAAAGCCTATCTCATGAGAGGGTCAGAGTGAGTCATTTAGTTCATCAGACTAAGCCTGTCCACACTAACTCATGGAAAGCTGAGTCTCAAGTACTCCTCCAGCCATCAGTGTATGAAATCTATTGCCCATGCAGCAGCAGCGAACCCAGTTTTGATTAGAGTTAAATGGCAAGATAGTCCCATTGGAAGAAAGGTCTACAAAGGCAGATTTGGGGGAGCAGCTGAAAGACATGAGGCACCTAATTGCAATTGTTTTCTCTAGGAGAAGACAGTTTGGAAGAGTTGAACTGCACTAACATTGTATTGATTGACACTTTGTGCCTTGGTCAAAGTTTCTCTGGTGACACAGACTTAAGGGATCGGATTTAGAATGTTGAATGGAAGCTACACAGATTCCTTTCAACCATCTCTTGCCTTCACTTGTGCATAGATTTCTAACTACCAAAATCCCACTGAGAATGACATATTTGTCAGAGATCTACATCTACAGTTGTGCCATTTTCATCCCATGTCTGTATTTTCTACAGGGATTACTATTGCTCTTGCATCTGTAGATTTTTACAGATGAGTACTCACTGTATCTATATAAGTATGTCCTTCAGAATAGTTTACCATAACCATTCTTTGCATAATCATTTTTCCTATTCTTCCACCTGTGCAAATACTGCCATTTTTATTATTTCTATAGATATTCCTAATCCAGAATGGTCTATAGTTGGCATCATATAGTATGTGACCTTTTCAGTTTAGGTACTTTTGTTTAGTTTCTTTTACCTCGTAGAATGGTTTGGTAAGACAATTCCTGTCAGTGCTCCATATGATTCCATTGTGTGGGCACTTCTTGTGAATAGTTCTATTCATTGACTAAGTGGCATCTCAGCTCCTTGCAAGTTTGAAAAATTGTGAATAAAGCAGCTATAGCTGTTCTTGTTCAAATATTTCTCAACTGTGCTGAGTTAAACACAGAAGGAAGAAATTGTTAGATTATATTATTACCATAAGATTTCCCAAGAACCTGACAAATAGTTATCCAGGATGTGTGTGACAATTGTTTCTCTTCTTCTATACCCTTAGTGTTATTAGAGTTGTGAATTTTGAGCATTAAATTTGGAATAGAGTAGTAGCTTACTTTGATGTCTTGATTTGTAGGTCCCTAATGAAATATGATATTGTATTATTTTTTCTACTTCTATTTGTCATATGTCTATCTTTTATTTTGCCTTAGTGTTACAGTGTTTCAGGTTTTGATATTTTTTAGTGGGGATTGATCTTGTGGCCTGGTACATGCAACAGGAGCACTTGCCTGTGGAAATACAGTCACAGCCTCATTTACCTGTTCAAAAATTAGCGTAACTTTTCTTTCTGCTGAGCCGTAAGAACGTTTTATATTGGATAACTGTTCTTTCTTTGTACTCACTTGCAAATGTTTTCCCTTAGACTGTGGCTTCTCTTTCATTTCTTCTAATAGTGGCTTTTTAAACCAGCATGTTTTCATTTCAAAGACACTAGCTTATCTATTTCTTTGTGGACCCTATCCTTGCAGTCTTGAAGGACATCAAAAGTATACATAAGGCTACCTTGTTCTTTATTTTTATTTTTAGCTCTGTTGTTTTTTTTAAGATTTTTTTTCTACTCTTTATTTAGGTAGATAATATAGTTTGGGTTGAGTTTTGAGGTTGTGTGTGATCACATTTTGAGGGTGTAGGATTGTGTTTGCTTTTAGACGGACTTAAGATTTGCACACATTTATCTATTTATTTATATATTTATTTCTTTTACTTCCTTATTGTTTTCAGCAAGATTGAGTGAAAAGAAGAGCTTAGAGGAGACATCTTTGTAGTCACCTTACTGGAGAGCATCTAGTATCATTAAGGTTAATATTTACTGGAAGTTGTTTTTGTTTGTTTTTGTAGAAGCTGTTTTTAAAGTCAAATAGATTCTTTACTTTCCTTGTTTGCTTTAAAGATTTATTTTTAATCTTAAATGACTTTGCTAGTGATTTTTCTGCAACTGTTGCTATAATAATGCAATTTGTATTTTTTTCTTACAACTTTATTTACAAAAACAGAAATACATGTACAGATTTTAAAGGGCACTTTGGCATAAGACTATTTTTAAGCATGCTGATGTCAAGACTCACACTAGCTGATTTTTGAATACTGAAATAGCCATGCATACCTGTGTTACACTGCTTTGGTTATAATATATAATTATTATTATTATCATTTGAGAATTGGTTTAATAGTAACTTTTTGGATAATCTTTTCATCTATATCAAGAGAGGTATAGAGCTATAGTTTTCTTCTGATGTCTTTGAGCAGTGTTACCCTTGGGTTGATGGCAACCTCACAGAGTCAGTATAGGAAGTTTGCTTCTGGTTCTGTTTTTGGAAGAAACCTTAGAGAAGTAGTAATCCCCTACCCTAAGTGATTCAACAAATCCCAGAGAGCTCATCTGTGCCTAACATTTTATACTTTAGGTAGGCATAACTATCTTTAATAAATGGAGGTGTACTCTTGTTGTCTAATTCTGTTGTGTAGCTTTGGCAGGCCATAGTCTTCTAGGGACTGATCTATTTCATCTAGGTCTTCAAGTATATGAGAACAGAGTTTTCACAACATTATTTCTCTCTTTTTATGTCCATGTGTTCTGCAATGATGTATTTCCTTTTATTAGACAATGTGGATAGATGTGCCCCTTTCAAAGAATCAGGTTTTTATTTTGTTGAATTTTCCTACAAAGATGAGGAAATTTCTCATGGTTTTGACACTGTTCGAATCCATTGATTTCTCTTCTGTTGATTTTATTCATTTAATTAGATCATCACTAATTTACTCATATTTTCTAATTTTCTTGGTTGGCCTCTTAGATTACTGATTTCCTTCTTTTGCCTTTTCTCCCAGAGTGTTTTTATTCTCTTCTGTTTCCTTCTGGCTCTAGAATGATCTAGAATATCCACTTCTGCTCTTATAGTGTTCCACTGTTCTTTCATCCTGTCTCAAAATATCGATCGAGAATACCCAGCATTTCACCCATAGAAAATCTCATTTTCATAAATCTGATGCTCTTGAATTACCTAAGTCTAGTTCTCACCCTCATTCTGTCTCTTCAAACTTTTGTTTTTACTAATTTTAGTATGCTCTGTTAATTTTTCTTGCCAACCAAATATGAGGCAGTATGTAAGAGGAGTTTTAATTCATACTATCTAGTGATGTGGTGGTCAGGTCTAACTAGGAGAAGCTGTACTTTTCAACAGTTGTGTGGTTTTAGACCTTAGAATGTTAGAGAATATACTTCTTTGGATGGTATCAAGGGTTTCTTAGTCCTCTTCACTCTCGCATGCCAGAGACCTGGAAAGGGGGAGGCCTCAGGGAATGGGAGTGACTTTAGCTGAGACTCCTAACAATGGGGTTATGGAGCCTGAAATGGCTAACTTCTGTAGCCAGGCATGACTCATTGGAGGGATAAGGACAGCAACCTACCCACAAAGCCTTAGACCTAAAATGTGTCTCACCTATAAGATGTACAGGGACAACATTAGAGCAGTCTGAAGGAATGGCCAACACAAAAGAATGACTGGCCAAATTGAGACCCATCCCATGGTTAGAATCCGTCTTTGACACTGTTAATAATACTTTCTTATGCTTGCAGACAGGATCTTAGAATAGCTGTTCCCTAAGAGGGTCTACCAAGCAGCCAGTAGATAGAGATGCAGAGACCCACAGCCAAGGATGGCTGCTAGAGGCTCATATAGAAGAGTTGGGGGAAGGATTGCAGGACTGGAAAAGAATAGTGACCAACAGAGTCAAATATCTGGGAATCTTGGGGGCTCGGAGAGACTGAGCCACCAGCAAAGTGCTAGTATAGATTGAATCTAGGTCCTACCTTACACATATGTAGCAGATGTGCAGCTTGGTTCTCATGTAGGTCCCCAACAATTGTACTGGGGTCTGTCCCTGAATCTGTTGCCTGCAAGTGCATCGCTAGACTCAAGATTGATTATTTTTCTACAGTTTGGAGAAATATAAAAACATTTATGAAAGGAATACCTTACCCATTCTGTTAATGTGAAATGTAATATAATCTAGCATTTATTATTAAGGGCAAACATTAGATAAGAAGAAAAATTTCTACCAATCACCTTTATTTTCCTAACAGGAGTTTAGTTAAAGAAGAAAACACATCTTTATTAGCTTCAAAGTTAAAATATCTTGAAACTAATTTGTTAGAAATAAAAGATATGAATAATAATAATGACATTAAACGATTAAAACAAGAAAGATACTACAAAATGGAAAGATATACCATGCTCAGGAATAAGTAGGTTTGATGTAGAAATGGCCATTTTACGAAGGAAGTCTACAGGGAATAAATCACACATCATTTTGAACTATTACTGAGCTTTATATTCCTCCAAATATTTTAGGCTATTGACCTCGCATTTGATTACCCTTCCTACCCATAACATGCTACAGACAATATAAACTTGATTCATATAGCAACAAAAAATCAAACTGGTGCTATCTTGAAATCCCCCTTAGTGGCTAGCATTTATAGTGCTGAGAGGTACTATGCATGCTATTAGAATAGAAAAGTAGTATCAATCTTCCACAGATGTAAGATAGAGGAGTGGAAAGATGATAAGAATTAAAGGTAGTGGGCAAGTATAAGAAAACAGTATCTTCTGGCGATAGGGCAATTAAACTAAAGAATCTATAGCAGTTGAGACAGAATACATAAGACTCTCATAAGCGCAAACCACACAAATCCCCACACTAAATGGCAAAAGTAGGCATGAAGTTTGTACCTGTAAGAGGGTCTATGTCATGTAATAACTACTGAGAGAGGGTAAGGGGGTTTTCAGTAAGGGTGTTAGCCATGATAAGTTGACCATACTCTAGTGTAGGTACATACCCAAGAATATATGACTAACCAAATTTGATTCAATGAGTTTAGAAAAGAATAGAACATCAAGTTGGATGGATATTGATTTGGGGGTAGATCTGGGAGAAGATGTAAGAAATGGATAAATATGATCAAATTATATCACTTTAAATTCTCAAAGAATAAATACAAAGGTTACTAAAAGTTAAGACTAAAATAATCTGGCTACTCCCTGCAAGTATTTGTATCCAGACTCTAGGGTATCACTAGTCCTGCCTGCTCCAGGAACTGTGGCTGTTGTGACTAGTCTAAAAAGACAATACCGTGTCACTTATGAACAAAGGAAAACCTCCATTTGCTTGAAGTATTTGCTGTTATATGTTGTAGAACTTCTTTGGCTGTCTAAGCTGTCTGTGATGCAGACATCTTCCTGTAATACTTCTAGTGTTGGAACACTGGGCCCAACAAAAAGGCTCTGCTTGAGTTTTCTTGCTTTGCTTACATTAAGGTGGTGGCAGGTGCTACTGGCACAAAGAAAAAAAGCAGCAATGGGGACAGAGAAGTGGAGTCAGTGACAGCCAAGGCTGTGCAGTGGCCAGCCATTTTTATGTCTTAGGAAGAGTTGGAGGCTTGGCTCTCTATAAGCTTAGAAACTAGGTTGTGCAGAATCCTGGTGTCTTGACAGCATCTAGTCTTGAAAGTTTTATAAAGACAGAGTCCAGAGGGCAACTTCAGGAAAGTGTCATTACAGAGGCCCTAAATACATGAACCCACAACTATTATAATATCTATAACAAATATAAAACGGCAGTGGCAGAAATAGCAGCAGTGACCTTAGGATTTGCCCTCCCATATTCCCACTTTACCAAGGCTGGGAACAGTAACACTCACTGGCTTAGGAATTGCTATGCATACACCCACCAAAAAGCTTCCCTAACAATCATGGGATGAAGAATTCTGACTTTCTGTACTTAACATAAAAGCTCTAACTCTTGTAGGGCTGAGTCTCAGTGCCCAAGGATGGCAGGAGTGTTGTGATGACGGTGGTTACCACCTACTACAACTTCTAGCTCTCTGTTGCTCCTGTGGTCAGATACAAAGCTGACAAAACCCAGCACTGGAAATACTCCCCATCTGTCTATACTTTCTGTCTACTTGGGGCAAAATACACAAGCTACGTGACTAGTAGCAGAGAGAGGGAAAGAAGACTGAGTGCTGACTGGTTAGGTTCTGAACTCTTAAGATCTTGAAAATAACTTAGTCCTGCCAAAGAGAGGGGTGCTGGGAAATGTGGAGTAAAATGCAAATGAGAGAGAGAGAGAAAGAGAGAGAGAGAGAGAGAGAGACAGAGAGAGAGAGAGAGAGAGAGAGAGAGAGAGAGAGAGAGAGAGAGAGAGAGAGAGAGAGAGAGAGAGAGAGAGAGTGAATGTTGTACTTGCTTGGTGAAATAAGAGAAAATCAGGAAAACAAAACAAAATCTGAATGGTTGTGACACAGTCACTGTACATGTTCCGAATGGCTAGGGTTATACTTTGAATTCAACTATTAATGTCATTCAAATCCAGAAGATTTATTTCAGTTTACTTTTTGTGCCAACCTGGGGAGGTGGTGCTTTGTAATTGCCTCATTATCCTATTCCAAGAGCATATGCATTTGCTGTGAGAACTGAATGAGAAATGTAAGTGTATCTAACAAATGATTTCTCAATGTATACCATACATACATTAGGTAAGGGAACTGACATAGGTTTTCAGAAATACCATAGCATCCTCTCATCCTTTTGAAAAGGAAGTATTGTAAAACGACTTTCAGTAATTCCATCTTTAAACATTTCCCAGGCCAGGGCAGCTCTTGTTTGAGTCAGTGTTCTGCACTATACTTTCTTTAATGATACTAGAGTGTTCTATGCTATACTCACAAGGAAGTGGGAGACTGAACTTTTCTTCACCAGTGACCTGTTACAAGGCAGAAGAGCTTTGTGCAATGTCCTCTGCCTAAAATGTCTGTCCCAGTAACCAAGCCATCAAAATCCAAAACAAAAATGAAAAAATAAACAAACAAGCAATGACGTCAAACTTGTGGAACGCTTTCTGCTATCCCTGCAGTTGTGCCAATGTTTGATGTCCCATTCAGCCTGTCCATAGGTTTGCTCCACCTATGGAGCAAATGACGGTCTGCAGTGTCATCTGTATCGAATATAAGTGCACAGCCCTCGGACCGAACATAATCTGCCAGATTCTAAAACAAAAATGAAGAAAATAATGGTGGCTGTGCTGTGACCCCAAACCCACCTCTGCCTTGTCTGTTGCCTTTCGGCTGTTCAGAGCATCATTGGTACATTACTACCAACCTCATTGTAGCTCTAGGAAAGTGATTTATGGGCTGTAGAAGAATATCACAATTCCAGTTCTGGAGCCGAAGAGAAGCAAACTGTTACCCTTGGTGCATTGAGTTTTGGTTTATCGATTATGCAAAGAAGAACTTGACAGTGTGTCTGTCCTGCAAAATATGAAACACCTGGCGATCTGCCACATCCTGCGGAGCTGCGAGTTTTGCTCTTGATTGGAAAAGCAGCATTATAGTTGGGTTTCCACTTAAAGTGACTTTCGACTTGAGTGAAAACATGTTTTACCAGGTGTTCCTCAAGCAAGGTTGCTCAGAAGTCTGCCAGAGAAATTGTGAAGCGATTGTGTCACATGCATAGTCAGGCCGACTCTCTGACCTTGAACAACAACTTGTAAAAACAGAAAGGCATAATAAACCCATAACAAACCTGTTCTCTGTTTTTGTTTTTTCAATGACAAGAGGCTAATGCTGTGCCTAAGCCTGACAGTAGTATAGAAAAATTCATTTAATGATGTTAGACCACATCAGAGAGACCTGGAAGGGAAGTCAGTATTTGCTATTGTACAGGGAAACTTCCTGCTCAGATAAAAGAGACAAGTGAAGTGCCTTCTGATGTTGGAGGCAGCTTGAAAACTGAATGGAATTGTCATGGGACTCGGCTTCTAGATGGATTCTCATGTCACAACCAATTTTAATTAGAAATGCTCACGATGAGCTTTTGGAAATGAGAGAGGAGAAGCCAGAATATGGCAGAAAAAGCATGCAGAGCTGGCCAAGGAGTAAAGTTCCAGTGTTAGGACGGACTTAGTGAGACCCGTGAAGATCAGTAGGTGATATCTCTACAATTTTCTTCAATAGACTTTTGAAAAAGGGTGATCTGACAAAGCAGGATCTAGACCAAGAGAAAATGTGAGTGTTCTGAGAGCACCAATGTGCTGGCATCACTGCCTTGCGTGGAAGCCCACTCTTCCTCATCACTGACTTATGTAATGTGACTCTAATCTTTCAGGAGAGTCTTTGGTTTTACCATTTTATGTATTTCTGCACAGATTGACAATTCACAAATAATTTCTCTTTCTCTATCTTATTACTTTATATCAATTGGGTGTTTGTAAATTTATTAAATTATGAGTACCTTTAATTAGATATTGATAATGTATCTCTTTCCTCACTAAGCTCACAAAAGCATGTGTGATGAATGCCATTAAGTGCAATTAAAGTATATTCAGACTTAATATTTACTATTTACCTTAAATGTGAGGTCCCCTACCTATATAGGGTTACTCTCACGGCTGCTCTGCCTCTGAAAATACCTTACTATCACCACTTTGATTGAATATGCTCACTCTTCCTGTGTTTAGAGCCAAGGCCAATCCCTCTTCCCTGTTTCCTACAAAGCATTACCTGTTCTTGTTTAACAAATAACATCACTCAGGACCATACTTGAGGATACAGAAGTTACCAGTACACATTATACTATGGGAGAATGCAGCCTTTAGTGAGGTTCAACAATTCAGTTCTGTTTGTGCTGTTAGGAATCTGTGTTTGCCTGTGAATCACAAATACAAGCTGGCTTCGAAGATTGTGTGTGTGTGTGTGTTTGTGTGTGTGTGTGTGTGTGTGTGTGTGTGTGTGTGTGAGAGAGAGAGAGAGAGAGAGAGAGAGAGAGAGAGGAGTTGGGGGAAAAGGAGGAAGACAGACAGTCTTACTCCATTCTCCATAGAATGTCCTTTGTGGATTTCAATTTATACTAGGTGCTGGCAACTGTCTTTTTGTTGCATTTTTTTTTTAACTTTTGATTTTTTTTGGAATTTAAAATTAATAAATGTGTTTCTGTTACCTCTGGTAATTTTTCTCATCTAATATGAAATGCATACTCCCTTATTTCCTGTTCTCTTCATTTGGGACATCTATTTCTCATCTTACTTTTATGAACTTCTTACTTTTTGTTTTGGGATTTTTGCCTTTCTTTTTTGTTCCTTCACACTTGTTGTGTTAGATGTTTTCTGGATACTGTGTCATCAAATAGTTTGACTTTAGTAATTTTATATTTAATACCCAGAATCTCTTCTCTGTCATTTTAGAATTCGGTGCAATTCCTGCTTTCCAGGTGCAGGCATTTCTTATTTTACACTTTTGAGTTCCATTAACATATTCTAGATGTGCTTGCTTCATATTTTTACTTTTGTCTCAGGTTCTAGTGATCTTTCATTTTACAGTTCACATTGATAAGGAACTAAAATGTACTGTCAATTTCATATGATTCAATGGGGCTTTTCAGCTGTTGGATCTACATGGAAGTGAGCAAATTACTTAGCTTTGGGGCTACTGGGGCTCATGCTGAGAAGCAAATGATTGTGTTTATTTTGGCTACTTAGGTCTGCAGAAAAGAAATATTTTACAACTTTTCTGGGAACTGGAAGTTTGATCTTCACCATTCTATAGAGATTAAACTAATATTAGATCTTAGTTTTCTGTGTTGCAAGTAGTCTGTTTTGCTGACTTTTCCCTCTAACTGGAAGTTCTTTAGGAAAAACCACCATCTCTCATCTTCCACACATCTTTATGGTGACAGATGCATGATTTTTCTGCATCTGTTCACTTTGTTGCTACTGTTGACATTCCCTTTGCCTCTCTTACCCTGCTGAAGTTTTGGGTGCTGATGAAGTCTCTCTCCTCTCCCACCCGAATTGTTCTTGACTTCTGACATATTATTCTAAACTCTTTTCCAAAATAGGAATTTAAAAAAGAAATGAATGCTTTTGTATGAGATTTTTGACTTTTTACTTTGGGGGAATGTTGAGCCAGCTCTAGATCTCCCAAATGCCAGGTAAGCACTCTACCACTGAGCTGAACTCTTCCTCTGTATGACTCCATAAGCAAGACTGTAAGGGTCTTTGTAAGTTAGGCTTCTCAACAGTCTCTAAAATATAGACAACCTTGAATATAGCTTAGGAAATATTTTGCATATTTTGTCACACAAAGCATAAAATCATGAGTTTAATTTCTTTGCTAACCAGAGGAAGATGAGGCTTTTCTACTAGATCATATATTTTCAAATATTTCAATCTCTCTCTCTCTCTCTCTCTCTCTCTCTCTCTCTCTCTCTCTCTCTGTGTGTGTGTGTGTGTGTGTGTGTGTGTATGTGTGTATGTGTGTGTATCTGTCCATCTGTCTGTTTGAGAATAGGTATGTACATATGAATATTTGTGCCCAAGGCCAAGGATGTCAGATCCTCTGAATATAAAGTTATAGGCAGTTAATTTGACATGAATTCTGGAACTAAACTAACTTTATCTGCAAGACCAGTAAACACTCTTAACTTTTGAGCCACTTCTTCAGTCCCTAGAGTAAATTCCTCTTTTGTTATTTGTTTGCTTCCTTACTTCCTTCTTTCCTTTCCTTCTTGTAAAGTTAAATAAAATGATTTACAGTTTTACCAGAGTTACAGAAAATTCTTTTCAGCTTCTTTCTCCCAGAACAAACTCTTTCATACTTGCTTTCCTTGACTCAACAGTGAACATCAAGCCATTCGAACTGTTTAACTATCTCTCTAGCCCCTAAATATTACTGTTTCTGTGTGATTCTGAGAGAGCTGTACTTATTTCCTTAGTTTTTTTTTTTTTTTTTTTTTTCAGGGTCCACATCCTTTACCAAGAATCATAGAAATCATAGTATGTTACAGGCCCCTGAAAGGAGAGTTACAGTTTACTATAGGTATATATAACATTATGGTGGCTCTCAGGTTACTTCTCAAAAGATGGATAAGGTGTGTTTGTTTGTTTTGTTTGTTGTTGTTGCAGATGTTGAGGTGAATATTCATCTTCCCTTCCCCCTCCTTTTCCTTTAGTCTTCAACTCTTGAGAATTTCTCTCTGCTAGCCATAGCTGAGCTCCCTGAGTTCCAATGGGTTTTGAGATGGCTAAGAGTCCAGTCCAGGTCTCTCATCCAGGCCAGGCAACTGCTTCTCCACTGGATTGCATTGCCCGCCTTTATATTTCCATTTTGAAATAACACACAAATATAATTCCTGGGACTCCCCCAACATTACTTTCTCAGGGTGGGGTCAGCAAATTTATTCCATTTGGGGTCTTTCTGGTCTTCATCTGGGCCAGACTGCTGGACAGAAGCAAGGCTAGTTTTTGGTTTTGGCCAAGACAGAACTAGTCGAGAACGAGAAGCAGAGCTGCTCCTTAGCAGTTCCTGCTGTAACTGAATCACTGTCACAGGTTCTTCCTCCTGTCTTCATTAATGAAAGCAAGGGCAGAGCTACCTGTTTAATTTACCTTTCCGCAGTTCTGAATCCACTTCAGCGGACTGAAGGTTCCCCTCGGCGCCAGCGATGTTAAGGCTTCCCGGGATTTTCGGCACCACTTGTTGCGCACCTAACGTCTTGCCAGCAAGAACGACGCTCGGCAACAGGATTCTTCTGCGAACAACATTTATTGTACAGTACTCTTGAGCAGGGGACCCCTTAGGTACTTACTTACTTACTTACTTACTTACTTACTTACTTACTTACTTTATTTATTTATTTATTTATTTATTTATTTGCTAAAGTGGAAAATGGGAACTGCTCTAGCGAAGCACTTGATTCCAAAAGCTCTGTATTCTCTTAACTAGGTTTGGATGATGAAAACTCAGAGTGCCAGATGATGTTGTCCAGCTCTTAAGGATATGCAGTAACTAACACATCTCAAATGTAGGATGCAATTCCTATTTCAAGACATGAGTATGTCTTGAAGGAGGCAAGAACTCAAGACATTTAGTTAACTCATGCTTGTATTGCACATTAGGAAACAGTTTGCTTACAAAGCTTCGGGATATTCCATCATGTTGGGAAAATGCTTCCAAGTCTTGAGCAGGCACCTCAAAGACTTCAGAGTTTGCAGTGCAGGCACCACTGTTAACACAGAAGTAGTAAACCTAGAGCAGAGTGTGCTTTCCCTTCGCAGGTCCACTGGTGATTCAAATGCACAGCAAATCCAACATCAAAACATAGTATCTTCATTGCCACTTTTCAACCCAAATGTGGCCCAACATAGGCTGCAGGACATCATAAAACAGAAATAGCTGGACCCTTGATTACAGAAATTGTGGTAGAGCCTCAAAATGTGTACTTCTAATAAGCTCTAAGTGAAGTTGGAGGTCTTGTATCCCAGTGCCATACTGTCTGGGCTAGTTTCTTCCATGTTCTTGCTTACCTGACAGTTTTAGTCATAAAAAAAACAAAACAAAACAAAACAAAACAAAGCATTGATACATTTACATTTTAGAGAAACTGGTCTAACACAGACAGTTATTTTTAATGGTCTCACGTGATCTTTTATTTGACAGCCTAAGAAATTGCAGTAACAATGTCAAAGAGCATGTCTTAATGGCTTCACTTCCTGTCCAACTTTTAAAACACAACTGAGATGTTTAAATGTGCCACTTCTATGGTACTTATACAGAAGTGTAACTCTTGTAAAATGCAACAGATTATAAAACTTCATAAAGTATCTGGTTAAATTCATCCAGTTCAGTTTCAACTGTAACAGTTGGAATATCATAGAAAGAGGGTCATAACTGCACCTTGGTTAGCAAGAACCAACAATTGTTACAAAGTGAGAAAAACTAGAAATAGATAAATATTCTGAATTGTCCTGTGCATGAGCTTTACTTAGAATGTCTGCTGAGATAACCTTGGGTCAGCAGTATTATTTCCAGGAAGTCATGGGTAATAAATAGTCCTTAACATTTAACAGGCAAAGGAACCTTACAACTCTGTCACAACTGCAATACACTTTCCCAAGAGTCTCTGTTTTCCTTTCTCTCCCTTAGGTCCCACCAATGCTGAGTGGCCCACTCTGCCAAGCCTCTACTGGATGATCCCAGGCACAGAATCCAATTGTCTTGACTATTGCAGGGTGCTTTTGGTCTCCCAGGAACACCAGAGATCTATTCTGAATCTTGGTTCAAAAGATCGGGTGAAAACACCCCGAGTAACCCTGCCTTATGAGTAGTTTAGTATTCATTACATTAATCAAACGTTGGAGGGAACAAGATAGCTATCTACAATTATACCGCAGTTTACAGGGAAAGGGTTTTTCTCTGCCAGTAGATCCCCCTGGGGGTTCAGTGATGCTTGCCAGTTTCACAGTCATAAAACTGGGAGCTATGTGATTATTTATACAAGCAGACATTGGTAGCCTGTGATTCTGCTCTGTTTCAGAGGCATCATTCTTTATTCTTGGGTTGTTTGGTGGAGTTAATTCATACCGATCCAGACATCACACTAATATACTAGGGTCCCTTCAAATGTACGGTGACCATGATTTAGAAAAATTTACTGTAATCCCAGTTTACTACTGCTGAATTCATACAGATCCCCATTCATGTCCCTGGACTTCCCCTTGCCACTGGATAGTGTGGCGAGGCATTTGGTTTTAATGAGAGTCTCTCACAGTGAGGATGGTCTAAACTCTGGACAGAAGTTGGTAGAGTTGAAATCAAGTCAGAAATATTCTCTGTCAGCAGCTTTATTTCCCACAGAGACCTCAGATTGTAAACATTTATATGATTTTCTGGAAATGAAAAAGTTTTGAAGAAGGTATTTGTCTTAGTGTTTCATTGCTGTGAAGAGGCACAATGATGAAGGCAACATATATAAAGGCAAACATTTAATTAGATCTGGTTTACAGTTTCAGAGGTTCAGTCCATTATCATCATGGGGGGGGGGCATGTCAGCCTGCAGCCAGGCATGGTGCTGGAAAACAAGCTAAAATTTCTGCATCTTGGTTCAAAGGCATTCAGGAGAGTTTCTTCTGCACTGGGTGAAGCCAGAGCACTGAGAGATTACCTAGACATTTACACACTTCCTTCAGCAAGGATACACTTATTCCCACAAGGCCACACCCCCTAATAGTACCAATTCCAATGGGCCAAGCATATTGAAATCACCACATTCCACTTCCTGGCCTCCTTCGGCTTGTTCAAACATATGAGTCTTGGTTTGACCCATGGGGACCATACCGAGCCTTATCATAATATTTAGTCCATCTTTGAAAGTCCCCATAGTCTATCACAGTCAAGGCAATGTTTACAAGTCCAAAATTCTAAGTCCTTTATGAGATTCATGTAATCTCTTAACTTTAATCCATTATAAAATAAAACCCCAAAACCAGGTTACAAACTTCCAACATCAAAGGATATATATTACCACTCGAAAACACCATAGAGAGAATATAATGGACCAAAGCAAGACATAAAACCAGCCAGACAAATTCCAGACTTTTTATCTTTATGTCTGATGTCCAACTCCTTCTATCTTTCTTGACTGCAACAAACTTCTTTCTCCTGGGCTGGTTCCATTTCATGTTAACAGATTTTTTTTTTCTTCTGCATGTATTCCATGGCTCTGTCATGTCTAACATCTTGGGGTATCCAAGGAAACTTCAACTTTACAGCTTCTTGCTTCAATATCTGGGATTCACAAATGACCTTCTGGGATCCTCCAATGGGCTTGAGTCATTTTTATAATTCTGTCCTGTATAGCACTCTAGGCTATGGCTGACTCCACGTCACTGCTGCTGCTGCTCTTGGTCATCCCATGGTACTGCGGTGTCTTGCACTACTACTAGTTTTTACCAACGACCTCTTATTGTATCTCTTCATGGTGGTAAGCCTCAACTTTGCATGTCCCCTTCACTCCTAGTCCATCAACTGCAACTGAGGCTGTATCTTCACCAATAACCTTTCCTGGCCTCTTGTAGTGAAAAGTCTAAGCTGCTCTCCATGACCCCACTTCATGCCTTCGAAACTAGTATCACCTGGGTGATTCTTACATGTTACCAAGTTCAGCTGCCAGCATAGAGTAAATTACTGGAACACAGTTTCTTTGTGCTCTCAGAAGATACTTCCTAGAAGATTTTACCACTATGATGCTGGTCTCTTCTCAATCACTACTAATTCATCAATTCCAGCTAACCAGGCTCAGTTGTCCTAGTAACTCCTATTCTTGATTCTAAATCCAGAGCCACATGGCCAAAGCTGCTGAATTCTGCTGCCTGGTTCTGGAACATAGCCTTCTGGTTCTATTACATGATCACTGACTCCTTTACTGGTTAAGCTTGGCTGTTCTGGAACTTGCTCTCTAGAATGATCATGAACTCAGAGATCTACATGCTCTCAGTGCTCCTGTGTGTACCACCACACCTGGACCTAAGTCTTTCTTTAGCTTCTCACAAAAATCTTTATAAATCTGGACTGTAGTTCATTCCAGATATAGTTAAGTTTAACAAGAATAGCCATCATAATCTATCCCTTGTGAATTTGACACACAAGTATATCTTCTATGTCCAAATGAACAAAATAACCAAATTATAATAATGTCCAACATGTTATAACTATCCCATGTTCAGCTGCAAATACACAAACAATAAACTTAGCTGGGTAGGATCTTGCCCTCAAATCACCACTCCATTAATTCCTTAATTTAATTTCCTAATTTAATATCCATGAACACAGTATTTAGTTCCATTCTGCTTCCTTGTATCCCTTTAATCCTTGAAGCATACATTTTTGTATCTTTTCTTTCTAATCTTGCTGCACTTGATCAAAACATTTCTCTTAAGAGTGAACCAAAAAGCAAAGTCTAAACTAGGCTTTTTTGAGAGTTCCTTTGTCAATGCAAATTAATCTAAATCTCTTTACATTAGCCTCAGGCAGAATCTTTAGACAGGGGCAAAACACAGCCACATTCTGCACCAAAATATCACGAGAATGATCTTTAGGCAATACACTAAAATTCTTCTTGAGCCATGCTCTGAGAGTTTCAATAACCATCAGCACAAAATGTTTTCCATACTTCCACTAGGATGCTCCATTTAAAGCATTCCGCTGATTTCCAAATACAATGTCCCTAAATCCACATTTTCTAAAAACAAATAAACAAAACAAACATACAAAAAACCCAAAACCAAAACCAAAAAACCAAACCAAAACAACAACAACAACAAAAACAACCAAAAAACATGGTCATGCCTATTACAGTTAATATCCCATTTTCTTGTAAAAACTAATATCTTAGGATTTCCCTTGCAGTGAAAAGAGAGCATGACCAAAAATAACTCGCATGAATTCTGCAGTGGTAAATATTAGAAAATAGCAAATTGTTTCAAGCTCCGCACCATGATATCCCTGCTAATCTCTGTCCGTGGCAGTGGCCTCCCTCTTGGGACTCTCTGCTGAGAACTCTGCTCACATTCCCAAAATCCACCCACTGTGGTTATTGTCACAATTCCCAGTAACCTGGCAAAAATCAAAACTCTAGGGGCTTGTAATTTATCAATCAGATTTATATCAGAAAATTCTCCTGTCATCATCCTCCTCCTCCTCATTCTTCTCTTATTTTTCTTCTTTACCTATCTCTCATGTCTCTAAAAAACTCTGTGCCTGCCTTACTTTTTTACTGTCCAATCACAGGCTTTGCCTTATCTTGTTCCTGCCCTCACTTGCATATAGGCATCAATCACAAAAGGCAAAGGTTTAAGTGGGGCTGGCTTAGAGTTCCTGAAGTTCCATCCATTATTATCATGGCAGGAAGTACTGCAGTGCCCAGGCAGACATGGTACTAGAGGGGACAAGAATCCTATATTTTGATCAACAGGCAGCAGAAGGAAACTGTTTTCTTCAGGCAGCCAGAAGGATGCTCTCTTCCACACTGGGTAGAGCTTTAGCTTAGGAGACATCAAAGCCCACCTACACAGTGACATGATTCCTCCAACAATAACCCCTAATACTTCCAATGGGCCCAACATATTTAAACCGCCACAAGCCAGTATGCCCTATGTGTTCTCTTGATGATTTTTATACAGTCAAAATCAAGTTTTAACTCTTGCCCAAAACATTGAACACAGAGGCCCTACTCCATACCTGGAGCTTTAGAATAAGCATCTCTCAGAGTTCACAGGGACACCCTGGTACATGGTGTGTGAGAAACTATCTTCCTGAATCCTAGACCAACACTTCCTACCAGTGAAGGTCATATTCCCACTTTTCACACTATTTTACACTCAGGTTTTATCTCATACTCCTTGATCTCTGAGGCTTCTTTACTTCTGCCAGGGTCCTTTGCTAGGGCCCCACTTTTCTGAGGACTGTGCTAGGTGAATTCTTTTTCTCCATTTAAGTTGCTTTTGATGGAGCAAAGACACTGATTTTCATAGTTTTCTCCAAGTGCTGCTGTTAGACCTGCAGTAATCCAGATGCTGATCTGAGCTTCCCATGGAAATTTAGGTTCCTCCCTCCTTTATATTCTTGTTAATCAGAACAATTGGCCTTGACTCTCAGCAATTCCCTCTCATAAGATAATCAAGTGATCAGATTTTACTTTTAGATATGACATTGATCCATCACAGGGATGGATAATATTAAAGTTTGAGGACTTGTCACCCAAGTATGTGTCTTGATGAAGCAAAGTATTTTAAAGCCTTGATGGCTGTCTGAGTCAGGTACATAACATTTAAACATTCTTTCATTTGGTGAGTTGTTAGGGCTCTCAGGCTTGATTTTTATGCCAAGTACCAAGCTGCAGACACTTTCAGAATGCCTCCTAACAGTTCTGTACTCAAATCTTTGTTATGCCTATTCACTTTCTAGATTTGTCCTTAAGCAGATCTGATTGCTCTTCATTTCCTACCCATGAAAGGGCACCCAGGGACAGGGCAGGTGCTTTTCATTTCATGACTTTCATTTGTCTACACCTGTAGCCAGCGAACCTGGCTCCTACATTTATAAACGGGTAGCAAAACAAGGAGAGTTTGCTTTGTATTTCGAATTGATGGTTTTCAACGACATTATTTTCAAATCAAATATCTAAGCGGGCACCCAATTTCCAATTACCCACTGATCCTCAAAATAGTTCATGCACTCCACCGAGTAGAAACGGGAAATTAACTAAAACAGGACATCTGTCTAACCGGATGGATGCTATTTGAAGCACTGCTTTTAGCATTTCCCTTCAGTTTAAAAAATTTGTTGCTTAGAGGAGACAGTGTACTTGGCAGTATTTTATTTTGATGGGAAAATAATTGCAGAGTGTTTTAGTATTTTTTTTTCAGGAGAGTTTATTTTATTGAATCTTCATGTTCATATTTTTGTCCTCAAATCTAGATGATTTTTTTTTTCACTTACAAAGCATTATCCACACACACACCCAAAAATACATTCTAAGCACCACACATAACCATTGGGCTCCGTAGTTCTCAGTTCCTGAATTTTATGCTGTATCAGCATTATCTAACACATGCAAAACTCACTGAATTATAGGTTGTCCTTTACATAATCAATCGGCTCCACTGTTCCCAATTTCCAAATTTTATTTTGTATCAGCTTATCTGGATCATGTGAAACTTACTGCATTATAGGTTGTACAGCAATAGCCTTGGGAAAAACTGTTCTTCAAGGCAGAGAGAGTTAGCAAAAACATTCCCAGATGTGTCTAAGGACAGGTGGAGTAGCAAGCTCTGTGCTCCACACCATCAAGGAAACATTCGAAATAATTAAGACAATGGTAAAGGTGATAAACATTTTCAGTTTGTTTTATAATTTTCCTTATGAAAAACCACCTTCACCTAACAATTTCCCATTTCTCTAATTTTCTATATATTACTTTTGAAATTAAGTAATGCACAAATATTTAATCTTTAGAGGAAAAGTAAACAGAATGTCAAAAGTGGATTTCTAATGCAATTTAAAACAATGATCTTTGACTAAAAAAGACCAGTGAAAGTTGAATAATTTTTTTTGTATCATAAAAATTTACTGAGGATTTAAGTGCTCGGCCTTGGGCTTTGGTTATCAGAATTAAAAGGTAGATGACACATTCTTTTATTTGGAGATCTGGGTACAGGCAATATATTGAAATTTTATTAAATCAAATAGAAATGCTTATTAATACTAATTAATACATACTTATTAAGTAAAAAATTTTATTATAAGGACTGGAGAGAAGGGAAAGATATTGGAGGAAAGTTGAGAAACCATGTAAGCAGGTAACCCATGGGTCAGTCAGAGGGTCTACATTACTATCTTATGAAGATTTCTGTGTTGGAGTGATGGAAATGAGGAAGGCTGTAAGTGGCCTTATGTAAGGAATCAAAGCAAAAGCAACTCGACGACTATCGTATTGGAGCAAGCCCATTGCACTTTCTTTCCTTCCAGGTTTCCATTACTAAATTTAAGGCACAAATGAACAGAATTGAAAGTCCAAGTTGTCTGGATTAAGTCACATACCCACAAGTTTGGCCAGTGATGCACCCTGATTTATAGCCTCAGGAAGATTGGACTTGATGGGAAATGTTTCCCCAGAAGGCTATTTCCAAAAGAGGGATACTAAGTGGCTGACAGAAGTTCTTCTTGGGCACTCACTAAATATTTCACCTGAAAGTCAAGCTAAGATATACAAGATGTAGTGTTCAGATACCCATGTGGATGGCATTCTCTATGAGTCAGTTTTAGCTTCTTATAAGAGGCTAAAGACATAAATGTGATAGTCCCAAGTTTGTATAGATAATGAGAAAGGTGAAGCACAGAACTCCTTGATTGGTTTGAAAAGGTCTCCCAGGTAATGCATGTTGGTGCTGTGGTATAAACTGCTCTTGGTTTCCATCTTTAGACATATTACCACTAGCTGATACTTAAGATGGCCACAGACCGAAAATAGTGACAGGTGATAGGTACCAAAAGAGGGATTTTTGTTTTGATAAGAAGTGGAGAAAGAGGAACACTTCTCCACTGTTGGTGGGGTTGTAAACTGATACAACCACTCTGGAAATCAGTCTGGCGATACCTCAGAAAATTGGACATAGTACTACCTGAAGACCCAGCTATTCCACTTCTGGGCATATACCCCAGAGACACTTTAATACACAACAAAGATACATGCACCACAATGTTCATAGCAGCTCTATTTATAATAGCCAGAAGCTGGAAAGAATCCAGATGTCCTTCAGTAGATGAATGGATACAAAAATTGTGGTACATTTACACAATGGAATACTACTCAGCCACCAAAAACAATGACTAAACCAAATTCTTAATAAAATGGCTGCATCTAGAGAATATCATCCTGAATGAGATAACCCAGTCACAAAAGAACAGACATAATATGCAGTCACTGATAGTGGGATGCTAACTCCAGAGGCTCACACTGCCCCAGAAACAACTCACAGACTGTGTGAAGTCCAAGAAAAAAAACAAAACAAAACAAAAACAAAAACAAAAACAAAAAAAAGTCATGCTCAATCCTTACCCACCAAGAACACATTGACAAATTCCGGGTTGCACCCTGTATTACATGTACTGTCTGCTCATTGTAAAAAAAAAAAAAAAAAAAAAAAAAAAAAAAAAAAAAAAAAAAAATCTTTACACACCAAGAAAACTTTGACTATTTCCAGGTTACATCTTGTTTTACATGTACTTTATGCTCATTGTAACTAGTAAGATCTTAATCACACTATCAAACCTTTAAAAAAAAAAACAAGTACTGACAAAAATGTATTGTATACTTTTATGCAAAAAAATGCTTAAAATCTGTACATTTATCTTTGTTTTTTAAAATAAAGTTGTAAAAAAAAAGAAAAAAGAAAAAAAGAAGGGATTGGGTAGCCTTGTAGGAGACCTAGGACCAGTGGTAAAAGTAGTTACCAAAATGTTGGTAGTAATGGAGGGGAGAAGAGAACAATTAATCCCTCTAAAGTGTTCAAAAGAACTAGTTTTGGAAGTATTTATAGATAGGTGAAGTGGGGTTTTGCATTGAGATTTTATTTCCCCAGAAATAGGAAATATTTAACACATTTGATTAAGGGGAAGAGAGGAAAGCCAAGGAAATGTGTGTTTAAGAAACTGTTGATTGTACTCACTATCTCTAGAGTGAGGGGATGGAGATGTTTAACACTCTTAGTCAGTTAGAAACTTGACCTTGGTGAAATAATGTAGCCAAGAAACTGATAAGCAAATTTATCTGTGCAAAGATGTCGCTGGACTGTATCACAGGGACAAGAAGCAAGCTTCTTACACAGTTGAAACATCAGAGAAGTGCACTGTTTCAGAGTCAGGATGTCTGCTACAATTAATCTGAACCCTTTTGGGTAAAATTGAGGGTCCACTTTTCTATAAACTTTGTAGTTTTTAAAGAAATCACTAAATGTAAACTTCATTTATTTTAAGAAAATAACCCATTTTTAAAAAGAACAAAAATTAATATGGATCCAGTATAAACTAACACAAACAAAAGGGAAAACATTCTGAATTTAGAGACATTAAAATGTTGAATTATTGTCAATTTTTGTTTCTTCAAAATAGATATTTGGAGGAAAAATCATTTAATTTAATCTGACTCGTACTTAGTATATTTATTTTTAATAAGTGTATTGCAATATACCACAAAAATTTCATTAAAAAATTCTGCTAGGCTTAAGATAAAACTTTGAAAATGAAGTTCTCTTGTTTGGGAGCTTAAATCTCTGAGTCATGAATGGATTATGTTTGTATTATCACCGATTAGGAGACAGTTCTTTTTATTAAGCTTTGAACAGTTTCAGTGGGGTTTTACACATTTCTTACTGTCATTGTTCTCAGTCACTTCTCCCTTCCTCTTACACTGGCAATGATATCACTGTTGAAGTTATATTTTTAACATAACAGTTTTTGTCAAGCTCTATTTATTGCTAAGGCTAATTTGATAAATATTTTGGGTAGCATGGCTTGGCATGTGGTTTAGAAGTAGATTACTTGTCAGGCATGTTAAGGATCATCTTGGGTTATAATTCAAACCACGTAATAGCAGATACAAAATAATTTCTAGAAGCACAGTTAGCTGATGGCTCTGTAGACAATTCTGTACCTGTGGAGTAATACCACTTCGTTTCTTCATTTCTTCTTCCTTTATTTAGTTAAGTGTTTGAGTGTGTGTGTGTGTGTGTGTGTGTGTGTGTGAGAGAGAGAGAGAGAGAGAGTGTGTGTGTGTGTGTTATCTTGAGTGTCAATGCATATGGATATGTGGGTATTGCTGCTAAAATTATGTCTTGAAATGCTACATTCCCTTTTGTTTCTCAATATCTATTGGGGGTTCATACTCCCTTTTTGCCTGTTTTGTTCCCAAGAAACAATGACACAGAAACATTGTAATTTATTAATAAGATGTTGGCAATAAGCTGGGCAGGCTCTGAGCTAAAGTAATCCTTTTATGCTGTTAAACTCCACATGAATAATCAGTTACTTGCCAAATTAGTGTTTCCAGGTCAGCTTCTGCTATAATTGTCTATTCTCAGAGTGAACTTCTTCTGGGTATGTGCCCCAGGCTCATTCTACCAACTCCTGAACTCCTTCTCTTCTTCCTTCTCCTCTTGGTCTATAACTGAGACAACCCTACTCCCCACCACTTAGTTTCAAGTCTCACATTCTCTCTCCTGCCAAGACCTGAGCTCTGGCCTTTTATTAACAAATCAGAAATTATTGGGGGGGGGCATTCTTTAGAGTAAATTAGTCAATAGAATGTTCACATCCAGACTGCAACCTGATCTTGGGGCACAGAACTGATCATCTGAATACACAATGCATGAGAGCAGCCCTAACATGTTATGTGTCCACAAGTGTTCACTTGTATAGAGGCTAAAGGTTAAACTTTAAATACCCCACCCCTACAGCTCCAGAGGTGATCCTCCACATTGGAAGTCTCCTTATAACCTGTGGTTCACCCAATAAGTTAACTTATTGGCCTTTGAGCTGAGAGACATCTTTCTGCCTCTCTGTCTAAAATTACAAGTGCATGCCTTTATGCCCAGATTTTCATGGATGCTAGGGATCAAATTGGGTTCTCATAACTTCACTGGTAACACCTTACCAACAAAACTATCTCCTTAACCCTTCATTTTGCATTTGTCAGACATTACTCATACATATTTTCAGAGCACAGTATACTATTTGGTTCATGCCTATATTATATAATAATCAAAGCAGAGCAAGTACCATTGCTAGCATTTCAACTGCCTATAATTTCTTTATAGAAATAACAGGAGAAGCTTGCCTTCAGGATACCTGAAGCACACAGCGTGATGAGCTACAATTACTCTCCTGTGTAGCAGAACACAAGAACATATTCCTCTTTTCTCATTGCACAATTGTTGAGAATGCAGACAATGTTTGACAGAAATAATGATATCACGTACATTTACTTTAATTATGTTTTTGATAAAATGAAATTAATGTTTGGTCATTACCTATAATTAGATTTTTGGTTCACCAGCTTAGGAAGACTACTTGCTTATTAAAGCTTATTGCTTTTTCATAAGTACATGCTGAATTCATGTTAAAACCAATATCTTTTATAGTAAGATTGAGAGGTATGACATTTGTGGAAATAATTAGATCATTTTATGAGGGGATTGCCATTGTCAGCTTGGAACCTTCCTTTCCTTCTACTGTGTGATGCTCACATGTCATCTTTTATGCAGAAAACTGACTGTCACCAAATATCAAACCCTATGACCTTATTCTAGGATGCTCTAGGCTCCAGAAAGGTGAAGAATTGATTTCTGTGCTGTATAAGGCATATGAGCCATCTGTGAGGCATGTGTGTGAGAGGCATTTTTCTTATGGTTGGACAAACAAAGTGAAGAAATTAATGATGATATTTTAATAAATGTTTTATCTAAGTCTTTTGAAATGACCACAAATGTTCTTCACTATTTGTGAATGAGATAAACAATATTATATGTAAGACTACGTTAACTCTATATTTAAAATTTAAAAGTCAACTTACTAATCATCTATTAACTTTCAACAAGAAAAATAGTACATTTTATATTTTGATATCATTTCATGAGTTTAGGTCTATACTTCTAAACATTGATGTCAATTTTCCATTTCTGTATATTTATTTTCTAGGCTGACTATCAGCATTAAAAAAAAGTCTTGTAAAAGTAATGTGCGTTCTTTCAATTTATGTTTTCCAAAATAAGCTATGTTAAATATGCTGTAAACATCCCTAGTTGAGTGTTTATTTGTGTGGTTGAATGGTATATTTTAAAAAAGTAATCCACTTTAATTTTGGTCAGTACCTTTGTGATAATTTTATACCTATAATTGATTAGTCATCAGCATAAAATTAGTTGCTGAGTACCTCTTTAAAAGGAAATGAATATAACATAAGCCTCATAGTTTGAAAAAGAAAATGAAGGTATAAAGGTAAGTCTCAACCTATCCCAAAGTATCTTAAACATAAATCCCCCAGTCAACTAAATTATACTTAGGACAGACATATTAGCATAAAATGTCAGTAATTTTATTTATATATAGATAAGATTAGATACCAGTGATTAGTGATAGTACCAAGAAGATATGGTTTTAAAATTAAAAGTATAAGATAAAAGCATCAAATCTGTCACCACAAAAATTTACTCAATAATCGGAAAATATAGCATAATACACAATTAAATTTAAAGGGAACTTGTAGAGCCCACCTCCAGAAGAAAGACAGAGCACCAAGTGAGGGATGGGATTGCTGTCTAACAGCCAAAACTCTGACCCATAATTGTTTCTGTCTGAAGGAACTGCAGGGATGGAAATAGAGAAGAGCCTGAGGAAAAGAATGTTTATGGATAGTCCCAAAAGGGGATCCAGCTCAAGGGGAGATCCCAAGGCCTGACCCCATTACTGAGGCTATGAAGCATTCACAAAATGGGACCTATCATGATCATCCACTGAAAGGCCAACCAAGTATCTGAAAGAGTCAGATGCAGATATACGTACCCAACCAATCAGCAGAAGCTGCTGAACCCTGTGATTGAATTTCAGAAAAGTTGGAGGAAGCTGAGGAGGGGGGCAATGTTGTAAGAGGACCAGCAGCTCAATTAATCTGGACCCCTGAAATCTCTCAGACACAATCAGGCAGCATGCACCAGTATGAGGCCCCCAACACATATACAGCAAAGAACTCTTGTGTCTTGGTTAAGTCAGAGAAGATGCACCTAACCGTAAAGAGACTGGAAACCTCAGGGAATTTAGAGGTCTGGCAAGGTGGGTGGGGTGGGGACATTCTCGTAGAGACAGAGGTGACAGGGAGGAAGTATGAAATGTGGAACAGTAGGAAGGTGGACCAGGAGGGGAATAAAATCTTGAATGTAAAATTAAAATATAAATAAAAAATCAAATAAAAATGTGAAAGAAATAAAAGATTCTTTAAAAATAACCACTTCTTTTTTTTGGTGACCAAGGTGGAAAAACTAGTAAAGCTACATAACAACCATTATAATTAATTAAGACTATTTGACAATTAATAGCCTACCAGCTGCTAATAGGTGCTCATGTTTCTCATACACTTTAAATGTTATCAAATCAGGCCAAACGTTGTATCATAAAACAAGTCTCATTAAGTTGCATATACAACCACATGGCATACAAAACCACTGAGATGAGATTAGACTGTAAATGTGATTATCATGGACAATATACACTAGTGGGGTATACAGTTAAAACACAGCTCAGGGGATATTTAAACTCACCATTGGATTTGATCAACAACTTGATGTGGGTCTAGAAACCTTTACAACAATACTGAAGGGAAAAAAGCCTCTATCATAGTGGATCTTGAAAAAGAACACCACTTTGAAATTACAATCACACATTGGAAAGTATACATATGCTTTTGTGGATGATGCTGAGAACTTGCATTTCTACATGGGGAAAACTGAAAGTACAAGCCCCTCTCTACCCTGTACATAAATCAATGCTAACAGGGTCAGAGACCCCAAACATGGCCTGAGAATTTGGAACCGCGCGAAGAAAACACAAATTATGTCAAGATCTTGTAATAGATAGGCAGTGTCTTCCAGATAGAACTCCAACAGTGTGGGAAATAAGAACAAGAATGAATGAATGGGACTGCCTTAATTAGAAACCTCCTGCACAACATAGGAAGCCACCAACAGAGCAACGAGGAAGCCTAAAGAATAAGAAGAAAAGCTACATATTCACCTACCAGGGGATTGACATCAAGAATAGGCAGCAAAATTTTAAAATTAAATAACCAAAGAACAGAAACACAATGAGTAAATGTTCAGCAGGAATAACATTCTTCACATGAAGATGTCTAACTGGTCCAAAAATATAGGAAAAGGTATTTGATACTATTTACCATTAGGTAAATACAGATAAAAACCACACTAAGATTCTATCATTTTTCATTTCTGTTATTCTTTATTATCAGAAAAGCAAATGCTAATTACTGGTGACAAAGTGGGGAAAGCGGAACACTTAACTTTTGGTGGGAATGTAACCCCATGTATCTAACATGGATTTCAGTAATGGAGTTCCTCTAAAGATAAAAACAGAACCCCCATGTGGTCCATCACACAACTTTCAGGTGTGTACACAACAGAAGGAAATGTGGCTTAGTGCACACATAGCTGCACACGCATGTTTATGCAGACACTAGTCACAATGTGAAAATTACTAAATCTGCCTGAGTGCCCAGCAACAGACAATGGACCAGGAAAGTGTGAACATGCAAAATGTATTGGAAATAAAGAATGAACTTGTGTTATTTGAAGATGGATGACTATATTTAACATTATTGTGCTAAGGGAAATAAGATCATTTCACAAAAAAGAGAAAAGAAAGAAAAACGTATATTTTCTTTCATGTTGAGAGTTGAGAATATTTTAAAAGTGAAACAATGAGAAGTAATAATTAGGGCTGTGCAAAGGGGGTGCTGAGAAGACCAGACAGAAGAATTTGACCAGGGCAACCATGTGCTTGTATAGAGGAGCCACACTGTCACCCATTTCATAATAATATGTACTAAGGACAGAAAAACGCAAGCTAATTAAGAAATGAGAGAAAGAAAAAAATATGAGGTGCCAACGAGGCAAAATCGTGGCTTGCGGTGAAGACAAATAAAATGATGTTCAACCAGCAAGGCTGGGGAAAGATGCAGAAGTCTGTGTAACGTAAAGAGTGCAGATGCATCCTGTCTGAGACACGTGAGCGCTGAAGGATAGCAAGAGAGACCTATGAGCCATGCTGACTCTCTGCTAGACCTCTGGAGAAAAAAAAAAAAAAAAACAGAAATAAAACTCTATAAAACTGATAGTGGAAAGATAAAGTTTTCACTATTTCTTATGTATTAATGACATTGAATGTATTGTATAATTGATTCTGTTGGAAGGTATGGGAGAGCACGTGCTCAGGTGTTTTTCCCTAGTGAGCTGAAATGATACCTCGAATTGTAACAGACAGATTGGAAAGTACAAACACTATTTTGTCTTGTGTGCTGCTTACCAAACCTTCTCAAACAATGTAATATTGCTGTTAGATTTCAACAAAACAATATTGAAAGATAATAACAACTATCCAGCTCAGAAACTAGAAAGTGCCATCACTTCAAACATCTTCATGAAGCTATAATCTCAGTGACAAAACCTGATGAAGAAAACACATATAAGCCAAACTACTGGTCAACTTTCATGCCTTAAATTACTAAATACATTAAAAGCATAAGTTCAGTGGTGGATAGCAATGAAAACATCATAACTGGATTGGGCTTCCTTTAAAAATACATTGGTTTGTGATTACAGGCACCACATTCCCAGAGAAAAGCAAAAGATTCCTATCTTATTATGTTAGAAATGTATCCTTCAATTCAAATCTCTTACATATGAACAATTCTCAACCAACCAAGAATGGATGGGAATGTCCTCAATCTGATAAAGTTTTATCTCAGAAACCAAGCTGCAGCTATGCCTTGAAAAACACTGAATGCATTCTCTGAGACGTCAGGGATAGTGGGAGGTCCTTTATTTCATGCTGCAGTAGTTGTGCCCCAAGATGCAATGACTATTTTAGGTCCTTTGGGCACTTTTCCCTTTAGGAAAGTTCTAAAAGTAATAGACAGTATTCACAAGTAGGCCTGCCAGCAGAGCTCGCTATGAAGAAATCTATTGTCTTTCAAAAAGGAAAGGGTTTGACCAAAAAGCACAGTGACCTAACCCAGCTATTTTAAGTGGCTTAATTGTATGTTTTGTTCTATTTGGGTTGGAAGGTAACTATGAAATTAAAGATGATGCACTCTGTTAATGTTGAAATCTGGCTGGGCTGTGATTAATGAGATTCCTCAGACTCCAGTCACATGGACTGCCTTTATCCTCGTTCATCCTGTGTTCAGTATGGTAATTACAACAGAAATTTGTGCAATATTTCAGTACACTGACATTTCTACATGAAGAAATAAAGTTAACTTGCACTAGTTGTTTAGAAATAAGCATCAGGGAACGATTGTTACTCTTTCTCATGAATATAGTACCACCTAGGGAAAATTATTTAAAAGGCTAATTTTCTATTATATAAGACAATAAAGCTAGAAACTGGTTTGCATAACTGAGATATTAATTCGTATTCCCACATTTTATGTGACTACACCGCTTCTCCCCCCCCATTCCTATCATAATATTAGTGTTAATATTGTTAGCTTGGTGCTTTTGTGAGACTCCTAACAGTGGGAATGAGTGTCTGACACTCTGGCCAGCTCCTAGGACTCTTTCTCCTTACAAGGACTTTTGCCTTGTCTTACTGTATTTTGTTTTGCCTTGTTTGACTGTTGTCTTTTGGAGTCCCTTTCTTTTCTGGAAGGAGACAAAGGAGATCAGGATAGAGTGGATCAGGGGCAAGAGAAGTTGGAGGGAAAGCTGGGATTAGCTGAGGGAGGGGAAACTGTGGTCAGGATGTATTGTATGAGAGAAGAATCTATTTTCAATTAGAAATGTAAGGGTGAACATTCAACTTTTCTTCTAGTATTTTTAAAACTGATTTTTGGATAACGTGCATTGTTTTTGAAAATCTGCTGCACCTCCCTTGTGAGGCTTTGAGATAGTCTCCCTTTTATTACTGTAAGAATACAGGGCTCCCTCTCTGTGGTCAGATCATTGTAGCAGACATGTTGATTAGAAGTATTGCTTCTCACACTGTTACCCTGTACTAACTTCCTTTATTTTTTTATTGAATTTACCTTGATTCCACAAGTTTTATTCAATTTTCTTATTCACTTACTACATTTATTCTACCTCCCCTAATCCAAAGAAAACAAAGCCCTTGACATTCCCCTTACCCTCGTTTTCACACAGGCATCTCATATAGGCAGCAATGATCCCAGATATATAGGTAGTTAAAATAGGTGAAGCACATACTGAAGAATGCTGATGTGGAAAGCTCTTTGGAAGAATGGATTTTTTTCAGGAGAAAAATAACAGAACAGTTTGTATAATCTTTCTGAAAAATTTCATATGCACAATTATATGAAAAGCATTCCACTTCATTGCTTTAGGTAATTACTATCAATACATTCTCATGTCCTTAGCAAGATCGTCACCTCCAGGAAGGTAGTAATTCTTGTGTGCTTCTTTAAGCAAGCACAGTGTGTGTGGGTGTGCACATGTGTGTTATCTTGACTTGTTGGCATGAAATAGATTGTTCACAAGCCCATCTTTAAAACACATCACACTGACACCAACAGCATTCATTGCTCACCAGTAGTAAAAGTACCATTGACAGTGACAAGGTAAGGAACGTTGTCCTTGACATTTCTCCTCCTCTTTTTAAGTTGCTCTTAAATCTCAACAAGACATTGGCTGAACTCATGAGATGATCCACAAAGTAGGGAAAGGGGTTTGTTCTTCCAGTGCTTTTGGCACTCCACCTCCTTCCCTTGCTTGAGGTCAGTCCTTGTTTTTTTACGTTATTGCTCAGTGCAGATGAATGAGTGTGCAGTTTCCAGCAAGTGATGTGTGAACTTTGCCTGTTGATGTTATTGATGACTTGATTAATTAATCCCACTTTTGAAAACATACTATTTGTGAGTAATATGACTTGTGAAAGTTACTGATTATCATCACATTTTAAACAGAGATTAACTTTGGATCGTGGATCATAATGAAAGTATAATACTGTAAAAATTAAGATTTCTTCCTTCAACTAAGTCATGAAAGAAACAGAAAAACTGTAAATTTTCAAGCATTCATTTAAGATAAATTGTTAACTGTGTATAATAATTTTCCCATAGGAGGAACAACAGTGTTAGCCAATCAGACTCCCCAAAGCTCCCAAAGACTAAACCACCAACCATATGCATATGGAGTGACACACATTTCTAGCAGCATATATAGCAAAGAATGGCCTTATTGGGCATCAGTGAGAGAAAAGGTTCCTGGCCCTGTGTAGACTAAGTGCCCCAGAGTAGTGGAGTGCCAGGGCAGGGAGATGGGGGTTGGGTGGGTAGGTGGGAGGCATTCTTACGGAGGCAGGGGGATGAGGGATGGGATGGGGTATTCCAGAGGGAAAAATGGGAAATGAGATGGCATTTGAAATGAAAGTAAAAAAAAACACATCTAACAAAAAAATTAAAAGATTTCTGCTGACCCGCAAAAGTATTGCTGATGGTGTTCTAGTTGACAATCAAATTTAATCCTCATTTTAATATAGAATGCGGATTTCTCTTCAGTGATTGATGGAGAAGTCTGCACCCATGTCTTAGGTGTTTTTGCCCTTTTGCTTTTGTAAGACCCCCTCTCTCTCAATGCTTGGGTTTCAATTTATGTCAATACCCCCATGATCTCATGTATGGAAGCCAGAGGCCAAATTGTACTATTGTTCTTTAGGCCACAATGTTTTGCTGTTGTTTGCTTTGGAAGTTGGGGGAATGACAGAGTCTTCCACCAGCCTGGGAATGTCCAGGTAGGTTAGCTGACTGACCATTCAGCCACTGGGTTCTTTTTTTCAGCCTCTCCTCTGTGCTGGGTTGACAACCACACAGTGTTATATGGCATTTTATGTGGGCTCTGGGGATTGAGTTGAGGTCTACATGACTGCAAAGCAAGAAATTTATTGACCAAGCTAGCTCCCACACTCCAAAACCAATTAATAAATTCCAATTGTGGTTCAGAAAAAAATCTTCAAAAGCTAAAAAAGGATAACCACTAAGGCTATGCCTTTCCCCAGCTTTCAAAACCACCTATTCGATCATTTACATGTTCTGAAGTCAAGTTCAGAAGATATTTAAAGAGGATGAGCTTTGTTCAAATAAATTGCAATATGGTATGTTAAAATAAGTTTGGACTGGTATATATTTTACAATTGACTAATGAGTTAAAATTTAAAATTAAAAGATAATCACAAGAAGCCTTAGCCTTTTGAAAGAAATGACTGAGTATTCCACTGTGGCTCTATCCTTCTGTTTGTTGATATTTTCAGTTCTACTCACAGGCAACTTTATCATTTCTGTTCAAATCAAGAAAATAATCATTTAGTAGAACTGGTGAGCAAGTTGAATCTGTGTTGCTGTTGGCAATGGGATGTTTCCACATTGGAATGACATATGTTCAAGGCATAGTCTCCAGATGGTGAGAGATGATTGGACCAAAAGATTTAGCCTTTATCAGTGGGATAAACCATTCATAGAGTAAAAACTTCATGGCATTGTTAAAAGAAGGCGGGAATAGGAAGAAGAATCTCACTGGGGAAGCAAGTAACTGTAAAGGTGTCTGTCCTGGTTTTTTCCCTATCTTTTTTGCTTTCTGGTTGCCATGAGGTAGCCAGCTGTCCTCTCATACCCACATCCCCTCTCTATGCATTCCTACTTTATTAGAGAATAATGTATCCCGATAACTGTACTTCTGACATCATGAGAAAAAAGAAGTATTTCTAGTAAATGTAAATGCCAGACATTTATTCCAGCGAGGAAAAGCCTAGCCAGCACAAGCAGTTTTCTAGAGAAAGGATGGCTCATGCTGTGCAACCACCTGCATTTCATTTCAGTCACACAAGAAAACCAACATACAAAACTTACTCTTTGCAATTGTGAAAATATCAAATACTGATATTTCTATATGGAAACTATAAACCATTGTTGAGCTAAATCACAGAAAACTAGGAAATGAGATAATAATTTGATATCATAATTAGAAGACACAGTGCATAAATCTATCATTTGTAAAAAGTAAATAAATTTACATATTTAAGGTCATCCTCGTAAAAAGCATAATAGTTAATTTGAAATCCTTGCTATATACAGATTAGCTGAATATAAAAGATAATATATGAAATATATTTGAAATACAAAAAAATCTATTAAGCCACTCTTGAGCACCTCATTTAAATACTGGTTATAAGGTCTGTTCACCACTAAGAGAATTGACAGATTAATGTCAGAGAACCAGTGTTTTCTCAAATATAAATGGGATAGTTGAATTATAAAATTTCATCCTTGTATAAAAATGTGATTTAAACATACTATGGAATACTATTTAGCTATAAAAACAAACAAATATCCATCATGATAATCCATCTTTTTAGTTATTGTTTAAGGTTGACTAAGAAAGTTTCAGAATTGTATAGGCTATTGCTGTTCACGGTTACTTCCTAGAATGGAAGGTATCCTATTGCTGAAGACACAATGCACTTTTGACATAGGGCTTAGAGGATGCAAGATAGATCTGACTTGAGTACCTCCTCTCAGAGCAATATCTTTCATAGTACTAAAAACACCATCAAAGCTTCCAAAGAAGGGAAGCAACCAATAGTCCTACCAGACTTTGACATCTTGGAATCATAACAATGACCAACATGACCCAATACTGGTTGTAACACTGTCATGGATATCTTGAGAGTAATCAGTAGCTCTACAATTAAACGTCAGGGATGCTCAACAAGAGGAAATTCATGCCTGGTACTGGAAACTTAGTTAACTACCCAGGGTTCGTCAATTCACAGTTCTTGGAAAAGAACTTACAACCACTAGTTTACCAAAACAGTTCACCAAACCAGCATCATACCTAATGACATTCCAAATACTTGCCTTTTTATTCCCACAGAGAATTGTAGTTTTCCTTCATTGTTAAGAAAACTTATTTTTGTAACATGTGGAAAAACTACCACCACTGCTTAACTGAACCAGAATAATCTCTAGCTACAGTCTAAATATCCCTAAACCCAGAAAAAGTATAGTTATCACCTTGCATCAAGAAACATTTTCTTTGCAATAGATGAAGATGATCACAAAAAGCCACAGCTGATCAAAATGCAGAGTTGCATACAGTCTTAACTGATTCATCTATAACTTATCTCTTTCAACAAAGGTTAAGGGGTCATTGCAGAAGATGGGGTGAAAAGACTTTAAGAACCAAAGGATCATCAGCTTTCAGTGAGATTGTGTCTTCTAGAAATATCACAGAAACTATTTCCACAATGTCTTACTTGGAAAAGGATAATGTCACTTGACAAGCTAACATCAGAAGGGAGAACCTCAGCAGGACTCAACCTAGATTAAGAACTATATGAAATTAAGGAATGCTGGGAATAGGAGAAACACTTTTTCTCAGGGAAGATCACATCAATTGTATACACAATACCAACAGGTTCCCTCTGAAAAGAAATAAACACAAGTAACATAATATAGACTGGGTAGGTTATATTTATGTATCTAAGGTTTATGTTGTGTAACAGTGAATAAAGAGAAAGAGGCCATAAATGTGGAACAAAGCAAGGGAGGAAATGTATAAAAGGGGTTGAAGGGAAGAAAAGGAAGGAAGAAAATTATATAATTACATTATAATCTCAAAAATGAAATAATATAATTAAGTACATAAAAATTCACATTGTAGAGCAGTAGTTCCAGAGAAAGATCCTTCAAAGAATTGAGACCAAAATGGGACATGGTTCTGTAAGGAAAAAGTGATTTAAGTCATGTTCATACCACAAATGTAATCATTTCCATATAGATTATAGACATAATTGTAAAAGTTAAGTAGGCAAATTTTGGTCAGTAAGATGAGATATATTCATGACTTAGGAAAATGGACATCATTTTTGTCAAAAGAGAAGTTATTATATTTGACTATGTAAAATAAATATATATTTAAAGAACGATATTTTTTCTTGGCTATTTAATGGAATGTTAGAAATAAGTAATTTTAAAAAGGACCAGAGCACAATAGATAAATACACGTTAAACATTATTTTTAAAGGTTCATGTGCCTAAAGGCATACTAACCATCACTATTAATTAAATAAAATCATAGGGGTAAACTTGTGAGTGGTGCATTTGTAGAAAGAAGGAATTGAAATGACTCTTCCATGAGAGTCCCCAGGCTCCATCCACTGTTTGCCTGTGGATGTCTGTATGTGTTTGAATCAGCTGCTGGCTGGAGCCTCTCAAAGGACAACATTAATAGTGTTAACCATTAGTGCTTCCCCATGGCATGGGTCTCAAGTTTGTCCAGTTATTGGTTGACGATTGCCTGAGTCTCTGCTCCATCTACCATCCCTTCATGTAGAGAGGATAAAATTTGGGTTGACCGTTTTGTGGGTGGGTTGGTGTCTGTACTACTACACTGGAGTTCCTGCCTGGCTACAGGACATGACCTCTTCAGGTTCCATAGCCTCAGCTTAGTGAGTCACAGCTAAAGTCACCACACTGATTCTTTGGCACCTCCCTTATCCCAGGTCTCTGTCTTGTCCTAGAGATGCCCCCACCTCCTCACCCCTGATAGTATATTTAGCTGATAGTTGCAGATATACATTCCTTTTCATAGACATCAGCTATCTCCCCTGTCCTTTCTCACACCTGATCCTGAACACTCTGTTTTCCTACTTACCCTTTCCATTTCAGCTCCCTGCTTACATCTGCCTCTTATCTCTTATGGAAGAATAGGAGGAAGGATTGAGGGCCTCAAAGGGAATAGGAACTCCACAGAAAGACCAACAGAATCAACTAATGTGGAATATTGGGGCTCTCAGAGTCTGAACCACCAACCACAGAACATAGACGGGGGGCTGTCTGAAAAACAGTTGCTTGTATGTAGAATGTGTTCTACTAGTTGAGCTTTTTTACCTGGTCTTAGTGAGAAAGGAAACACATAGCCTTACCTGGCCTTACAGGGAGGTGGAGTGCCAGGGTTGTGGGAGTAACGGGGGGGGGGGGAGGACCCACTTAGAGGAGAAAGAGGTGAGTGAAGAACTATGAAAGAGGGGGCTTGGAGGGGACACTGAGAAGGATGTAATGTGAATAAGTAAAAACATAAAATTAAATTAAAAATTTATTCATAGTCATTTTTATTGGAGGAGGTAACTAAAAGGAATTGTCATCCAGCAGCATTGGCGATGTCAAGTAGTACAAAACTTGGATAATATATTGAGTTCTGATACAAAATGGAAGGTATGTTCAGTGAAAGTCATTTCAGTATCACTCTTGAAATGTATGTACACATGCAGTTAAAGAGTTCATATTATTATTTCTGATAATTTCAATCTTGAAACATCCTAAATAGATATCAATTATCGAGGAAGTGGTGCACTCGGACTTTAAGCCATCACACAGCAGAAAGAATCTGTTAAACGTTATATAATTTTGTATTAAAGTTACAAAGAAGGCAGAACAAATTATTAAGTTTATGTAAATACATATGCACACACACATGCATATGTAAAAACACACATACACACGGAAATGAACACAGACATATGAATATCAACACAGATACATGAAAATGCAATCCATACTGTTTAAAATGTATAATTAAATAGCCAAGCAATATAGGCAATGAGGAGACTGATCCCAGAAGTAGTAGGATTCTGAATAGCTGGAGTGGGATCTTGATTGAGGGAAATCATGAGGGGGAGCTTTGGAGAAAATGACCATATTTATTAAATTGCTGCTATGTAGATGAAAAGACATCTACTATGTTTACATACACAGGATTGATACAAGATCAGACCCAGTAGCAATTCCAACATAGAGTGAGGGAGATGCTCCTGAGGGCCCATTCTTAGGTGAGGTACTACTGAAAGTTGGTGGTTTCTGGGGGAAGATAGAGCCACTTTTCTTTTGGGATGTGTTCATTGGTTGGTTCTCCATAATTCAATGAATGGTTGTATACTGATGTATAAATATATACTACTAACTAAACTCAGTGCATAAATAAATTTAAAAAAAAAACCAAGTAAAGGAAGACATAATGTTTGAGGAAGAGATGTGATGTGTGGGTTATGGAGGTGGAATGTGGAAGAAAGGGTACATCCAATCAAGACACAATGTATGTGTAGCAGTAAATGTTAGAAAAGTGGCAACTTCATCCAGGTACCACACCACACTACCCCCTGCTACTCTCTGTCCCTGGAAGAAACAGCCCTCTTCACTAGTCTCTGCTGCAAACTCTGCTCACATTCCCAGTACCCACCTCCTGTGGTTATTAATGTCACAATTCCCAGTAGTGTCCAAAAAACAAAACAAAACTAAACGAAACTTATAATTTATCAATCAGATTTATAGCAGTAAATATTCACTCCACCAAACATCCACACAATAAAGTCGAAGACAATTGATATAAGATGCCTACCTTGATAAGACAAATTGTCTTGTAATAATCCATCCTTTATAAAATATTCATAGCTACCCATGTTTATTAAAGCCACATAAGTCTGAGTCATCTTCCTCATCCTCCGTCTTCTCTTCTTCTCCTTCTCCTATCTCCCCTGGCTTTCCAAAGCTCTGTGTCCACCTTACTTTTTCATTGCCTGCTCATTGACCTTTCCTTATCTTGTGTCTGCTCTGACCTGCATATAAACATCAACCACATTTTTTTCTGTCTAATTAAAAAACCCTTTTCTCTAATGTAAGCTAAGTACAACTATTACCATCTTGTAATTCACACAATACAAAATATTTCTAACACCCAGTCCATCATTTTTTTTCAAATAAATATATCATTCTGTTATCTATTCCAACTTAAGAAAAGCTTAAAATCCATGTTATCTCCTTGCTAGCTTGTATCCTATTTGAAAACTGTCTAAACTAAATATATATTCTTAATGTTAAGTAGTCTGGGTAGGCTATGAGACCACAATCGGTCTTCATCCCATCAGCAAACTGAGAATAACCAATACTATCTGAAAATATAGGAAGCCTAACATGGCTTCCAGAACAGACAAGTTGTAGTGACAGCTGTCTCCCTGTGCAGTCCCTTAGTGAAACAGGAATTATTAAGAACTAGCTTATTCTGTTGTGGCAGAACTAAGCTGTCCCAACCTATTAATTGTGTTTTCTCAAGAACAGTACAGGTCTGTCTGAGAAATAGGCAATTTCTACCCAGTTGCTACCTAACTACAATCTAGTACTTCACCTGGAGGTGGAGACACTCAATTTCTTTGAATACATAAAAGGGGGCTTTTAGGAGCAGATATGACTCAACAAATGATAAATAACATTAAATGTCACATTTTGTGGATTTCTGAGATTTTTGAAAACCATATATCTATTTATAGTAATGTGGACTGTTGTCCACTAACTACCCTTAAATATTATCTTGAAAATATCCTAACAGAAACTCAGAGCCATGAAATTGCTGTCTATTAACCACATATGTTTAATCATCTCAGATCATTTTATAATAGCAGTTATAAGACTGGGTCTAAACCTTAGATTCTTAAATGTATGGTACAAGCACAATGCCTATATGAGAGTAACAATATCAAACCCAATTTTATAGCTATAAGAAATTTATACCAATGAGAACCTTAAATTTGAATCAATAAATTCTGTACCAATGTAAAAGATTACAACTTCAACTTAGTGACAAATAAAAGGATTTCTATAAAGGAAATTATGGTTGTAAAATTTTAGCTAATTCTTCCCTGTTAAATTATGACCATTTCTAAATTCCCCAGAAAGACAACCCCAGAATAACCACCCTCAGCCCCCCAAGTTCAGTACATTGGGTTGACAACTCTTCACAACTTTTTCAGGCTGACTATGGATGTTGGGATATCTTGAAGGGGCGGGGTAAAGAAAATGAGGGAACTGGCCAGGCCTAAGAAGGCCACACCAATGGTTGTTGTAGTCTCTGATGTCTGTCCTGACTGGATTTGGCTGAAAGTCCCTGAGATCAGGAGTTCAGCCTGGTCAGTTCAGCATGTCTGGTGATGAGACTCATCAAAAGTATACATTTTGTAATATATAAATTTAAAAACAAAATTTTAGTATTATTAGGATATCTGTATGGATTCTATCAGTCTGTGTAGGGTGTACAGACTGGTTAGGATTAAATTTTGTTCCTCTTTTATTTTTGTTTTATTCTCTTGAACCTAGTGCTTCAGATGGTCTCTTTCTATCAAATCTGATCTGTATAGCTCTGGAAGATGTCCAGAGCCAAGTCACCCCTTTTAAACAAAACCTTTCTCACAAAAGAGCATATTTTTTAGTTGGCTACCAGAAAACGTTGTATCTTACATTCTCTCCCAGAGAAGTAATATAGAACGCTGGATATCTTAATCCTCCATAGGTCTTATGTTAGTACTGGAGCTGCTGTGAGTTCGTATGTCTAGTAACTTTGCTGTGTCAGAAGACAGCTTTGCCCTGGTCCACCAAAACCTCTGACTTTTACAAATTATTTTCTTTTTGAAAGTTTTTGCTTTTTTTTTTTTTTTTTTTTTTTTTTTTTTTTTTTTTTTTTTTTTTTTTTTTTGCTAATTGTTCCCGAGCCTTGGCAATGGAGCAGTTGTACATAATTTAGGTGTCCCATTGTGGCTGTGCCATCCACTGACATTTATTCTCTTTGACTAGACTCAGTCACCAACTACTACAGAAATAAAGTTCCCTTATGTGGTCTGAGAGCTTACAGTGAATCTTTCTACATGTATATTTATTTAACATTTTCAATGGAACCATCAAGTAATTGAAGAAAAATAACTTATTAATTTCTATAGTGTATGAGTGCAGAAAATAATACAGTACATAAATGGGGGGACTGGTAAACTCTATTTAAGAACAAAATAAGTAAAAATACTATTGAAGTGTACAGAACAGACAGAATAGATGTATGAGGACACAGGCAGTTTCAATGTTTATGTGCCTTCAACTCCACTTCTTTTAACAGCAGATTTTAAAGAGAGGGATACGGTCACCCTCTGGTAGCCTAGAGAGATTGATTTCAGAATATATTCTCACCCTACTCCACTGATACCCAGTTTCACTTTTTAAAGGTATATGTAGTAACATTTGTTAGTGACTTTCACATGTCCTCACATGCATTTGAAGCCCTAAGTTGCATACAAATATATTGTAAGTGTAGAAATGGTTCTGTGTTGATTAAAGAAAAATAGCAAGAGAAAACGTGAGTATGGCTTCAAGTCAAGTGAAGGTTTTCAATTTTTTGGCTTTGTTTATTGTTGTTTTTCAAACAGCAGTTACTTCAGTATAAGGAACTAGAAGCTATGGGTTCTGAATCCATGAGTGTCAGGACACCTGGCACTAAGGCTGTAGGTTCTGAGCACACTGGTCCTGGCCTGAAGCCAAGGAGCAGATGAACTCAACTGATGTGGTTATCCCTCTCATCCTTTCATACCATGGGCATTTCATATCTTGAGACAACCAATGAACTGACCTCAGATTTATGTCATTTCTTTTAATGACCATAAGAAGTCCATATTACAGTAGTAGATGATCAAAGATCATCAGTAGTTTAGAAAACCTGATATCCTCCCCTTGAATTTTAGCTGTTGCTGTGATTTTTTTGACAAATAGCTGAATGTCACTATGCAGGACCTGCTTGCCAGGACTGGCAACTTCCATTTCCTACATTAGGTACAACGTAAGAAGCCCAAACCCCACTCTCATAGTCCACCCAAAGAAACTATAATGAGGGCAGTATGAGGCTGTGTAGAGGGGACAACGAATGAGGTTATATGTGGGCAGTAGGCATGAGGCTGTATGGATAGGAATAGGCATAAAGCTATATGAGAAAAGTATCCAGTGGTTCGGAAACCTCTGAGCTGTATGTTTATGAGACATAATATAAAATGGTTGTTTTACTTAAGTATATTTTGGGGTTTTCAGTCAAATATTAATAAATGATGCATTCCTATTACTTTCAAATTCCTTAATTTTTCTCCAGCTAGCAACTTCAAAATGCTGAGACACTTATTATTCTTTGTCCACAGCAAGACAGTCAAACTCATTATCCTTACAATTTAAAACATCAACCACTGAGCACACATGGAGAGACCCATGGCTCCAGGTGCATATTCAGCAGAGAATAGCCTTGTCTGGCATCAATGGGAGGAGAGGCCTTTGGTCCAGTGAAGGTGTTTTCCCAGTGTAGGAGAATGCCAAGGTGCTGAGGTGGAGAGGATGGTTGGGAGAGGGAACATCTTCATGGAAACCAGTGAAGGGTGAGGGGGGAAGAGAATTGGGGGGGGGTAAAAGGGATAACATTTGAAGTGAAAATATAGAGACTATCCAATAAAATTTAAAAATATATCTTACAGACCCCTTTGCATTACAAGTTAAACTCTGTGACTGACATTACATGTTTCCAAATATTTGCTTGTTCTTTGCTTTTCCAATCCCCCATGTGTGGTCATTCTCCATCTCTTCATAGTATACCTCTAAACCTATGGAAATGGGGTAAAACCTTACAGATTCATGACTACTAACCTCAAATACTGTGCAAATCTGTCATTTGCATTTTTCTGGATCATTTGCTGTCTCTCACCCAAGTCTCTACCAGGAATTTTTATTTGCCTTTCAGCTCTGAGCTCATATTTGAATAACAACATTTGAGATTATTTCTGAGATTATTTCAACATAATCTGAGATTATTTCAACAATAGAAAAATCAGACACTTATTATGCTACCTCCACAAATCAAACCTATCAACATACGTGCCTCTTACTACCTTATTCTAGTATGTTTCCTGTCTGTAAATCAACTGCAAGCATTTTTGACTTTTCTGTTGCCCTCTTTTAATGTCTAAAAGGAAAACCCCAACTTTTCCTCTATCTGTCTATTTCATCAACAGTTTTCCTCTCTATTGGATCAAGTCCATAAAAAGCAAATATGCTTTAATTCCTCCCATTATTAAATCCCCTGCCAGTTCCAAATGCCCTCCAGCTAGAGCAACTTAACTGCTCTTCACGAGAGCACTGGCTCTGGGTAGGGCTGTCTACATTTGTCTCATTTCTCCCTCTTCCTGTCTTGAACACTTTCCCACAAAGCCTTGAGATTCATGCTCCTATGAAGTTGTTCTTGTATAGGTCATGTAACTCCAACTCCAACTGTCCACAGGAGGCAGCTGAATCAGCCTATGGACAATGCCAGGACTTCTTGTGGAAACACGTCTAACATGGCTCCAAGGTCTCTCCTGGCTTTCCTTCTAACTTACTGCCTTTTCCTTCTCCATTTCTGTTGCTTGTTTTTACCCATCTCCTTTAACTCTACTCTGGGTTGCTCCAAGGTTTGGTGCTTAATATTTCTTCTCTATCAAGACCTGCTGAAGTGCACACCTGAACTCCATCTATTCACTGCTCTGTGTGGGCTCCTAGCCTGAACTTCGTCCTTGAAATCTGACCTCTCAAACACATTTTCCCACATAATATATTTTAATTTAGATGCCTAAAAATAATTCTTACCCTTAACTTGCTCATAATGAATCCCTCATAATCTCTCCAAATCCATACTTCTCAGAGTATTTACCACCAACCCACTGTAAACTCCTCAAACATCCAACCCCAAGTCTTCACAGTTGCCCTTGATCAATTCCTTCTCTTTCCCTTCATGCAATCTACCAGTTAGTCCTGTTTGGCTCTACTGCAACAAAATATTTGCACTATTACCAGTATAGAAACCATAACCTTTTCTGAATTATTCTACATGGTTTACTGTCTACTTGCTTTTATTCTTGACAAAGAGATCTATGCTTATCATGAAACACAAGGTCATCACGCTAAAAAATAAGTTGGATTATGAAAATTGCCTACAAAATGTCTGCTTTCTTTCCATCTTAGCCATAATTAAAGGTGAAAGCTTCACAATGTCATTCAAGGACTCTTCCTATTCCTTCCACCTCACCTTATCCGGCTTGTAACATCAGAATGCTGCATCCCTAAACTCCACAAACAACTCATTGTCTTGCTTGTGTTTGTTACTGTCCTTGGTGTCTTTCTCAAGTGATGTACCCACCTCTGTCTCTTCCTTCCTTACCCTTTTCCTCAAAGATCATTAAGGTCTTTCAATCCCACATCTGAACACTTGTATACAAAAGCTTCTTTCCCCAGGGCAGATTGTAATATTGGTTTCTTGTCTTACTTTTCTTCACCGTAAGTATTCATTAATGAGTCTACCATTAATCTCAGCCCAAGAACATTAGCTCCACTGAGGCAAGTACTTTTACTTGTGTGGCTTACAACACTCTGCACAGCACCTACAGAAGTTTCTAGTACAGGGTAAATTCATCAGGGAGTTGGAGTGGGGTGAATTAGCATCTAAATTGGGAAAACTGTTCTGAATCCATAACATAAAAAATTCTAAAAAACAATTCTAAGATATTTGGATTACAGTTAAAAATGATCACCGAATATATGAAAAACCAGGGTTGTTTAAGAAACTTCCCATTGCTCTCCCATCATTTGTTTAAAAGTAAACTGCTAATGCCCAGTGATAGTGGAAAAAGTTCATAATCTTTTGGGAAGGCAATTTGGCATAGTGTATAATTTAGATTCCACTTCACTCAGGAATGGCTTGGCAGAACTCTGTTATAATTACCATTTCATAAACTAGAGAATTCAAGCCTAGAGAAATTATGTAATTTGTCTTCGGGCATGCAGAATATAAACAAAGACACACTAGCATTAAAATGATTTTATCAGAGTTGAAGTATTTAACCACTGTTTATTATTTTCAGTTTTCCAGATGAAGATACTGGAGGGAATTTCTGGTGTTAAGCAATTTGTCAGTCAGGCAGTTGGGGCCCAGAGATTATTTTCTTAATTGTTATTCTGTATGGCATTCTACTGGGGGAAAATTTTACCTGAAGTACTTGATCATTATGTTGAGCTCTGAGTTCTACACTGAACTTACCAGCAAAGGGTAGCTGGTGCACAAGGGCATAAAAATGTAAAAGGAAGGCCCATTCAGCCCATGCCTGCTCTCCACTGATTCAGTTTTGAGTAAACAAACAGTGAGTATGTCCTAGTTAGAAACCAATAGCCTGTGTGGCCTTTTTTGGCCAACACTGAAGACAGCTCCTTGATATTCTTCTCCTTAAATTATGCTCCTGTTTCTCCACACTCTTACATAATAATTTTGATTTGCTTTTTTTTTAAAGTAGCAAAGATTTCTCAAAGGGATACTTTCGGGGTTAAAAACTGATACTTTAACTGCATTAATTTAGCCAAACATAACTCAGACTGTAAATAAGTTATAAATCCTAAGTCAACAAATACATAAATAACTTATCAGTGCTTAACTGTGAAAGACCTTCAGTTTGATTTCAAGCTTAATCTTGGCTAGACTGCAAACTGTTCAGAAAGTATCATGCTAATTATACTCCAAAAATCCAGGTCTTAGAAGTTTGAACCTAGCTCTGTTAAACACTTCTGAGGAATTCCAGGATATTGGGAGTAACCCAGAGTGCTTCCTTTGGCAAAGTTCTTAGGTCAGACATGGGTGGGACAAAAGAGTTAGGAGTGACTGAGACCAGAGTTCAGGTCAACCCTTCTAATAAAAAAAGTATTGAGAGTCCACCCATCTATTTTTAGCAGCGAGATGTGTAATGATTATATCACTCCCAGGAAGTGCAACACAATTGTGTCTGTATAACAGAATTGACACATTCTATGATCTTTTAGTCTATTATTTGTGTTCTCAAAGCATATCTTTGAAAACTCTCATAATAACTACAGTATAATTGTATTTCTCTTAATTTTCATTTCTTAGGCATGCTTTGCATTTTGTGATATTTCAATCATGTTTTTCATTTTTTTAAGACAAGAACTGGAAAACATTTCATTAAGAAGTCTGATTTTCTGAGCAAACAAATATATGCTATGCCATATGAAAATATCCATCTTTTCCTGAGGTTGGAAGTTTTGTTATATCTAAGGGGCATCAAGTAGGATATCTGAAGGTCACATGAATGCCAGCCATATTCAGAGCAGAACTGTTCTAATCCATTGTGACTCTTGCAAGGAAGTGAACACTGCTGCAAACCATAGCTGACATGTCAACCTATTTATATGTTTATATCGCCATTGACTTAGCTGCTTGAGACATTTCAAATGTATGGAGTGCTTAAATTAAGAACAGACCTCAATGGAGCTCCTCAAAGTAGGCATCAACCATCCATCTTTGCTAACACTCAAAACAGTATCATTCTAGGCATAGGTTAGATTTGAATACTAAAAATGATGTCTAATGTTGGTGACAAAGTAGGATAATTGTAACTGTCAACAAAGAGGTGCTTCTGAATAATTAATGGAAAGAATCAAAAGTGGTTCCCTGCCCAAAAAAATAAACAAAATAGTACAGTCAGAAGTAATAGATGTGGCAGTTCCTCTAGTCTTGCAACATGCATCCTATAGGTGTATTAGAATGTCACACTGAAGCCATCTATGCATGCATTGCTAGATATTAATTTAATATAAACTGTATTTAATTATTTTAAATATTATTCTATGTACTGCCTGTAGTATTGCTGTGAGGATGAGCAATAACCAGTGGGAAGAGGGTGAATGGGTGGGGAAGACACACACACACACACACACACACACACACACACATACACACACACACACACACAGAGAGAGAGAGAGAGAGAGAGAGAGAGAGAGAGAGAGAGAGTGAGAGAGAGAGAGAGAGAGAGAGAGAATTTTCTTCACCTCTGTAAATTTAAGTGTCCTGAGGCAACAGTATGTTAAGAGGAAACTCAAGAATATAAATTACCACATGTGAAATGCCCAAGCACCCTGTAATGCGAACTCTGAATTTTCTGTTTTCATCTTTAAGTAGGTGTGTTTGAGGGTTAAGGTAGCAAGTTAAAAGAAGAAACCTAAACACAGTCACTAAAGAGCACTGAACTATCTTTTAAGTCGGTTACTATGTAGATTGGAAGTGAGAGAAAGCCAAGAGGATGACACATTGCATTTAAGATCCTATAGTCACTTGATCTTTGTCAGAGGAGCTAAAAACATTCAATGGAAAAAGGACAGCCTGTTCAACAAATGGTGCTGCTTTAACTGGGAGTCAGCATGCTGAAGAATGCAAATCAGTCCTCTTTTATCTACTTGTACAAAGCTCAAATCCAAGTGGATCAAAGACCTTCGCATAAAACCAGCTACATTTAAACCAATTGAACAGAACGTGGGGAAGAGCTTAAAACACATAGGCACAAGGGAAAATTTTCCGAATAGAACACAGATGGCTTATGCTCTACGATCAAGAATCAACAAATGGGACCTCATGAGATTGCAAAGCTTCTGTAAGGCTGAGGACAGTGTCAAGAAGACAAAACTGCAGCCAGCAGATTGGGAAAGGATCTTTACCAATCCTACATCTGATGGAGGGCTAGTATCTAATATAGAAAACAAAACAAAACAAACAAAAACCTCAGCAATCTAGACTCTAGAGAATCAAATAATCCTATTAAAAATGGGGTGCAGAGCTAAACACAGAATTCTCAACTTAGAAATATTGAATGGCTGAGAAGCACCTAAAGAAATACTCAACATCCCTAGTCATCAGGGAAATACAAATCAAAACAATCCTAAGATTCCACCTCACACCAGTCAAAACGCAGGTGACAGCAGATGCTGGCAAGGATGTGGAGAAAGAGGAACACTCTTCTACTGTTGGTGAGACTGTAAACTGATACAACCCACTCTGAAAATCAGTCTGGCACTTATCAACTAACCAAACCCACCACTGCTCCCAGGGACTAAAACACCAACCAAAGAGTTTGAATGGAAAGACCCATAGCTCCAGGTGCATATGCAACAGAGGATAGTTTTCCGACATCAATGGGAGAGGTCTTTGTTCCACTGAAGGCTTGTTTACCCAGTGTAGGGGAATGCCAATGTCCTGAGGTAGGAGAGGGAGGTTTGAAAAGGGAGCACATTCATGGACACAATGGGTGGCAGAGGGGCGGGGATGGGATTGGTGGAAAGGGAATAACACCTGAATTGTAAATATAGAGAATATCCAATAGAAGATAATTTTAAAAAGTTTCTTATCAGGATGAAAACAACACAGCCATTTTCTTAGAATGATCCAGAATGATTATCCTTTTATGGTCAAACAAGCCTAAGAAACTGGTCACCAAATGAAAATGCAGTTTGAACACTGGACACCATGTTCTGTCCTGTGAAGACAAAAGCTTAACTAGATGTGCAAAAGTTTAACTAGATGTGCAAGCCTTAGATATTTTTGCATTTAGTTAAGTTAAATTTTATATTACTAGTAAGATAAAGTGACAGGAAATAAAAATAAAAATAAAGATTACAGAAGTAATAAGAGGGAATGTTCATAAAGGAAAAGAGTAGAAACTCTAAAGTAACAGCTTCTAATGCGCTAAGAATTTTGGAATGAATTCAATTAATTAATGTTTAATATGTTTACATGTAAATATCTAGAATTTGTTTTGTGCAAAATTTTACATAACACAAATTGTACATGACAGACTTTAATTAATACAAACTAGTGTTATAAACTGCATAATACAGCAAATCCTGGTGGGAAAGTGTGGGAAATCATTGAAGAACAAAGAGTTTAGAATATATAGGAAAATGTGATGTATCTTTATACTTGTCAGACACGAGGCCTGAATACAATAATACATTAATCATACAAACAAGAGTCAACCTACAGCTCTGATGTAGGTTATGCCAGAGCAGGTGGTTCCGCACACCTTGGGAGACTTCACAAGATTTCCCTGAGAACTTAGCAGTCCGCAGAGCATGAGATATAAATGATGATTTTGATGGAGTACAAGATGTATGTTGAGGATGTTCTGCTTAGTGGTAGAACCCTACCATAGCATAAGGGCTCAGTAAATGGGTTTGGTTACCTTCTTTTCAGTGTTTTAAAAGAAACTGACAAGACAACTTAAGGAAGTACTAATTTTGTCTCAAGTTTTGAGTACTCAGTCTCTCATGATGGTCACTGTAGAGGAAGGAGGGTGAGGCTGGTTATATTACATCCACAGTCAGAAAACAAAGTTAGATTCTTTCTTCTTTTGTCCAGTCCAGACCCCAGCCCATGAGACAGTGCCACAGGGTAGAAATTTGCCCGTTTAGCTAAATCTTCCTTCTCATTGGCTTGTGAGATTAAGCATCTCATCCGATCATATATTTATCATAGATCCAGGTAAAACTCTTTTAACATACATTTCATAGCTGCAAACATTTTTTGATGTTTTCTAGCTTATTTTCATTTTGGTAATAGCATTTTCCAGGACCCTTAACTGTCACTGATGAGTTTGAAGTGCACCATGAAGTAGTGTTCTGTCAGTCAGTACAGCAATGAGGCTTATGAGGTCTTAGGATTTTCTGCACCATTGAAACACCGAAATGGACAACTACTTCTCTCCATTTTATTTCCCGGGAAATTAGTGTTCCATGGTGGATGACTGCATGATGTGTTTATGTAAGGGTAGCAGACTCACGTTTGTTCTTCTGTGATTGACTAATTTCCTTAGTAATATAGTCTCGGTTCAGCCATGTAGTTTCTTATGGTAGAAATGGAAACTAGGGGGCCAACTGTGAAAGTTTAAGTTTGCAGGATCTAGAAACCCAACTTCTCATTTATCTATGCAAAGTAATTGAAATCAGAAATTCAAGAATGTCTTAACTACAAAATTATGTATAGCATTATACATGTACTATATTATGTACCCACACTAAACATATGTGCAATTTTGATAGCAAAGAAATCATTTTACAACCTCTATTGTTCTTTTTAAATGTAGTATGAAAATTCTGACCAGCTCCTGAATAGCACACGGCCTTTAAAACATACAAGATGTTAATAATGTATAACTGGAGAATATTAGAAACATTTATGATATAGTAAATGTTGCTATTTTTATGATTTGCTTTATGGATCATAAAATGTTTTTCTTTTTCACAATTGAAGACAATGTTTTAAGAGTTTTAATTAAAGATTTGAAGCAAAAATTCCAGAGTACAAGTATATCTAATCACATCACATAATTAATATTGCTTCAACTAGGAACAATATAACCCAAAGGCTCATCATATTCAAATGGCCCTTTTATCAACTTATTTGCATTTGTGCTTATTACAGTTTCTTGTTTTAGTGTGATAAGCACTGGTGAGCTTCATTAATAAAAGAAAAATATAAATTATATCCTTTAATAGTTCAATTACTGAGTCTAGGTGGCTCTGATTGTCAGGCAAGTGGCTATGTGGCCAGGCTCTACTTGGCTGTTTCTACTTGTGGGCTGGGATTAAAGGCATATACCAGCATACCCATAAACATGGTATTTCAAGATAAATAAAGATTAAAAGTCATATGTGCAGATTTTAGAGAAAGAAATATTTTTTTGCAACAAACTTGAAAAAGATACATATTTCTTTAGTATTATAAAAGACATTGAAAAGGTTGATTCTTTGGCTAAGTATCTATAAAGGTCAAAGTCATCATGTGTTTAATGTATCTTTCTATCTCTGAATATGTGTTTTGACATTTTTTCCAAAAATTAAAACTATGCTTCTCTGTGTGAAAGTTTTACTTTTCACCTCTTGAATCAAATGCTTACATATTAAAATATTAATTATCATTAAATTATTTCCACCCATTATGTTTTCAAGATCTTCTGAACATTTGTTATATAACCTTTTATTCTAATAGTTATTTTTACTTGAATACATGTTTGGAGTTTGAGCTTATATGCATGTATGCATACATGGAAGTACAATCAGCTGAGATGGTTTATTTGGTTGCTATGTGTATTATTTCAGAGATGACCACTCCACATTGGACAATAAGTAAAAACTACTCTGCACTGAACAATACCTGAAAACTCTCATTTGTTTCAGAAGTTAATTCTTATTCTCTCGTTGGATATTAGTTACCCATAGTTCTTTGGCTAGGGGTGAGATCCCATTCATTTTTCACCTTTCCACGTTAATATGACCATTGGCATTGCAATTGTTCCAGTCTTGTTCATGTAGCAACTTGTAGATGAGACTGCTTCAATACTGATTCCCTGGCTCTTACAACCTCTCCACTTTGCCAGGTTCACAGAGCTGTAGATGCCGTGATGTAGATGCATCTCTTGGAGTTGGGTTCCCCACAGTCTGATCTGTTGCTTGCTGCCTTCTGTCCTTTGCGGCTTTCTGTGATGTTCTCCATTCACTGGAAAGAGAAGCTTCTTTGATGAGGTTGGTAGTTTCACTTCTCTGTGGAAATGAGAACAAGATTTAGACTATAGTAAGAAATTATGCTGGTTTAGCATAGCCTTACTAGCCCCAGGAAGCTGGCTAAATTTCTGGACCAGGCATGATTTCCTTCCTGTTGAGTGAGCCAATTAGACAGCTGTTGGTTGGCATAGCTCGCCATGCTGTTATTGTCATGGTTCATAGGTGTTGCAGCTGCATAGGACTATTTAATTGCTTTCCTCCCTTGGTAACTGGCATAGTATTTTCTGAAACCATGGAAACTTGCTTTGATTTTTTTTTTTATATTTAAGTTTCCTTTTAACTTTTCTAAGCATTCTGAGCCTTACATGTCATTCCTTTGGTACTATTCTAGTTTTATGTCAATGTGACTGGAGTGGGTAGCATAAATTCTACACTTTAGAATATAATGAGAATAGTTCCCTTAGCCTCAGTAGCATTGGTATTTATCAATGATTTCTTTGTATAAAGATTACACAGATTTATGTAGCTCTTAACCCACATTGAAGAAACAGACTGTTATAGAAAGTTACATACAACTGGTCAAGATACAATTTTCCATGGGTTTCCAAATCAGAATACATACATCTATTAGAGATACACTACTCTTATACGCATACATTTGAGAAGACATTGGGGGAGGCATGGAAATGATTAGAGAAAATACAGAAAGAGAAAAATGATATAAATATGTTTAATGAAAAATAATTTTGAAAGCTAAGTTCATATATCCATTGTTTCCAAGAAATACATCCTACTGACAAAAACACCCATAAACTAGGTGTCAAAGAAACCAATCTATCAAATGAGTGAATGTTGAAAAAAACGTTTTAGGTACTTGGATAGAAACAGTGTTGGATTCAAAATAAATTTAATTTGAAGACATAAAGAAGGCTACTGTAGAGTCATTAACAGAACAGTGCATCATGAACATATAGCTAAAGTCTTGTTAATGTTATTTTTTACAAAGAACCAGATTTTGGATTCTCTGGATCTTTGTGTTGCTTTTGTTTGTTTCTTTTATATTAACTTCTGCCTGGCTTTTATTGTGCCTCTCTGTCTACCAGTTTTGTGTTTAGTTTATTTTTGTTTTTCCAAACTGTTGAGGTACATGATTAGTTACTGATGCTCTCCTGATTCCTTTTTTTAATGTAAGCATTTGGTGTGAGAGATTTCTCTATTAGGACTGTTTTGACATGTCCCAGAAATTTTGCTTGTTTATTTTTATTTTCATATAGTACCGGAAATTTTCAAATGTCCTTCTTGATTTTTTCTTTGATCTGCTCACCATTCTGTGGTGCATTGGGTAATTTCCATGGGCCTTGGTAGTTTTCAAAAATTCTTTCACTTTTGATTTTGAACTTTATTGCATTATGGTCATATAGAGTACATGTGGTTATTTTAATTGTTTGATATTAACTGCAATTAGTTTTGTTTCCCAAAATATTATCAATTTTAAAGAAATGTCCATGGTCTGCCAATAAGAATATGCCTTCTATGGTGTTTTGTTGGAATACTTTGTATATTTATTAGGTTCATTTGATATATTATGTTATATAACTGATTTTCTGTTTAATTTCAGACAACTGCTGGAGAAGATGGTATATTCAAATAACCAACTATTACTTGCTTGACATTAACTATTACTAGTAACATTAAGCCAATGTTTGTTTGTTTGTATGTGTGTGTGTGTGAGAGAGAGAGAGAGAGAGAGAGAGAGAGAGAGAGTGTATGTTTGGTGAACTCAAGTGGTCTAGAGTTTGGTTTAAATTTACCCTGGTTGACTCTTTCTATAATTGAAATGTAGTTTCTTTATCTTTTCTTTTTAATTTTAGTTTGACATTAAGATAGTGATGTCTGCTCATTTTCTGGTGCCATTTATTTATGACAAAATTTTTCATCCTTTCATTCTGTGGTGATGTTTGTCTTTAAATATAAGATTTGTTTCTTGTAGAGAACAAAAGATATATCTTGTTCCTTAATTCATTTGACCAACCTGTGCAATTTGATGGAGGAATTGAGGCCATTAACATTGAGTTATTTTTAAAAGGTGTGTTGAATGTTGTCATTTGTTGTTTTTTCTATGTTTGTTCTTTAAAAAAAATGTATTTCTTTTAAGTATGTGAGTACATTGTCTCTGTCTTCAGACACACCATCAGAGGGCATCGGATCCCATTACGGATGTTTGTTAGTCACCTTTTGGTTGCTGGGGATTGAACTTAGGACCTCTTAACTGCTCAGCCATCTCTCCAGCCCCTGTGTTTGTTTTTAGATCTATTTTGTATCTATGGTTTAAATCTTCCTTTTTTTCCCCCTATAGTCTCTTGGCTATGATTATCCCTACATTCAGTTCAAAGTATTGCTTCCAATATTCTCTGTTGAGTTGGTTTAGAGTGTATGAATTCTTTAGCCTCTTTATATTGTGGATTTTTAAAAGCTATCAATTGTGGGTGATAGATTTTCTGGGTAAAGAAATCTTGGTTGGCTTCTCTGTTCTTTCAGAACTTGGACCAGATTGTTCCATGCTAGTCTGACTTTTAATGTTGTCAGGTTTGCCCTTATACATGATATATGGCTTTTTCTCTTGTAGCTTTTAATACCCTATTTTAGTTTTGTAGTGCATTTTATTTTACTATAATATGATGAAGGCAGTTACTTTAATGTTTGTGTAACTCTTATATTCACTTGTATGGGTCAATCTTTCTTTCGCTTGACAACATTATTTCTATGATACTGCTTAAGATTTCTATTGACCCGAGATGATTATTCTGTACCCACAATTAGTAAATTTGGTTTTTGCCCTTTGTGTTCCAAATTTCATGCATTTTTATTCCATGCTTTTCTTCCATTGGCTGGACCAGATAGATTCTCTTCTTTTGGAGCAAAGAATTTAGTTTGCATATGCTTCCCCTTCATAGACGATCAAAGGAAGTGTTGGAACTTAAAGCGGGGATCTGGAGTCAGGAACTGAAACAGAAGCCATGGTGAAGCACTGTCTTCTGGCTTGCTCCCCATTACTTACTCAGACTGCTTTCTTATGCTACTCAGAACCATGACCCAAAAGTGATACCACCCACAGTGACTGGGTCTTCCCACATCAATCATTAATCAATAAACTGTCTTACAGATGTACCTGCAGGCAAACCTTCAGGAGACATTTTCTCAACTGAAAGTGCCCTTTTCTAGATGAGTGTCAAGTTTCATAAAACTATCATCAGTGAAAAGTTGAGGGAGGGGACAGAATTAGCTAGGAAACTCAAAATGTTGCTTCCAGTGATGCATCTGTAGGAAAGGCAGCAGGAGACTGGGAAGACTCTTCCTTATAATTATATAGGATCACCTTCATATCTGTTAACTGCCCATGACCAAGATAGCATGATGGTGCTGTCATTAGACTATGCTCACTGTAACATAGAAAATGTCACATCAGCAGTGTTCCAGATTTTTATACCATGACAAAAATAGACAAGTATTTTAAATGACAAAAGAAATTACTAAACATTATGAATAAAATAGAATCTAACAACTATTTCTGAATAAAAATTTTGGAAGATTTCAAAATCTTCCATTTTTCCACAGTCAAGACATTATGTTTTTCGCATTGGCAAAGCATGAATAACATCGTTAATTGCTGTCTTTCTTTTTGAGTCAGGTTCTTACTGTATAGCCCAGGCTGGATCCAAACTCACAGTCCTTTGTTTCTGTCTCTCGAGAACAGGTATTATTAGTGTGTACCACCACACCCAGACCATTCATTTATTTTTAAACAGTATGAACTTTCTTTTTCCTATCCAAGAATCCCCTTTTGATAATTGTCAGGTTTTATAGTAGTGCTTATAACTGTTACTCAGACACCATTTACGATGAGGCTATTACTCATTACTTTTTCTCCTGAACCACACATGCCCTCAAATTGAGTTAGTTTCTTGGCTTTGATTCATTTATTGGTCAAATAAAGTACTTCTTTGAGCAACCTTTTTTCAAGACAAATATATGGGTCATATATGCCCTGAGTCATTGTGTCTGAGGTCTTCAAGTCCTCATTTGTGAATGTAGAGATGGCGGGAGAGGAGGGCATAGAATTCTGGCTCATAAATGGTCTGCTATTTCTTTATGCTCTGTTTCAAGTAGTTGGATTGAAGAAAAGCTTCTGCATATCCTTATAGGTCTCACTTTAAGCTTGGCTTCATAGGAGACTCTAGAAGCATATCATTGTAATCAAAGTAAATAATTGTGGCTAATTTTTCATCACAACTTAATTATTAATTTCAGAAATGACTGAACTTTACTTGGCTGTTGAATCTCTGCATTTATAATTCTGCCTTTTCACATACTCTGTCTCCTTATCCCATAACAGCCATGTTTTGCTCTTGTCTTTCAGCTCAAATTTCGTATCTTTGCCTTTAAGATAATATGTTGGAATCTTTTACTCCTTACCTTCTCCAGCTTTCTCTGCATTGTGGACTGCTCATGTCCTGTTTTAAAAAGGAGTGGTGATGATTTTCCCACATGTAAGCCATCATTCATAGCATCTTTTATTTTATTTTTCATATGTGTTTGGTTTTTACATATTAGATAGAAATGAGGAGTGGAAATTTTTAAAGGGAAAACTAATATTTAAGGAATACCTATGTGGATGCTTTGGATGTGACCCTTTGTTGAATTGCTATATTTTGTCACATTTTCTTAATGCATAAGTGACTACATATCATGAACTGTTCTGTGATGAAATTCATAGAATACCCGCTTTCTGCTAACCTACTCTAGTGAGGCTGTGTTTCTAGGTCCCAAACTCAGGAAGTATTTGTGCCTTGCAGTGGCCAAATTTCATTTGTATTCAAATCTATTTTCTGGGCATTACCTTAAAATTTTCCTCAGCAATAAAAGAGAGAACCTATAGAGCAGTAGATTCAGTGAAGTGGCTTGTATTTATCCCTTTGCTGTCAAATAAAGATATGATGTAGCATAAGACATCATGGTAAAGAAAGGACTGAAGGAGTTGAAAGGGTCTGCAACCCCATGGGAAAAATAACATTATCAACCAACCAAACCCTCAAGCACTCTCAGAGACTAAAACACCAACCATTGAGCACACATGGAGAGACCCATGGCTCCAGCTGCATATGTAGCAGAGGACAGCATTGTCTGGCATCAATGGAAGGAGAGGCCTTTGGTCCAGTGAAGGCTCATTTTTCCTGGACTGAAGGCACTGGGGTAGGTCAAATTAGTTGTGTCAATTAACTTGAAAAGCTAATGTGAAAAATTAATTTGAAATTTTGAATATTAGATGAAAATATTTTATTTTATGATTCAGAGATGTTGAAAACATGTGCAACTTGGTGATGTAGATTATCTATCAGCTCAGAAGTTACAATAGAGTTGGGCCTGGATTTTGTCTTTGCTACTTTATGACCATGAGTCCTTCAACCACAACTGTGTCCTGGTGCCTCCCCGCTTTCAGGGTACAGAGATTCTCCCAAGGTGTTAAGCATTCATGCAAAAAGCATCTTTGAATTTAAGCATGCATGGGAAGAGTACTCCTTAAATTTAGAAATTATCATCATTCCAATTATCAAGAAAACTACTAAGCAGGAGTTGAATGTGATTCCACAACTAGAAAAAATATATAGCTTATTAATGTGTAACCCTGAGGAGAGTGAACACCATTGCTCAGTGAACACACATGCTCAGTTTTCAGGCTGTTAAGATTAATACCCAATGTTATACTCAATGAAACACAGATCATTAATAACTTCCAACAATTTTCAAATAAAGTAATATGGATTTTGCAAGTACCAAGAGCCTCCAAACATATTTTAGAGCTGTTTGAATATCTCTTAAAACTCTGAATCTCAACTTATGCTATAGAATTCATAAAGTATACTAAGTTTTGTGGAGTCTTCAGTATATTGTCAGTGCTACAGATGATTCCAATTAGTGGGTATCGGTGGAAATGCTGTCCTTACATAAAACATTTTTTTTTATATTTAGTTTACTAGTGAAATAGAAGTCTGAACAAATATACAAAAGGGTGAACTTTAGGGTCAAGAAAGAAGTTTAAAAACAAATTATTAAATATAATCTAGAAGTGATGTAAGTCTACAGACATAAATGTTCTTAAATGGCTACCTACAACAAATTGAAAATTTTAGACAAGAGTATTTTATATTTTCTGAGATAAAAAGTATTATTTTCATTGCAGTTATTTTTTTTTATTTCATTGGTTTTAATGATCACCAAAATAATTTATGTAGAAGATACTCCTTTGATCTTCACATCATCTGAGCTTGTATGACAATATTTACTCTCTGGGATTTACAAGAACAAGAATGTGCTCTTTGTAGATTTGGATCTCGTTATAGCTTCTTAAATTCTTAAAGGAATGAGAACAGTAACTTCTAGAATCATGTAGAAAACTCTGACTTGTAATTCATTTATCACACGCCCCTTGTTACTGAGAGCATACAAGTGTTTACCAATTCTGACTGCAGCATGAGCAACCCATAGTGTACACTTCTGGAACATTCTCATCACCCAGGGTACCGTATTTTATTGACGTCATAATTCTGAAACAATTTGTTTGCTAAATGTCTCGCCAAATCAGTGACAGTAAAAGTCGCAAGACTTTTTTAAAAATGTTGTTTCTGGCCCGAGATGAAGCCACACAATATACGCGAATGTCTCAAAGTATTATTGCCTTTTAATTTAATGATCTGCCCACAAAATATGTAACAGAGCATTTTAAAAAATGGCAGACACCATTATTTATTCTCAAAATGGGCCAACTGACATCTTTGTTCTCTTTGCATTTTGAATTTTTACATGCCTTGGGCACTTTTATAATGCATGGCACAGATGAGGTTGTGAAGATGAGAAAGTAGACCCTCCCAGGCTACTGGGAAGGCCATTTACAATTCTTACAGAAGGTTTAGACCACAGTAGGATGAAAATACATGATCAGATAGTGCTCTTGGATATGAATTGTAAATAAACTATTAGCATCATCTGACGTATCACCTGTATCTGTAATTTCATTCATGTTTAATTAGAATCAAATGAAAGCACACTCAACTCTTTATATGGGAATGGCCTCCCAGGTAAATCACCTATGGTGCCAGATTTTATTGATGTTTTTGGTTGGAAATGATTTGTTTTCTAAATGTCTCACCAAAGTAGTAAAAACTTTCAAAAGATTTTAAAAACGTGGTTGCTCACATTTCAAAAGAAAAGCACATTGATTCAGCCATATTTGACGATGGAAATGCTTGCACATCTGTGTCGTGGTGAATATTACAGAAAGCTGCTACTGGTTTCCTCTCATTTTTTCTTAGTAGGCTTTCCTCCTAGTTCTGACCTGGGTGGGCACTGCTCTGCTTTGCCTGCCTTGGCTTCCTCTGGAGGTCAGTTTTTGTGCATACCTTCTCTTGCAGTCAATTAAGTCGCCACAAGAAAGAACATGCCATACAATAGCTCTAATACAATTGACAAAATATAATTTTTCCCTCTTTACAGGAAAAGATCCCATACTAGCCCATCCTTTAAAAATATACATAACAACCTGAATCTATGCAGAAACACACAGAGGGATATCCTCCTCTTCCTCCATCTTTCCTCCTTTACACTTCTCTTCTTTTTAAAACTTTGTTCCCACCTCCCCTACAATCTCATCCAATGACAGGCTTTGTACCAACCCTCTTTTAAGTTCAACCACATGTCTGCTTACTGGCACTATATTGTTGATAAGAAAGGAAAAGCAAGAAACTTATCTGGCTGTCACCAGATGAATATATAGTGAAATGTGGTACATAAGACACCATGGTATATAGTCCTGCTGTGCAGAAAAATTAAAGCAAAAAGTTTATATGAAAATGCTTGGGTCTAGAAAGATTAAGCACAGGTATCCAAAGTCAGGGGGAAAATGAAGTTTTTCCTCATAGGGGGTCCATAGCTTTTAATGGGCATGTCTATAGGTGTAAATAAGTTTAAAGTATAGGTAGAGTCTAAACAAGTTGAAATGGGAACAAAAGATGGTAACTTTAGGTATTAAAGAAGGATGAGCAGTAGGTGCAGGGACAAATGAAACATGGCATAAGGGAAGAGACTGGGAGAGTTGATTTAAAAAAAAATAAAAACCAATAAAACAAACAAACAGCAGTGATGGTGTGAGAAGATGGGATAGATAACAACAGAAGCACTTTTTTTTCCCAGTTAAGTCTTGATAGTATCTAGCCCATCATATGCTAATTTTGGAAAAATGTCTACATTAAGTCAGAATATATTGATGATTCAAAGCAAGTGAAGATAAATCCCATTTCATCAAACCCTCAAAAACATGGTAGGAAATCAAACCACCAGAAAGAACTGTTTTATATTTGACAAGATTAAGAGGTTGATGATGTTGTGAGTCAAGCATTGTACAGATTGCAAAATGGAAATTCTCAATGTACATATAAAACACTCATATTTTTTAGAGAAATTTAGATTTTACTATCAGTTGTATATGCATGAGCTTGCCTGAAGCCACAGTATATTACTACTTCAGAAATGTAAATATCTAATCCTGGTGCAGTACGTATCTAAACGTGCAATTCAGCCCTTCTATACTGACATGAACTTTAGTTGCCAGATGAAAAAGATATTTGAAACTTCAAATTGTACTTCAAACTTCTGTCATAAAAAAAGTTTAGAAAAGAACATTCACCCAGTTCCAAATACTTTCAAATACTTGTAACAAATCTTGCTATGGTAATATCTCCTTGGAAATCAGTCTTCTGTAATCCTGGGGCTAATCAATGAATGCTTTCTGATTTGCAGAAAAGGACATAAATGATAATCATCTAGGAATGGTACAATGCCTCCCAAAAAGACAAGTGTCTTAGGGATGATAAAACTGAGCTGTAAGTTTAGCAGTAAGTTCTTAAAACTAGGAACTCAGAAAAATCTGCTTTCTTACAGGGCTTGTCCTTCCCCATTTTTTAAAAATTTATATTTTAAAATAATTAACATTTTAAAATTTAAATTGTAAAATTTATAATTTGAGACTGGGCATTTACAAACAAGGCTACTCGTGGCCTAGTACAAAGGCTGGTGGGTTCATTTTGCAGATTACACGGTAATGCTCAAGACTCAACACATTCTGAGCTACAAAAGCAGCACTCTGGTCAATGGAGTGGAAATATTCTCTTTGAAAAAGCTGTCATAAGCAAAATGTGAGACCACATTATAGAATCTGTCAATAAACAGAGACTCTTCTTGTAGTCTGACATGATTCTCCATTCTTGCACACATAGAAGTATTTTCTGCTGCTTAGGTGCAGAATGTATATAAAGTTTCATTGTATATGGATACAATTTCACAAAGGCATCTTTCTTCGCCATGTCAGTTCACTTTACTCTCACTCCTTCAGCAGAGGAATGGATGCAGAAAGTGTGGTACATTTACACAATGGAGTACTATACAGTTATTCGAAACAATGACTCATGAAATTCCTCGGTAAATGGATGGAACTAGAAACTATCATCCTGAGTGAGGTAACCCAATCACAAAAGAACAGATGCAGTCACTGATACGTGGTGGATACTAGCCAGAGAAAGCTCTTAATACCCAAGGAACAATTCACAGACCTTATGAAGCTCAAAAAAGAAGTTCAGAATGCAGATGCCTCAGGGCTTTTTTTTTTTTTTGTTTATTTATTTATTTTTTTTTTTAAGAAGGGAGAACAAAACACTCACCAGAGGAAATACATGGTCAAATAGAGGAGCAGGGATTGAAGAAAAGATCATCCAGAGGATCCACTCCATATGCAGCCCGCAAACACAAGCACTATTGCTGATGCCAGGAAGTGTTTGCTGGCAGGAGCCAGATATGAATGCCCCTTCAGAGGCTCTGCCACAGTCATGCAGATACAGATGAGGATGCTTGCAGTTAACCATCAGACTGAACACGGGGACCCCAATGAGGGTGCTAGAGAAAGGACTGAAGGAGCAGAAGGGGTTTGCAACCTCACGGGAAGAACAGCATTATCAACCAATCAAACCCTCCACAACTCCCATGGACTAAAACACCAACCATTGAGCACACATGGAGAGACCCAAGGCTCTAGTTGCATATGTAGCAGAGGATAGTAGTGTTTGGCATCATTGTGAGAAGAGACCTATTGTCCAATGAGGGCACTTTTTCTCAATGTAGGGGAATGCCAAGGCACTGAAGTAGAGAGGGTGATTGGGAGAGGGTGTACCTTTGTAGACACAAGTTTCTGGGGAGGGGGTAACATTTGAAATGTAAAAATAGAGAGTATCCAATAAAATAATTTAAAAAAAGTAAAAGTCAAACCTAAACTAGGGACTATGGAGAAGGCTCAGTGAGGTTAGGGTATGTGTCTTCAGTGCAAGTGTAAGGAACTGAACGCCCTAGAACTTATAGAAAAGTGGGGTTTAATGGTTTGAGTCTGTATTCACAATATTGGGGATGATAGAGACATGTAGATTCCCAGAGATTCCTAAACAGCCAGGCTATTTAATTCTATATTTATGCCTCAATTTCAAAGAAATACCATTTCAAAGACCAGGTTGGCAAGATGATACAATAAAGACAAATGTAATGTAATGTCAAATTCTGACCCGCCCAACACCCCTCCTGTATGCACAGACACACCCCCACACACCCATAAACTAACACACACACACATAAAATTGTATACAATATACAAAGAAACAGAAACTAAAACCATAAATTGAGCAAACCTTCTAGTTTTAAAGGGAATATGAAAATATTTCCATTATGACATTTAATGATATGCTACCACAGTTGGCTCATCTTTCTTTTTTAGGTGTCTGAAATTAATCATAGCAGACTTCTTTTATCTTGTATTAATATCCATAATTAATCATTATGCCCCATTCACTAGAATTTATTAAATGCTGAACAATAGAGATGAAAGGTAAACCTTACTATGTTTATCATGTTGCTGGGTTTTCATCAACATCTATAACTAATTCTTTTCATTTAGATGGATAGATGTATGACATAATTCATCATACTTTTTTGCCTACAAATACTCAAGCAAACTAAATGATTATGTTGTCAAAATCAGGCTTCTACGTGAACCCGTGGTATGCCTTTGTATCCAACACTGGATTCAGCTTGTAGGCACTCGCTGCTTAGATTTTGGTCTTAATTTCTCTTTCTCAGTCACTCCTCATATTAAAATGATGGCATTGGGACTATTAAGTTGTTATTGTTGGGCATTTTGAGGAGGAACTGATAGATGTTAGTTGAGATTTTCATATTCACCCAAGTAAGGAGTAGTATGCTTATGTCAGTGTGGATGGATGGGAACAAAATGATAAAGATGGAGAGAAAAGCACAGTGTTTTCACACTGTCCACTGGTGCTGCTCTTTAATGAGTGCACAGGAATAGGTGGATGTCAGAGCCCAAAATGACTAGTCCACCTGAAAGGAGGACCAAAGGGTACCCTGCATGAAAAACATTAAGGTCCATGAAACGTTTCTTGACATCATTAATTAAGAGGGAAATGCAAATTAAAATCACAGTGAGAAATAATCACCAACCTGACGGAATGGCCATGACCCAAAAGACAAAGAATAAAATAAAAAAAAAATAGTGTTGGCACAAATTTTGAGAAAAAAGGTGCTGTAGATGATATTAGTTATGAGATTTCCCCCCCAAAAGTTAACAATAAAAATTTCATATGAGAAAGAAATCACACTTTGGGTGTATATCCAAAGGAAATGGAATCATTTAAGGTGGTAAAGCTGCACTCTCAAATTTTTTGCAGTACTATTATGAGAGGATGGTATGGAATCAACTAAGTATAAGTATCCTTTGATGGTTAGATGGACGTGTGTGTGTGTGTGTGTGTGTGTGTGTGTGTGTGTGTGTGTAATCAGCCATGCAAAGAAGGAAATGTGTGATTTTGTACAAATGCTTGGAAGAGTCTAGATGACATCTACTAGGCTACATAAATTCAAATGACAAATAATGATCTCTATCACTTGTGAAATATATAAAAGCTCATCTCACAGAAATAGAGAGTAAAGTAGTAGAGTGCTATTTACCAGGTCCAGGTATTGGCAAAGAAGAAAAGGTCAGTCACAGAATATAAAAGTTCAGTCTGATGAGATGGCTCAGCCCAGAGACTGCTGTAGAAATGTGAGAACTCCAGTTATTCCCCAGCACTCGTGAGAAAACTGCAGGATGTGAGGCTATGCATCTATATTCCCAGTAATTCTCCAGCAGGATGGGAGGTGGCAACAGATGAGTTTCCCAGAAGCCCATGGACCAGTTAGCCAGGAGAATGCAGCAGAGCAGAAACAAGGAGACCCTGCCTCACCAAGGTGAAGATGAGAGCACACAGGCCGTTCTTCCACTTCCCCACATGCACGGTGGGATATGTAAGCAACAATATACTAGAAAATCAAGAAAAAAATATTAAAACCTCCATTAGGATGGAGCTTGAGAGGCCTGTACGTGGCAGAGAATATAGTTAGTTATCATATGTTTTAAAATAGCCGGCAGTAGGTACATGTTTCTGTCAAAGATATGACAATTTTGTTAGGTAAGTCACAATTTACAAAAAAAAAAACAAAAAACAAAAACAAAAACAAAAACAATTCTATTATTTTTTTAAGAGTTTGAAACTGGACTCACTCATTATCCAAGAGTAGGTTCAAATGCTTGATCCTTTTCACTTGATTTCCTAAAAGCAGAGGTTATAAACCTGCAGGCAGACCTAGACCTGTCCCAAAAAAGGCACATGTTAATTATCCATAGTTGTCTATCACACAGTGTACATATTTTGAATCAATAGTATTGCACAAACGCACTTAATTTTCTCTGTCAGTAATGAAGAAAACAACAAAATGTCTTTAAAATGCTACCGGATTTGGTTTCAACATTTAGCTATCATAGGGACAGGGAAAGCATGCATTCAGACTGGTCATGCTTGGGAGTCTGTATGGCAGCTTCTTGCTAACTGTTCACACAGGAGGATCATGCTTCTCCCTAACTATGTTTTTGCATGCCAACTCTGTAGAGGAAAACCATCTGCTTAGCTATTGGGATAGCGCATTCTGCTCTCAACCTTTGCTCCTGAAATCTCTAGATACCTGGGACAAAATAACCAAATTGTTGGACGTTTTCCTACTTTACATGAGCAGTGTGCAATGACCTCATTGTCAGCTGTTTGGTGTGCGCTGACAGAGCCCTTAGCTCTGAGCAGTTGTCCACAATCAGCTGCACCAATTAAGGGAATCCTTTTCTAGCTAGGTAGTAAGAAATGCCCAGAGACTCAAAATGAGCCCCTGGGGAAGCACTCGAATGCACAGATGAAATCATAATAATATCGGTAAAGAGGATACCTGTTTTTCTTTTTCTTTTTCCTTTCTCTTTTTTCCTAGAGCAGAAGAAACCTTAGAGGACCTGAACACCTGGTGACATGGTTTGCTCAAATTCATTTGCCAGTTTGTTCTCGTTCCTGTAAGGGAATTAGCAGAGAGGGAAAGGTTTTTTTAAAGAATTCAGATGAAAAGCCATCTGTTCCGTGGGCTTTGTTCAATCTCAATTTAAGGATGGCTTTGGAGATTTCCTATTCCCTAATTAATTCCTCTAGATGAGCTTGTGGGGTTGGCTCAATTTATTTTTTGAGAGATGGAAAAAAAAATACTGCCATCAATTAGTCCTTTGTTATGCTGTGACTGAGATGGAAAGAGCTTTTTGCAAAGAGCTGAGAGATGCTTGTGTTTGCTGTGGCCAGGTGTCCTGTGTCATTAGGCTGGGCTTTGATGTGAGTACCATTCTCAGGGTCTTTCAGATAATTGGTGAGAAAGCATGTAGCCCTGCAGAAATCTGAGTAATATTTACACTGAAGGATGGAGGCAGGGAATCCAAAGCATTGAATAGGAGTCATATTTGAAAGCACATACTTCTAACAGTTTTTCTGTGTTATAATGTGCAATGCATGTTAATTGAAGGCTCCCAGGACCAGGTTTTCTGGGCAATAAGCAGCCAGCTAGAGGGTTAAGTGGAAAACAAAGAAGGGAAGCTAAAAGAAGAGATAAAGAGGAGACAAACGTAAGAGGAGAGGAGGTGAGAAGGAAAGCCTGTCTATAGATGGCCTATAGGTTTGGCAAAGTTGGTATCTTAAGAGAACAACGTGAAGCTGTACCTGCTTTAATCTTGTTCCTGTCAGATTACTGCACCAAACTCCTAGCTCATGAAATAGGCATCACCCAGAGAAAGTTACAAGGCTGTTTAAGGCTCTCAGTGCTCCATTAGGATGGAGGAAATCCAAACTATAGCTGCTCTGGATGGCACATACAGAGACGTAGTTTTCAAGAAAAAAAATACAGGTATTTAATTTTAGCATATTAAATAATGGATCTTCATTTTGGTCTTTATATTTCCAAGGTGCCTGAGTAATTCCATCTCCAGAATTACGTCTTATTCTCAGGTCATTAGAAGGCTATTTAGAAGTCTAATATCCTTCTAGACCCATTTAAATTTTGAGGCTCAGAGCTGCAAGAAAGTTGGAGGGTATTAGACTGGGGAGGTAGAGCCAGCATATTGGGATGAGATTTTGCTTTCCCGCCTGAGTAGGGTATGTGAAGGAGAAAGGAAGGAAGGAAGGCAGTGGGGGGAGGTTAGAACCCAGCTTTCAAACTTACAGCCTGAAGTCCTTTCCTTTTATTTATTTATTTTTAGACCGGTTAGAGGATAGAAAACAGATGTAATTACCTCACTTTCTGTTTGACGTTTTGGGAAGACTGCCTGTCAGAATATCCCAACACAATGAAGCACATTGATTAATTGGCAATGTAGCATGTGTGTGACGTGATGGAATGTGATGGGGCGGGCTGGGGGGCGGGCTGGGGGACAGGCCTGTGTTATAAGCAGGCATCTAGAATTTCTGTCTGTTCCACTGAGGCACTCACTGTTGCTTCTGCATGGGTGGGAGGTAGCAGTGTATGCATGGAAAACCCAGTAGAGGAGGATTTGGGGGCTGAGTACCTCGCTGGGATTATACCAATGGCTGCTAGGCAGAGGTACAGATTATCATGGAGAGTCAAAGTGACCCTCACTAAATAGAAGGGGCTACTCCTCGAAGGTCAGAGAGAGCAAGCTATGGAGGCAGAAGCAATAAGTATCATAATGACATTAAACAGGCAAGCAGTGGAAAGCAGATCCATGACCCGGTTACCATGGTGGCTCAAAGACATTCAGAGAGTTTTCCAACATTTCCACATCTCCACTCTCGAATACATGTATATGTGCATGCACAGAATCTCATGATGAATCACCACTGAACAGAAGAGCCCCTCATCTCATTCTACATGGATGTGGAACATCAAAAGGCCTGTTAGGTTATGCCACATAATAGAAAGGGAAGGTGATGCTAAATATAATGATTTGACTCATTGTAGGGGAAGAGTCATTTAACACACTAAATTGTTTTTACCCACTGCATGTAACAAAAGCACATTTGTGCTGCATAAACCAGGACCGTCTCAAATATAAACAAGCAAGAAAAAGCATTTGAGAAGGCCTACTGCACTCACTGATGAGTGGATATTAGCCCAAAGGCACGGAATACCCAAGATACAATCCATAGACCACATGAAGCTCAAGAAAATGGAAAACCAAAGAGTGTCAGGAAGGAAGAATGAATCCAAATAAAATATGTATAAACACTCCTATGGAAACCTATTACTTTTTGAGATAACTTTAACATTAAAAAATAATTGTGTTGGAACTTTGCTTTAGCACTTTGTGTCTTAGCTTGAAATTTGAGTTTCTTTTTATGCACACTGAATCTTACAGGCTACCCCGCCTGCTGTCTCTTTTCACTGAATTACCAGCCTCCTTGTTTCTTCTTTCTTGGTTGCGTGGCGTCTACCTCTTTCACTGTATCTGTCTTCAGCTTCATGCATGACACTCCTTTTGCCTGGGATCCAGCTTGTTTCCTCCTGATTTACCAACAATTATTTTTTTATCCATAGCTTCTTCTTCTTAGCAACATTCAGACTCTGACAGCGGCCAATGTTCAGAGCATCCTCCCTTTTGGATGCCAAGGGCACAGTGGATGGACAATTAGTTCTGGCAAGATTGAGCTTGAAGAAGAGCTTAGGTTCAAGGTTTGCCATTACCCAGGGTAGATGGGCTGCAGCATGGACCATCAAAGCATTGGGGTTTGCATAGACTACTGGAAAAGAAGGTTTTCTTTCTGACAGGTCAGTCAGGATTCAGCTATGGACAAGATAATCATTATTTCTTAATTATTAACTCACCCATTCTTCAATCTTCTGTTTTAAGGTAGGGCTGTCCTGAAACTTTATTTGGGATCTACTTCAACCAGTAAGTTAAAACTTTTAAAACTCAGGAAACAGTTCTTGACAAATATTAAAATGGCAGCTTTTATAAGGTGGTTCATACAACACCACCGAGGAATTCCAACAATATTTAAGAGGTAAAGCTTTCTTGAAGTTACTAAGATTCTGTTGCCCTTCCAGACTCACCAGCCATGTCCCAGAAATGTCAGTACTTCTGGGTGATCCCCTGGCTGAGGTCTAGCTGGATCTCACCACACCTAGCTCTCACTCTGCTGTCTGTTTGTTAAGCTTGCCTGTGCCCACACAGTGTTCGCTCTGAGCAACAGATTCATCTGTTCAGCGATGTCTGAGTTCTTTCTGTGCACAGTACTGTTTGGATCTACTTGTCTCTGGATAGAAGCCCTGATGGTTTAAGAGAGGGCTGTGAATCTCGATTCCACCATGGACTAGGTGCATGGCCACTATCAAATGGGCAGTTTCCTTGTTTGTAGTGCAGTGTCTTGATTCTTGACTATGCTATGAGCACTTAGTATGGGCTGTTGTCTCTTATCTGTAGATGAAACAAGATCAGGTATACTTGTTAAGCCTGAATACTTAAAAGCTATACTTATGTCATATTCTTCCAACTCTAATACAACATATGCAGCTAGAAAGACCCATTGTGTCTTCATTTAGAGTGCTGATTGCTGGAGCCTAGGCATTGTTCTGCCTGTGTTAATATAGTCATTGTAGTTTTGGTGAAAATTGTTAAGTGTTTTTCTTATGCTTTTTTTCCTCCCTTTACCCAGATCACACTATTTGTCAGAGACTAGGTTTAGCAAACAAAGCTGTGAAATAAAGAAAGGCTGTGTGTGCAGAAGTGAAAGAGAATGGGTATCAAGGTAGTAAGAAGATGTTATGCATTTCCCAGGGGAACCTGAGGACACAAGTGGTAGATATTGATGAGAGAGAGGTTTATTTGGGATGATTGTTAATCCCAATCTCCTGGTGATTCAGGAATTCTCATGATATGAACACTTCATGCTAAATAGCACCGGTCACCTTAGGTCAAATAAAATGTTTAGGGCCAAATTTAATAAGGAGAAACTAAAGCAATAGGCAGCAAGCTGGTTGGTTTGGAGCTTGGATTCAAAAGTGCAAACCACTAGATTTTTAAGCATTTCATACTATTAAAAGCCAAAAAACATGGTGAGTTCTCTACAAATAGGAGCCAAAGTTACTTTCCAGAAAAGGAGAGCGAAAGATGAAAAGGGGTTCTCTCCACCTCTATGGTTAGAGAACTCCTTCTTTCTGAGTGGGAGCGGTGGGGCTCAAGTCTTTATCCTGTCTGAGTCAGCCCCAAGGATCAATGACAAACAGAGGGGACATATGAGCAAAGCAGTGGTGCTGTGCCCTGACATCTGGTATTGTTCAGGGAAAACCCCAGTTATTATGAGTCCCCCCTGCCACCACTGATTTAAACTTTGTGATCTCGGTACAGAGTTTTCCTTATTATCAGTCTTTGTTGCAACATTAAGTCCTTAGTACAAAAAAGGGAGATTTTTCCCAGAGAAGAGAACTGGCAATTCTGATTTCAAGATAAGACAAAGAGGGTGTCCTTAAGAACCCGGAGCTTTAAAAATCCTCAAATCCACTAGAGAAAGAATTCTTCAGTCCTGTGTGTTTTTTTCTGTGAATGTGATGATAACTTACAAGTAACTTCAGAGCATGTGGTGATATCATCAAGTGAACATTCTCGAAAGCCTTACAGTAAAATCTATCTTGGGTTTTCATTAGTGAATGAGGCAGGCCTACATTTGTTTGGAATGTTTTCATTTGCTACCCTATACAGTACACATTTCAGTCTATGATTTCAATATCAATGAGATGATAGAATCAGGATGATCCAGATTCTTTTCTTTAAGCATCTGGCATCCTGACAATGCTAGATATGTCCTTGTGGTACAGGATTAAAATATTACTAGCTTTGTTTTGAAACAGTGACACAGAATGTGTTTCTGGAATCTTTCTGAGGTGGTTTGGACCCTCTGCTTGCCTGGTAACCACAGTGTCTACACTAACCCTCAGTACAATTTGGGGATTTCCAAAATGACTGTTAACAAGGGGCCAAGGTTTCTGTAGTACCGTCTTTCAGTTTTCAGATCGCATAGAAGCAGGTGAGCAGATTGTCTTTAATCAGAGGGTGAAAAACTCTTCACACATCACTTACACCTCAAAGGCCAGAGCTTCCACAACTTTAATGTGCTCATAGATCACAGAATCTTCTTCATGAAACTTGCTAAAAGTATGAGTGTAGACTGAGGGCTCACCAAGTGTGGGTAGTGGTAGTGTACAGGCCGTGGGCTGCATTGTGACTAAATGAGACAGTATTCCTTCAGGGCACTCAGAATTGATGAGTCTGATTTAACCTCTCAGACCAGTGTAGTGATGACAGGCTGTGACACACTTGCCTACATCTGTGTATTGTGAACATGTCTATGTAGGTGATTTTGTCTGGGACATGTTTGATTTGCTTGTGGAGTTTTGCTGTTAAGTCTCTGTTAGTCAACTTCCTGAGGAGATCTTGAATATTTGAGCCCTTTGGCTGCTTGCTGCTCTGTCTTCTTAACACACAGTCCTGCTGCAGACATATGTTGTGATGGCTGGTTTTAATTCTTCACTGACAAAGTATAGAATCATCTGAAGAACAGGATCCTTGTGAGGGAATGTCTGGATTGGCCTGACCACTGGGCATATCTGTGTGGATTGTTTTCATTGCGTTAATTTTATAGGAGGACCAAATCAGAAATTCAGGGGCACTATTCCCTCTATTTGGGCAATAGGACATGTAAGAGCAGAGAGAGAGAGAGCAAGGAGAAATGTGTACACTGTCTTCCAGCCATGACTAACTCCCTCAGGTCCCTGCTGTTGTGATGTCTCAATATGATGAATTGAAATCTGGAATGATGAACTAAAATAAGCCCTTTCTTTCCCCCCTAAGCTATTTGTGTCGGGATATTTTGTCTTGGTGACAGTGAGTGAACTAGGGTACATGCCAGGACACCAGACAGACTTTCTGATATTCTACCTCATAAGGAGCAGTCACTCAGCTCTAGGCTATCTTTAAAGAATTTTTTTTTTAAGAAACCCACAATTAAAATTTCATGGGCATTTAATTTTCTTATTGTTCATCATCTGGGCTTTTGTGAGCATATGTAAATTACACAGAAGTTTTATTCTTTTCACACATGTGTGTTCACATCTGTATGCAGCATTCTTTATCTTATTCACTCTCCATGAACCTTTCTTATACTTCCTCTTGTTTATCCTCTTTATCATTTCTTTTACAGCCTCCCTGGTCCTTTCATGTCCCTGCTCCCAGTTAAATTCATACATGTGGGAAAACATGCTATACTTGGCCTTATGAGCCTGGCTTGTCATGAAGTGGAAGGAACTGGAGATCATCATGTCAAGTAAAAGGCACACTTAGTAAGTGCATTGCTCACTGTGAAGAGAAAATAAAGTGGAAACTAACAAGGGAAAGAAGCAGAGACAGCCCAAGGGACTGAAAGTGGCTTCTTTTCAATTTATTTACAGCATGAAGGCTGTGGAAACTGGGTAGAAAACTTTTAGATTCAGAGTCAGGGAACATTGGTTAGAAGAAATGGCGAGTAAAGCCAGGTCTTGTTACTTGTGCATTGCACTACAGAGGCTGAGGCAGGAGAATTACCATGAGTTCATAACTAGCTGAAGATACCTAATGGAACCCTATCTCTAAAAAAGAGCGTGAGGAAGAATGAACTGATGTGCTTTGTCCTGTGGAGGTGCAGTTTCTGAGGGCTAACTGTGGAACAAGCTCCGAGTAGCTCTATCACAAACACAGTCATTTGGAAATGATTTCCTTAATTGAAAACCGAATTTACAATGGTTATTTCCAACAATTGAGACCTGTCAAATGTTCTGGAGTTTAAAGGAATCTCTAAATGCCAGCCTTCCCTACTCTCCTAGTTCACTGGTCAGTAGCAGTGTCCCCATCCAGGTTTTCCTCAGTGTATAATTGAGTACAAAGCTGCTTTCCTCAAAGCATGTTGCTGCATTTCTGAGTGGCTGTTAATCAGAAGACAAATGGGCGCTCACCAGGGCCTTCTGTTTGCGCATAAAAGAAAATCCCTGTGGTCACGAATGCTTTTGCACTAACCAAAATTGAAACCCAATGGGACAGAGAGAACACAGCACTGGTGACTGAGTAGCATTTATGATAAGCTTATATGAAGGCCTGTCTTAATTTCATATTGATTTTCTATTTTCTTCCAGCGAAGGTGAGCACTCTCAGGATTTCTATTTTTTTTTTTTTTCTTTTTCTGTTGCTCACTCATCAAGCACTTTCCCCTTTTCTATGACTCCAACTTCTAGTTGAGCAACAGAGGAGTTGAATCATAAAAGAGGAGTCCAAAAAAACTTTTATTTGTGTGAAGGAAATTCTTTCCATCTGTCCCTGTTCCTTCCTTTGCTAATTCGGGTCATGTGCTTGGCTTTAGTCATCCATCCCGGGCAGAGAATGTCCAGGGTCCTCCCCACTGGCCACAGCAAGGTCTGGAGGTCTACAAGTGGTAACTGAAGACTGGCAGACAAACCACATCCTACAGAAACAGTAATAGCTGCTTTGGGCTGAGAGGTTCCGCTGGAATTTGAGGCTAAGAACACAGAGTAAGCCAAAACCTCAAAGGTCTGCAAGGCAGGGCGTAGCTTGATTGAAGGGGAAAGAAAGGAGGTGAGGAGAACAAGCAGAGACCAGTTGCCAAAGGATGCAAGGGAACTCAGTTTGAAAAGAAGCAGTTGGTTGGTCATTGAGGACCCAACATCACATTAAGACCAGAAGTCGGTCTGCCAGCGCACACTGCTGCTCCCGAAGATAAAGCTGTATGAATGTTTTAAAATAAAAACTTTAAGGGAGGAGCCACATTTCACCTATATGACCTCTCCCTTTGTGTTTGGGGAAAACTTAGGGCTTCCCCTATATAATCTATGTTGTTACTATAGAAACTAGCAAGTGCTTTTATGAAGCTACACTTGGTTCTTCTGCTGTTTCCCTACAGGAAATGGAAACATTGATCCTGCTACTTCATCGTGAGACTCAGGCATGCACTAAAGTCTATCGTAGTGTTATGTCTAGTATAGATTCTTAGCCCATGTAGCCTTGCTTAAACTTTCTTTTTCTAATTCATCTTGTTGAGTTTCTCTTTGCCTAAGTAGGTTTGTTTTTAAAGAAAACATGTATTCTTTTATAATTTCATCTGGAGCCTGGCTACCTGTGCCACTCTATTGAATTTGTATATCACTTTCTTTCTTTCTTTCTTTCTTTCTTTCTTTCTTTCTTTCTTTCTTTCTTTCTTTCTTTCTTTCTTTCTTCTTTCCTTCCTTCCTTCCTTCCTTCTTTTTTTTCTTTTTTTCTAATTCAGGAAATAATTTACAAGTTTTCTTTTCTTTTATTGGATATTTTCTTTATTTGCATCTCAAATGTTATTCCCTTTCTCAGTTTCCCCTCCATAAACCCCCATTCCATCCCATTTTCCTGCTTCTTTGAGGGTGCTCCCCATCCCCCATTCCTCCTTCCCCCCTCTCCTGGCATTCCCCTATACTGGGACATCAAGCCTTCACAGAACCAAGGGCCACTCCTCCCATAGATGTTGGACAGGGCTACATATGCAGCTGGAGCAATGGATTCCTCCATGTATACTCTTTGGTTGGCAGTTTAGTCTTTGGTAGCTCTGGGGGGTTTGGTTGGTAGATATTGTTGTTCTTCCTATGGGGTTGTAAACCCTTTCAGATCCTTAAGTCCTTTTTCTAACTCCTCCTTTAGGGACCCTGTTCTCAGTCCAATGGTTGGCTGTAAGCATCTGCCTCTGTATTTGTCGGTCTCTGTTAGAGCCTTTTAACAAACAGCTATATCAGGATCCTGTTACCAAGCATTTCTTGGCATCGACAATATCAATATTGTCTGGGTTTGGTGACTGTATATGGGATGAATCCCCAGGTGGGGCAGTCTCTGGTTGGCCCTTCCTTCAGTCTCTGCTTCACACTTTGTCTCCATATTTTCTTCTTGAGCTTCATGTGGTCTGTGAACTGTATTGTGACTGTTTCAAATCAATAAAGAAGAGCAAAAATGAGGCTGTTCTACAAAACCCACAGAGATGCAATATCCAGTCTTTTTCAAGTCATGTTTACAAAAGACAATAGTCTCAGCTTGCTTTCTGTCAGTCTTACTCTGGGAGACCTGGATGCTTTCCAAGTGTGACCAATGAAATCTGAATGCAGCAGTTACATGTAGATGGTTCAGTCCATTATAGGCTCATTCCCTAGTACTCACAATGCAGGCCCAGAATTCTATTGAAACAGTATCCTTTCAAACTATGAGGTTCATCCCATGTGAGGACTGTACACTCGAGGATGGAGAGAAGATACAGCCACCACAGTCTCTGAAAGTGTGATGCAGGCTTCGTGCTTTAGCAGCACAGAGTGCTTGGAGACTTGGCTATGCAAAAGTAGAATGCCATATTCAAGGTCCCCAAACTATATTTTTTTAACCACTGAAGATAATTTCAGTGAAGCATTACTGGTAGATAGGAAGAGTAGGGTCAAACCCAAACATCTTCTATCTCTTTTACTGTAGAAGTTAAGCCATCTGCAGGGAACTACCCCTCAAGGGAAAACTATTTAAAAAGACTGACTGGCATTTAGGAAACTGTCATTATTGAATATGACTGCAGCTACTTTCTGGTTTCATGTAATGGATTTGTGTCTTTTGTGAAGGTGACAGATAAATTGGACATGGTTACAGGAACTCCACACAGGTGCTGTTTCTGGTTTCTGAATAACCATATTGCTTTGATACTCTGTCACTGTGGTGCTGGCTGTCTGGTTAGGGTTGCTTTGATTTTTCTTAAAGATCCTATCTATTTGTCTGTCTGTCTGTCTATCTATCTATCTATCTATCTATCTATCTATCTATCTATCTATCTATCTATCTAACATCTATGAGTCTGCATGTATGTTTCTGTGTGAATGGATGCAATAGAGCATTGGTTCCAGAGAGCTGGAGGTATAAGAGTTTCAGGAATGCCTGCTGTGGCTTGGGCGCTGAGCTGTGATTGCACAGCAAGTGTTTTTAAATGCTGAGACCCACCTCCAGTACCAGTTTATCACCCGTATCTTGGTTGTCCTGTTGTTCTCTGATATACCTTTCTACTCTCTTTTTGAACAAGTGTGCAATACTACTTCTGGAAAAATTCTAAAATTTGACCCAAGATTATTTTTCTCTTTTGAATAAAGGAAATATTCAGTAAGTATTGGTTCTGAGTTATTAACTACAGAGTAGTTTGCATTTCAAACCTGTGAAATGAAATTGAGAACTTCTTTGCAGCATGAGATTGCTCTGATCACTTCCAGTAGTCTACTAGCAAACAGTATGGTGTAAATGTAAGGGGCTGCACCTCCCAAGAAGAGCAGAGAGAGTCATAATGAGTTCCGTTCTACGTGGAAGAAGGTTATATGAGCCACTGCTCAAGAATAGGTATCGCTAATTTAATGGTTTTATTTTATTTAAAATCTATATTTTCTTTTTTACATTTTTAACCTTTTTATTGTTTATTACTTACATAAATTTGGACTCCAGGAGAATATTGCATAGTTGTGATTTCCTGGATTTAATGGAGATACTTTCAAAAATTTTACTACTAAATATATTTGTCAAAATTTTTAATGTAGTTAATTGTAATTATTATCATTACTACTTTGCATACAATATATTTTGGTTGTATTCTTTCCTTTCTCTTTTTCAACTCCCCTGAGACTGTTCCCCACTTCTACCTACCTAACTTTATGTTCCTCCCTTCTTGCAATTTTTAAGATGACAAAAAGACAGTATTTATGAAATTAAAAACATGAGTTATTTGTTTTTCATTTTAAAAATATCATTTCATAAACTAAAAAATGTAAAATATCTAAAAGTCTACCATAAACTCTTGATAAAATAAAAAATATATAACATATAATTATGTTAATACAGTTATAATGTCCTTGCAAAGGTAGGCTCCATGTAAGTCTAAAATATTAAGACTCAAGAGTTGCTTTAAATTTGTTAGATCTAGCACACAGATTCAAGAGCATATGTCCTTTCCACCTTGCCTATCAAGTAAATAGTAGTGTACTGTAGACCTGGCTCTCATTTGACCTGCCATATAATTACTAATATGTATACGTGTGTGTATATGCCATATGTGTAAAATTTATATGCCATATGTATAAAATGAAAGCACTGGATTCATCCACATATCTTTCCAGCTTGGTTTCCTGAATAATCCCAGAAAATCAGTCCTGCTTTCATGACCCTTGTTGTTTATCTGCCAAGAAGGCATTACTCCCCATGCAAACGAAGGACTAAGACCCAACTGAATGATTATTGAATAATGTCTACTTGACAACAGCTTCTGCCAAGCATGATGTGACTTTAGTAATGGAAAAATTTGAAGGATAATTCTGTGTGTCCACCCAAATTTAATGAAGCATTGTCTCAGGGTAGATCATGGCCAAGGGTTCTCAAGAATTAATATACAGAACAGTGACTTTAGACATAATGATTGGAGAACTTTTCTACTGTAATTCATTGTATTTTTTGTATTATTTTTCAAAATAAATTCATGTACTATAATTTTATCACATTCTTTTCCCCTCTCAATTCCTCCAGATCTTCCATCTACTCCCTACTCACCCAACACTCAGATCCATGTTCTTTTTCTCTTGTAAGTCTTAGGATGACAAAAAAAAAATAAAAAAAGAAAAAGAAACCAATATGAGGGAAATCTGAAAGAATCAGTCATCTATTTAAGTTAATGTTATTTAAGAAAATTGATTTAGTTGATTACCCATGCCCCTCCCCCAAAATAAAGAAAAAAAGAAAGGAAAAATAATCCCTTCAATTAATCACCAGGAACTCCATGAAAATTCAGAAGTACTTTTAAAGAGCTGTTGGTGTCCGCAATTCATCTACTGAACAGGAGCCCGAGGCTTGGGATTTATAAAGCATTCAGTGTCTCCCTTTTATAGTGATAGCAAGGTCATGGCTTGAAGCCTGCAAAGAATGTTCAGTGATAATTCCCAAATGACTATTTCAGAATACAGTGGGTACTTTACAGACAGAAGATTGTCTAAGACCTGTTTCAGAAGCCAGATTTGTTTAAATTTTGTTTTGTTTTGTTTTTTACCATATATGTAACCTATTTTATGAAACATCTGATTACTACAACTGTTTTGTTTTCCATTCGTAAATTTTAACTAAATAATACATATAATGCACCTAGCACAGTGCTGACCCATGAAGATACTTGATGTTTACTGTTGCTTTCTCATACTTCCTAATCTTTGAACTTAGAAAAATCTTCCTCCCTTGTGTTTCTTTCGAGCAAAATGCATGATAAGCAATGTCTCCTCTAAAAATTAAAGCCATACAGAAGGGAAGAATGGATTAACTAAATGGGACAATCAAAACATCACCTTTGGATAAAAATTTATTTTGGCACCATGTATTTAATTTATGTTAATTTTTAAATTTTTATTTAAAGAAACAAGTTGTTATTTTTCTAATTAAATGGCCACATTTTGATGAAAATTAAACCTAAAGAAAGAGAAAAGGGCTGGGATTTTGATGAATTTTTTTTTCAATCTGAGAAAGTTCTAGTATTTTACAAAGTGATAAAAAATATGTGCTAGGTGTCATGTGGCAATGTTGGTACATAATAGCAGTGACACGCCATAGCTGTTCTGTCCCTGCTACCCAGGCACTGCGTGTAAACTCCGCACTTACCTCTCGCTCTGCTCTAAGTATCATGACAGGTCAGCTCACAACAAATCGCTCCCCTGGTGATCTCTCTCAAAGATTTTTTTTTATATCTATAAAGACATTTTCAAATTATTCTAAATACCCAACTGTATTCGGAGAGTGAGCTTTAGTCCTTGCTGGATATCAGGTTCTAAGGTAATTATCTTTGTAAACCAAGGAAAACTCTGTGCCTTGAATCAGCTTTGGAGGATTTCGTTTGTGTTCACCGTGTGGCGTGCTGTGAACTGGGAGACAGCACCTGTGTTCTCAGGTAAGAATCTGGAGTTGTGGTGGGAAAAGGTGGTTCTCACCTTTAAGCCCAGCACTTGGGAGGCACTTGGGTCTCTGAGTTTGAGGCCAGACTCGTCTACAGAGCCAGTTGCAGGACAGTTAGGGCTACACAGGTAAACCCTGTCTCTAAAAACCTAGAACAACAAAACAAACAAAAACAAAATTTCCAACCAAAATCAAATCCAAAAAAAAAAAAAAAAAAAATGGAAATTGGGAGTTTTGTTTTGTGGCACTTTTGGTTTCAAATTCCACATTTTCTATTTGACAGTGACAGAACACGAAGATCGCTGTTTTCATTCCTTTCCCACAATTATTAAAAGAGGGAGAATGAAGTGACTATCATTACTTTGCACCATAGGGGATAAAGTTATACCAGAATTCTTCTCCCTTTATACTGCGTACTTCCTGTGACCCAAACTAACGGAGATGTGTTTCCATGTATAAAATATTGGTAAGCTCCCCAGAAAGCTGCCCAGAGTGTAGACCAAAGCCCGAGTTCTGAAGAGAGATTAAATATCTGATCGTATCGCCTTTGCCTAGGAGGACAGATGCTGAGATAAGAAGGTTGAGTACAAACCTAAGGTGCAGTGTTAACATAGAGACCGGAGAGGCAGAACCTGGTTTACTGCCGTGTCCTGATACTATGCCTGCTGAACATTTAAGGTACCTTAAAATACATCATGATGTTCCCTGAGATTTGATAAAATAATGCAGCCAGAGACACAGCTCTTTTCTGCTTTTCTGTTTCACCTTTTCCCTCTGAAGCAACTATTATAATAAATTTGTGTGTTTTTCAGTCTGTCTTTTAATATTTTTCTTGACTCCTAAAGTATTCATAAATATTATCTGTTATTACCTTCTTATAAAATTTTCATATATTTTCATACATTTTATCTTATGACTAAAATTTTCAACAATAAATTTGCTTTTGAAACTCAAGTTGATGCATACATTGTATCATATATATATATCATATATACATATCTTATACAAGGCCCTTGAGCATGCATGGACCTGAGAAATTCTGGAACTAGACTGGAAGTCTACTGAAATAAAACTGTACATTCTTTCCATTTAAATATTATATTGTATAAGTTATAAGTATATAAATATATGTCATATAACTTAACACACAATCTTTGACCATTCTCTGTCAATACACATTGCACATTCTTAGCTATTAACTTTCATTATGAAAATCTTCAAGCTGCTTATATTTTTATTTTACTTTTGAAATTACATAGGATACACATTACTTTTCTTTCTTAGACTGTGAAGTAGCTATTTTTTTCTAGAAATAGAATAAAATTCTGCATAAAGCTGGAAAATTATGTTTTTGAGTGAAAGTGAAGGAAAGGCACTTTAAGAACTCGGATTGAGAATTTAGAACTGCAAATGTGGGCATGGGAGAATAACTGGGCAGTTCACAGCTCCACAGTGCTGAGTGCTGAGAGCCAAAAATTATGTCTTTGCTTGAAAATGTTCTGTGTTCAATTATGTGCTAATATACATATTTCGGTTATTTTCTACTGTCAATGCGACTACATGAACCATACATAGTGTTAATAATTTCACCACCATAGGCTACTGTTTCTGTAAAATGAAGGAAGAAATCCCCCCCCAAATGTCTCCAACTGTAGATATATCAAAAACTAATTTTAGAATAATTTCTGTTTGTGTTAAAAATCCCCGTTAACATCTCTGGACACAATCACATAATGGCTTTGTACGTGGCAATTTGAACTTAAAATGTGTTCCTTCTATTCCTTTCTAAATATTAGCCTTAAAAATTTGGTTTTATGTTACTCTGTTGCTAGATATTATCTAAGAAAAAAGTCAATATCTATTACTGGAATTATCTTTTAATTAATATAAACTATAAAATGTTGCATAAATGTGTCCAGTAATATATAAAATGAATGATGATGGCAAGTACCAAGGTAATGGTTAAGCTCTTGGGTAGAAATTCATCAACTTGATAGATAACCTTAAAATCCATGATTCAACCTCTCAGGTAAATTTGTAATACTTGTAGGGTTAGAGTAACAGAGAAACTCTTCATGTTTTATCTATTTTGGAAATAAAAGATTCACTTTTATAATTCTCAGGTATTATTTTGCCATAAAAATAATATATATATATATATGAAAACATTTTTCCCTTTTCTTCCAACTCTCCCTTTCTTTCTTTGCCTCTTCTTCTTTTGCCCTTTATTCAGCCTGCTCCTTCCTTCTCCTTTTTTTTTTTTTTTCTTTTGGAGACATGGTCTCTCTGACTTGGAACTCCAAGTATATATAGTACTAATCTTCAACTTGGGATCCTTGTGATTACAGCTATGTTCTGCCGCATGTGGTTTGGAATTTTTCTGTCTCTCAGGCTCATTTCAAATAATCTCCTCCCTATGAAAAGAAGACACAAAAGATAGTTCTATGAATTTATATGAAAAAAATGATGTTTTAGAAGAAATTAACAAATAAATAGGTGTCATTATATGGCTGATACATTTTAAGCACTTCTCAATGCGATATCATTCTTTACAGTACAATATCATTCTTGACAGTATATCTAATATATTCCAATTTAAGGCACAAGTAAACTGAGGCACAGAAACAGAATAGGTTGAGTGATGTATCCAGTAAACAACAGGAATGAACTGATCCAGGCAGTCTTAATTCTTCCCTGAAGCCCATGGTGATAAATATCATAACTAGAGATCTGTGAGGAACCATGGTTTTCCCAAAAAGGCATGCCATCTTGAGCTTCTAAAAGTACCAGATATAGAAAGAAGTTAGGGTTTTTTTTTCTTTTATGTGATTTCTGTGTAGAAGAAGATGTAGAAATAGAAGAAATTGTCAGATTTGCCTTCCATAATTTTATACTCATAGAACAGTTCCCAAAAGTGATGGTGACAAAGGCTAGAAATGGCTCTGATAGGTTAGAATGACTCTGCTCCATTCCCACAGGCAGGAAGTTGACAAGATGCTTCACTAATTCTAGTCTTATAGGAGTCACATATGATGATGTCATGATGCGTTTAATTTTGATCTGGATCTTAACTTTCTTTCCTTAAATCTGCATTGCCTGAAACACTAGGATCATAAATGGTGCTCTAAATATTTTCAATAAGTGATTTTATTCGAATAAAATATATCTGCATACAATTGTTCAAATATGTACCCATATGCTTCTTTTTTGAAGGGGTGTGTTTGATACTCTGTTTCTCTAAATTCTAAACCATTAAACTAAGGATTGTTAAATTCCTTAACATTTGAGACAGAGTTCCATGGAAAAATAATCCACTAAATGTTTTATTGTCATAAAATTATATAAATACATGCATATGATTCACATGTATATGGATAAGAGAGAGCAGAGAGAGAGACAGACAGACAGATAGAGATAGAGATAGAGAGAGAGAGAGAGAGAGAGAGAGAGAGAGAGAGAGAGAGAGAGAGAGAGAGAGAGCTGATGGTCTTCTTCATTTAACAGTATAATTCCTGAGGATAATGTTGTTCACAATATTGTACTGCATTGGGACAATGTTTGTACACTGTAAAAGTACTTGAACTGCCAATGGTGGCAATTGTTTGGTCTGCCATTGTACAAATACACTTGGGCTATATCACATCTTCGTAAAACACAAGCTGCTAGTTGGCAACTGGGTGGCTTTGTGTCTCAGAAGACAGTCTGTTACTGATATGCTATTACTTGATCCATATAAAATAATACTTAAATATCACTTCTTATACCCTTGGAGCTATTAAATTTTATTATTTCTAATCATTTTGATAAACATTAAATAATTATAGGTGGTGGTTTAGAGTTAATTATACAAAACTTTCTCCCTATGTTTAAAAACTTGAATGGAATGTTTATTGTATAAACTTATTCTAACCATTTTTTATCTGATTGCATTTGTTTTCTATGTACTTGTTGATCATTCAAGAGATCTGTCTTGTATGTTTGCAATATTTTTGTGACTGTCTTTACAACCCAGACGATGGGTTATCTACATGAATGCCCAAGGTTGTTGAAAGAAGAATCATGTTCTTTTCTTGGGAGCCATGGTCTTGTGAGTATCAGCTGGTTCACACTGATTGTAAAGCTCATACAGGAGTCACCCCTATTCTTTGTACACTTGCTTATGAAAGTCTTTAGTATTTGAAGATTAGTTAATTTTTCTTTTGTTATTTTCCTTTTATTACGCCAACTTCTGCTTTGTATATTTTAAAGCTTTATAAGTATGAGTTGTTTGTATATGCTCTGTTTGAACTAAACATTAATGATTATGAATATCCCATATAATCTCTCATAACACTCCCTATCCTAAAGTGCATTTTATGTTAATGTTAAAGCTGAATCACACCACACCCATTTACCTACAGGAGGGTATGTTGTAAGACACCCAAGATATATGCCTGAAGTCATTGCTATTAAATGACAAAACGTGTGTGTTCTCTGTAGACTTTTAATACAATACTGCCCTCAACCTCATGATTAGTATTTTTCCAATATGTTTCTTAATTCTTTGAATGTACGTTCATCTTTTGAATGGCTGTGTGTATTGTGTAAAGTGGTTGAGAACTTAGTTTGAAGACCACCATTTAAGGAAGAGTCAGGCCGTTTGCATTCACCATAACAATTCACACTGATTCAGTTCAAATCAATCACCTGACCTATGACACTAAGTCTTTCCTTTTCTTCTGTCTCCACCTAGCTGTGTTTTAGTTTGATGATTATTTTGAGGTTTGTTTGTGTGTTTGGATGGGATATGTATTTAGTTCTTACTTTTTATTGTATACCAGGCATCACACCTTAGAGTGCATAATACACTTCTTCACTTACAGTATGCCCACAAATAGTTTCATATCACGTCACAATAACAGTAATATGGAAGAGAGTAGAATAACATATCTCCACTTCTCTTCCTGTGTGAGTCATCACACATTTTTTTCCACTTCCTATAAGTTCTTTTATGGGTTGTTAGTACTTTTCGTTTTCCTGGGATCTCTTCTCTGACTTCCAGGTAGTAAAATATTTAGGTTCAACAATCTCAGTTAAAACTATTAGGAAACATATAGAAGCACAATTTTACACACACACACACACACACACACACACACACACACACAGATGGGGGTCTGGGATGGAGCATGGGATAGGACAGAAGGAAGAAATGGAAGGGTGAAATTGTTCCCTTATAATTCATGACCTCTTTTTTTCATTAATTATATTACAAATATATATTTTTAAACAAATAAATACATCATGCTCAGTTTGTAGCCACTTTTTCTTGTTCTTTGTATAAGGCTGAGGTCCCATGGGCTTTTCCCTCTCTACTCTAACATCTCCATTGCTATTCTCTTCACACGTTCTCTACATTCCTGTTGGTGAGACGTTATGGCTGTAACTTTGGACAGTCGCAGGAGACACTACCTTATAGCTAATGCCCTGAACCTCTGACATTTACAGCCTTCCTAACCTGTGTTTACCATGTCCCTTAATCTCAGATACAGAAGTTGTGCTGTAGATATATCTCTTAGGACTCTTAGGCTCCACAACTCTGCATTTTAATTGGATGTGTTTTTCTGTAATGCTCTCTTTCAGTGGCAAAGTGAAGCTTCCTTGATGACTGCTGAGGATCACACTTGTCTGAGAGTATAAAAGTCCACATTTAGAATATATTTAGGGAGTATGTTGGTTTAGTAAAGGGATAGTTGGTGTAATTATACTTTAATTTTAATTTTTTTTTCTCTTTTTGAAACTAGCATTGTAGTCTGAAATCTGCCAGTCTATATATAAAGCAGTGGATTTAGCTTGTGTTCTAGTCAAACTTGATTTATATAAATAGGAAAGTGACTATATTTAGGAGATGGGCCACAGTTATCTGACCTTGCTTTAATATTCTTTTTGTGTTGTTTAATTATTATAAGGCAAGGCGCTAGAGAATGACTTTGTGATTAAGAGCACTTGCTGTTGCTCCAGAGAGCTGTAGATCCTATTCCAGGGTCTGTGTCAGGTGACTCATTTGGTACTCAAACCTCAGGGCACTTGGCACCCTCTGCTAATCTGCATTTCCCTCCTCCATGTGTCATACACACACAAACACACAGACACACAAAGACACAGACACACACAGACACAGACACACGCGCGCGCGCACACACACACACACACACACACACACACACACATACATTTTTCTGTTTTCTTGTTCCATACTTGCTTTTTGTGGAGCCATGTTCATATCCTTTCCCAGTATGTTGATGTGGCCTCACTGTAGGTCAATAACCCTCAGTAAGAGTAAGCTTACTACATTCCAGTTGGATAAGATTCACATGGTCAGCCTCCCAGAGTGTGTTCTCAGCATAGAATTAAACCTTTTTAATTATTTTGCAAACATTGGGAAAGTTTAACTCTGTGTTTACAAATAAGCTCCAGGAAACTCCCATTTTGACTTCTGCAACTCTGTAGCTGCTGCTGCTGCTGCTGCTGCTACTGCTGCTTCTCCTCCTCGTTCTCCTTCCCCTCCTCCTCCTCCTTTTCTCCTTTTCCTCTTTCTCTTCTTCCTTTTCCTCTTCTTCCTCCTCTTCCTCTTCTTTTTCTTTCCCTTCCTCCTCTTCCTTCTCTTTTTCATCATCTCCTTCTCCTCCTCTTCTTCTTCAATAAAAAAGTTTATTGGTCTTTAAATAGCTCAACTTACAAATAAATGAACCAGGTAGTGGCATCAGCCCAAGGCATGTAATTCTTCTTTGTCAGTTGGCTTCATAGCACCTCATACCCAGGACAGGGAAGATCCCAAAGCTAATTGCAATGTTAGTGGTTGGGACCCTGGTTTAACAAGACTGCAATGAGTTCATACAGCCATGATGTGCCCGCTGGCCTGGGTTACACAGGGAACTGTAACTTTGCACATGGCCTAATCTGTGAAAATATTAAATCAAGCCTTCCAAGGACAAATATTTATGATAAGCTATCTAGACAGTAAGTTCCTGAATGCTTGTTTCTGGTAACTTCATGTACACATTTTTTTTTCTTGGAATGCTGACTGTCTCCTTGACCTTATGAAATTAGGACCTTGCAACAAGATAAACTGTTTAATCGTGTGTTTTAGCCCCACAGAGGAAAAGAAAAATCTAATAGTGGTTTACTTCCCATTGAAATTATGCTCCTAACAATATGCTTGAATTATTGCAATGAAGTAGTCAAACGTGTATGGCACAGACTGACCAGATGTCAGGCTGTGATGTTGCTGTGTAGCTCCTTGATTCACATTATTCTATTCTACAAAATCATCCCCCTTCCCTCAGTCCCTAAATATAATTGCTATCTTCGAATCTATAGGAATTTCCTGTGTACCACAGTTAATTTCATTTGTACATCTGTTTATTGTCTAGAAGCCATTTATTCATATGTATGTTACCATTGATAGGACAAGTTTAGACTCAGATACTTTAAGAATTAATTTCACTACCAGGCATTGATCTGATTTTTCTTTAATAAGTTTTCTAGATAAATTTAGGTTAACTAAGAATAACTTGATAACTGTGTCTGTGCCATAATTTCTTATGTTTCTATTTTCCAAGTGTTTGGTATAGAATAGATTTATGAGAATGTTGATAATGTTTTTGTCTTAGAAAAGAATTTCAAATATTAGCCTAAGAAAATTTATTAAATCTCTTTATACATCTGAAGTTCAAATACACAAGGATGAAGACTATAAGTGCATTTCAATATATGATCTGCTATAGCTAGAGACTCATCTTCCTGTTACCAGGGGATGCAAATCTCTGCAAACAAATAGTTATTTATCAAAACAAAATAGTTGTTTTCTTAAGCATGGGTTAGTTCTCTTCCAATTCTCTCTTCTCCACTTTTCTCCTCTCCTCTCCTCTCCTCTCCTCTCTTCCCCTCCCCTTCTCTCTCTCTCTCTCTCTCTCTCTCTCTCTCTCTCTCTCTCTCTCTCTCTCTCTCTCTTCTCTCTCTGTTTCTCTCTCTCAATCTCTCTGTCCTCTCTCCCTCTCTCTCTCTTTTCTCTCAAAATCTCTGTCCCCTTCCTCCCTCCTTCCCTCCCTCCCTCCCTCCCTCCCTCCCTCCCTCCCTCCCTCCCTCCCCCCCCCCTCTCTCTTTCCCTCTCCTTTCTCTCTCTCTCCCTCTCTGTCCCCTCTCTCCTAAGCTTACAAAAGGCTTTACCAAGGTATTTCCTGTCACTGTTGCATGTGAATAGGTTTCTTTTGAGGTCCATATTGGCTCAATGTGAGCATCACATATTTGCTTTTCCTACTCACTGAACGTTGTGTTGGTTGATCTCGCTCCCAGTTTGCTTCGTGACCTGTAAAATGGCCATTTAAAGCCTTCTGGCCCAACTTCTTGCAGCACAGATGACATTTCCTGTGGCTGTTCCTTGACTCAGTTAGCCCAGATCGTGTGTCCAACATCGGAAGTATACAACATGTGGTTTAACCACAGAACAGACTTCTACGACAAAATCATAAATTAAGATGCTTTATATAAGAATAGTAAAATATGTACACAATCTCTGAATTCAAAATATATGCCAACGAAGAAAATATATGGTTTTCTTATTTGACTTCTGTATTGGAATAAATTCAACATTAAGGTTATTCAGACACAAAAATAGATTTTTTAAAAGTGGTGGTTGTATTTGGGTTGGATTTCTGTACATTCTCTGATTGGAACCCCAATATTTCTGGGGTTAGTTTGCTGTATACCAACAAAAGGATTCTTTAAACATTTGATTGAAGGAAATTGTGTGAAGGAAACTGTCATCCTGTGGTGATCTTTCACACCAGTGCAGGCTTTCTTAACTGGCTGATGTTTTATTTGATAGGAATAATATCAATTGGCAATTGGAATAATTCCTGTTACATCTCATTAAAGATAAATACACTTACTGACTGAGGGCTAGTATCCAAAATTTATAAGAAACTCAAGATATTAGACATCAGCAATCCAAATAACCCAATTAAAAATTTCATACGGAGCTAAACAGAAAATTCTCAACAAAGGAATCTTGAATGGCCAAGGAACACTTAAGGAAATGTTCAAAGACCTTAGTTATCAGGAAAACACAAATGAAATTGACCCCGAGATTCCATCTTACAGTTATTAAAATGGCTAAGATCAAAAACTCAAGTGATAGGACATGCTGGCAAGGATAAAGAACAAGGAGAACACACCTCCATTGCTGGTGGGAGTGCCAATTTTGATTTCATAAACCTGGGAATAATTCTACTTCAAGACCCAGTTCTGGGCATATATCCAAAAGATACCCCACTATACCATAGGAACACTTGCTCAAATATGTTCATAGTGACTTTATTCTCAATAACTAGAAACTGGAAGCAACCTAGATGTCTCTCAACTGAAGAATGGATAAAGAAAATGTTAAACAGCTGTACAGTGGATTACTACTTAATGATTAATACAAGGCCATCACTAAATTTGCATACAAACTGCACATTAGATCTAAAAGGTATCATCTTGAGTTAGTTAATCCAGAACCAGAAAGACATGTATGATATGTATGTACTCACTTGTAAGTGGATATTAACCATAAAGTGTAGGACAACCATGCTATAATCCCCAGACCCAGAGTGTAATAAAGAGACACCATAGGAGGATTCATGACTCTCACTCAGAAGTGGAAACTAAATAGTCATTGGAGGTGAATGGAGGGAGAGAACTGGATAGGAGAGGGGGTGAGGAGGGAAATGGGGATGGGTATTGGGGTAAGTGAAGGTCAGGAAAGGACCCAGTGTGAGAATGGAAATGGGGGACATCTTTGCTACCTAGCTGGAGGCCTGGGTCTGGAGAGAATGTGTGAGGGTAGCCCTAGCTGAGTTTTCTATTGGAGAGAAATATAAAGACCAAAGCGGTCACCTCCTGTTACAAAGCAGGACTTCCACATCAAATAGCTTTGTTCTCCCCAGTTAAACAAGCTGATGCCTGCCTCTCAGGACACAAATCTTTTCCAGAAACACTCACTCCCTACCTGAAGTCCCATCACCACAGACGTTCTTGTCTCAATTTCCTGCTCAGGGCACCAGACAGCCTTTGTGGGAACAACATATCTGAATCTAACTGCAGGGACAGTGGGAAATGCCTTTCAGCTTGGGAATGAAGTGGAAGTATGTTGATGAGCATCTCATTATTTTCAAGCAGGTACCACTTTTTTCAAAACACAGAGAATTTCCTAAAACAAAATGCATACTTATGTGTGTGAGTTTTTGCCTTCATCTTACTTTTGAAAAGCAACACGTCAACATTCATTCTTTCATATTCTCCCTTGTCAACAAACTGTTGATCTTTTAATAGTTTCATCATTGACTTATCTAGAAAGAGATAAGCGCATGAATAGAAAACACATATATATCTAAATGCAAAAATAATTATTTTCTCTATTTTTGTAATAGCTTCATTCTATGATACTTTAGAAATAGCCTAACCCATATTGGTTATTTCACTATTGATAAACAATTACATGAGTTTAATATTAACTAGTGTTTTTAAGAAATTGTTTTGCTGAATTAATTAATTAATAATATCTACTACTTAAGTGCTTCCAACTAATAATTTGTTATTCTGTAAAGTAGCCCATATTTTCTAGAAATGGAGCAAAATGTGATACTAGGGATAATTTTAAGGAGGTAGAATTTAGTGAATATTGCTAATCTCACTTAACCTCTTTTTCTTTCTTTTTTAAAAAAGATGTAGTCATTTTGGTGACTGCATTTAATATTCTAAAAATATTGGAACACTGTTGTAACATAATAATATATTTAAATGTTCTGTTTTATTCTCTTTATGCTCAAGATACTTTCTCTGAAAATAAAATTGGGTTTATAATCACATCTCAGTGCTCCCCAGTAAGTGTGGCAGAGATGCTTGTGAATGCACATCTCTTTGCTTTAGTTTATTTGTTACTTATTTTTATTTTTTTCTTTAGTTTATTGTTCTCATATCCATTTACTGCTTAGGCCATGTGTTATGACAAGTTCTAGGCATGCTGTTGCTGTTCTGTTCTATTTTCTGTGTTTGCCATACATCCTATCTCCTACCTATTCCTTTACACACACACACACACACACACACACACACACACACACACACACACACACATTCCATATCCACTTTGCATTTTTCTCAGTTCTAGGGACATGGAAGTGGTTGGGGTTCTCAGGAAGGTCACATTGTAACAGCTGAAGAGAGATACTGCAGAACAAACTGAGCATATACAGCAACACATTCCAAGGAAACCAAGGGAAGGGAAGAATCTAGCTACAGGAAGAAGTGGGGAGCATTTTTAACCTCAGGGAAGCATCACTGGAAAGGTGTGGCCTGAAGAAAAGCTGCGGATATATATTTGGGGGGGGGAAGGGACAGGGAGCGGGAACGCAGAGGATCAGAGAAGTTAAAGAAGCCTTCATATACCTTCAAAGAAATTTGTTATGAACATACTTTAACACGTATTTATTGAATTTTGATTACTGAAGAAAGATCATCTTACAAGGATACTTTGAAATGAAAATGTCAAAACAAAATGAAAGAGGATATTGAGGAATGAAAAGCAATGGTGAAATGATATAATTATAATTTCAATAATAAAATTGCCATCTTCTAATGGCGCGATCTATTTATGAGACAGAGACCAACACAGAGAGACAGACAGAGACCGAGAGAGTGAACAAGAGAGACAGAGACATGCATACACAGACAGATGCACAGAGACACAGAGAAAGAAACAGAGACAGAGAGAAACTCAAAGGAAGCTTGTCCTCTCCTCAGTACTGTGGACTCAACAGTACTTTAAAATCTCTGAAACTCATAATGACCCTTAAGGACACTGAGTTGAATATCAATAAATTAAGTCTTTGAAAATTGGTGGAAAAAAGAAAAACCAAGAAGCTTCTTATAAAGTCCCTGATGGAATTTATAATAAAAAAATGAAATTAGTATTTTTCTTTTAACAGACTATTAGGGAGAAATTGTCTTCTTCGGCTTTGTGTCCAGATGGGCTTCTGTTAAATTCCCCACTGCATCTCCATCACTGTAGACGCTTTCCTGTCAGAGGACTGTGTAAATTAGCAGCCTGATGTCCCAAGATCGGGTTAAGCTCTGTGTTTTAGACTGAGTAGAATTTATGGTATAAAAATTCCAATGCTTAGGCAATCATGGAAATATTCCCTTTTCTGAAGCCAATTTGACATTAACACTTGGCCTATCATCCAGCCCATCATGTCTTCCCTTGTAATCAGAAGGACATGTGTTCTTTATCACAGAAAAGCACTGGCAGTTTGTAATCTTTTGCATGAAAAGAATCTTGTAATAAGATGGGGAAAGAGGTTAAGAAAACAATGGATGTGTAAATGTCATTGGAGAGTGTACATCTGCAAACCATTCCCTCTTGAAATGCTGGAAAGATCGCAATATAAATACTACTCTATCACATGGTCCCCTTTGTCTGGAGTCTTGTGAGATGAAATGTACGCACTGAAACAACTTCACTTGTGAACCACAGAGGGAGGATATTACACCGTTTGGGGCCCCTGTTTGCTCTATTTTAGCCCCTGGTATTTTCTTCGGCAGGTGCCAGGTCTGGATCAGGGATGAGGCGCAAAGTTAAAACCAAAGCAGTTGCATACACAGGTGGTTAGACCAGTCTGTGAAAACCAGAAGAATTCGTTTGCATTAGAATGTGTCCAGAAAGTAGGAGGAAAATTTTCAGGGAGCTGTGATGGTAGCACAAACAGTGACTTCTTTACGAGTACTTGTCCCTTTCCACACTTCATGTCTTCTACACAAACATGTTGCTATCTCTTTGGCTCGTCACAGACCTGGAATGAAAAAAAAAAAAAAAAAAAAAAAAAAAAAAACTCCCATGAGTTAAAAAAATTTCGTCTAGGCATCCATATTGAAAATGGCCTTGATGGAGCCGAATGATGTTGTGAATTGTGTTTTCAGTGGATTTACTTATTTTCTCTATTGTTAAATGACACTCCCAGAGTTTAGCTGGATAGAATTCTGCCACCTTCACTAAGGTCATTGTTTGTTTCAAAGAGAGCTGCCCTTTTGATTGAAGAATGTCTCAGAGGTTGATCTATGCACGGAGCTGGGTGCACTCCTCAATGCACATGCATAATTGCAAGTGTCCAGGACAAGTGCATCCAACTGTTCAGACTGAATCCTAGTATTAGGGTTGGCCTGGGTAGGAGCATTAATCTATTAGTAGCCCGGTGAATAAAGTTGAAGGCAGTCCTGTCCTGCTAGTCTCTAAGTTTTAACACAGTATTTTTTTTTTTTAAACCCTGCAGCACCTGGAAGGGTCTTGGCAATTTTTCCTTCTGTGGAATGTTTTCTGACATCCATTTGGAGGTCACTAAGAATATGTATGTGAATGGAAGAAATAATTGGCACATATGGAGAATGGAAAAGATAAGTAGCAGAAATTCAAGACTATTTTCCATTTGGAAAGAACAACTTCTGCCATCAAATAGGTTTGGCCACATATTTCTGGTTGGTTCCTGCTGACTTGTCTTTGTTTATGTTGAAGAAAATATGGGACGAGTTACTCAATTAGTTAGAAGACCACTGAGCACAGACCTTAGATTTCTATTGTCTATAAATATTTATCAAGCCTATGCAGCATTTTAAGAGCTGGAGAATAGGGCTCTCATCCGAGGTACTCTACTGTTACAGTTAGCAGATTTGGAAGTAAAGTGCACCAGCTTCACAGGGATGGATGTTTGCAAAGTTCACCAGAAATTACAGAGTTGTAGGCAGTATAAGATGCTGGAGGGGCTTCATGATAGGAAGAAAAGATTTTGAAATTGGCTAGGGAAAAGAATGGGGATATTTATAGAAGGGCAGTCAAGATGAGCTGTGTCCTTTCATCTAGAGTAGCTTTTTGAGACTTCCTATTGTTGAAGGCTTATATGACCCAGTTTGCCTTCATTTCAGCTGCAGATTCTCTCTCTCTCTCTCTCTCTCTCTCTCTCTCTCTCTCTCTCTCTCTCTCTCTCTCTCTCTCTCTCTCTGTGTGTGTGTGTGTGTGTGTGTGTGTGTGTCTGTCTCTTTTTCTCTCCCCTGCCCCAGGGTTTACTTCTACTCACATTGGGAATCATCACAATTTATTTTTCATAAAGATGTATCTTTACAGATGTATCTCCACTGAGGTGAACGTTATAGGAATTCTCAAAATGGCATATCAGACAGGGCCAGGATTTTGTGTATGTGAGAGAGAGGGGGGAGAGACAGAAAGAGGGGACGAGGGGGCCATGGAGTGAGGTGGGCCAGGGGCTGAGAGGGAGAGAGGGAGAGAGTTACAGTGGATACTCATTGCCACTTTTTTCTCACACAGGATTCCTTTCTTTTATATCTCTTTTATATATGGTATACTGGTATGCAGGTTCATAAATATCATAACCCTGGGGAGGATATTCTGAGACATGCAGGATCACATGGGTTTAATTATATGTTCCTGTGTTATCAGGTGTGTAGCTTTGGCAGTATCCTTGACCTCTGTAGGACTCACGAGCTCAGAACTCAGAAACAGAATTCTCTGCCTTCTCACATCTTTGCAATGAAACACAGTTAACAGATGATTATCAATGAATAATAGCAGAAAAGATCAAAAGGGAAAGGACAGAGCGGGGGCATTTTAGACAATCTGGTAGCAGTAGATCTTGCTTTAATAATTTTGTTGCTCTTACAGTGCTTTACTTGCAGCCAATGAAGAGGTCAGCTGGTCTTGGATAGTACATCTTTGAGTAAGCTGCCAGGATCATCAATAACTACAATTTAAGCTGTTTTGCTGATGTTTTCTCAAGACACCCCTGCTACTCCTCAAAACCTGCTTGATCTCCCTTCCTCCTTCCTCCCCTTCATTATCACTTTTTCTCCTTTTGAAAAGTGTCCTTGGAGGAAACTACTAATTATAATCACTAGTGGTAGTAGGTGCTTTCTTTCCTCAGCACAATTCAAGATTGAATTCTTCTTGAGATTAGACTAGAGCTTGCTTCTTGGTTTATGTGGGGAAAGAAACAAAAAGAGGATTATGGCTGATTTTTCAAAGCTCCTTATCAAGGTTCTGACTCCACAATCTGAAGGGTTGAGTCTCTTCCTCAAGTTTTATCACACACAGTAGAGAATAATGAATCCTGTAAGCACACAGAATGAAATCAAGGATATACTGAAGGCTACATATTACATAGCATCATGGCTGGCCTCAGTTGTCAGCTTGATCTACATGGGGAGAAAGAGCATAACTTCAGGTATTGTCACCATCTTATTGACCTATAGCCATGGCTGTGTACCACATTTCAAATATTAGTTGATGTATAAGGAAACATCTGTTTATACAGAGCCATCCTTGGGTGGGTGGCCCTGGGTTGTATTTAAGAGAGGTAGCTGAATAATTCAAACAAAGCAAGCCAGTAAGCAGTGCTCTTCTCTGGACTTTGGTTCAGTTCTCATCTCTAGGTTCCTGCCTTAAGTTCCTGCTTTGGCTTGCTTGAGCTTAGAAGACCTGAATGTGGGAAGAAACTCAGACAATGGAGACCTTGATCATAAAGTTTCAGAGGGAAGCAAAGACTATGGGTGCAATTTGTGAGAACCTGCCGAAGTAAAAGTAATGCCTTCTGTATTTTACTAAGACAATCAATGCTGGTCATATAGACCTAACAATAAGCTGTGATTAATAAGTGCCAGCATCATTGAGGTAAGATCTTCTGAGAAGTATTTCCTTAGAGTCAGAACACAGAGGCCAAGACTGCACAATAAGCTGGCAACTAACTTGGTAATATGTAAGACTCTCTCACATGGTACTGGTTTTTCAGGCATGAATGGGTCATGAAGAACAGTTCAGGGTTGCCAGGGGCTGTCAAGGTTGGAGTGAACATGGAGAGTGGCTAGGAGAAGAAGTAGCCCAGCTGCAGTGAAAAACCTCAAGATTAAAAAGGTCAACGAAAGAAGCTGAAAATGGACACCATGTAGTAGAGATAGAATCCATGAAGTAGGCAGAAAAGGTCATTGGGGAAAGGTATAACCTCACTTTCGACTGAGAGCATCCTTAAAGAATTGCTTACAGATCTCATTGGATTTCATTTTGTCACATTCGATTGTTATCTCTTAGAAGCTTGTTCTTTTCTAATGAGAGTCAGAAAGGGAATGGATCTGGGCAGGATGGGGAGAGGTGGGTAGAAATTGAGGAGTAGAGGGAGAAGAAACTGTAATCAGGATATAGTGTATAAGAAAACAACCCATTCTTATCAAAAGAAAAATGAGAAGAAAGAAAGGTATAAAGAAAGAAGAGGACAAGAAGGAGGAGGAGAAAGAGGAGAAGGAGGTGAAGGAAGAGGAGGAGTTGGAGGAGGAACAGGAACAAGAACAAGAACAAGAAGAACAAGAAGATAGAGATGAAGAAAGCTGGACAAGACAGAAAAAGCCAGCAAGTAAGCCATTCTCCTATGGCCTCTGCTTTCAGTTCCTAACTTCAGATTCCTGACTTTGATTTTTTACATTATTGCCATAATGATGGACTAAATAAACCATTTTTAACCAATTTCATTTTTTTTTGTGTTTTTTACCCAGCAACAGAAAGCTAACTAGAGCCAATAGCATGTATCAAACATTACCATCTAAAATTTAGAGTCGGTGTGCATTCAGTTTCAGACTAGTACTAGCCTCATTTCATGAGCCAGAAATGCTACAATGAGAAGGATTCTATACATTTTTTAGGAAAAAAAATGTCCCAATCAGTACTCCTAAGTTATTTGATATATCACCTCTTGTGTATGTTTGTGTGTTTGCTTATGGTAGCAATGTGGTTAACAGAACTCCAGGAAAAATATCAGTTAAGAATAATTTATTTGAAGCAAAAAAAAAAAAAAAAAAAAAACCTGAAGATTTTCTTAACTACGGATGTTAATTTATGCAAATATCTGACCATCTATGATACCCAGGTTTCTTCCCCGGCACTTAGTTCAGAAATATTGCTTATTATGTGTCATCAGTTACCGTGTCATTAGCTTCTTCCTAACCTCTTTGTATCCCAATGTCTAAAGGCAGCTTAGCACAGGAGGAATGAGCTTTCTTTTTGGTCTGTGTTAAATTTTTTGAACTCCGGGAAAAGCAAGGGGCTCAGGTAGAGATGAGATGATTGGAAAAAAAAAAAATGTCTCCCACTCTCCTGACCACAGGTCACAGTGGGAGGAATATATTTTTAAAGAGCATGGTTTGGGGAAAGTGAAAAGGAGTTTTCATTGCCTTTCCTTCCCAGGGAGTTTCTAGACTGTCTCCCAAGGTCTTTATTGTCTTAGAACCTGTACTTATTCATGTGAGGTAAGACATGGAATCACTCAGTTCCACTGAAGAGCATATTTGCTTCATTCAAAGTTTCCCGAAGCAGCACTATCTTAGATCAAACTCATAAGCTAAAGAGCAAGTGAAGGTTCTTATTGAATTACAGTGGGCATAGCCATAAGTCCAGAGGAGCTGTTGAAACAGAAGTAGATAGTATGTTGATTTAGGAACTTAATGAACACATGGGTGGACATTAAGAGATCACAAGTAAATTTGCTTATAAATAACTCTTATATATCTTATAATATATCCGTACAAACCAAATACAAGCTGTAGAGTTGCTGTATTTATAGGCATCAATGTCAGATTGAAGTTTTAAACAGGATGGGCCTGGAATCTGGATGCAGACGAGTGTTTCTGATGCTCTAACTCACAAGAAAGTAATTGGAATTTGGGGAGACAAATCTAATGGTAAAACATGGACTAGGCTGAAGAGAAAAAAAAACCTAAGCTATGGGGTATTTGGCAATGCAAACAGGCTTGACAAATGACAGATGTGACATGACATTTTTGACCTTTGATGACTGTAGTTAGATGTGTTTTGTTGTATAAGCTATGCACTGGAGCGTCCCTATAATGCCAAGTAATAAGGTGCATTTAAAAAAGACACAACTTTTGTAAAGATAAGATTCGGGTACAATATATTTTCTGTGGTTTTCCAAACACAGGTTGATCTGTTCAATGAGTAATATTTTATTGTCTTAGATATATCTTGAACCTTGTTAAAAATAAATAGCATGGTGTCTTATCTTTAAAAATGTGCCAGACAAAAGAGGCCAGGACCCAATTATCTGGAGGGGCATTTGACTGTGATGCTGGGCTTATGTCTCAAGAAGTAAACATGGGCCATGAGACTGAGTAAGATGAATATTCAGTTCTGTTAGTTGAATGGAGATACTTATTTCCCCCAAAAGCCCACTGCTATCCCTGCTTTGATTATCTCCTACCTGCTTAAAGTCTGGATGAAGGAATACTATTTTATCTGGGCTTTCTTCCAATACCTTAATGTTAAGCATGGTGTGTGTACATTGTCAAATGCAAACAGAGATGGAAATCTAGCAATGAGTCAGGGGTTGTGTTCTGATGATATAGCCATGCATTGTTAAAATTCTTGCCAGGGGTAAAGGAATTGTGTAAAGACCAGAGTACTCACTTGGATTTCTATATCATTTACTAGGGTGTCAATACCCCTTCCCCCTCTTCTGAAATGTGTTTCCTTTATCTTGGTAGTTAAAAGTAGACACTACCATTTGTTTCCTAAAGACACTTAAAACCAGAATGAAAGGCGACATATAAACCACATAGAAAGTAACTATAAAACTAGGTGTCACAGATTCTATAAGAGGTTACAAAATTATACAGATCACCTGTGTGTATGAACTGGATTAAGAAAAATGTTGCAGCCTTTAACTGTAATGAGCAGAGTTCCAGAAAAAATAAAAATGAGACCAACTCTGATCAGAAATAACAGATATTGTTTTACCAACACAATCCTTTACTACATAACTACAATTGAAGAAATTGATTCTCAAATCATATCAAAGCAGAAGGACCAAAATTAAGTTATAGACTTTATAACTGTTGTTACAGGGTTAAGGTAGAGACTTTATAACTCTATTCACTTTATTACCAATAAGATTTTCAGGTAATATATACATTAATGTTTGAGATGCACTGGTTTAGGTATGCAAATAGAACCATCAGAGATGATGTAAAAAAAAAAATACTAAATTCTAAGTGAGGATGGTTTTTGGGTATTGACCTGGCTTACAATGTTGATTAGGAAAGTAGTTATTTATTGGTTAGAAGTCCTAAGCCATGGTGTCTTCTTTATTTTTTAAAAAATTGGATATTCTTTGCATTTACATTTCAAATGTTATTTCCTTACCCCCTCACTCCCATCTCTCCTCCGCATCCTCTTGCTTCCATGAGGGTGCTCCCTCTCCCAATCACTCTCTCCCTCCTCAGCACCTTGGTGTTCCCCTATACTGGGAAAATGAGCTTTCACTGGACAAAAGGCCTCTTCTCCCATTGATGCCAGACAATGCCATCCTCTGCTCCATATGCAACTGGAGCCATGGGTCTCTCCATGTGTACTCATTGGTTAGTGTTTTAGTCACTGGGAGCTCTGGAGGGTTTGGTTTGTCAATAATATTGTTCTTCCCATAAGGTTGTAGACCCCTTTCAGCTTCTTTAGTCCTTTCTCTAGTTCCTTCATTGGCATCCCCGTGTTCAGTCCAATGGTTAGCTGCAAGCATTCCCATCTGTATCTGTATGACTACAGCAGAGCCTCTGAGGAGGCATCCATACCAGACTCCTGCCAGTAAGTTCTTCTTGACATCAGCAATAATGACTGGGTTTGGTGGTTGCACATGTGATGGATCCACAGGTGAGGCAGTCTCTGGATGATCTTTTCTTTATTCCCTGCTCCTCTATTTGTTCCTGTATATGCTCCCATGAGTGATTTGTTCTCCCTTCTAAGAAGGACTGAGGGATCCACATTCTGGCCTTCCTTCTTTTTGAGTTGCATTAGGTCTGTGTATTGTTTCCTGGATAATCCAAGGTTTTTGAGGTAGCTTCCTCTTATTAGTGAGTGCATACCACGTGTGTTCTTTTGGGCCTATGTTACCTTACTCAGGATGATAGCTTCTCAGTCCATCAATTTGCCTAAGAATTTCATAAAGTCATTGTTTTAAAAAGCTGAGTATTACTCCATTGTGTAAGTGTACCACAATTTCTGTATCCATTCCTCTGCTGAAAGACATCTAGGTTTTTTTCCAGCTTCTGGCTGTTATAAATATGGCTGTTATGAACATAGTGGAGCATGTGTCTTTATTATATGTGGAGCATCTTTTGGGTATATTTCCAGGAGTGGTATAGCTAGGTCCTCAGGTAGTACTTTGTCCAATTTTCTGAGGACCCTCCAAACTGATTTTAAGAGTGTTTGTACCAGCTTGCAATTCTACTAATGACTGAGGACTGTTCCTTTTTCTCCACATCCTCACCAGAATCTGCTGTCACCTGAACTTTTGATCTTAGCCATTCTGACTGGTGTGAGGTGGAATCTTAGGGTTGTGTTGATTTGCATTTCTCTCATGACTAGGGATGTTGTACATTTCTTTAGATGCTTCTCAGCCCTTCTGTATTCCTCAGTTGAGAACTCTTTCTTTACTTCTGTACCCCATTTATAATGGGATTATTTGATTTTCTGGAGTATGACTTATTGAGTTCTTTGTATTTATTCTATATTATCCCTCTACCAGATATAGAATTTGTAAAGATCATTTTCCAATCTGTTTGTTGCTGTTTTGTTTTATTGACAGTGTCCTTTGCCTTACAGAAGCTTTGCAATTTTATGATGTCCCTTTTGTCGATTCTATATCTTAGAGCATAAGCCATTGGTGTTCTGTTCAGGAAATTTCCCCAGTGCCTATGTGTTCTAAGCTCTTCCCTGCTTTCTCTTCTATTAGGTTCAGTGTACCTCATTTTATGTGGAAGTTTTTGATCAACTTGGACTTGAGCTTTGTACAAGGAAATGAGAATGAATTGATTTGCTTTGTACAAGGAAATGAGAATGGATTGATTTGCATTCTTCTGCATGTAGACTGCCAGTTGAACCAGCACTATTTATTGAAAAGGCTGTCCATTTTCCACTGAAGGTTTTTTAGCTTCTTTGTCAAAGATTAAGTGACCATAGGTGTGTGGGTTCTTTTTTGGGTCTTCAATTCTATTATTCCATGATCTACCTGCCTGTTTCTGTACCAATCCCATCAATGCCATGATTTTTTTTTTTTTTTTTTTTTTTTTTTTTTTTTTTTGTATAATGCTTGATCTGTCATGCAACTTAAGGTCATGGATGGTGATTTCCCCCAGAAGTTTTGTTATTGTTGAAAATATTTTTTGCTATTCTGGTTTTCTTGTTATTCAAAATGAATTTGAAAATTACTCTTTCTACCCCTATGAAGAACTAAATTGGAATTTTGATGGGGATTGCATTGAATCTGTACATTGCTTTTGGCAAGATTTTCATTTTTTAAACTATATTAATCCTTCCAAACCATGAGCATGGGAGATCTTTCCATCTTCTGAGATCTTTAATCTTCTTCTTCAAAGACTTGAAAATTTTGTGATACAGATCTTTCACTTGCTTGGTTAGAGTCTTACCAAGTTATTTCATATTATTTGCGACTATTGTTAAGGGTGTCGATTCTCTAATTTCTTTCTCAGCCTGTTTATCCTTTGAGTAGAGGAGGGCTACTGATTTGTTTGAATTGATTTTATATCCAGCTACTTTGCTAAAGTTGTTTATTAGCAGTGGGAGTTCTTTGGTGAAATTTTTGGGTCATTTAAGTATACTATCATATCATCTCCAAATAGTGATATTTTGACTTGTTCCTTTCCAAGGTCTATCCTTTTGACTTCCCTTTGCTCTCTAATTGCTCTGTCTAGGACTTGCAGTACTCTATTGAATAAATAGAGGGATAGTGGGCAGATTTTTCTAGTGCTTGATTTTAGTAGGATTGCTTCAAGTTTCTCACCATACAGAAATTGATCAATGTAATCAACTATATATACAAAATCGAAGAAAAAAAAACACATGGTCATCTCATTAGATGCTGAGAAAGCATGTGACAAAGTTCAATACCCCTTCATTTATAAGTCTTGGAAAGATCAGAAATTCAAGGCACATACTTAAACAACTCTCAAGAGAAGGATTTTATTTCCTCTAACACTCATAGGTCATGCTCCATCACGAGGGAAGTCAGAACAGGAATTCAAAAGAGCAGGAACCTAGAAGCAGGAGTTGATGCAAAGGCCATGAAGGGGTGATGCTTACTGGCTTGCACTTTATGGCTTGCTCATCTTGTTTGTTTTGTAGTATCCAGGACCACCATTCCAGAATTAACACTGCCTCCATCAAGATCATCATAGTCAAGACAATGTTCTGTAGTTTCATCTATTTGATGAAGGCATTTTCTCAGTTGAGGTTTCATCTTCTCTAGTGACTCTAGTTTGGGCCAAGTTGCAAAAACAGCAACAACAACAACAACAAAATTCTAACCAGCTCATTAAGCAATTAATTTTCCACCCATTAACAATCCTTGAAAAACTTATTTTGTCATATTGATTTGTCATTAATGACATCTCTTAATTTTCCCAGCTTATTCTGTATGTCCATGTACTATCTCAGTCGTTGACCAAATGATTACTCTCAAAGAGATACCCACTTTCCAAGGAGCAAAGCCCAGCTCTTTCACCCACTGTTCTATTTTGGTAAATAGCAGGAAACTCTCAGAATGGCCAGGCTTTGGTAGGAGGATTTATCTCATTGCAGACAATGACATTACAGAGCAAACATTCCTTTTTTCTTTTTTTGTTCTGCAAGAATCTTACTGAGACTTGGCAGCTTTTGAGTGACTTAATTTAGGGCAATTTAAAAGTCTTATTAAAGGGCATTCTAACTCTCCTGGGCTTAATATGAGCCTTGGCTGTCGGAAGAATAAATGATATTTTGGGATGTTTAATATGGGCAGAGCTGGATAACTAGGCTGAGTGTCTCTTTAGGTTCAGCAATTTCCATATTATGGATTGACCTTTTGAGATAGAGAATAATGAAGAACAGCCTATAGCAGACTACACCCAATTGTGAAAATTACTTTTGAAATTGAGAAGAATGGCTGTGGGGCATGACCTTGAGCCTGACTGTGTGTGATAAGAAATGTCCCAGCATGGAATCCTGCTGAGCATGCTCAAAGGAGCAGCATGATGCTGCTTCACAGTACCAAGGACTGTTCTAATGAAGAATGATGTATATTGTTATAAATTCTTTCTCATCTCTTGTCTTTTTACATCTTACATTTACCATGGGTCAGTTTTACAGTTGTAGCTTTTTTTTTGTTGTTTTCCAAAATGCATGATTTGTTTTTGAAATTATATTTCCAATCATATATATTGATGCATTTTGTTTTGTTTTGAACACAAAGGTAAAAGTTATGGATAGTCAGTCTTTCTTTTCTTCGGCCCTCCCTTTCTTCCTTCTTTCATTATTTTGGTGTCTTTGTTTTTGATTCATGTTTACCATAACAGGATCTCTCTGTGTATCTCTAGCACCTGGGAAACTTACTATGTAGACCAGACAGGCCTCAAACTCAGAGATCTGCCTCTTTCTGCCTGCCAAAAGCTGGAGTTAATGGTATGCACCTTCTTGCTTGTCATGGATAGTGTAAAGACTGACAAGCAACATTAAATTTATTCAGGACTCTGTCTCTCTCTGTCTCTGTCTTTCTCTGTCTCTCTGTCTCTGTCTCTGTTTCTCTCTTTCTGTATGTGTGAGTGTGTGTGTGTATATGTGTGGGTTTATGTGTGTGTTTCAAGTTATATAAATATATAATAGTGAATGTTACTATCAATTGATAAAGAGAGAGGCTCAAATCATTTTCAAGTTAAATTCAGAATAAAATATGGGGCCATTCCCCATACCTGCTCTTTTTGTTTCAATTGATGATGGTCTGCTCTTTATCAGGGAGTACATGATCTATTCACCTCCCTCCCTTGACAAGCAAGTGACAAGAAGCTTCTACCTTATGAATGAATCGATGCTGAGGTTAGTGTGGGGTCTATGACAACTGTGGGACAATAATAGGGCATCAGCAAGCACACTGTCATTCATGGCATATATACAGAGTCAACATGTTAGCCTGACCATGAAACTGAGGCACCCTAAATGCTGTGTAACCAGTGTGTGGTCTGTGGAAAGGCATAAGCAGATATGTGCGTGTATTCATAGTCTCTGTTTTCAAACCATCAAAGTAACTTTGGATTACTTTCCTTCTGGTCTGTATGGTGGGTCCACATTTAAGTTATGGTGTTCTCAAAGTTCAAGATGAATACAGCTAACAAATCTAGTCAGGTTTTTCCTCTCTGAATATTCTTGCTGCATTCTTCCTCCTCTCTCATCCACAGCAAAACTCAATCTTATATCCTCCCCAGTGCCACTTTCCTATTTGGTTCATTGATTAACTGAACCGCTTGGCTGCTTTAAAGTTTTATTTTTGTTTTCATAGAGGATGATTTATTTGTATGAACATGTATTTTTTTATCAGCAGAAAAAATAGAGTAGTGAAGGTCTGACAGCATGTTTGTGCTAGCGTACAACTGAAGTCTTCTGTTGCAACATTTGGGGAATGTTGCCTTTTTCACAGTGACCAGGGCATGCTATGGTCAAATATGATAAGTGTAAAACATTTATGTTCTTTCCAGATTTCTTTTTCAGCTCACAAGAAAGTGAAACATGCTGTGGTTGAATATGAGGGCTCTGTCAGGTCATACATTTCCACTGTTCAAGCATGTGGACCTACGTTCAACCTTCCAGCCAACATAAAATAACAAGTAGTGCTTGTAATCTGAGTTCAGAGGGTGTGGGAAGGGTGCAGAGAAGTGGACGCTTGTGACACAGTGAGGCAAGAGGTTGACTTAGTGACCTCCAATCAGAGAGGAAAAAATAAGGTGGAGAGCTTCTGAGGAGCAGCCCCCAAGGTTGTCCTGTATCAAGATGCATGTGAGTGACCACACACAGGCACATGTGTGCATATGCACAGATGCACTAATATACATGCATACTCTCATGTACATATATACCCACCAATATACATGCAAACACACTCACAGCATGCACATACTCATATTCATGTACATACATTCCCATACATTCATACAAGCACCTATGCACATGCATGTACATACACACACATACAAACTCACTCACTCACTTGTGTACTCACAACATAATACTGCTTCCCTTTTAACCGGAAGGAACTAGCAAGGATCTTCCATTTTACCCTTCACTCACTCACTCACTCACTCACTCAACCTTCACCTCCAGCACAGAGTAACAGAGTTGGCTAACCCTGGGTCAGGAAGATGTATAGACATCCATTTACCTAGTTCATATGCTGTGTGAAGTCTATGCTTCCTTCTGGTCTCTAGAAACTAAGTTGTGGGTCTACAGCCAGTTCTGTCGAGTCCACAGTCAAGAGCAGAGGGAAATGAGTGAATCCACGCTTCATCAGCCTCAGCCCTCTCACCACTGTGAAATAATTTAGGGATCAAAACCAGGGATTGGTTCTATTTACCTTCAATCTCTTTCCTCCTGCACCAACCAGAATAATGAAGATAATCCTTCATATGTTATAACACAGTTCAACTTGATTTAGGCAGTTTCATTAAGACTCTCTTTGTAGGAGATTCTAGGTTATATCAAGCTGACAACTAGAACTCACTACCACAGTATGGTAAAGAATCATGGATTTGAAGTAGCTATGTGACACATGGTTATCAAGTTAGTTGGTAATTAATAGTTATTTGTTTTTGGAATGTGTCATTTCTACTAGTTGCTTTGAAACAAATAGTCGGTGTAATTCACAGTAGTCTGATTGTAGTATAAAACACCAGAAGTTACTTCTTCAATTCTACTGTGTGCCCATTGACCATCCTCTCTATTTCACCCCCGTTGGTTAGGGTATTTTTCTTTCAAGTCTTTGATAGACTTTTCTTTTATTTCTCCATCATCCAGTTGCAACTTTGATTGCCACTTAGTCAGACTGAGAGTGGATTTCAAAGCCCCTTTATCAGTAGCTTCCACACACTAATCAATACCCCTGACCCTAGTGCACTAGAACCACAAAACATTTTATTTTATCATGGTTATTCTTTGCTCAATTACTCCTAGATATAAAATAGCCATCTGCAGCTTTATAGCCTGTCCTCAAACTTTCTTGCACAAAAATGGCCTCTCTCATCTCCACTTTAAAGTAAGTCACAGATGAAACCTCTGTCCTTTTGGTTCCTACGGTGGAAATAACACTCACTAATATGCTATTATGCTAAATTTTTCACAAACATTAACTTCAGTCAATTATATACTTTCATATTTTTTTTACTTCAAATTTCCATCTTAGTTTTGGGTGAGTTTGTTGAACCAGTTAGAAATAAGAGATCCAAAATTATAAATGACATTAAAAACTAAAAATAGATGCAGGGAAGGGGCACTTGACTTGAGTAGAAGGAATAGATAAATAAGAATTAACAAATGGAATTCTGTTTTTGATCAGCCCCCACAAGTTTGGTGTTTGATATTTTTTAAATCATTGATTCTAGTTTTTTAAAATTTTTTATCATTTGTATTGGATACTCGTTGTATTTACATTTCAAAAGTTATCTTTTTTTCCTCTCCCATCCCCCCTCCCCTTGCTTCCATGAAGATACTCTCATTCCCAACCACCCACTCCCAGCTCAGCGCCTTGGTATTCCCCTACACTGGGTAAACAAGCTTTCACTGGACCAAACTCCTCTCTTCCCACTGATGCCAGACAATGTCATCCTCTGCTACATATGCAACTGGAACCATCAGTCTCTCCATGTGTACTCATTGGTTGGTGTTTTAGCCCCTGGGAGTTCTGGGTGGTCAGTTGATGATATTTGTTTTCATTCCCATGAGTTTGCAAACCCTTTCAGCTCCTTCAGTCCTTTCTCTAACTCCTATGTTTGGGGTCTGCATGCTCAGTCTGATGGTAGCTTTATGCATCCTCATCTGTATTGGTATGGCTCTGGCAGAGCCTCTAAGGAGACATCCATGTCAGGCTCCTGTCAGTAAGCACTTCTTGGCATCAACAATAGTGACTGGGTTTGGTGGCTGCTTATGGGATGGATCCACAGGTGAGGCAGATCTGAATGATCTTTTCTTCAATCCCTGATCCTCTCTTTGTCCCAGTATTTCCTCCTGGCGGTATTGTGTTCTTCCTTCTAAGAAGGACTGAGGCATTAGTCATTTAATAAAAGGGTGATATATTTGTTTACTGGATAAAGCATATTCCAACTGTTAGGTAAATCTTCATGAGAAAGCCCCAAACCACAGAACTTAATTGAAGAGATTTCATTTCAAATTGAAAGCATCTAAATCCTGTTTCCAGTGTTCTAAAATTGTCCCATTACTCATTGGCAGAAAGAGACAATATTCTCACAGAAATTGTTTCCTTGTCTCACTTCTAACCAGCAAGTATGCTTTCTTTGAGCATTCATTATTCCTTGGACAAAATGTCTGATCTGGTTTATTTTATAATCTGTAATTATTTAAAATTCTATAAGACTCTTTGAAGACTCAAGTGCAGTCAGTCCTATTTGACCACTGTTCAGACCAAGACTTCAAAGGTCCTTGAATTAGGTCAGTGCTGTTTAGGTTTTGTTTTAAGTACAAACACACCATAATGTACAGAGCTGATAAGAGATGTGCTCAATAACCAGATAACACCTTACAGCTGGTGCTGTAGAAAGGGGAGATGGGTCAAAAATGACTTGATGTTTCCAGTGTTTGTTTATAGCCCATTGATCAATGCTGAAAGAAGAGTCAGTGTGTTCTAAATAGCGAGACTACTCAAGTCAGAGTTCCTTACAAAATTATTTTCAAATAAAAATCTAGACTAGGTAGAGGATTTTAGTGTGTGTGTGTGTGTGTGTGTGTGTGTGTGTGTGTGTGTGTGTGTGTGTGATTTCAATTTAATAAGTATTTTCAATAATATATTTTGTCATTTTCCTTAGCACCATTCTAAAAATATTTTTTTCACTGCCTGACTCAAAAGTAAATAAAAAGTCATTCAATTTGAGAGAGACAGAGAGAGAGAAAGAGAGAGAGAGAGAGAGAGAGAGAGAGAGAGAGAGAGAGAGAGAGAGAGAGAGAGAGAAAGAGAGAGAGAGAGACTGACTTTTGGCAAAAGCATTATTCAATATATTCCCCTCCCTAAATATCCTACATCAAGTGGCATAATATAATTTTGGAATGGATTAGGATTCTTTATGAATAAAAGTATCTGAAAAAAAACCCACACAAGTTTAACTAGGACATCTCTAGCTTTATCCTGGGAAGATAGAGTTCTGATTTACACCCTGCCATGGAATTGAACACTTCTCCTTTTGGACTTAAGTTTGAAAGTAAGTGAGATTCATTTTTTTTTTGTGTGTGTGTGCTTTCACAGATGTACTAGAGACAAATATAATTCTCCACAATAGAGAACTCTGTTTCAGATGACATTAATAATAAAATCTAAAGTTACATAATGTCAAGGTTTAAATTTCACCCACATCTAAGAAGGCTGTGCCGGAAAGTTAACTCAGATTGCAGCTTTAAGCCAACAGTTAATCTTAAGCAGAACCCTAAGTCCATGTGGTTCTGTTGTTCCTTTAGCTCTAGTCTTGGTCCCAACACTAGCTTTAACCCTCATCATAACTTGCTTAGTTCTAAGCAAGTATCTAATTATAGCCATAACCCTAACCATAATCCCAACCCTCAGCCCTAAACCTAATTCAGAAATTCATAAACAATACATAATTAAAAACAAGGTTCTACCCAAAATCATAGAAAAGAGAAGAATCTTAATTTATTATGAATGTGTTAAAATATACAATCATGAACACTGGGAATCTATTATTTATTCATAGTAATACTTGTTGATATAACTGGTGTGTGTGTGTGTGTGAGAGAGAGAGAGAGAGAGAGAGAGAGAGAGAGAGAGAGAGAGAGAGAGAGAGACAGAGACAGAGACAGAGACAGAGACAGAGACACAGAGAAAGAACTATTCTTTTCTCAAGAAGTGCGTCTTTCTGACAAACTCTTCATGTAGTATAGGCTGGATTCATGCTCATAACCCTCTTGTCTGATCTTACAAGCTGCCACTGAAGACACACCTTATAATGCCTGTTAAATGTCAGATATTCAAAAAGAAAGAAAATTGAGTGAATATTTTTCTTGAATGAATCTGTTTAAAGGATTTTTTCATTAATTTCTTTTCTCTCCTTGACCAAGTAAAATAGTTCATTCTTTTCTTCTAGAGGTCAGATGAGGGGCTGCAATTGAGTGAGATGGATTTAGAGCAGTTATTTCTTCTTACTGTTACGAAGGCTAAGGAGATGTTGGTCAGAAACCTAAGATGCTCATCGCATGAGACTGAACAGGGTTCATTCATATGGTTCACATAAAAACCTGGAACCTGTGTGCGTTACCTTGTTTACGAAAGGAGTCTTTGAAGATGTAATTGCATTAAGGATATTGAGATGAGATCATCCCGACCCAAAGGCATCTGTCCTTATGAGAAACAGAAAGGGAGAGAATGGAAGAGGAAGGGAGTTGATTGTGGGAGCAGATGCTGGAGAGAGAAGTGAAAAAGACTAGCCAAAGAATCTTCCTCAAAGCCTCCACCAGAAGTGCTTCCTTACTGACATCTTGGATTTGGTTTCTTCAGCTTTGTTAAGATAAATTTCTATGCTTTCTAGGATGGTATAAAACTCAGTTCTAATTGGGCTTTTAATGTATTTTTAATTTAGGAAAAAATTCTGCATGATATTTATTTGTTTCATATTATTGCTTTTTGATGTCAGATATTGTCTATTGTCAAGTAGGGCCTCGATAGAAATTTAATACATGGGTGATACATTTTCCATGAATGGTTTTTTCACAGTGTGTTTAGCTGCCAGGTAGAGTGAGATTCAGCTCTGGTTCTTTTTTCCTGCTGCAAGCCAAGTCTTATAGTGTTGACACAAGTTCTTTGACTGTTTTTGAGGATCCTAGCACATGGTCAGGAGAGGCTGCTGGCATAGCATGCGTCTCATAACCAGGCTACAGGCATATTGTTCCCTTGCTCAGAGTGCCAACAAATTTCACATCATCTTGGGAAAATATTCAAGGACCTTGTACTTGAGCCTCCAGCTTTGTTCTGTCTTATCACATATATGGACCTTCTCTTAAATGTGCTCTTGTCATCTGGCCTTTTATGGACTTGGACTATTTTTCATGGGACATTCCTTGATGGAAAGAAATCCCATAGGAGTTATAGCTCACCTTCATTTCTTCCTCTCTCCCTTCGGCACAATTTTACTCAGCAAGGACCATTTGTCAGTTGCTGAACTATGTGACAGATAGACAGTTCTTACCTCTTGAAAATTACTCTGAGGGCTGAAGGGATGGCTCAGTGGTTGTGGGTGATTGATGTTCTTCTAAAGGCCAGGGTTCAAGTTCAGGCACCCAAACATAGTTAACCCATTGACAAGCAGATTGGGGTTAAAGAGATACTCAAAGTAGAAGAAAATAATGAAAGTAAAACCAAGGCTGTTTCAGGATTGAATCTTATTGACCACTAATCACCGGGAGGGGCCGCGCAATGATCAGAACTCAGATGTGATGTACATTTTTATTAATATGAAACTCAGCCAAACCTAAACATTAGCTGACAAGTTCCATGCTTTGGAGGGAGCTTCCTCCATCCAAAGTAGGGCGTTGTCCACATGCAAAAATAAAAAGTTTGCCACAAATATGAATATAAATAAAAGCTAATGACAGGTATAAAATTATATAATTAGGAAATTAAATATAATTTTTACATTTCCGTGAATTATTTATAAAAGCATAGCTTAAAGTAGGCACGACGGGCTATTTTATCTATGCTATATTTTGTATGCACAATAAAATTTTTGTATGAACATTAAAATATTTATATAAGGGAAAATGTACTACTGTAATTGCTACAAAACTTTTCTAATTACATTTTGGAACAATCTAGTGTCAGGAATTAAACTGTTAATTTAAAATTATTAATTTATAAATTAAGGCACTTTGAAAGCATAATATTAGTAAAAACAATACAGTGAAATAAAATGTGGGAAAACAGCCTCTAAGGGAAATATCTTTAACTATGCAGTTATTAAATAACAATTTAGTTATTACTAATCCAGAAAGAATATAAATAAAATGATTCAAAAAACATTCAATCTCATTTTTTTAAATTAAGGAAAATTTATAAAAATGGATAAATGTGAGAGCCAATTCTTTGAAAAAAAACATAGGCAAACTATTAAATTTATCAAAATTATATGTATAAGTATATAAAACTAGAAAAGCTGAGACACAGCTACAGTTCTAGAAAGTTAAGTTTGTTTTTTAGAGAGAGAAAGAAAGAAAGAAGAGCAGACAGACAGATAAAACAAAGACAAACTATGAACAGGATCTTTAATTTCTGAGAAATAACTGGGGAGAACTTGCAAAGCCTAAGCACCATTGCTGTTATCCTGGGAGCAAACACTCCATTCAGATCTCTACACCAGTGGGTAGGGAGATAGACAAGATCCTGGAGGAGTTGGAAGAGGGAAAATATGGTTATAAATATTTTATAAATGTTTTTATAAATTTTATAAATAATACCAAAAATCTAAAAACATTTTTAAAGTATGTGAATAATCTTGACCTTTCAAGAAACAGAAAAATTTCAAATTTAATCAAATTAGTTTTTACATTATAGGAGATATTTCTTCCCTATTACTATTATAATGCAAATATAGTACACAGAAGGCTAAGTAAATCACATCATTGAATATAGCAACCTACCAACAATATGCTTCTAAGTCCGAGTGAGCTCCTGCTACAAAAGCAGAAAGCTCCACCAGAGGCAGCTATCGGGATGTTCTGTAAGCATGCTAAGGTAGCCATGCTAGGCAGTGGACTGTGAATAACGTAATTTCTTCTGTTCTCATCTTTCCACGAATAATTGCACAAAAAGTCATGACTTACTCATGAAGCAGTGGTTGAAGTGGTTGTAGTTAGATAGAGGGCTAACTGCCCACAAGGTAAAGGAGAATTGCCTAGTATACTTACTGAGTTTAGAGATCATCTTCTCCAAGACCAATCAGTAGCTATCACAGCACTAAGAGATTCTTAAATTATTATGCACTATAAAATTACTCTTCTTTTTAAAGAACACTAAATCATGGGGAAAGTCCCTTAGGTTCTGTGACAATTACTAAATGTGTCCTCTTAATCTTTAAAGTATTGGCAAATGCATCTTCTATATATCAGCAAACAGCCAAACAGAAGTTTTACTATTGCTGCCAGTAATAATAATAATCCTCAATAATGTTGGTTGAAAACTTATACTTTTGTAGAGGAATTTTAATCCAGTAATATAGCTGTTCTGGCAAGGGATCTCATCTAAAAATATGATCTGGTTGGAATGCAGACATTCCCCAGACTACATATAGGAATTCAGGCCATATCTTCAGTCCCTAACAATGAAAGTAAGGTTAGTTTGTACAACAAAGCATCTATGTTTGAAAGTGATGTCTGATTAAATTGCAGAGAATGTGATGAATCAGAGAAACAGTTACCAGAATGAGTCAGAGATAGGATATGCCCAACTCATACATGAATAGCAGATAAAATGAGGCTACTTAAGATCAAGAAAGAAAAAAAAATGTGGTGGTGTGGTGTGGTATGTCTGAGAGCATGGCAGTTTTCCCAGGAGAGTTTTACAGAGACAGGTTACAGAAAGAACAAACTAGACACAGGTGAAGACAGAACAAGCTAGAGAATGAGAAAAAGCCAAAATATTTGAATATGTAGTCACAGCTCATATGACGTCTGTCAGAGCAATTCAGTGAAAAGCCAAGAGAAAGCAGCTTGAATCAGTCAGGTTGAAAAATGAGATTGTACAAAGATTAAAAGCTTCCAGGAGTAATTAGAGCACAGAAGGAAAAGCTCTGGGCACAGCCCATGCCATCCATTTACATAGCTTGGGCAGGGCTCTTCTCTGACCACTTTATCTGAGGAAATAGAAGTGACATTTACATGGTTTATTTATCTTATATTTTAATTCAAAAGAGAAGCTGGTAGCAAGCCTTTTACCTTTTATGATCAACCACAGCTCCAAGGCCTTTAGTAGCCAGTGCTGCTCACAGGGGCTACAAGGACTTTTCCAGACTCCATTGGCTCCATCCTTCACATCATTTTAGATTTGGAATAAAGAGATAGTCAACCAGATAAACTCAAGCTGCAGGCTCCTCTAAGACCCCAAGAACTTGAATAGTTTGAATTTTCTCTTGCAAGAATATATATGCAGTGACTGTCACAACTGAATGAGGCGGAGAAACATTTGGGTTGCACTGCAGACACTTCAAAGAAAGCAGAACAGAAGTAAGCAACTTGTAATCAAATTACCCCATCATAATGTTTTCAAAATATTCCTTAAACATAAATGACCTAAAGAACAAAAGCCAAGTAGGGACTCTGGGACTCTGTTCATGACATGACATGGTGATGTACCAGTTACCTAAACAGCCTGTAGAGCACTAAGCCTCAACTTAGTGTCTACTCTTCATAGGGCTGGGTTCTGACATACTGACACAGAAACACTTTCCTCCCTTATGAATTCACATCCTGAGAAAACCAGGGTAATGAGCATTTATGCCTCGAGAAACTTTGACTATAAGATTTTATAAAGACTATCAGATAATGACTTACCTAATATTTAATGAACAAAGAACCAAGCAGAGAGAATAAAAGAATAGATTGGAACAGATAGATCTATGAGAAGACAGCGAGTTGGTGCTTAGACTTTAAGGTAGAATTTTCTCAGTTTAGACACCTATCTTTTCCTGAATTAGCTGGGACCTGTGCTGCTACGTGAGAATACTTTTTATAGATCAGATGTCCAACGAACCCCCAATGCCACTACCAATTGATTTTAAAATGCATTAAAAGGGAATGAATGACTGCATAACATATAAATAGAAAGTGGAAAAACTGTCCTACTTAAAAATGGAGCAGTTGAGTATAACAATGCACACCTTTCTTCTTTACTGCTTACTTAACCTTTATTATTTGGTAAACTTTGCTATGTATTTGTTTTCAAGGTCTGGGTTCATTCTGGAGGGAAGAGGGGTGGGGAGGAAATAAATTCTTTTCTTTAAAAATACTCCTTACTAAACACAGGAACTGCCCTATATTGCCTAGGAAGCCAGGATCATCATGAATTCAGGTTCTATTTTTTAATTAAAAGGATTCTCAGCTGGCAGATAAGCATCCGGATTTGAGGATGGTTATCTGAAGCCCTGCCTGCCATTGTATTTCACAGTAATGAAAGAGCATCTACTTTGGTTCTGAATCAGCGAAGATTCAATGGACCTCAGCTTGGTTTCTTGCCTAAGTCCCTGTAATATTTCCCAAGTTTGCTCTTTCCCTGCCCAACTGTTGTGGATATCAGTGTTTGATCAGCCTTTCCCATCCTGTTTTGTGATACACTGCTTCCTACCAAGACAAGAGCCCTTAAATGAATGATCCTTAGAATAGAGATCAGGATGGAGAAAGCATCCTTCCACTTCCCATAGAAGGCATTTTAGTGCTCTGAGTTCCAGGCACTGAGGACCTGAAGTGAAAGAATTATTTGGAAAGGCAGACAAGATTTTTTTTTTATCTTGAGGTATCATAAAGAGGCTGGCACATAACTTACCTGAAGTCTGAGGATCTGGAAGAGAAAGAGAGTTATACAGGCAAAGGTGGTGAAAATAGCCATTTTAAATGCACTGGGAAAAACGAATGCTTTTTGGACTGAGTCTCAATGCACCTATGGCCTACTTATAAGAAGAGGTTGTATATGTTATACCAGTGACAGTAAGATGTGACTTCATTATTAGGCTCAACAATGCAGGTCAAGTCCCCTTTCTCAAGCTGGAGGAGGTCACAAAGACATCCTCAAAGAAAATTTATCAAGTTAATGTATATGTATAATATATGTATATGTATACACAAATGCACATATATGTGTATGTCACATATTATAAACAAAAATCTGTTTCATTTGAGATGAGGCCAAAACGTCATTTTTAAAGTTCTATAAGCCATGGCTACCTCATACCTCACTAAGTACTTACTCCTCAGGAGTGTATGTCCCTTACTGCTCTTTACCCTGGAATATGAAACAATTTTGGAGAGTACAGAAGACATATCAGATAGCTAGGAGATAACAAGGGCAGTGTCTGCCAAAGTAACATATGAAAACAGTATCCTTTATGCTTGCTAGAGTGACACACACAGAGTTGTTAAGCATTGATATGATCTAGGCTAGAAGGGTGGAGATGTCACCATTATGAGCGGACAGGGCGTGGACAGCTCTAGGAAAGTAAGTTGCAGGAAATGAGACTTTAACCCCCTTTCTTTCATTGTTCTTCAAGTCCTCCTGCCCAACCCATGTGTTCCTCCAGAGAATAAGTCTGCCAGGCTCCTCATTGTAAGCAATGTCTCTTTTCTTTCAGCTCTAGTCTTTCAGATGTTTTGGTAACACAGATATGCATCTTGATCCTTAGCTGACTTTCTTGGTTCTTATAAGCTTGGCCACTGTTCTAGTGCTGATGTGAAGGCTAGATCAAGATCCAGTGGTTCAGGGAAGGTGTTAGCAACTTAACTATGAGTCTCACACACACAAAAAGAAAATTGGAAACCTACGCAGACATGTATGGTTATATATATACTCCTGGTTTTTCTTGAGAACCAAATTTAACATTTACCTCAATTTTTCAGATACTCATAATTGCCATAGTTCCAGGAGAAGCACAATTAATCTCTGTATCTGGAAGTGTACACTTCCTTAGTAGTGTTCTTTAAAACTCTGTTTCCTGATGCACAAGACTTTCTTAATAGTTGTTGGATAATTTTGGTTCCAAGCAAGACCACACATCTCCCTCACAGGTCTGCATCTCAGCTTCTTGAACTATGACTGGTGACCCTATGAGGGCCATGATTGCTGAGTTTGGGTGTCCCAGAAAATCTGACAACAGTCAAGAATTGCTGAGTGGACACTAATTAAAACTTAATTTGATACAATGTGTAAAGCTGAATTCAAAAAGAAAAGTGAAAAGAAGGGAGAAATAAAAACCAAATCCAACATGGGATGAGGCTGAGGTACTTCTGGCAGTAAGCAGCCCTACTGCAGTGTCCAAGCTAATGCATCAAAGAACACCAAGGAAAGCTGTGGAATACTTTAGCTTAGATTCAAGACTTTTCTATGTTATGACAGACCAAATCGAATGATCCCTGGTAAGATGTACACCTTACTAAATCCAGGGGCCACCAGGTCACACTTCAGAGACTCATTTGGAACCTGGTGAAGGCCAAGGCTCTCATTGAATAAGAATCACATGTCTATACAGGAATGAGACATGGGTTAGCCTGCTCTTCATTTCTCTATCAGGTCTTTCTTTCTCTCCCTTTGCTTGAGCACATGACTGCCTGCCTCAGATTTGCTTATGCACAAGAGAACGTACAATAATGACCCGTGCTGTTAAACCCTTAAGCTTATTTATGTTGCTGTTTGTCTCATAGAGATAATGGTCTAATTTGGTGGTATTTTGTGGGATCATTAACATCAAATTAGTTTTATGATTCCAACTTTAATTATAATGCTCTTAAATTATCTTTGGCATATTATTTAGAAACAGAAACAACATTTGGACTTACCCAAGACTAGTTTTCATAAACTGTGAGAAACAATTTGTATTACGCCAGACAATCTCTAAATGAAAACATTTTTTCCCCTTCCAAGTTAACCAAACATAAAAGTGTGGCCCCTGTCAGTCATTTGTGAAACTTGGCCTTCTTTTCCTCTTCCTTTATTCCTTGTACAGAGATTTCCAGTTGTGTTTTGGGGTACATATTGACCATCAACTTGTGTAGAGCTATCTTGCTTGTGGAGAACAGTCAAGTTTTATAGGAAGGAAAAATCACTTAAGCATCTGTGCAACTTGTCTCTTTCCTATAATGAGGTATGTCTTATGGATATTCTATTGCAGTTAAAAAAAAAGAAACCAAGAATCACTTTTCTGTTTATTTAGGGTGATCCATACATTTCCAAGAGATGCTATACTGTTTACTTTCTGCTCATGGGACACAGGTAGCTCACTGTGGAAAAACAGCTATCATTTCACGAGTCTTTAATGCATGACCAAGGCTAAGCAAGCATGCCTTACCTCACTTAACGAGAAAGGTAGTCCTGCAAATCAGGTGATTCTCCATCCCACACAGGAGAAGCATGGCGACTGTAATAAACTTGTTTATTCTAAAATCATATGATCCTGAAGACAATTATTTTTCAGAGCCCAGGGAATGAATCAGAGCTGGAAGAAGATGCTCCAGTACTTCCCTGTGTACAAAAAACTCAGGTGCCAATCACCTTTCATCAAACGGTGATACACAACGAAAACCCCAGGAACCACAAAAAAGTCCACCAAAGGCACTACAAACAAACCGAGACAAAATCACATACTTTTTAGGAAGATTTAAAATAACAAAGAGAGAGAAATGTTTTATTTAGAAATAGAAACATTTGGATTTCTGCAAGATTATTTAAACAAATAAAGTGTGACACTTTGTCCTCTCTTTTCTCCTCTAGATTTCAGATATATCCTGCTGGAAAACCAAGGCTTAGTATAAACATTATGAAAGAAAATGGTGAGAAAAATAATCACAAAACCAAAAGCTAAATCACAGTAACTGCTAACACAGCAATTAAAAGTTGAAATTAGCATATTAGAGAAGAAAACACAGCCCCATGTGAGCAGGAAATGTGTGAGAAGTGCATATATACAAACAGACTAGCAGTAAAAGAATTCAAACATGGGACTGGAGAGCAGGCTCAGTGGTTAAGAGCACTGACTGCTCTCCCAGAGACCATAAGTTAAATTCCTAGCATCCATATGGTGGCTCAACCATCTGTAATGGGGTCTGATGCCATCTTCTATGTCTGTGTCTGAAGACAGTGATAGCATACTCATATTAACTAAAACAAATTAATCTCATTTTTTCAAAAAAATATAAACGCTATCCCATGATTCAAGCCAAAAAAAAAAAAAAAAAAAAAAGAATGATTGTATTAGAAGATGATAAGGTTTCAAGTTAGTAACCCGAATGTACCACAGATGAAAGAAAAAAAACTAATAAATACAAAGAAGAAAAAACAAAGAAACAATGAAGCGAGAATAACAATAAAAGCAAAACATGTAGAAAAGTTTTCAAGATGAGGGAATCGTCATACCAGTAGCAAAATACATAAGTTAAACTAGGGATAAAATCAGAGCTTTGCTATGACTAATGGGGGAGGTTAGTATGAACTTCACCAGTAGAAGCAACAATTTAAAAATGGAGAGTCTCGGGCTGGAGAAATGGTTCAGCAGTGAAAAGCTGGGCTCACAACCAAAAAATATAAAAAACAGCATTCTCTTCAAACACCACAAGCTTAGAAGTCAACTAAAAGGGAATGGTACGAAGAGGTCTATTCAAATACATGATTGAAAAGCTTCTGAATGACATATTCAGACCTAAGGAACCTCTCCCGAATGATATAACAGATTTAAAGAATTAGTGACACCACATAATCTCTTCAAGGAAACTGGATGTTCCCCAGTTTATTAAGCCAGTCTCATTTTGGAAAGCATTCAAGGGGAAAGAGAATACCAAAGATTGAGGGTAGTAAGGAGACTACAGATAAATATTTCTCATTAAATTAAAATTCTTAAACAAACTTGTGCACACAAAGCTCAATATATATGCAAGTATGTATATATATACCCATAATATGAGCAAGTGGAATTTACACAGGCGTGAAAGAAGCTGATTTAACATTTGAAATCATGTCACTATAGTGTGCCAAGTCAACAGGCTAACATTTTAAGTCACATGATCGTAAACATTGATAAGACTTTGGAGTACAGTCAAAGATCTAATGCACATTAAAAGCAGTTAAAGCTTTATCAAGTGAGGAATGCTTTGCATTTATAAAATGTTTAATTGTGGTCAGACACGGTGTTGCACCCCTGTCATCCTAGGTGTCAATAGTCTAAGAAACACACGAACAAGCAACAGGACTGTCTATATATGAGAGAGTGAATTGGTAAACAATGTTTTTGCCTAAAGACTGGGTAGGTTTTTTTTTTTTTTTCTTGAAATGCATCAAGTTATTTTCCTATTCAAAACTGAACAGGAATTTCAGTTTTTCTCCCCTTGCAATTGCCAAGGCAAAAAGAAAATACAGTATGATCAAGAAAAAAAAAAGAAGAAAGAAAAAGACATAGCAGTGTTGGATTACAACAGAACAAACAAAAGTGTAGTATTGTGAGACCCTATCACAAAGAAACCAGATTAAATGTATAAATAAACCAGCCTGAAATAAAATAACACAAAATCCCAACATATACCCAGAAAAACAAACACCAACCCCTAAATGAAGAACTCACTAAAAAAATCTAATAATTCAGCAATGTCAGGACATTCAAGATGAAGACATAGATTACCTCCAGCATTTCTGTATGATAAAGATAAAATGCTAGCCCAGTGCTTCTAATGTATAGACAATTTCTTTTCCTGCCCCAACCCCACCTTTCCCTCTCAGTTTTGAAAATTCCACAGTGGACAGAGTCTGCACTGAGCTATGTTCTTTCTATGAGACTCATCTAGAATAAAAGTGCAGATTTAAAGCAAGTCTCTAAAAATGCCAATGGCTTGCTCTTGTTTTTATGGGCATACAAATTCACTGTAAACTGTATGTGGGGAGATAAAAGTCACTTACTGGATAAAGCACCTGACAAAGAGAGAAATATATGTAATCACAGTGCCTGCTGGTCAAGTCTGCACACGTGTGGTACTCACATGGTGCTGTTTTAGAAGAACAGAAAGAGATTCTAAACATAAATGTCAGTAAATGTATAAATTGATTTAGACAAAGATGGAAAATCAAGTCCCTAGAGAACGATTCTTTCCATCTAAGAAACTCTATTGTGTCAATTTGTAGGAAAATATAGAAAAACTTAAACAAAACCTTGACTTGAACCTTACATTTTATCAGCAATTGAAACCAAAATTGAAATATGCACCCAAGATGTGTCAAAGACCTGACCAAAAGACAAATTCTCTGAGATTTAGGGCTTTACATTACATTAAAGAATTCTCAAAACTGCCAATAAAAGAATGATTTTTTAAAAAAAGATGAACTGAACTGGAAATGACTAGATTTGAACCATTATTTCTGTTTACAATCATAAATCACACATGGGACATAGTACCACAGGTTGAACTTTATATACTCTTATTACTCAGTTTTACCCATCGCAGTTGAGAGTGGGCCTTTCGCAAGGAAGAAAATGAGAACCAGGAAAGACACCACACCATCCCCACTAGGAAGAGGAAAACCAAAAGCAAGGTGAGACAGCACCACACCTCTACCAGGATGGAAGGAAAGGCACAACACTGATACCCATTCCTGCAAATGTTCAGAGCAACTGTACAGTTATGTGTTACCAACTAAAGTGCAAAGCACTGTGGTTATTCTGGAAGCCAGTGTGTCAATAGCTTGTGAAGAAAACACTGCCATCAGACCTGTAACTGCACTGTGTACTAAGCTCACATAAACAATACATTGATTGACACAAAAGCCTGCACATAAACTTTATTCACAGTAACCCAAGGTGCGCACCACAGATGAGTTTCAGCTCGTGAATGTCAGGATAAACTGTAGCAGATGTTTAGTGAGTAAGATTAGGGAGTGACAGGAAGGTGACAAACAATTCATACATAAAACAGCTTGACTGGGTTGCTAGTGTTTTGTGTGAAAGACAATCTTGTAAGGTTGCATGTACATGATTACAATTCTATACTATTGTTGTGTCCTCAAAATTGTGGAAACAGCACACACAAAAGGATGAGAATTAGAACAGAAAGTTTGAGAAGGGTAAGTGGTGTGACTTTCTGTGGGCAATAAGACGATGATGAAATTCTTTCTCTTTCAGGGTTATCAGCACTGACCATTTCTTGGCTGTGATTTTTATCAACAGTTTTGTAAGACAAAATAGATAACAAAGTATATTGGATGTCTGTATTATTTCTTAAAACTGCACATTATTCAAAAAATCATCTCAAAATTTAAAAGTGTCAAAAAGTTAAATATATAATTTTCAAACAATATAAAATCAATTTGTGTTAAATATTACTTTAATGCCAATTATGAAGTGATCAAGTAAGGTGGTAGGTTGGATAAAAGGTAATAATAAAAATATACAAATACATACACATATACACACATGCAGACACCAAAACATAGACATAAACACACAATTACATACACTCATACACATATATACACACATATGAACAAATACATCCACATACACACACACACACATATATATATATACATATACATAAACACATACCCATAAACCCAAACACAAAAATCACATACAAACATACATCTATTTATCTATCTATCTATCTGTCTATATATATAAATACATCCACACATGTAAACATATACACACAAATATATATAAATACACACATGTACATATACATCTAAACATATGCACATTTAAATAATTTATATCCATTCTTATATATATAAGCAATACATATGCACACATATATATACATATACATACACATAAGACATATATTCACATGCACACATGTATACACATTCTTTTCTATTTACTGCTTTCTATCTTTTCTTTGTAAAGACAGGGTGGCATCAAAATGACAGTCCTTCTGTCTCAGCCTCTCTAATACAGGCATGTGCCACTCTGCTTTGCTGACACAAACATATGGGTGGTTGTGAATAGCAAATAAAATCTTTATTAATATAAAATGGAAAATTTCCTGCAAAAAAGTAATGGATTGCATTTTATTCAGTTCTTTCTACAGAACAAAAGAATGGAAGTCAGTTATCTGTCATGCATATGCCATGAATTCAGACGTCATGAGGACTAGCTACCTGACATTGGGGATCACTCCACTTGTTATTTTTCTGCATTTATGTTGTCTCTAGAAAGTTGCAACCTTTATAAAGTTATACCTATAGCAAAATACACTCTCCTAGGTCCATCTTTAAACAATCCAGGAATCTCCAGGCATTGTTGTGCCAAATCCAGCACTGGGTAAAACACCAATGGATGACTTAACCTATATTTGCAGAAGTGTTTAGCAGACACACATGTGGAGAACTTTTGGTGTGTTGTTTGAGAGTAAGATATGATTAAGCCAAAGCATAGTTGTCTCATTAGCAATTCCGTCTTCTCTCTCTCTCTCTCTCTCTCTCTCTCTCTCTCTCTCTCTCTCTCTCTCTCTCTCTCTCTCTCTCTGTCTCTGTCTCTCTCTCTCTCTGTCTCTCTCTCTGTCTCTCTCTCTCTCTCTGTCTCTCTCTCTCTCCTCTCTGTCTCTCTCTTTCTTCAGCATTATGGAACAGGAAAATGGCTTCTGATAAGACTAACAAAAAAGTATTTGCAATAAAAAAGAAGCAACAGCTTAAGAAGTGGCTCAGTGGTTAAGAGCACTGGCTGCTCTTCCAGAGGTCCTGAGTTCAATTCCCAGCAACCACATGGTGGCTCATAACCATCTATAATGAGATCTGGCACCTGGTGTATCTGAAAACAGCAACAGAGTACTCATTTATTTATTTTATAAATAAAATCTTAAGAAAACAAAATGTAACATAAAAAGAAAAACTTATTTAAATAAAAGGAAGAAACATCTGACTCATAGCTGCAATGAGAAAATGGCAAAGTAATCTGTTGAGAAAGGGTCTTGCTGTAGAGCTGAAGTTACCGTGTAACTCAGAATTTTCCTTCTTCAGCTTCTCATGAACTAGGATTGCAAAGTGCTCCATTCTATTCAGTTCTCAAATTGATATAAACTCCCTTTTAATTATATAAAGATTGCAAAAGTCAGTTTGCTGATCCAGAAAGATTAATAATATAGCCAAACACCTCAGTTAGAGGAAAACAAGCAACAAAAACTCCCTTGCTATTTTGAGAGCTGCTCAGAATGACTCATGTTCCTTAACCTCATGACATACGAACTTGACGGATTGACTGATACCATGTTCTAATCACTGTTGGTGAGCAATGGCATTAAATATGAAACTACATCGCTGGCATCTAGAATATGTGGACAGAAATGCTGGGCTGTATTTCACATCCTTAAGAGAATATGCTTCTTACATCTCTCAAACTCCAAGTAAGCTTTTTTTTTGTTCCATAGAAACAAATTTCTGCTTTTATATTTAAAATCGTCTTGCATAAAATGTCAACTCAAAAGAGAATGCAAGACAACTCAAACCAAAACAATTTAGTTTGTTATTTTCCTATTGTTTGTAGGGATTTTATTAATGTAAGGACTCTGACTCTAAGACACATTTTGAAAACCTTTCTTTCACAGTGTATAATAAATAAAATGCCACTCAGAAAAAAATTATCTGAAAATTAAATTCAATTGCTTTCGACATCTAATGAGGGCTCACCAGCCACAGTGATGATTTCATACATTCCTTTATGTCACAGATCTTGTGTCTGGAATACTGGCTTGATGCCTTCATTGTCTTTGGAATGTGGAAACTCTCAGAAGCTGCTGCTTGTGAAGGAAAACGAGCCACAATGTTTCAGGAATGGCAGGAGGTTACGCACAACACAGATGGAGTAATCAGATGGATGGCCACAGGCCTCTCCTTTGTTGTTCTTGGTAAACTTGGTATTTTATCATTCTCTCGGCTTGTTTTTGGATTAAAAAATTGCTTACATACTGTCGGGAGATAGATTGGAGAATGCCCATCACTGATATTTCCTGCTCAAAGAAAAGGGAAACTGTTTTAGTTTCATCTTGATGTATGCTCTCTATATCATGGGCTTACCTATGGAAATTCAGCTTCGAAAAGATTGGAGAACATAAAATACCAATTTTAATGATTTCTTCTAGGCTATGCAGCTAGGAGCTTCTACAATTTTCCTTTCAAGTTGTGCCACTGAGGCCCTGTAGAAATTAGTTTCTTCACAGATGCCATGGTTTGAATGTGCCTCCAAAGTTTTCATGCTGAGAAACTCATCTCCAGTTGGGAGTACTGAGAGCTGGATCCCTACAGAGTTTGGATCATGACTCCTACAGTGAGGGGCTGAGTCTCTGTCACTCTCCCAGGAACATGTTCCCTACTGGACAAGTGAACTGGCTACTAAAGGGAGTTGGGCCTTCTCTTCTCTGGGACTTCTGCCTGAGTCCTTGGACGACATTGCCAGAAGGTCCTTACCTGGTATGATCTCCTTGTCTTTGAGCTTCCTATGTTCTAGTGGAATTCTAGTGGTAAGAAATAAACCCTTCATCTTTACAAATTCCCCAGGCTTAGGGACCATGGTCTAGCAGAAAAAGGAGCCAAAATAAAACTCAATTTTATCTGTTCCCAGGCTGCTGAATACCAGAAGTTACTCAAGGTTAAGATTTTATCTAATCTTATTGACTCAAGGCTAATGCTGGGGTTTGAGGTAGGTTGTGGGGCTGTTGGAAGCTCAGCTGGGATAAACCAGAGCTAAGAAGTTGAGTCTCGAAGTGAATGCTTAAAGCAACAAACCAAACTCGAAAGAAGTAAGTCTTTAATCATTTCCACAGATACTGTATGCGAGAAGTCAGAAAGACAGACCATGTTCCTGTCTTCTCTGTCATGTCTATCACAGAAACACTCGAATGGAGGGTCTCTGGAACAGCACAGTCACAGGGTCCTTTTACTGAGGAAGGCACCTAAATTATAGGCTCATGAGGTTTGTGCCTCTGAGGTTGTGGAGAACTAAGAAAGGACACTAGACACAGGAAACTGTGAGCACTGAAAAAGACTGGAAAAGTGTGTCCTGAAATGCTTCAGTCCAGAGCTTAAGTTCCCAAAAAAAATTGTTTTATTTTATTACAAACTATGTAATCTTAATATAGAGGACATAGCATTTCCAGTGGATAAAATGACAATGGCATTTTCAATAAAACAATCTATAGTTATCATTCATTTCCAACTAAAGCCCTAAAATAGTTGGATTTTTTTATAGATCTTGAAAAACGTATTATAAATTTAATGGAATGATATAGAATTTAAGATCCAAGAGATAAATTTGGTAAAATAGGAAACAAGTAATTTATCTTATCAGATAAATACTTTGTCCATGCTCTCAGTGAGATATTGCTGTGAGTAGTTGGTGAGGGCACATTATTGGACTGATGATGGAATGCTGATGAGAGTGAACTATGTGTGTGTGCCAGCATGTATACACATTTTCTTTTAATAATTATTGTGAACAGAAACAGGCAAACTAAAACTATATTATTATGAGAGATGCGAAAAAATGATTTCAAGTGGATTTAAAGTCTAATGAGAACAACACAAACTTCAAACTAATAGAAGATCCTGCGGCAAAGTCCCTTGATGGCTATAAAGCAAGGGAAAATTTCACAAACAAGACAAAACATACAATTCATAAAAAGGAAATGAGTGATAAATTGACCACGCTAAAATGAATACAGTCTGTGGAAAAAAGTACACAATGAACGAAATTTCAACCCGCAGCACAGACTGGCAGAAGATGTTAACAATGAACGTTGCCATGAACAGTTTGGGAGCCAAAATACATACGGCTTTCCTCCAAAACAATGAGAAAAGAAAAAATAATCAGATGGAAATTGGGCAAGAGATGAGTGAGCCAATCTAAGAAGGAGAACAGCAAATGCCAATAAACATGGAAAAGGCTACTTCATCCCCGGGCACATAGAGACCGTGTTCAGCACTGTGTGCCTTTTATCTTACCGAGAATAAAACAGAAAAACCAACAAGCCTCATTACTGCATATAGAAAGGAGGACAGAAAATGCACATTTATTAAGAGAGCAAGAAATGTATACACACACACACACACACACACACACACACACACACATTAATCATACGTACATGTGGCAGGTTACATAGTCACCTCAGTCAGTTCTGGCGATGACATTTATGAAATGGCAAGGTGCACAGGAACATTTATTATATATCTCAGCCAATGTATATGTATAGTGACTAAATTAGTTAAATTATTCTAAAAGTCTGAGTTTAATATAAATAGTGGTCGTCTTCATATTTCCTTTCTGTTGGTGTTGGTAAATTAACAATACTGATTGATTTTACTCTCGTTTATCAATAAGTCTTCTAAGCTGGTTCAATTAATCATAGCTATAAATCATAAGCTTAGTACTCATAATTTGATGGAGGTAGACCTTGTGGCTAGTTCATGGATCTTCTATTCTAAACAAACTAATGCTGAGAATAAATAGAAAAGCAATTTTTTAATGTCTTTTCTTTTTGGATCCTATCACACAACTTACATCATTGTTGGTATCTGATGTGGCTGTGTCTAGATAATTATAAAAACTGTAGAACCTATTCTCTCTCAGTCCCAAGCAACAGTGACTGAGTGCTCAGTGTTCTTTGGATATGTAACTTTGAATTTTTAGGTTGTTTGAGCATCCCTGTTTTCTTTATTGAAAGTTTTAGACCCATTAACCATTCTTGATACGTTCTGATAATCTGGCTTTGATGGTGTGGATCAGGTTATTAACTGACTCTGAACTTACTGTTTCTGGCACATAACATCAACTAAATACCAGAAAAACAACTTGCTCAATGGCAGGCTAATCCATAATGATCAAAAGTGCCCTAGAGGTTGTCTCCAAGTAAAGGTTGTCATAGCCTTCTGGAAAATAGGAAAGATATTGGAAGGCAAATTGGGCAAGTCTTCTATCATATGTCTGTTTATTTTCAATAAGGAGATGACACTAAGATTAGGGAATTAAAATTAGCATTCAGGTGATACTGGTGCCTTCTCAGGAAGGGTTTTAATTACCACTTATAATAATGTAGTATTTATGAAATGTTTACAGGAATCTGTGACTCATAATAAGTACCTTAGAAGGGTTTATTTATCAAATAAATATATCCTTACATACATTTTACAAAGTCATGGGGTCCTCTTACCAAGGAAGTATAATTTCTCTTTAGCCTGAATTATGTTTATAGTCATGAGTCTGGAATGTTCCAAACTGTTGATATTAAGTTGCCTTACAGTAATAGGTAAAGAATAACTACTTGATCAACAAATTTATCTAAAGGATAAACATGTGTCTGTCACTATTCCCAGATGACAGAAAGCAGACCTCACTCAGGCAGAAGACAGAAATAGCCACAATTGATGATTGGAAAGAAACTCATATTTTCACAAAATGTTGGGTTATTAACAAAGATCTAACCTTAAGCTTTTTCTCCATGCCTCAAAGCCTACTCTCTTCTGGTCTGAACTAGATATAAAACCATGGATTATTATTTTACCTTATGTCTTTATTTTCATACTTAATAAACTAAAGAAATTCTGGATAACTGTTTATTCATATGTATGTCAAGAATGTTACTAAGTTCCCATACACCCTACACTCTGCTGCTCTGATTTTATCCCAACCATGAGATAGAGAGTAGAGCTAATGACCTATTATAGTTCACAGTTTAATGTTCATGCTTTCCTGGGATCACGTTTAGTTTTTGTTTTTTTTTTTTTTTTTTTTTGTTTTGTTTTATTTTTTGTTGCTTGTTGTTTTGATTTTACCTAATTTCTCTTTTCTGTGTCAAGACACTGTGTTGTGTTACAAATCTATGCTACAAAACATGTTCCTTAGAGGATCTTATCTTGAATGCTTGGTCCCTATCTTGTGACACTATTTTGAAAAGCTTTGAAAACTTGAAATGATGGAACCTGGCTGCTGGAAATAGGTCACTAGGAAATGGCTTCTGGTTTCTGAAAATGGCCTGTTCTTGCTCTGCCTCTGTTCTGCTCTTGTTTTGTGGTCATGTTCTTGACCCTGTGGCTATAATCATTCATTATATTGTGTCTTCCTTACTATTGTGGAATGAAACCTCTTGAAAACCATGAGCTAAAATAAGGCACTGCTCACTTCAGTTGCTCTTGTCAGATATTTCACCATAGAAACACATCATAATTAATGCTTCATGGTCTGTCTGCCTATAGCATCTCCTAAGGCAACCCTAGGCATACAGCATAGAGTATCTTCTTATATCTTCTCCTCAAGTATCATCAGCCAATGACAGCCTTTGAGATTTTTTTTGGTTTTGGTGACCCTTAAATCACAGATAATCCTGACATGCGTTCGATTGACTTACTGTAGCCTCTCTCTATTAGACTTGAGGCAGAGTGTTGGGAGAGCTGAGAAAGCCCAGCAATGTCATTTTAAACCCATTACATTAATGCTATATATAAGAAACAAAGTTTATTGCTGAAGATGTTAAACTCTATCAGAAAGCCAAGGGAGCGACGTGTTTCTCAAATTAAACTTATTCTTTCTGCTTCCTGAAACATACCATATTATCTGAAACAATACCTAAGTATAACCTAACTCAGGGAGATGGTAGTTCACTTTCATGAGAGTTGTGCTAGTCATGGTGTTCTGCAGGAACAGAACACAAATGTATAGGCAATTTATTAGAGTGGCTGATGCTGCATTTCAGTTTGTTCAGTGATTGTCTACCTATGGGAAGTACAAGAATCTAGTAGTTATTCAGTTGATAAGGCTGAATGTCTTAGCTGGTCTTCAGTATATGCTAGAATCACAAAGAAGCCAGTTCTAATGCCAATGATGGAACAAACTTGCCCATGAGAGCTAGGATAAGCAGTGAGAGGTAGGACAAGCAGGTAAAGAGCAAAGGTTTCCTTTGTCCATGTTATTATATAGATGGGCACCAGAAGGTATGGCCCAGATTGAAGGTAGATCTTCCCATCCCAAAAGATCTGAATTAAAAGTGGATCTCCGCACCAAAATTATTTAATAAGAAAGATTCCTCACAGGAGAACCTACCATTTTACTTAATTCCAGATGTAGTCAAGTTGACAGTCAAGAATAGTCACTATAGTTGCCTCTCATTAGTCTATTTAATATTTATCTCTCTACACTCAAAAAATACCCATTTCAGCATTTCAGGTTACAGTTTTGTACCCACAGTATCAACTTATTTATTTAGTAATCACTTTAAATATCCATAATCATAAACACTTTATATTTCAGGTTAAAGCTCAATTTATATTATTTATTATTTTACTTTCTATATATCTATTTATTCATTTTTATGGATGCTTGTTTCATAGCCTATGTTATAATTCAACAGAACAGTTGTTATTTCAGTATATGTTGACTTTATCTCATCAGCAGATCTTGTTATTTTGGATGTATTTTCTTTCTTAGTACAAAGGTCAATCTTATTGTTAGTTCATTATGTCTTGACTTTATCACGTCAATGGATCTTGTTATTTTGGATATATTTTCTTTCTCAGTCCAGAGGTCACTTCTTTTGCAAATACTTCTTCTTGTTAATGAAGAACTGTGTTTTACTTCCACTTCTGGCTTCTGTGTATTTTCATTACCCCTGGATTTTCTTACCTTGTGGTTATCTTGTGAGTAGAACTATGAACACCTTCAGCTATACTAACATGTACCCCTATTAGTTGGTTCTATTGGTACTCTCTCTATTTCAACCTACTTATCAACATGACAGTGGCATTTTTCTATGTCACCAAGTACCATATGATTTATTCCGACCTAGTAAAAAGCCTGGTTCTTATTTTCCAAAAATATTTGATTCATAAGAAATTTTTAATTACACAGGTCAGACCCCTTTACACACACACACACACACACACACACACACACACACACACACACACACACACGTCACTAGATTTTGTTCAGAACCTTAGTTACATCCAGTGATCCTCAGATTCCATAGTTGATATTTCTAAAATTGTTTACATCACTGCTCATGTTTTGAGTTGTAAATATCTATGTATTTTTGAGAAATGCATCAACATTGCTCTTTGACACACATACTCTTTATTCTCTCTAATTTATAGGAATTACTAATAATTTTTGTCCTGATAAAACTTTGTTCCAGAATTTTGATACTTTCAAATGTCACAATAATGAAATAACAACATTTTTACTGATTATTACATATATAATATCTGAGTGATAGTTAAGAAATTTGCATTAATATACAGTATTCTACCACAAGGAAGAACCATTATTTGGGTAGCTATTTATTCATTGAGGAACTTGATAATTCTATCTATTATTGAGTGGTTATAAACTTGCTAATTCCATCTATTATTGAGTGGTTATAAACTTCTACTTGAAGTTATGTCTAGATACAGAACACACTTGCTGTCTTTGAGTTCAGTTTTCATTTGGAATGTAAAGACACAGAATAACAAACTTTTAAAACATTTTGATTTTGATAGCTAGTTGTTTGTTGTACATAAAACTCACCACAACACACTTGCAAAAGTTGCCGCTTGCATTTTACTTTTATAAATTTTATCACCATGAATTTCTTATTCACATCACGTGGCTCTTTGTCCTTAAATACTAAGAGAATTTAACATCTTTTTTTTCTCTGCAAGAATAATTATTTACATACCGATAAAGCTCTGATTTGATCATATCCTCTTCTTGTTAGCACTGGGCTTCCAAAGTTGTAGCATTGAGCATTCAGCACCATGGTCAGAGCCCCAAAGATAAAATATGTAAGGAACTACACAGAGGTAAAGTACAGAATTCCTGTCTCTCCTCTTCCTACCTAAGTCTGGCTTCCTGAAATCCAAAATGTGATGTGAGGGGTCAGTGCAGATGTTGTGCTTTACCCTGGTGGTTGCCATGGCTCAACAAGCATAGTCTAGTGATGTGATTTGTTTTCCCTTTTCATGGACTATTGTTCAGCTGCTTAGTTTTGAAGCTGGGGGCTTTAGATCATTTTCCTACTCTTTATTCTCATAGATATTTATAGCACATGTTTTTCAGAATAGAACTTCCAGGTAGGTAGAGAAATTAATCTTGACTATTTTGTATATATCAATGTGACATGTAATGTACTTGATTTGCATGACACTTCTGTGTTACAAGGTGTTGTCTTTATGTTATACATTAAAGTCCAAGGTACATGTAAATTAAGAGGAGTCATCCAACTGCCATTGAATAATGCAAAAGTGGTGTGTGGTCCCCAAGTGAACTATTCTTTTCTGTACTGTATACTTATGCCTCTCCTCAGCTCCTATACAAAACATGAAATTCCGGCAACCACAGGGCTGACAGGAGATGAAATAAAGCTTAGTAGTTGAAGTATTATAAGTTTCTCTTCTTTCACTTTCCATTTATGTACCTCAGTGAGGACTCACCATACATTGCTCACTTATAAGACAGACTTACAACCCAATCCTGACAAACAGCCAGCAGCCATAAAATAAAATCCAACCTGTACCAATCACAACTGCTTTATGACTTTTTGGTATTTTTTTTGAGAAAAAGGCTTTCTCTTCACATAGAATAAGCAGAAATACTAATGTTACACTGAGAGTTTACTTTCCCTTTTATCCTACAGGGAATGAGACTCCCTCCTGGACAAAGAGCAGGAAAGCAAGTAAGAGCAAGATTAAATCTTCTACTTGAAGTTATGTCTAGATACAAAAAATTTATGCCTGTATGTTCTCATTATTTTAAGCTAATACATTTCCAGTTAGTAAGATAAATAAGTAAAGATTACCTTTTGTTTGTTTGTTTCAACAGAAACACTGTTAGCCAATAGAAACCTATTCTATTGTGGTTTTGTGTCAGAAAAAGTAGAAAGTAAAAATGAGTTGTCTAAAGTTCTATAGTTAGTTTTGTTTGGAAGCTTAGCTGGGCCTGGCACACACTTCTTTGGAATCACACTTGGTAGAACGCTGTTTCACCAGTGCCCACCAATACACTGTTAATGTAGCACTTGGAACAAAACAGTTTATAAACTAATGGTGTTTAATGTAATTGTATGCTGCACAAAGACAAAAAAAAACTATTCTATACATGAATGTATGGATGCCTGATTTTGGCAAAGAAGAGTTGCTAATTTGGGTACCACAGTGATGTCCTGAATCAATTAATGTATTGACAATGATTCATAAAATATTGTTACTATTGCCTTGCGAGTTTGTTTACATTTCTTGACAGTTGTCATAGTTTGTTAATTTGTATGTTATAAGTTTATAAAGCTTGGTAAGGAATGACAGTAATATCCATGGTCACCATATCATCATAAGTGAGAGAAATATTTTCATATATACCGTCTATGTTAATGAAAAATGAAATAGTTGATGTGGTCAAGATATGCTTTAGAACCAGAGTTTGAGTATCATTGCTGTCTTTGAGTTAAGTTTTCATTTGGAATGTAAAGACACAGAATAACTTCAGTATATCAAAGTCTCTAGTCTCTTTTGACACTCAAGGGAATTCCTTAGCCATGGCCACCTTTAAAATCAAAAACTCAAAAGCTATATTCCCAATCTACAAAATATACATTTATCATTACAAAAAGAAGAATGGGAGGGAGGATAAAGCGGGAACATGAGAAACCAACAACACAAACACAAAATTCCTATTGGTTTGTGCCTGGTACTCAGTGCTTTCGTTTCAAAGGGATTAGAGGCTCTATGCCTTAAGGTTTTCTGCCAGAGATACACATTCATCTTTTGGGATAGTTTCACTCCATAGATTTTTTTTCTTTAGCAGATATCTCATAGCTATTACATCTCTAAAATTTAGGATCTCTACTGAAGCCCATAATTTATCATCATAGCTTCATGCAATGGTCTTTTACAGCTTCCTTGCAGCGGCCCAGCCCTGGTACATATTGCTCTGCCTCAATGGCTCTCTGAAACCACAGAACAATGCATAGCCTTCTTCACCCTCCCATCTTCCATGAAGCCTGAGCTACTACCATTGTACAGCAGGTGAAGTTTGGCAGAAAGCTTGAGTGGTCACTCACCCACATGGGCTACATATGCAGAAATGCTTGTTCACCATTGCTCTTTTAGAGGCAAATTCCTTAGTCCTTCTCTTCATAATTGGAAAGTCATTCTTAACAGTATCTTGCCCAAAGAGCACCTCCACCTTCCTCTGATGCAGAGCAGAGGAACATCTGTCAATGGAGGTGACCTATCTTAATAGTCATATCTTCTTTTGTAGTACATGCCTTGGGAGCAACATTAAGCTTTCTTGTGCTGTTTTTCTTTAAAAGATGTATATTTTGTATTTCAGTTTTACTCATTCTCTTTTTCCTTCCTAGATCTTTGTGTTACCAATAATAACTATACCACAGGCTATGAAGGTCATGTCTTGAAATTTGTCTCTGTCAAAGAAAAGTCCATTATTTTGAAATTTAGATCCAAGCAGGTTTTGAGGTCCCAGACAGAAGACAGGCAGATGATTTGATAAAGTATAATGTGAAAGCTCTCTAGATCAGTTACTATCAAAGTTCTTACTTTCCTTGGCGACCACATGAGCGTACCTGAAGGCACTACCTGAGTTCTTCTCAGTACTACTGGCTTCCAGTACTCCTACTACAATGGTCCATTAAATTCTGGTTATGCCATTCAACCACTTTACTAGTCCAAAGTTCTAACACCTTCAAGATGGTCGAACAAGATGGTCAGGCTCTGCATAGCAGTACCCCATTCTTGGCACTGTCTTCTGTCCCAATCAGTTTTCTGTTGGTATGATAAAATGCCAGAACCAAGTGCAACTGACACAGAAAGAGCTGAGTTTTCCTTATAGTTTCAAGGGCCATTCCTAGTGGCAGAAGAAACAGGACAGCAGACAACTGGAGTGGAATGGTAAGGGACCAAATCTCAGCAGCATGTAGGAAGCAGGGAAAGCAAGCAAGAAAGAGGCTAAGGCCATAAACTCCCAAAACCTAGCTACACACACAGTGAGGTACTTTTTCCACAAAGGCTGCTCTTTATACAGGTTCCATAATCTCTCAGTACAGTGCCACCAAATGGGGACTAACTGTTAAAGCATATAAGCATGTGGATAGCACCTCTTAAAACAATGTAATTCCCAATCAATAGAACATCGATGTAAATAGTTGCTGCATTGGAGGAAATATTAACAAGGAAATGTCAATACATATACAATATTGGGAAAATTCACTTAATACAAATGTATTTTATATCCAGAGTTGGTGACATTCACGAAGGTGGAATCCAGAGCATGGAAGACTGGATGGAAGTCACTGTGCTATTTTTTCAGAGGTGCTTGTAGGAGCCTAGCAGCCACCTGGAATGTAGTGAACTACTACAGCCAGCCTGGATTGTTCTGACAATCATGACTAGTTATACCCAGGGAATGAATAAAGGTCAGGCATCTAGAAGCAAATACAGAAAAGTTGGGTTCATGTGGGCTATGCAAACTGCAATGGAGCCACCCCAACTACCACAAAACCCCATTTGTTTATCATGTACAATGTAGGTGCATTGAGTTAAACAGTCTTGGTAGTATGTGTCTGTAGGCTGGCAACCTCAGGCTGTAGTCACCCCTAGAGGAGGAAGCTGAAATTGTTAGCTTCTGTATACATTGTCCTATACACATTTATAGACGTTCACACTTGGATAGAGAATGACTTTTATTTTTATGAGTCTGATCTTGGGGAAAGAGTCTGCCAGTGCTTCATGACTTAATTCCTTTGTCCTTGGCATGGCTGGCTTTTTCAATAATACTCATTCACTCATAACTTGGCTCCACTCAATCCTTACAGCAAAGACTAATCAGATTGCATGTAGTGGGTGCGGGATAGTGAGGGATGTGCTATTGATAATATATTATATTAGTTGAAGACTGATCTGAGGATATACTGTTTATCAAATAGGCAAATTTCTGATTATTATATTTGTGTTATTTCCTTTGATGCTCCTCAGTGAGCTGAGATGACTAGAAGAATATGTGTGATGGAAGACTGGAATCTTAAAAATAATTAATAATAATAATATTTATTACTTATTATATTTATATTTTCTTTCTGGTCATCAATAAGGCTACTTCCTATTTCTTTTGGAGATGACTGGAGACAATGGTCAGAAAATTGTATCTTTAATATTTTAACTTACAAACAATAATCATTTCTAGAAAGGAAAATCAGTTGCCATTCTCGGTTTATTAATGGCTTTCAAAATAATCTGCATCTAGGTTTTGTCTGTTGTATCTTCAGAATATAATTACTTAGCAGCTACTAAGGGGAGAGAAGACAGCAATGAGAATGTAGAATTCACTGTTTCCCTGTGAGGAAAGGTCTGCCAAGTGCTCCTGCCTGTTTCTGTCATCATGTTTCTCACTGAATCAAGGCTCTGATCTGTTCCTGTTTAACTTCCATTCCCGTATTATATCCATCTCAAGGCCACTTTGCTCCCTTTCTGAAAATCTTTTGCATGTATTTATCTCTCCCCATTGCCATTTCTTTACATTTCCTGATGCACAATTTCCTATTCTGACTTCTGAAGGCTAATTATCTTATACTTTTAATTTTTTCATTGGATTATTATTACCTTAAATGTAAGACTTTTAACTTATGTTGACTTTGTCATTATTTGAGATTTTAATTTCATTTTCTGTCATTGAACATGGTCTTCATAACAAATATGATCTTTTAAGAGCATGTGTGAGGTCTTATAAATCTGAAACCCCCATGTTTCACTTCATTCTTCCTCTTAACATTCTTTTCATACAGGTTGATTGCTCTGCTCATTTGAAATGTTCTCTAAAAAGTGTACATGTATGCATATGTATATATATGCATGCATTTATGTACATGTGTGAATTTGTATGTATGGAGTATGCATGTGTTTGTGCATTATGATTGTGTGTGCATGGTGTATGCATGTGTGCATTCATGAACATTCAAATGTGTGGAGATGTATGTGTGTGCACATATGTGTGCATATCCATGCATTCATGTGTGTACATGTATTTGTATGCATGTGTGTATATGTTTTCTGTGTGAATTTGTGTGATTGTATATGTATGGTGCATTTGAGTGTGTGCATATGCATAAATGTGTGTGTTTATGTGTTTGTATCTGTGTGGATGCATGTGTGTATGTATGTGCTTGCATGTGTGCCTGTGTGTGTATGTGTATATATGGGTGTGTGTGTGCATCTCTGTATAGATTATATTCCTGTGTGTACAGGTGATTTGTTTTTCCATGCTTGCACATGTGAAAGCCAGAAATTATTGTCAATTTTTTCAACTATTTCTTTTAGTTTTGTAACAGAATCTCTCAATAAATCCAGAAATCAATGATTCAGCTAGTCTGACTGGCTAGTAAAATTCCAGGATCTCCCTGCCTCTGGTTCCTGGGCACTGGTGTTGTTAACATCCCACCGACAGGTGGATTTTACATAGATTTAGGAATCTAAACTTAGGTTCACATGCTCATATGGTAAGCACTTTGCCCTTTAAGTCATCTCTCTAGACCCCTGGGCAGATTTTGTATAGAGAATATAAATTTCTTAACTGATTTGTGAAATATCTTGAGAACTCATGTAATAGATACTAATTGTCCTCAGATAAGATTCATGACTCCAGTTGCATATGTAGCAGAGGATAATATTGTCTGGCATTAATGGAAGGAGAGGTCTTTGGTCCAGTGAAGGCTCGTTTTCCCAGGGTAGGGGAATGCCAAGGTGCTGAGGTGGAGAGGGTAGTTGGGAGAGGGAGGCAAGGGGGGGGGGAGATGGTAATTGGGGGTGGGAAAGAGGAAAACATTTGAAATGTAAATACAGAGAATATCCAATAAAAAAGAAAAAAGTCTCATTAGTTCATTGCTTTTGCCATTGACTTCCTACTAGTTCTATAACGGCATTTGTCTCAAAGGTTACTTTAATCAAGTGTCATGAACTAAGATCATTTGCAACACACCTATAATAATTGTTGTGAAGATTTAGAATCATGTAGGAAACAAGCTTTTATGTTTCATATAAGCCAGGATTCAACCTAGATGGCAAAACTGCTACAGGTTTGAGGAGAAGACTTATTAAACAAAAGTCAGCCTCTCACATTGGAAGACATTGAAGAACTGAGGAGATGAAGAGGAGTTCTAAGATCATGGAGTCCACAAGCATTTCAGTGGTAAGAAAACTATCTCGAGACACCACATGACTCCATAGAAGCTCTGCTGATAAATGAGTCTGCAAAAAGTGATGCTTTTGAGGATGCCATGATAGGCCTTTATCTATGCATTCATTGTTTAACTCCATACAATAGCATACCATTTATATCACTGCCATGATTCATGCCCTACATGTTCCCTTCCTCCAATATTTATCTCTTTTCTTCTTATTTTATGACTGTTTTTCCCACACACACCCCCACACACACCCACCCCCCCACACAAACATGCGCACACACACACACAGCCCTACTGAGATCATCTATAGCCTTACTGATTTTATTAACTGTGCTGGTACACACATGTGTTTAGGGTCGAACATTTATGATTAAACTATTTATATCATCCTAGTTTTTTCTTGGGAATTACAAATTATCTCTCTCTCCCAACAGGCATTGATCACCTGTAGCTCTTCACCCTCGGGCAAGTAGATCATGTGGAATTTCCTCTGTTCATGTTCACATTCCAACTAGTATTGTTATCATGCTATTTGATCAAGCCTTCTTGTCTTGGTCTTCTGAGCTTTAAATGCTTTCAGCCTGTTCTTCTGCATTTTTTCTTGAGCCTTAGGTATAGGGGTTGCATTTGAGATTTATAAGTTGTAGCTGTGAACCCCCCAGTCACTTACTTTCTGCATTTTGACCAGTTATAGATCCCTCTAAAATCTCTATATGTTTCAAAACACATTTTTGAAGATGAGTGAGAGCTATGTTTAACCATGGGCATAATTATACATATATAAAACACAGGAGAAATTACATTGGATTAGAGGAACAGCCATGGAAAGTCTTTTCTCTAGTGTCTATGACCTCCCCAGAGGCTAGATTTAAAGTGCCGGCCATGAACTCTCTCCTGTTGAGCATGCTTTAGACCCAATTAAACATCTGTTGGATATCTCCAAAATAAAAGTGCACCATTGTTGGATAAAGGTATCCACCATTGCACCATGTGGATAACATACGGGTCCAAGCATTACTGTAGTTTGAAGGATTTATTCTTGACTGCTTTACTCCCTTGAGAGGTTATATAGTTCCTTCCAATACTATTATAAGCAACTGTAAGAGAGGAAGAGCTCTTATATTAATAAGTCATTCTTTTGTGTGAAGTCCTTTAAGAAAGTAAAATTTTGTAGTAAAAGATAAATAACTGGGAATAAAGAATTAGTGAACTAACCAAATTAATGTCTCTGTTGGGTTTCTCTTTCTTTTTCTTTTTTCCAACAATTTCAGCAGACATTGGACTTCCATTGAACCAACCCTGAGTGATAATCCAGATATAACACAGTGGTGAATCTCTGTCCTGGTGCTTCCATAATTGCCTACTGTGGTACAACCACTTTTATCTCTTGTGTCTTTGTTTGGGTTGTACTCCTAAGAGTTCCCTTGGTGGAAGTCTTGAAAATATATTACTTTACTTTATTATTCATTTTTTAACATTTATTTAATAATTCAGTCAGGTTTTAGTAGACCAGACAAGCAGGAGATGAGCTTTCCACAGCTCCTCATTCTTGCCAGGAAATCTCTGTGTTGGTTACATTTCTGTCTTAGTTTTCACTCTGGGTATTATTTTCCAGTTGGATGAATTCCTTCAGTTTCAAGTTAATGAACTTGAGAACCTTCCCTGTGTCTGCTCAGGACTTGAGTTTGCATCTTGCTTGGAAGACTATTTCTGATATCTCACACCTGCTTCTCTGTGGTCCCTGAAAATTGTCACAGTGAAGAAGAGGATGCTGTGCATTTTATTTGTTCATGACTCCATATTTTTCTCAAATGCACTATTTGGTGGGCTTGTGAGGAAATTCAATATTAGATGCTAAATTAACAGGTGTTGGAGTCACACCACTGAGGTGAAGTGATACTACAGAAAATAATGAATATTTTTATAACAATGATTCAAGTCTGTAAGAAATTTTAATTCCTATCAACAATGTGTAGATACTTTAATATCAATCTCAAAGTCATCTAAACTATGACCCTATCATTTACTTCTTCAACAAAAGTGGGATTAGCCCCATATTTTATTGTATTCACCTGTGACTTCTGAAACATTATTTTCTCCTTTCTACATCTATAAACAGTTCATGTCCTACATGTTATGACTGATTTTACTTCATTTATGTAGACTTCCAATTCCTAGGTTTCATATTTTAACCCATTTAAAAAACCTTGGCATATTTTCTCCCCATCTCCCCCTACACCTGATCCTTCACCCCTCCTTTGTTCCTCTCCCCCTCCTCTCTTCTGCCCAAGGTCTCCCGTGTGATTATTTTGTTTCTCCTTCTAAGTAGTTATGAAACATTCACACTTTGTTTTTCCTTATTCTGTAAGTTGTATCAAGGATATTCTGAGGTTTCCTCCCCCTAATATCCACTTATAATTTGAGTTATTTTGTGACTGTGTTACCTAACTCAGCATATTTTCTAGTCCCATTTATTTACCTGAAAATTCCATAAAGTCATTGTTTTTAAAGGCTGAGTAGTACTCTGTTGTGTAAAGATACCACATTTTCTGTATTCATTCCTCTGTTGAGGAATATCTGGGTTATTTCCAGCTTCTGGATATTATAAACAAGGCTGCTATGAACATAGTGGGGCATGTGTACAGAGGGTCAGGAATGAGAGCTCAGGAGTCAGGGTAGCCAATAGAAAGTCCCGGATGCCAGAAAAGCAAAAGGCCCTTGATCCTGTGAAGGCTTGATGCCCCAGCATAGGGGAATGATAGGGTGGTGAACTAGGAATGGGTGGATGAGTTGGAGAGTACCCTCAGAGAAGCAAGGGGAGGGGCTTAGAGGGGAAACTGAGAAGGTGAATAACATTTGAAATGTAAATAAATAAAGTAACCAATAATTTAAAAATCTGCTGTAGTCATATTGAGTACTTCATCATGGCTTCTAGTTTAGCATTTCCAAACACTACTGTTTTCATTTTTCCTATCTGTAAAGGAAAATATTGATGCTGTATCAAGTAAGCTAAAAACAGCATAGACTACTTGCTAATTATATGACATTTCAAAAATTATTCTTAAAGTGTAATTTATTTTCAATTGCGTCATCCAGTGTTTCCCAACATTTTTATCTAATAGTGCACTTTAAGAAAGGAAATGGCTCAAAAAATATTATTTTTGAGATGACTATTTTAGCTCAATGAATTATTTCTTGAGTGAGTCTTGAATACTTACAGGTCATTTACATTTCTTCAGGTTCCAACATCCCTATATAATGCTTTAAAAATGGAATATCCTTTCATAAATATTAAAACACACATGGAAAACTAATGATTCATCTCTCTCTGCCTTTGATTTTTTTTCACTTAGCAGGTCTTTGCTTAGTTTCTCTTTAATAAATTTATTCATTTTATGTACATTGTGATGTGCATTCTATGGTTCACATGTGAAAATTAGACAGCAGCTTGCAAGATTGTGTGTCTCTCCTCCCAATTATATGGAATCCAGGGATAGAACTTAGGTCACCAGATTTGGTGGCAAGTGCAACCTATTGAGCCACCTCACTGCCTGCCCCTCTGTTTCTTCATCATCTTCATTTCTTCTCTTTGTCACTGTTGCTGATGCCTTTCATCTGTCTTTAGGTCACGACATCAGCAAGATAGAAGAACTGTTGTGAGTGAATGGAACAGAAATCGAGCAGTAGGTCTCATCTGACGAGAGGGATGTCTTTGCATCTGTGGGTGGCCTGGGATTGTTATAAGTTATGATTAGTGGAAACACACCTGGACAGAAGCAGGAAAAATGAAGACAAATTAGAATCACTGGAAGGTTTAAAGCTCATGCTTCTGGGAACAGGACATACCAGAGGCCAGCTGCAAAGACTAGGATTGTAAGCCTTACTCACCAGTGCCCCCAATCTTGCTCCTGAAGAGTCAGTCACCATATGACACTGCTATGTTTTGAGGGTGAGTTTATTCCCTAGCAACACCAAGAGAAACAGTCCAAGGAGGCACAGTTTTGGACCTCTAAGATGTGGAACCTCTAAGGGTGCAGTGGTATAATCCCTTGCTACCCCTCCGACTTTTCCCATGGATGGATACCTGCATGAGTTCCTTCAACATAAGCTTCCCTATCACCCTGGGGGCATACAGGAAAAACCACAACTTGGGGAGGAAGGGTTTTATTTTGGCCTGGAAGTTGTACTTCATCATTGAGCGAAACCAAAGCAAACCGTTAAGACATGCATCAAATAAGAAACTATAGAGGAACACTGCTTATATTGTTTCCTTCCCTACCTACTGGCTTGCTCAGCTAGCTTTTGTATAGCACTCCCCTGCCTAGTGATGTTCTCCCATACTGGGCTAGACTCTCCTCCATCAATCATCAATCAAGGCAATCTCTCACATACATGACCCCGAGCCAATCTGACCAGGGGAAATCTTAAATTGACATTCTTTCTTCCCAGGTGATACTGGGTCATGTCAAGGTGACAGTCAAAGCTAACTAGCACATAGGCCTTAGATAGTACTGATGCTTATCTAGCACATCTGCAGATTCCCACTTCAGCGTAACTCCTAACTCAGAACTCAAGAGATGTACAATAAGGAGTTCATGGAGAATGGGAAAATTGATCCACAAAGTCAATGTGAGCAATTCAACCGTAAGCCAATGGCAGGATCTATTCTTACCCACAAATTTCCAGCAAGAGCCCACCACCAAATAGGCCAGGGCATAGTTAAGAATGATATTCCTACTTTACTATGCTGAGCCAGTGAAGAACATTCCACTATGGAACCATAAGGACCTAAAGAAGAGGAATTAGAAACTTGGGGAGTTGAATGTGTCTTGTTCAAGAGTCATAGCTACAGCCAGAATGACAAAATGAATGGAAATTCTGATTCCAAGTTCATTTTTTCTGCTATTTTCTCCTACAAGGATAATATTTTACAGTGGAAGTCTCATTGGACTACCATGCATCTGAACAATCCAACATCCAGGACACAATTTTATATATTCATGAGATAGAAATTCTTTTCTCTAGCCATCACTTCCTTTCCTTATCAATATACAAACGAGTGGCCTGGAGCCTAAGTTTTATTTGTTAGAGCCGAATTATCAACAAAACTAAAATGTCTAAAACTGTCTAGTCCAGATAGTCACAGTAGGCAGATCTCTGACATTTGGCAATGGAAAGGAGTAAAGCTTTGTTTGGTAGCAAGCCAGGGAGTATCTTGTTGCTTAGCCTTTGATCTCTGTCCATTAGGTACCAGTAGCAACTCCTAGTTGCAATTATCAACTGTCTGCAGATATTGACAAGCATTTCCCTTGGGCCTAGAAGTGGGAGCAGGAATGATTTGTCCCTAGTCAAGAATCACTAGTGTAGCAACCATTTCAAAGATAACCCCAAACACTTTTCTTGTCAAGTAATATCTGTACAGCAAAGGCTCTAATTTTTATCCAAGCTATAATAATTTCCACTGTCTGAATGTTACATCCTAACTTCATGTCAAGTTGTTTCTCTTTTATCTGAGCACAGGGCCTATTCTACAGTAGCATGTATACAGCCATGGGTTCCCCTAAGATTTTTGTTTTATTTATTTTACACTAGCTTTAGTGTTTAGATAATCTGTTCCCAGGAAAAGTTAAGAAGAGATCATGAAACAAACCTGGCTCTGTCCAGATTTCCAAAATAATGACGTGCCTATAAGATGACCTTTCTTTCCCACAGGTATGCTGGGGAACACTTTGGACCACGTGTTTCCCACTTTACATAAAGCCTTATTGTGGGACAGGACCATTGTGATGAAGAGTTGGCAGACACATCCAGTCCACTGATCCCAAGATACTTCCTTTATCTAGCCACAGCTTTGGATCTCTTTGGTGCCCTTACAAAGAGAGATCGGGGGAAAAAGAAAAGTCGTGTTTTCTCAGTTGATAACATAGGTACAGTACTGTTTATCTTTAGCCTCTCTCTTGACACGTAAGAGCTAGAAGATTCAGCACTGGAGATGTAAAGTTCTCTGGATTCTCTTCAAAATCTTTCCATTCTGACACTCGATTGGTACTTTAGTCTTTGAATCTTGTCCTTTCCTTTTGAATACCCTCTAATGACAATCCTGCTCAAGTGTGGAGATTCAGCAAAATGGCTTATGGGCTGTAGACGGAGCTGCACAGCTGTCCCCTGGCCTGTCTCTATCTTCATTCTCCCACTTGGGAACTGTAGTTTGGCTAAGCTGGCATGTTTGTTCCTCGGAACCCACCAACCTTTGTATCTGTTGGCAATTGGGTCTGAAAAATTCTCCTTCTCTCTTAACACCAGTTCTCCCTTGTCACCAGAAGAGTTGAAAATTAGAATCTCTAAGCTCCCTTAAGAAACTGACTCACCTGTCTAAGGCAAGTCACAGAAATTCATGTTAATGTAAGGACCTGAAATACTACAGACAGAGACAGGTCACATCCATGCACTGGATTTAAATTTATCTTTAAAATACATTTTTTGTACAACATATTCTGATTATGGTTTGCCATCTCTACCTCCTCGCACACCCAAATTTTGCACTCTACTTTTTCTCTCATTAGAAACCCAAAAAGCAAGTACTACTAGTAATAGTAGTAGTAGTAGTAGTAGTAGTAGTAGTAGTAGTAGTAGTAGTAGTACTAGTAGTGACAGTAATAGTAAACAATAATAAATAGATTTTTAAAAACCAAAAAAAGACAAAACCAGAAATAAAATTCCAATGCTATGAATGGGTCATATTTAATTTTGAGTTGTTGGCCAAAAAAGGTCCTATGAAAACCCTGACCTCAAATTCTAAATAAATGTAGTTTCAGACTGTGATCAGTGGAGAACATTTATGATTCTATGGTTTAAAGCCCCAAGGGTCCATCACCCTCAGGGTTCTGCTGTAAGTTTAAAGAAATAGCAAGCCAGACTCCTAAATCTGCCCTGGCTTTTCGTCATACTCTTCCTGTACAGAAAAGATGATCAATTTAAGCACAGGAAAAAAATTAGAGCCTTGTATATCCATAAAACCAGGAGACATTCGGAAATATAATTTAATCCTAACCTCCCCAGAACACTTCAGTGTGGCTATTAACAAGCCAATTCTTCAGCTACCTGCTTCTTGACCCCTCACTGAGACCATAGCACAGATCTCATACCAGGCGAAGGACAGAAGTATACCTGCAGGTAGTTATTAGCTCTCTGGATGTTTGCTTGGCTAACCTGGCATCTCAGCATTACAGTGTAAATGGTTATACTTCTTGTTCTTTGTAGAGTTCAGACTTCAGAAACAAAGCCAACAACTGTCTTAAGTCAAAAATTCTACTTCCGGTTCCTCATGTGTCACTTCCTTAATGGATGCCACTCTCTGGTTCTTGGCTTTTAGATGACGGTTTGTTCTAAACATAAATTAAATAAATAAGAGCTAACAAATCAGGTACATAATTTTTTTATCCACGTGTATAAGCACTTCTCTTACTCCAAAAATTTCTATCAGCTGCCTGTGTAATTTAGTTTTGGAACATATAAGTTATATATACATATCGGGGTGAAAGGATAACAATGATGGCAGCCTTACTTCATTTCCCACCTTCCCTTAAGCCACTTCTTCATTTGCATATATGCATATGCAAATTTTCCAATCTCTCTTTCTCCCTCCTATATCTTACTTCCTGTAATACTCCTTAAGGAAGTGGATTCAGTCTGGTAGAGCAGAATCAAATTCAAGTGTGTAACTTTAATTCTCAAATACTCCTACGGAAATTTCTAAACTAGCAAATTAAATTCTGTTAAAATTGTGAAAAAGAAACTTGAGAGTCATTTTTGTTAATCACAATATATGAGAAATGATGTTTCATTGCTACAATCATCAAAATCATAGAAGGTTTTGGAGTGTGTTGGTGGTAGAAACTATTCCTCCCAGGGGAAAGTAGTTCCCAGCTGATTTTTATATAAAGTAGTGGTTTTCAACCTTCCTAATGCTATGATATTTTAATCCAGTACCTCTTGTGGTGGTGACCCTCCAGCTGTAAAATTATTTTTGTAGCTACTTTACAACTGTGATTTTGCCACTGTTGTGGATGTAAATATCTTCATTTTCCAGCAGTATTAGGGAACACCCCTGTAAAAGGGTCATGTGAACTTCCAAAGGGCTGGAACCTTGCTGAGAGGTTGAGACCTGCTGATGTTACAGGGATTGCTTGAATTCTCTGGAGCTTTGGTTGTTGTTAGAGAGCATAGACTGGGGATTGACCATCTTACCTCCTGCATGCCAGGAAAGCACTCTCCCAGTAGGCTACAGTCTCTGCCCTTTAACACCCAATTTTCATCCCTTCCTTTCTGCCAGAGAACTGAGAGTTGCCATTAAGAGGCTTTAGGAACTGAGTGAATGTGATGGAGGAACTAGGTTCACTAAATAAGGCAATACTCTATCAAATCTCAGATTCGAGGACAGCGTTTGTCAGCTTGCGGATTGCAAACCCTTTGGGGGATACATAGACAACATCCCACACATTAGATATTTACATTATGTTTCCTAACAGTAGAAAACATAAAATAGCAATATGAATAGTTTTATGGTTGGGGCTCACCACAGCCTGAGGCCCCGTGTTAAAGCATTGCAGCGTTTGGAAGGTAAAAACATTACTCTTCCAGGAGATTGAAGTTTAGAGCAAAATAATGCAGAAGAAAGAAAGCAATACATCATTTAAAACTCAAGGTATTTTTGAGCTGGACTGTGAGATTTTATTTTACTTTCTTTTTGATATTACAGTTCTATGGTCACGTGATATACAATTCTAATCACCTGGCCACCAAGCAATAGATGCTTCATCTCACATTCAGTGATAACTGATATTAGTTGTAGTGGCCATGTGTATTTATTTCAGTTTTAAAGCCTTGCATCATGAATACCTGTTTACTGCAAGGCCTGGGGAGCTAGATTATTGAATATTTTGTTTGATTGGTTCATGACAGCTTGGAATGTTAGCAAAACAGACAAATGAAGAAAGCTTAAAATTTATTAGATGTTCTTGGTTTATTCTAGGTATAAAATAATAATTTTCCAGTTCATCTTTAAATAATGCCAAAACTCCTAAATGCTATAAATGATTTATGGTTATTCCACAATGCATATGATCCTCATTTAATGTGTCTTGAATGCTAAATTCTGAGCTCCAGAGGCATAAGAGGGTCCTATGTCTCTTTACACACAACTGTAGGTAAATAGAGAAGTGTAAACTCTAACTGAGAGTAAAAGATTTACTTAAGTCAATGGGATAAACTGAGTGGTTTGCAAGTATTTACAAGTGAAAGAAGTTAGTATTGTTTGTGGGAAATTATTTAGTGGTGATCTGGTTCATGAATTTTACTCTTCTGCTAAATTGGGACTCTTCCTGGAAATGGGGTGACCACACCTTACTCAACATTTTATTTGGCCATTCAGTCATTGCTCTCTGGTTGAGAGAAGATTCTATCCTGGGCTGAGAGCAGAGTGCTGCACATCAATGAAAGAGCCCTTTCTGGTATCCAGTGGCCACCTCCCCTCTGTTATGTTAAGGCGTGATGGAATCTGACACACTATATCACAATCCCAGGAGAGTCATATTGCTGAACAGTTGAAAGGTGTAAGGAACGGCTGCAGAGAAGAAAAGAATGGAGTGGTTGTTTGGTCAAACAGCAACACTAAGGTGACTATTCCTGTTGGGCTCCTAAAAGCTGTTTCATTCTGCCGTTGGTACTGAATTGAATGTGGGTCATGAAAGCACAGCCATCTTCCATTCCATTCACACAAATTGAAGTCATGGCCCAGCTCTTTGTTTATCTTCCATTCAAGCAGGGCAAACTCCTTTCCCTGCATGGCATGATTTCATTGAAACCTTATATTCTGCTAAGGACAAGACCACTCTCTTTCCTTCCTATTCTTTTAACAAAAATTTCACACCATTTCAGGCACCCTCTGGCAACAGGAAATATACAGGAAACCAAACTAAGTAATAAGAACAGCTTATAGTTGTTTGTTATGAGTTTTTTATTTATTGTTTATCATGAGTTTATTATGACTGAGGGATTCCTAAATTCTTTATGAGTACTAACCCAATTAATTTCCCGGAAAGGGAGATATGTTATTGCACCCATTTTGTAGGTAAGAAGGATAAAGTTTAATCACCAGCCCCTACAGTATAGTACCAAGTGTGCTGCCAGACTGTGATCATCTGGGCTAAAAAGGTTAACCCCTCCAAGCATTAACATCCCACCATCAAATGCCACTGATACATGTTGGACCGTGCTGAAAAGGCTGTACCTGTTTCATTTACATACAGTGTATTCCAGTACCCATGTTTCCCTTGTTGTATTGCATCATGTCTCCCAGCTTGCAACTACAGACTTGGGGGAATTTCCTCTAAACATATGTCACAGAAAGAGAAGACCGGGGACTTTACAAATATGCTTTTGTCATGTGTCATATCTGTACCCCCGTAGTCACTTTCAGAGATTTAAAATGGCATTGGTGAAGAGAAACCAGGTTAGGTGCTATGAGATCTGTAGAGAATCTGAATATTTCTTTTTCTTCCTTTGTGAGGAAGAAGCACTCTACTGTGTGATGATACAGCATCTCATTTTAGCCTCGCCCATCCCATACAGGAGCTGGATGAAGGGTCAGAGAGTGGAAAGCATAATTGGGAACTTTCTGTTAAGGAAATCTGAGTGAACTATGGGATGCCCCTCCCGGAACCTGCTAAATTCTTGGATCAATTTCTGCTAATGTGATAACTCCAGTGAGTGACATCAGAAAATGAAAACTTTAATGATCAAACAAATAAATTGATCTGCCCTAACCCACTAAGTTAAAGAAGCACATGGCCATTATGACAAAGACAAAGGCATGGTTAAGCAAGATGAACCTGACCTCTGCAGATTGTCCTGGCTGTCACCTGGTAGGATTTCACTTGCTGGCAGCAAATACAACAGAGGGACATAATGTGTCTTGTTCTCCAGAGTGAGAAGCCACTATCCTGATGGCACATGAACCAGATTAGAGTATCTCTGTCCAGAAACTAGAGGTGTTTCCCTTTTATTGGAATAAACACTTTACATAAAGTTTTGTTTTACCTGCATGGAATATTTCTGTCAAAACCCCCACCGAATGGGAATGGGTGCGGTTCTTAACTTTCGAGTTATGACCCTTTTGACAAACCTCTTTCTAAAATATTTACATTACAGTTCATAACAGTAGCAACATTACAGCTATGAAGTAGCCATGAAGTAATTTGATGGCTGGCCTCACCATGTCATGAGGAACCTGTATGGAAGTATCTGAGCCTTCGGACGGCTGAGTACCACTCACTGTTTTGAAGGCAGCGGGGTTCACCCACTATGATTCTGCTCGTTCCAACCATGGAACTCGCGTCACATGAAATGAAAATCTCCATCTCATCAGTGAGTCTGAGTTTATAAAACCCACTCCTTTTTACCCTGTCTCTTCTAGCCTTCGGTGACTGCCCCAAAGTGACTAGACTGTGTAACTTGCCAGACTGATGGGTTTGTACATGCCCTCAAACAGCATCTAATATATAATACTATTTTTCCCATAACCAGGATCCAGGGGTTCAGGGATGAGGATGCAGGTATGAAAATGAGAGGTCCCTGATAATTATCACCTCACATTGTAATGACTTTAGGCTATGACCAGTACAGTTCTTGTATGAACAGGACAAGAGCTTCCATCTGCTCAAGAACACAGTGATGGTGATTCCACTCAACCAGAATCAGCCTCACCAATGTTGGTTCATTTCATTCTTTTGGTTTTTATCATTCTGGTAGATGTGAAGTGATAGTATTGAAGTTAACTGTGTATTACTCAATGCAATTAAATTTCCATATGGTTCAATCTTATAATTAAGACTTGAGGGTGGTCGTAGACCATGCTCAGCTATGCCGCTAGGCAGAATACCTACATATGGCTTCTTCATTATGGCAGACTCAGATCAGCCAGGTGTTTTTCACGGTTCCCTCAGAATGAAGGAACACTTCAAAAGGTACAGCAACAGACCTTTTGCAGACCTGTCCACAAAAGTGAATTAAATTCATTTCAACTATGTTCTTTGTTTGCTTGGTTGTCTGGTTGCTTTTGTCTTGTTTTCTTGTTGTTTTGCAACAAATGCATCACTGAGTCAGAAGCAGGTTCAAGGAAGAAAAATAATCTCCTCCTTTGAAAAATTGTCAGGGACTTTGTACATATGTTTAAAATCTATTTCACAAAGTAATCTGGTGTCCAGATTCCTTGAAGTGGGTTTTGAAATGAGATCAGGTTTGAGCCTTTTTTCATCCCTTATTGCTTATATGGACTTTACTGCATTAATAACGTGCTATGGTCCTCTGGCCTTCCCTTCGGATGATATCTAACTTGTGCAAGGTGATGATGTTTGTGTGAGATTTCTCTCATGGTGCCAGGGCTCGGTTAACACAAAAAGGAAGAGTTCCTGCCTCTACCACTAATTCATCCCCTTATATAATTTATTGACTACAATCCAAAGTCACATTAGTGTCTCATTTGTAGCTTAACTTGTTTTGTCCTTAAAAGGTAGTAGATTCCCTTCAAGGTTTATGTATTTATGCCAAAAGAAAACAAACAATAATATAATAGTCCTCTAAGAAACATTGGTATTAATTACTAAGGAGCTCTTCAGTCTCTTTCCTGGTTTTGCTTTATAATATATGTAGTATAGGCTATAGAATATAATAAAATATAATTATATAACATATATATGTTATATAATTATATATATAGAGAGAGGCAGGCACTTACTTAAGCAAGGAGTAAAACCTCTATGGTCAAACCAGAAGTTTGGGTTGTTCTTTTCTGATGAGACTTTCTCATTTTTATCTGACCTAGGGAAAGGAAAGTTCATTATATTTAGTCAAAAATTTTATTGCATCAGAGCAAGAATAATCTATTATTTGGAATCTTTCTCACACAAAGAATTCAGCTGAATGAACAAGTCTAATTTAAGAAACAACAGCATACAGAAGACAAAAGCCAGAGATGCTCTTGACGTGATACAAAATAGCCCATGTGGAAATCATTCCCACTGAAAAATTTCACATGTTATGGATGAAAACATTCTTCTGCAGATTTGGGAGGAATGCTGGGCATCTCCGCACACTGCCTCTGAGCATCTGTCAATTGGAGAAGTTAACTTTACTGTTCTTTTGATGAGACAAAGATAAAAAATCAAGTCCCTGGTGATTTTATAGGGGCACAAGCTGCCTGTGTCTTTGGCTATCCCTTACACCCATTTGCTGTTGAGACACACTTGATTGAAGGCAGACGGTGTCTCCTTGGCATTGCCCACCGAGTACACATTTCTCAGAGAACTCTGTGGTTAAAAAGAGGTGCCCAGCTTTTCTGTCCCTCATAAGTGATGGACAGACAGATTCTTGATGATTTTTCAGGATATTTTTCTGGAATCTAATTTAATAGACAACAGGTATCCACAAGTCATGCTGTGAGGGTGTGTCCCTCCGCTCCCCAAAGGGTCGCCACTCTTATTTAAAGTATCATGTTGCCTTTCCACTCTTGCCTTGAAAATTTAAGAGGTAGTTATCATAAAATCTCAATTTCCAGCTTCTGGCTCTACTTCCATATAATGACAAATAAGTGTTTTTTACAACTATTTGCTGACTGCCCTGGGCTATTTCTGAGCAGATGGAATCCTGTCCTGAGAACTGGGGAAGCAGTTTTCTTGTTTCCTTTTGAGAAGGGAAAGTAGAGAGTTTTCAATGGAGCAACACAGCTAAGCAGGCATGGGTTTGTTTGGAATAACGGAATTTATTCAGCTCCCATTAAGAATATCTAATTATAAATAATTACACAAAACCGACTTAATTTCATCTTCTTGAACTTTATTATAGCAACAAACTCAACCATATGCATTTTGTTAAATAGACCAGTGCACTGTAAAGGGGAAAAAACACTTAACAAGATTGATCTGACTTGCATGGGAAAGGGGGGATTAACAATAATTGAGCATGTTCTGCTGCATCATTTCCCATTCCATTAGAGCTGAAACATAAGTAGGTGTTTCAAAAAAAATGAGTTCACAGTAACGAATTAGCTTGGTTTTAATAGATGCTTCTGCCCTCTTTAGGAGTTAATGCCAGAAATAGGCAAACAATTTGTTTTAGTATTGAGCTAATTTTTAAACATGTAAGAAATTACATGATTAAGGCTAACTGCTGATGAGTGACTGTATTAATAAGAATTGATATTAATTTTTCTCAGCAGCCCATAAATGCATAAGGATGTAGACCCTTTCCCTCTGAAGATGAAAAATGTGCTCCACACAGTGGTTATTCTTCAAAACCATATTCACCTCATTTGGAAAACCTAAAAGGTTTTATTATATTTATGCCTAAAAAAAGAATGCATTTCCCATGCAAAAATCCAGATGCAACAAATGTAAGGTAAGAATCTAGATGTCACTGGTGGCCCTGCCTCAGACGAAATGACACTATTTACTTTCTGATGCAGCACCCTCCGATGTGCTTTTAATGTGTGAATATTATTTTATGTAATTGGTAATAAACCATGTTATACCTCTAGAAGGAGAATAAATGATATTTATTCTTAAGACTATATCTGAAAACTAGCTAGAAGACTTGCTATCCCCATTCACCTTTATTGAGCCAGCTTCTTGACTTTAAAAAATAATTAAAATATAGTTGCATAAATTTTTCCCTCTTTATTCTACTTCAAGAACCTTCCTGGAACCCTTCATTCACCTTTTTCCCTGCCCCAAACACTGGAGTTGAAAGCCCTCTTTTCCTTGGCTTTTATTGTTTTACATAAACACATATATTGATGCATTTGTGAGCATACACACACATACATATACACACATACATACACACACAAATATATAAGCATAAATATATAAATATAAACAGACTCATCTGAGTCTGTTTTTTTTTGTGAGTACATGGTTTTCAACTGAACATTTCAAATTAGATAATCAGTCTGGGTTTTGTTTTTGGTCAAATACCAGACGACTGTAGTTATTAGTACTCATTTTTGAAGCTTATACCTGATTCCATTAGTCTAAATGTCTGTTATATGCCAGTTCCTTGGTTTTGAACTTAAATAGGTAGAATCATATATGACTTATTTTTTTTTTTTTTGGTTTGGCTTATACTGCATAATATTTAAAATGTAAGCTTTACTCACATTGTTACATGTCATTGCAACTTTCATGATTTCATTGATGTTTATGAGGACAATATATACAAATGTACCATATGTTACCATTTTCTAGATGATCTATTCACACCTCTACTATTAAAATATTTCTTGCCTTATATAGTAAATATGGATATGTCTCTATTCAGATAATCAGGAGGGGTAAGACTGGTGACTTGTATGAACATTCACATGTTAAGCTTTTAGTACCTGCTGTAAAAAATATTTTTCCAAATGCCACTATCATACACATTCTCTAGCAAAATATGTTTCCTTTGTTCTTATTCTTTGATATTGCTTTATATCAAATAGTGTTTTTTTTAAGTCAATGATATTCCATTTTTACATGGATAGCCTACATTTCATACCCTATAATATATCCTGTAGACCTTTCCATCTCAATAACGGAAGAGCTCATCATTGAAAGTTAATGCGTAATAATGTTTTGGGCAGTGTATTTAAATATACATAGCCAAATGCTTGTTAATCAAATTTCTACAGATTTAATTCCTTTGTTCTTATTTATTTATTTATTTTTGCTTTTAAATAAGGATATATAATTGTGTGTTAATCTAAATTTTCATTGTTTACAACAAATAAAATCACTCTATTTGGACCTGTTCTGTAACACACGGTCTACAAATTTGCAAAATGTAGTACCGATTAATCACACTATTATCCTATTTCTGTTTTTTATTATGAATTAGGTTTGTTAATGAAAATCACGTGTAAGAATATTGGATTATTTAAAAATCTTTCATCATTTACCTTAAATGAACTCTCAAAACTCTTTCTGTTTGATCAAATTTTCCTGCCCTACTCACTGCCTCTTTTAAATCTTTGTTCTTGAACTTTGAAATCTGCCCACTGCCAAACAAAAGCTCAGTGTGTGCTTGCACACTAGTGCACACACTCCTGGCTCATTCATTTCTGTGAAAATAGAGAAGCTGACCCTGCTCACTCCCTGTTTTAGGTTAGTTTTAGTCAGCCTTTGCAGGCTTCTGCCTCCTCTCTTTGTGCTTCTAATTTTTTTTTCTTCTTTTCTGAGTCCATTTATGTTGGCAGGATTCCAAATATACTCAACCCTTTGGGTCTGGTAAATTCTTTCCCTTTTGAATGTCCTCTTCTGATCCCATCTAGTTGTATCTTCTACCATCTTTCACATCATCTTCTCTAAGATTTGTTATTTCCCCATCTTTGTGTTGTCGTGGTGGTTTTTTCAATTCTTCTGGCATCAAAACCTCAAGATCCATCAGTAAGCTCATATCTATATTAGGATGATCAACTTGGCTTTCTTTAATTTTGAAACTCTTTGTCAAATGATATTTGGTGACATTTATCAAATAGCTCAAAAATAATAACAATCTAAATTATTTTACAGAAAAGAAAATAATAGACTTAATTAGAAGCTTTGGTGTGTATTCGTGATTCCATATTGTGTTTCTTTCTCTGCTCCCAAAAGCACATACCTGTATTATGATGAGCTGAATCCACAAAAATCATCTAGTGTGGTGCCTTATCTGCAGATCAGTGAGATCTACTGTTCAAGTCATTGTTGTTTATTTTTCCTCAAATAGCAATGTATCTCCCAAACTACATATTTTGCATATGGAAAATGGGTCCATGGCTGTGCTGTATTTATTCATTATTTTAGCTATCAATGCCTGATAGCTAAATGTAAGAAAAATAAAGCTACTCACCATCTTTTGTGTCCTTAGCTTCCATAGCTTGTGTGTGTCTAAGATTTTGAGTTTATGAAAATCTCCTCTTAAAAGTTGTCCTTGACATTCAAAGTAGGTCAAGCACTATTTTTTTTCTTACCATACCACTCTCTTTTTTTCTCTTATATTCTTGACCTAGTATATATATATAGTATAAAACATATTAACTATATTAGAATACTCACACATTGTGTGTGTGTGTGTGTGTGTGTGTGTGTGTGTGTGTGTAGAAATTTCTCCTATTTAATCAATTTAGTGTTGTTTCTGGGTAAGAATGACCTCTTAGGCTTGAATAACTTGCTAGGGAGCAAGGGCCTCATCGTTGGAGAAAACTGAAACGTTCTCTCTCAACATCCATTAATTTCCATTTGTTCTTCATCTAAGAGATACTTTTATATTACTTTTCTCCATCCATGTTGGAATGTCAACAAATGTTGCCATATTCAGGTCTGGTTTATGTGAATATACTCTTGAGATTTCTTTCATGGATAAATTTCCCTTATTATGTATAAAAGACATTATCTTGCAGCAGACATTCTGGTTCTTTTTCTCTAACAATCTTTCTGCTCTCTTTTACATAATGTTTCCTGATCCTTATTTGTAGGGTTTGTGTCCCAGATGAGTTATTTGGCTTTAGAAACCCCAGTTCTCTCTCCAGTTTGACAGATTGTATATTTCTGTAGTGGTCCCTGCCTGTTGCAGGTTTTTTTTTTTTTTTTTATTGAGGGGTGTGAGTTATTTGTAGCTACATGTATAAGGAGTTACAATGAAGTTAGGAAATATACTGGTTTAGAAAAGCAGCTGTAGTAAGATTTTTTTAATGTCTAAGACCTTAGCAGCCAAGTATAATGGGTAGGATTATATAGTACCAGGCATGAACATTCTGGTATTGAGCATTTCTTAAGTCTAATTAGACAGATGTTGATTATCCATAAGATACAAGTGGCACTATTGCACCATTGGGGAATTCTTTTTGTGCAGGTCATTGGTGTGGTTTGTAACTTACTTCTACAGGTGAATAGTGTGTTGGTTTCTCTTCTTCTGTAGCACCTTCATGTAGAAGACTGGATTTCAAAGGAGTTAACATCCTGCTCCACAGATAGCTGCTCATGGATAGAAGTAGAGTTAGAGAGGTGGGTAATAAAACACATGTGCTATGGGAGTGAGATGGGATAGAGGCGGTATACTGGGAGAGGGAGAGTAAGGCCGAGGAAATCAGGGAAAGGAAAGATTATCTTATGTTTGAGTATTTATGTAAGTTTGAATAAAGTTATGGCACTTGGGACAATGATTTCCCCTCCATAAGTGCTATAGACTACCAAAATCCCTAGCACCAGGCATGGGTGACCTCTGTTTAAGTTGTTCCTTAGGGAGGTTGAAAACTCTACAAATAATAGAAACTCTTGCTGTTGCCTTTTGTTGCTTCTTAGAACTGGACACTAAGACCTTATTACTGAAGACTCCACTTTTGAGACAAGACTTGCGATCTTTTTTTCCACCAGTTCTATAGCTCCAGTCTTGCATGTTTGACACCATTTGACCACTCTTGGGATTCATGATTAAAGGATTCTCCTTGCCTTTTCTCTCTTTTCTGCCCACAGACTTTGAATAGAAATGATTGATTAAAAAATAATTTCCAGGAAGGGTGTATGATTTAAACAATAGAGATGTTCTTTATACTTTGATATACATTGACAACCTGCTACACTTTAACTTTATTTTTTCCCTTGAAACCAATGATATTGTTTATTTTTAATTTTATTTTTTTAGATAAGTATTTCTTTTACATGTTTACCAAGGTAGAAATTTTATATAACTATTGTTTATACTGTTTGATTTAATTGCTAGTGATCTGAACATCTTTATGACTTTTGTACAATAAACCTGTATAAAATTTATCTTTCTGTTAGAGAATATAAAATTAAAATCTTTAATAATTTGTAGAATTCCTTTAATGTTAGTGTAATAAAATTTTCCTCACTATATATGCTGTATTTTCTTATTCTGTTATCTGAATTTGCATATGTCATTTTGTAATTTTTTTATTCATTCAAGAGGTATTTACTACATTCCCTTTATTTGTTTGAAAAAACTCATGTACTAGACAAACATAATGACAATACACAAAATATCAAACCAATGCACTATAGCTGATGCCAAGAAGTGCTTACTGGCAAGATCCTGATATGGATGCCTCCTCAGAGACTCTGACAGAGTCATCCTGATACAGATGAGGATGCTTGCAGATAGCCATCAGACTGAACATGGGGACCCCAGTGAAAGAGCTAAACCAAGGACTGAAGGAGCTGAAAGGGTTTGTAACCTCATGGGAAGAACAACATTATCAACCAACCAAACCCTCCACAGCTCCTAGAGACTAAAACACCAACCAATGAGTACACATGGAAAGACCCATGGCTCCAGTTGCATATGTAGCAAAAGATAGCATTGTCTGACATCAATGGGAGAAAAGGTCCTGTGAAGTCTCGTTTTTTTCCAGTGTATGGGAATGCCAAGGCACTGAAGTGAGAGAGTGTGATGGGAGAGAGAGCACCTTCAAGGATGCAAGGGGAGGGAGAGGGGGGTGGTAGTGAGGATAAGGGGATAACATTTGAAATGTAAATACAGAGAATATCCAATAAAAACAGAAAAAAGAAAAGTTTATTGCTAAAACAACATATTAAAATACTATTCATTAAGATCAAACAAAAATACAAAACAAAATACTGTTGTTATGTGGCTTATACTGAAGCTATATATGATTAGAGGGTAGAAAACCAAGAAATGATATAAAGTAAAAATAATATAAATAAAATATTGGGTTATCTATAATAAATGTTCTAATATAAACTGGGAAAGGAATTAAGAGGAGTCAGTAGAAAAAGAGGTGTAGTTTTAAAACAAGTTGCCCCAGAAAGTTTAAAATACTATTGATCCTCTCTGTCTCTGTCTCTCTGTCTCTGTTTCCCCCCCCCCCCGTGTGTGTGTGTGTGTGTGTGTGTGTGTGTGTGTGTGCGTGCCTGTACTACAACATGCACATGAAGTCAGAGAATAACTTGCAGGAATCAGTCTTCTCTTTTGATTACTTTTATGTTAGATTTGAACTTGAGTCCTCAGGCTTGGTAGTACATGACTTTGTTCTCTGACCTAGTTCTCTTTCTCCTTCCCTGCAGTTCTTTTAAAGAAAGAAAAATTTTGTTAAAGTCCTAGAGAAGATGACATCTTGACCTAGTGGACATCTTCAGAAACAACCTTAAGGTAGTAGATATTCCCATTGTGAATATAGACCTTGGGCACCTATAATTCTCAAAGGATAGATAAGTACCCTGAGCCATGGAACACATGGATCTGAAAACCTTCATGAAAGAGCAGGCATAAGAAGATCTGGAATGGGGCACCTTCACAGTGTGACACCATCACAAGGGTTATGTCATTTATATAACATTTGGAACGATAAAGAGAGGAGAGAGAGATTCTTAACTATATTTTAACTGCAAAACTTCACTTGTTATTTTGAGAATAGTTTTTAAGGGAATCAAGATGAAAGGTGACTATACTTATGAGAACACTGAAACTTTCATTTTATGGAGAGATGTACCATTTGCTGGTTGATATCGCCAAACTGTTAGCTGTGGATTCTGTTGCATGGCTTGCCTTCACAATAAATGAGGAAATGTTTATTCCTCCTAGCTAGGACATGAGTGTGACACCAAGGGTGATTTTATTAATATATTGTTAAAATTATTTATAGGAAACATGTGACAGAAAGAAAGGCTGATACTAGAGAAGGAAATATTTAAGAAGGCATGGGAGTTTAAAAATGGTGGAAAGACAAGTAACTGCCCCAAAAATATGAAAAAGGCATAACACCTACTTTAAAGCTTATTTTAAAACATAAGTTACAAAAGAAGAATTTGGACACAAGTATCCAGCTTGACTAGAAAATGTTTCTCCCAGAGCCATGTGGTATTTAATGCAAAAAAAAAAAAAAAAAAAAATCACAGTGCCAATTGTGCAGTTCTATCCAATAAACCATTGATCAGGAAGACCTTGAAAGCTCCCCAAACAGCAAAGGCCATTGCCACTGCCCCTGGCTGCCCACCAGAACTACAGGCTAAGACTCTATTAATGAAAACATCACATATAGGCATAGAGAAATTAAGCCAGACCCAAGATCAGAAACCCCTCCCTGCTAGCTAACTCTGACAATATTGGAAGGTGCTATGAAGGCCCTGGGGTGGGTGGAAAAGGGAGAAAAGTCATGCAGTAAGATTTTGAGCCGGTCTGATTAGCTTTGGGTCTGTAAACTATAATGATGATCTGCATAGGCATTCTGTGCCACAGATCCTATAATGGTGTGATGGTGGTGAGAACTGGGAGTAGAGAGTCACTGTTTGATTGTCTTTGATGCCTAGCCCAGGGGAAGACAGTCAACTTATACCTGACACTTTACATTGCTCCAGAGTTCACAGACCTGCCTGTGGTGTAAGAATCTCTTATTGGAGAGACATAAGGGAAACGTTTAACTAAAGACTACAAAGAGGACATAAGATCCAAGGGTCAGAGGTGACATCACTGTCAAAGTTTTGCTTAATCTTAAAAGGGTGAAACCCCAATAATGTAAACATAGAAAGAGGAGAGAAAAAGGAGGCGGAGTATAGATTATTCTTTTGAGAAAATTTGTTGGAAATGGAATGGAAATGGAAGGACTGGGATGGTGAAAAGCCGGTCAAAGGATATGATATGAGTATTTTAATATTACTGAACTTGTGTGCAGGTTTTTCTGTGTTAGGAAATAAAGTTCACTGTGCCTGTACACAAGACTGTCATAACTACATCATATGGCACATTTATGTTTAGTTGTCTGAGAGACCTCTGCATAGATTAGCAGAGAGACTAGACTAGTTTGCACCCCCCACTAACAGTGCATAACGGTTTTCTTCTGATCACGACTATTCCTGCATTATTTTTTTGTCTGCATTCCCAATGACAGCCACTCTGACTGGGGTGAGACAGAACAGTCAGGTTTGATTTTTATTTTCTTGATGTCCAAGGAATGTGTTTTAAAGGTTTTTCTAGTGGTTTATATTTCAATCTTTTGAGATTTTTTTATTGATTTAGTTGCAGTGTATTTTTAAACTGTTTATATGTGTTTCCCTAATGTTAAGTCTTGTTAAGTTTTTGTGTATTCTGGTCACTAAATACACTTTGAACTGTATATTCATTCATTTCATACTTTACTCTGCTGTGTAAAACTTCTTAGTTGCACAAAATCTCATTACTGATCTTATTCCATGAGCTCCCAGGCTCTTCTTCAGAAAGCCCTAACCTGTGCTGATAAGTGGAATCTTACTCCAATGTTTGCCTCTAGCAGTTTCAGGGAACCAGGCCTTATGTTAAAAGCCTTGATCTATTTGGAGTTCAGGTTTTTTTTTCCAATGAGAGATGATGATGTAGTTTCCTTTTCTGTATATTAAAATTCAATTCTCCCAAAAACATTTGCTAAAGAGGCTCTTTTGTTAATATTCATTGCTTTCTACTCACAATGGCTATGAACCAGAATCGAGTTAAAAATCAATCAGCTGATGAGTGGCTAAGAAACTATGGGACATAGATGTAGATTGTATATTGATGTTAATTCCACTTCCCCAAGAAGGGCTGTCTAGTCAACATACTCAGGGGACTTCATCTGAACCTTCCCATTTTAATTAGTAAATAATATTGAGAGCCAGTGATTAGGCAGTGGAAGGGAGGTGGAGAGAGAGTGGATCAGAGGAGAGGAGAAGAGAGAGCAAGGGGAAAGAAAAAAAACCAAGATGGAGATGGGAAGGATGGATTGGATCTAGTGGACTTAATTGACATTAGGTAGCTATAACCATTTTAAGGATTTTATAGGGTCTTTATCTCATCTAGAAGGACTGTTTATATCTTTGTCCATTTGATGTAATCTTATCGGTTTGTAGATTGAGAGATTGATATATAAACCTATATAAAAGCTATCAGGACATAGAGTCATGTTTGTGCTGGGCTGGGTGGTAATTCGATCTGGGATGGAGGCAGTCATGCAGACAAAGTCAGACCACGGAGGCAGCTTAGACTGAGTGACAAAGTCCATGCACCAGCTCCGTACTAGAAGTACTAGAAGACTGCGGAGTGAGATCACAGTGCCGATAAAGAGATAAGCAATCCCGTTTTTAATATTTATGGCAACACATAGACATAATGGAATAATACTCAGCTGTAAAGAAAAATGAAACCATGTAATTTTCACAGAAATAGAATACACACACACACACACACACACACACACACACACACACACACAACAAAGGTATATATGTGGATTACATGTAAAAGCTGAGAAACTAGAAATAGTTTCTTTGTGCCTTTGTGGGTTAATTAAAAAGAGGTGGGCAATAGTAGGTTATGGGTAAAATGAAAGGAATGATACTGGGTGAAAAAAAGATTCAATTAAGGAGGGACATGTGAGTATAGAGTAAATCAGGAGGGGAGGGAGAAGCCTAACCAAAAAGAGTGAGTATGAAAAGCCACATGGAAGCTTACCATCTCACAACCCAACTAAGAATAGAAGTAACTGTGATTGGAAGGAGAGAACCAGTTAAAGGGAAGAACAGAGGAAATGCTCTGAGTTAAAGTTTTCAGTAAGGAAGAGGGCATGCTGGGTGTCAGAGAGACGAGGCAAACCTGTGGGTCAACCAAAACTAAGGATGCACAAAACGGTTCCATAAAAACCCCCAGTTAGTAATCTTATTCCAGAACACATCATCAAATAGAAAGTGTTTGAATAGAATTACTCTGCATGGGTGGATAGTGTTGCTCTCAAAAGATGTGGTTTATCACATAGAAATTGCAGCATAAAATATGAGATGATCTGTTGCTTGTGACCCTGACCAAAACCCTTGGGGGCATGGTTAAGAAGGAGCAGAGCCAACGAAATAGACCCCTCTGAGAGTCAGGTGAGTGGCAAAAGCAGACTCATTTATTGCAGGAACTGAGCAAACCTTTATGTTTCCCCCTCCCAGCAGCTCCTTGGTTTTCAAGTAGTCAGATGTGGTGCTGTCTTTCCTCGTTGGCTTGTCCCATCAGCTGACCCAGCCTCAGCAGTCTCTTTAGACCAGCAAATTCTAGGTTGACCAGGGGAGAAAGTATCAGTTGGTACATGCACTAGCATTGAGACTGGGCCTGTTACTCCTACTATACTCTCTGCAAATTATTGCTGAAGGAGGCTACAGATGTCTCTAAAGCAATATGTGTTACTAGCATTACCCTCAATTGCCTCCCCCAATCCTATATGATGAGATTCTACTGCTGAAGACACCACATACTTTGACTGTAGGATGTAGAAAAACTTGGAAACTTTCTTCTTGCTTTAAAAATAGCATGATAGTACTTAAAGGTGCTGTGGAGGTCACTAACAGGGGTGGAGGTGAATACCAATGGCCTTACTCAGCACTGAACTTTGAATGCTATAAAATCAACCTACCAGGCACGTTTTGCCCACCTCTGCAGTAGTGGCATATCTGTTATGAGGTAGCCAACTAGTCTCTGCTGAATTGTGAAAATTCATACCTGTAACTATTTTCTGGACAAAAGGTCATGGCTGGAAATGTCATGGTTTCTAGAGTGAAAGCTAATAGTGTAATTTGGGTAATTTTCTCTACTTGTCTTCTAAAGGTTTTATGTTTGTACCCATGGACTGTTCTCAAAGAAAGAAGTGCTTTGTGTCAGCCAGCAGACAATTGGGATATACACAACAGGTCAAAATACTGAATATAAGAGACTTAGTGCCCAGATCTAAGTGGAGTGTCTATATTAAAGCTCCCACCACTAAGATCCAGGGAGCACTGTGGAAGAGGAGGCAGAAAGAATGTAAGAGCTAGAGGAGGGGAGGAGTTCTGGGAAAAGTTGCCTTCTGGACATGACTATCAAAATCATGAAATGACAGTGTTCACCAATATAAGGCCTGTAGAAAACAAAGCCAAGCTAAATCCTGCCATAGATAAGGATAGAATCATTTCTGAGCTCCATGCCTTACTGAGAAGCAGGTGATAGTTGCAAAGAACAGAAGATAATTATTTTTTGTGGGTTGTAAGTTTCTCATGCTGCAGTGGATAGTCTAGTTACATTGTCACATGTCCAGCACTGACCTGACTATATATATTATGAATATTAGCTTATTATATATTAGCTTATTAAGTATATATATATATATATGTGTGTGTGTGTGTGTGTGTGTGTGTGTCTGCTGTCTGTCTGTGTGTGGATAAACTAAGCATCCATGTGGACATATAAATGGATGACTGAATCATACTGGGAAAAATATGGGGGAAGTTAGAAGACAGAACAAAGGGATTATTATGATCATATTTCTCTCTCTGCATGTATAAAATTATCAAAAGTTAGAGAATAAAATGCATAAATGATCACTTTAATAATAAAAATGACTCGCTAAAGGAGTAAGTGTGATTATGCTTAGTGAAGAGGGAGGTGCGAAGAAAAGCAAAGGCGGTGCTGTCTAGTACAGGAGCAGGAGGGGCCTTCGATGGGAGCCTGGGCATTGTTCATGCAGATGGAGAAAGGGCAGATGTACAGGGATGGGGCAAACATTTTGAGGTCATATTGGCAATGTTCACTTTTTCTCCTCACAGTGAAGAGCAAACTGACGGTCTAGCAGGAAGATCTGTACAGACCTCGAAGAGAGAACAAACACATGAAATATCACACGGAATTCTGGGAGCTGGCAGAGATACTATGTGATGCCCTCACATCTTACATACTTCTAACTCTGGCTGCAGTCTGTGCAATGGAACAGAATTATGCTTTTGTTTCAGATCATTAACACACTATTTTGTGAAATGGGAATAAGAGTTTGGTCCGGATCAGATCCCAAACTTGTAAACATGGCAAAAGGTGTCATATTGTCTTCCCCAGGACAACTACACCTGAGTCCCTGACCGACTAACCCAGAACCCCACACAATGCCAGTTCTTTGACCTGTTCAATGCTATTTCTATTCTCAGCACTCTGTGCCTCTGCCAATGAAGTCTTTAATTTCTGGAGAGATCCAGAAATATCTTTTCTTCCTTCAGACTTCTTAATTACTTGCTCTTGTTCTCTCTGTGTCTGCTAGCTTGGTAAGTCAAGCTTGTAGCTTTGTCTAATGAGATCCTGTTATATTAAAGTTTAGTTCAGTGCTTTGCTGTGTCAAACTGTATTACTGTTAGTAAGTCTGCTTGCTGTAGATCAGATGTCTGTTACTACAGGGACGTGTGTGTGTGTGTGTGTGTGTGTGTGTGTGTGTGTGTGTGTGTGTCTGTGTGTGTGTGTATCTGTGTGTTTGTCTGTGTGTGTGTGTGTGTGTGTGTGTGTATTACCCAGACAGTTGAAGCAATCATTTACCTAGCTTCCTTCACATTACAATCAGTTATGGAAATTTATATTTTATAATTGCATTTTTCCATCATATTTATGTGTTTTTAATTTAAAAACAACAGAAACAACTGCACAGTGCTGGCCTTGAGTTTTGGCAGTGATAGACATCAAGTTATAATTAGATGAAGGATGTGTAATCTAAATTGGATATAATTCAGCATTTCTCTCATATGGAAACGTCGAATGGAAAAAACTGTTAATAAAGTAATTGGCCTAAACTTGAGGAATACTAACCGTCAAAGATATTTTTTAAATAATAATTTGGTTTTTTCCTGGGGAACTTTCCTGTGTGGTAATGAGCACTGCATACTGATCAAGTTAATGCATTGCAACATCTATTCTGAGACCTACTACAGAAACATCCATTCCTATCAAAGCTGCTTTTCAGAACTGGGTTTCAAACCTGAACTGGGTTCAGAGAGGAAGTTTTTATTCTTTGTGAGATCCAAAACTTTGTTACTGAAACCCAAGAAGAGTGGTTTGAGTCAATGGAATCAACCACTTGTTCTTGACTAAAAACTAAGAACAAGCTTGTGCAAGGGGATGTAGAAAGTACATTTGGCAGCAGAGGTCGCATTGGATTATGAACAGGGTTGGCTATCCTTTTCCATGGAAACATGTTGCAGATCCTAAAAGTGGGGGGGGGGGCGGGGTAAATCAAATTTGACTAATGTCTTTCAAGGCCTTGGAGTTAACTGGAGTCTGAGGGGCATAAAGTATCTCTGGCAGTACAGGTGGAAGTCAACTTCTAAGTGCCCCTCCTCATCTTATAATTATAAAAACAATGCCTGAGTTTTTAAAGAAAGGATGACAGTTTTGAACATTCTGAGAGACTCGGACAGAAGGCATAAGTTTGCTATGACCTAATCTTTGAATTGCAAGAAACCGTCATGTTAATTTTTTTCTATTGAATACATCACTAAGGTGAACAAGAAGAGGTACCAAAGGGGAGGAGGGGAGAGATTGTTTCTTGATGAGGAGAGCATGAGGCCACACTAAAAGAGCGTGAAGAAGGGTCATATGGCAAGAGCCATCACTGAAAATTGCACATGGCTGTACAGACTGTGGGAAATGCTTTAGAGCCAGAGAGAACAGGAAAGTGCATTTTTATTGCTGCTGTTATCTTTTCTGAGATCACCACCATGCTTTGCTTGGATTATAAAGAAACTGCTTAACAACTCTATTCTCTATGGCCCATTCTTATCTGCAGGACATGAATACTTTTTGAAGCAGCCTAGAATTTTCTTCTACATTCAGAGTACCTTTTATACTGCTAAACCTCAGAAATGCCTTCCAATGCCTTTAGAATGAGTTGGCTTCCTAGTCCCTGATCTGTATGATCTATACTACCCTCTACCCATCATTCTCAGGAACCTCATGTCCACTTTGACCTGCGTCTTGCTTGTGTCTCTTTAGAGTTTTCCAGGTCAAAAGCATTGAATAATTTTCCTCACCAACCTCTCTTCATTCTTTCCTGGTTATATATTAGATACATATAACCAGAATTCAGACTATCCCCACTGGGTTCCCATATTACTTGATTATAAACAGGCTGTGAGTAAAATCCCAGAGGGTTTCCATAATACCTGTCTATAGGTAGACTGCGTAACTCCATTAGGTTTCTGTAATTCTTATACCAAATTACTTTACACACTGCATTGGAGTTGCTTGGCTTCTCAATACTCCCTTCAGCCTAGAATATCCATATTGATTCTTCCAATAGACTCCTTTCAAGACGTTTCTATCCATCTTGCAATTACAATATATTGAAACAGAAAGTAGATATGCTGGTGATTTGGCATATCATGATACCTGTTGCCGTATTCCATATATGTGTATAAACAAGTGTAGCATATACCATCCAACAACAGCATAGAGCATAATTTTATACACTGAGGTAGTCTATTTTATGGGCCACAAATTTACCTCAACACATTGCAAAAGGATACAGAAATCATGTACAATACACTTTGGGGAGAAAAGGGAAATAAAGTAGAAATCAAGACAATAGTAGTAATTACAAAATCCTAGAATGTTACAAGATTAAATATCACACTTTAAATAACATATGGATCAAAAATTCTTAAAGAAAACTCCAAACATTTAGAGATAAATAAAATTACAATAAGAGAATTATAGTAAATTAGTTTAGTTGAACACTATTCAGCAAAGACCATAGCAAACAAACTGAGCACAATTACATATTGCTAAATAAGTGAGGCCATAATAAATGGCTACATGCTGTGTACGTGGAACAATATGACATTATGTAAAATATAAAACTACACACACAGAAGAAAAATTAGTGGTTTCTGGTGGAGAAAATTGGAAAAGGGTAAACAGGCTGAACACAAATGTATTTATACACTTTATTTAGGGACAGGTTCTTAAGTTCCATTCACCAATCTTTGGGATTGTAAAGAAAGAATGATTTAACTTGGAAGAAATTGGATCCTAAGTACTTGTCCTTGAAATAAAGAACAAACTTGACAACCCTCTGATAGTTTCTCATTAGTGATTCTTTCATCCATCCCTTGCCTCTCTGACCTCTACACAGAAACACACAGGTACATATACACACTTATGCACACACATTTACACATACACACACATCAACATACATCCCCTCATATGCAAATGTTCCCAATTCATATCATATGCATACATATGCATATGCATACTAACACATAGATATGTATCCACATGTATGCACACATAGGCACGACCTACTCATTCTGTGTAGTCATTACTGCACACAAGTACTTTCTTACTTGCCTCAGTCTTGACCAGACTCTTGTACTACTTTTGGTGATTAGAACTTTATACTTCCGAATAAGATTTAAACTATTTTCATAGAATAAATCAGATCCAGTAATGTGTTTATACTTCTTGCTTTAAGTATGAATTATTACGTTTTTATTTTTTAATCAGGGTATTTCAGTTTTGTCTTTCTCTGACTATTAAGACACACACACACAGAGACACACACACACACGCATATATAAATACAGTATATATACATACCATATATGTATACACACACACACACACACACACACACACACACACACACACACACACACACATATATATATATATATATATATATATATATATGGCTGAATAATATTAGAGTTATCTGGGTTTAGCTAAATAGCTGTTACCCACTCATCTTTGCCCTTTGTCTTTACCCACAAACCACTTCCATATCTATAACAATATCTCTCATACATTTTAAACAATAGAGTTAACGAAACTTGATGTTTGGCATGGTGTTATGGTTTGACTATCCCATTTTATTCCCTGGCTCACATCTTGAGTGCTTGATCTGCTCATGATCTATTTGTAGTAATGTCAAATGGTAATTTCCTTTGAAAGGCACCTTTAGAAGTAAGACTGGCTGATAGAAATGGATCAGTAGCAGGGCATGCCTTTGAAGGTTTGGCTTGGCAGGCATGAAAACTGAGTTTGGACCTCTAGTGTCTATGTAAAAACCTAACCTGGTTCCATTCTCTATAACCCCAGCAAGGGGGTTGGTCTGTCTGACTCCTGAAGCTTGTAGTCTACCAGGACAGTGGAGAAGGCACATTTCTGGCTCAGTGGGAGACCTTGTCCTAACAAATGAGGAGCGTGACTGAGGGTCACAGCTGACCTCTGGCCTCCCGAGATACATGCATGGGCAGGTGCTCCAGAACTCATCTGTCCACTCATGAACACTTACACTGCACATGCATATGTGCATACAGATAAAGAACTAGAACTACATAATAGTGCTATGTCCTATTTTCTCATCTGGATGTGATAGACCCTTAACCATCATTTGATGTCATGTGTACTGATTACAGTCTGGCTTCAACATCTTCCAAGCTTACAGATACTGGAGAGGCATCCCTCTACAGATGCTGCAGAGAGAATCCATGAAATCCATTCCTGTGACCCCGGCCTTCCTCTCAGATGTGTACTTTAGAAGTATTGCTTCACAGCAGTTTCAAGATTTCAAACAAACCCTTCTATAGAATTCAAAACACGACCAGAGTATCAGTAACCTTCACAAATGTGTTTCACATTATAATGAAAATTTGAAAAACCTGAGTCAGGCTGGAGGGAATGACTAATGGACTCCACTTTGAATGCTGAATGAGAGTTTGCTGCAGTGACCATCTAGTGTGATCAGCTTATTTCCTTCTTGCTCATGGAAAAACTTCTGGTAACTGAACCAGAGCCTCAGGCAGCCCTTCTGAAGAGAAGCCGCAGGAGGATGAATGTTTGAGAGGTGACAAAAGCAGCTGCTGACAATGAAGTCACTTCCCAGGATCAGCATGGCCAGAGCTTTGCAGAGATGTGGGTCAGAGATTGGTTGGTTACCAAGGAGGGTAGCTATGGTTCCATGTAAAGAACATAGGTGTGCCTATGTGTGAGTGTGAAAAGAGTTCGTGATTAATATCACAAGCTTTGTATTTCTGAAGGATCTGAAAATATGGTGGAGAGTGTAACAGAACTTTATACTGACATGTGTGAACTGTACATGTGTGGAATCCTATGTAGAGTATGCAGGTATACATTGTGGAATAATCAGCCCAGGTAAAGATATATTTCTCCTCAAAGAATGATCAATTTTGTGGTTTAAAAAACACTCACGATTCTTTCTTTTAGCTTTACAAACACTCACTACAACATACACACACATTCTATTATATAGTAGAATGCCAACATGGTTTCTCCAGTCTCCTTATAAGTTACTATGTATCAAACAAACTCTTCATACCTTTCTCTGGCTCCTGTACTTCCAGCCTCTGGTAAGCACCATCAATACTAAGATATAAACATTTCTAGAGTGTACATGTGAATGAGATCACGTGATGCTTTCTTTTCTGTACCTGCTTTATTTTATGTAACAGAATAACTAGCAGGATTTCTTGCTTTAAGAATAAGCAGTATTTCCTCATGTATATGCACCCCCATGAGAAATATTTCCTTGGGTATGTGTACCCTTTATTTCTTTTCCCGTGAGCAGCTATTGCACACATGGATCGCTTCCATGCCTTTCTTTCTTTGAACAGCACTGCAACAAATACACATGGAACTCTGTTCTTCCGGATATGCACACAGCAGTTGAAGTGCTGAATCACGTCCATTTTGCTTTTAAGTGTTTGGTGAAGGTTTGTACAGTTTTTCTCAATTGCTGTAAACTTTACTCACCTACCCATGCTTTAATCCACATCCTCAGCACGACTAACACTGGCCTTTTGTTTTGTCAAAATCATTGTATTAGATTGAGAGACTTATGTCTTGGTTGGTTTGGTTAGTGTTTCTGTGATGGGTATGTGTGTTTTCAAGGATTAGAAGGCCAGTGGGATGCCTTCCGTTGAAGCACATCTATATCCTTCCAGTTCATTTCTTTACAGCTCTTCTCTCATCAATATTTTACAGTTATCCTTGCCCAAAACTTTTACTTCCTTGACTACATTCTAGTTTTAGTTTGTTCTAAAGACATCTTAGGATATGTTGTTCACCCATTTAAGGCACAGTGCACTATTGTTAATGTAGGCCTAAAGCTATGGAACAGGTTCCTCGGCTCTTCATTTACTAGAAATTTTTCTAGCCACTTTTACCCACTTGCCTCAGCCTCTCCTGACTGCTATTTTAATTCATTGATTCTGTATTTTACTATTTGTATAACTTTCTATAATTGCTATTCCAAATATCTACCTGGTAGGGCCAGCATGATGTCCTCAGTTATGGTCACAACTAATATTATACTACTATCTAAACATGGTGATTCACCCATGTTGCCACACACACAACAAGCAATTGTTCTTTTGTAAGGCTAAGTAATAGTCCATTGTATGTATACAGAACATTTTAAAACCTATTTATCTCATGATGGATGCTTATGTTATTTGTAGAATCTCGATATTTTGGATAGTGCAAGAACAAAGCTGATTTTTCTCTGAAACTTATTGCTTTTCTCCTGTCTAAATACTCAGAAGGAGACCTGTGGGGACATATGAGACTAGCATTTACTCTTAGCTTTCTAAGACATTACCATCACCTTCTACAGTGCCTGCCTAATGTTGCCTTCCTGACAACACTGAAGAAAAGTGCTAGTTCTGCAACATCCATGTCAAAATTCATAGCTTCGTGTGTTTTTAATTTTATACACATGTGTATGCATATTTCTATGAGTGTATGGGCACATGTGTATATGCATGTTGAGGATGACAGGTGATACATAGTATGGTCCTTGATTGCTCTTCACCTTATATATAGAAGCAGAGTCTCTCCTGAACCCCTACCTGTAATCCTGTATCTGCGTTCTGGATGCAGGACTATGGAAAAGCAACACACCAGTGCTTAAGTTTATTGGGCAAGCTTACTCAGCAAGCATTCCCCCCTGCCCCCAGCCAACAGCCCAGCCCCTCCTTTGCTTGTTTGTCACAGTAACAACGCTAGCCAATGTGAGGTGATGTATCATGTGATTGACACTTGCAGTTCCTGGTTAATGCTGTCCCTGAGAAAATAACCTCGGAGAGAAGTTCTATGGCATTTTGTTATAGTAATGTAAAGCCACACAGAGCACCTGCATATTTAATAAGGAACTCCTATAATTCAACAGAATCGATATATAAATAACACAGGCAGGAAATGGCAAGATATGTATCAGAAAGTCCAGATGAGATTTTATTACCCAGAGCACTGGGAGTCAGGTTGAGAAGTTCAGAGGTTTTATGGCCATGGAAAATTAATTAAGGGTTTTATATAGGCTTTAGCATGATGAAATAGATACCATCAGTAAGTTTACACTCAGAGTGTATTGGTAAATGCTGCCACTAATTTTATTCAACCTATGTATTTTTAGGAAAATCACATGTACATATTGCTGAAGTTACGCTTCTTCCATTATAGCTATGAGATATAGTATTTAATACACACACATGTGTATATATTATGTGCATATGTTTTAAGCAAACATGTATGTATATGTGTATGTATATATATTAGGCAAATAATTATATATATATAAACATACACATACATACATATATGCACATATAGATATACACACATATATATAAAAGATACAAATATCATATATATATGTATTTATTTATATAATACAAGCATATGGTTTCTGCCACATTTTCTGATAGAGTTGTTAGACTTTTTAGATAAGAAAGCCAGGAGAATCTTTGTTAAAATATTTTCTGTTTGCTCTTTTTTACCTATATCCTGCCAGAGAGACCACATAACCTTTGAAGTTTTCTGAATAATGGGAACATAGTCACACAGCTCTGAGGCTCCTTTGAAATCTCCTGGATGTAAGAAGGATTGACTGATTGAGTGGCTCGTGTTAAGGCCGCAGGCGCCATGCACCATTTGCTGAAGGAATAGTGCGGCCTATAATAAACTATGTCATCCTACATACATTAATAATCAATGCACTTGCTCATAGGCATGGCAATAGACCAGCCTGCTCTAGGAGTTTCTCCTCCCAGATGACCTCAGAATGTGTTAAGCTAACAACTAATGTTAGCATGTAATATAATGTTAGCAATGTACGTATAGTAATATTTTTCATAAGCATAAGAAATTTTACAGGTCCCATCTCACCCACTGCTAGAAGAAACATTAACTAGAACACACAAAAAGAAAGGGCGCCCCATTTTAGGTCACTAACATGAGAAACTTGCCACATCGACTTGTCTTGTTAAACTTTTCTGTGTCTCCAAGTGACTGTAAAAATAAGAGACAGCATTGTGAGCATCATGCTCAGATGGGCTAGAAAACGGGAACCACAAACCCTCTGTACTCATATGTAATTTCTGGAAATAAAGCATGTTATCCTCAACAAGAATATATACGTTAAACATCTCATATTTTCTCTGCAATTACAAAAAAAAGTTGGACATAAAGCCTAAAGATTACCATCTCTAATAATAATGGCTCTAGGTACAAATTACAAGTTTGCCATCATGCAACCTTAATGCATTAATATATCTTGAGCTTATCCACAAATTATATTGAAGTGAAAGAAATATCGAATATTAAAAATTACTGTATGCACACACATTTCATTGCGCAAAAGGGAAAGGCACTAGCAGTGTATTAAATATGAGACTGGGTTCTCTCATAAGCTAAGAGAAAAAAAGTATCAGTTTTTAAAGACATCATTCAGTGAGGCCTTTCAGCACAAGTGAGAGAGAAGACACACAGGGAGCAAAGAATGGAGTGTCTTCAGGATGGTGTTTCAGGCACAGGTTAAGACTTTAAAGGATAGTATATTGAGTTTGCTGGTGTAATTGGGCAAGTGATACATTCTCTATATCTCTGAGTAATCAAGATATAGTCAATTACTGATTCCAACCACAGCCTCTCAGCAAGACACACCAAGCCTTTGGGAGTTGCCATGCACAGGGTAAATTAAATGCAAATTGAGCAACCTCAATACCTCTGTTCTTTCATGTGGGAAGTGAAGAAGTCATTCTCATGACAGAGTATCCTAGTACAGGTTTGTTGATCATAGAGGATTGTGCTTGGAAACTCAAAAAGTGCTAAATTATATTGGATTTTTATCATTGTTGTTTGAAGATTTATTTGAGCTAGAGATTATTTTGTATCATTTTTATTGGATATTCTATGTATTTACATTTCATATCTTATCTCCTTTCCTCCCCTCTCTAATCTCCCCATCCCTGCTCCCCTTGCTTTCATGAAGATGCTCCTACTTCCAAACACCCACTCCCACCTCATCCTTTTGGCATTCACCTACACTGGGGAAACGAACTTTCACTGTATCAAAGGCTTCTCCTCCCATTGATGCCAGACAATGTCATCCTCTGCTACATATGAAGCTGGAGCCATGGGTCTCTTCATGTATACTCAGTGGTTAGTGTTTTTGTCCATGGGAGTTGTGAAGGGTTTGGTTGGTTGATAATGTTGTTCTTTCCATGACATTGCTGACCCTTCCAGCTTCTTCAGTTCTTTCTCTAGCTCCTTCTTTGGGGGTCCTCGTGTTCAGTCTGGTGTTTAGTTGCAAGCATCCTCCTCTGTATCAGTAAGTCTCTGGGAGAGCCTCTGAGGAGACATCCATGTCCAGCTCCTGCCAATAAGCACTTCTTGGCATCAGCAATGGTGCTTGGGTTGGTGGCTGCATATAGGATGGATCCCCAGGTGAGGCAGTTTCTGGATGATCTTTTCTTCAGTCCCTTGAGCTAGAAATTCTCAAAGCACACATGATCCACAGACACCTCTATTTTTAGGTCAAACTGAGCACATCTCTAAGAAAATTAGTGGATGTTTTCCCAAAGTTAGGTCAAATTGCAATGTTTTCTCTTAAGTGGAATGAAATCCCCAGAGTCCATTTGCCACTAGTTAGACATCCTGGATTTATCTCTGGCACCTCCATAATCGTCGTCCCTTATAAGCAATAGTCAGTCAAATCCCACCAATGTTACCTCTCACATAGAGCTAGAAGGCTTTACAGCTCAAATTTATTTTAAATGTCACTATTCTATTTTATCCTAGTGGTATATAAATTTTGTCCTAAAACAATAAACACCCCCAAACATGATTGTTTGCCAAATTTATATGTTCATAGTAGTAGAAGAAATTATTAGGAATGCAAATTGGATTATAAAATGCACCCTTCTTCTAGACCTTTATTTGCTGACAATGCTCTGAGAATTCAGACCCTTAATTCTCAAGCAAAATTCACACCCCATGGATGCTATCTGTTGCAGACAGTAGGACACTCTCTTCTCTAACTTTCACTGAAGGCTGATATGGATTCCCAGTATTGAAAGAAGCCTTCTCTACTCAATCCACTGGTGCAGCCTCATTTGCCAGGCTGTCTCTGTAAAGTTTACTCAGAGCAGGTCTTTCTGAAGCTACTATGTCAAGTCTTTTGTAAACTTAAAATAATACAAGTTTTGCCTTATGACTTACAGGGATTTTTTTTTTCTTGTTCATGTTTTGAAAATTAAAAGGTCGGCCTCGAGTAGCCAGGGCGCAGAGAGGTCTGGGCCAAGTGCGCGGAAAGTGCGCCCCCCCTCGCTCTGATTGCTCCAGAGGAGCAGGAACTCTGCCTTAGAGACTTGGTTTCCACCCAGAAGGCCCTTGCTTGCAGACCAAACGCTCAGGCAATTTGCCACCAGGATCAGGGGAGATCCAGGGACACAGGCTTGGTGAGAATACACTATGAGTAGCCTGGGCGCAGAGAGGTCTGGGCTGAACACGTGGAAAGCACCCCCCCCATTGGTTCAGGGGAGCAGAAACTCTGCCATAGGGACTTGGTTTCCACCCAGAAGGCCCTTGCCTGTGGACAAATGCTCAAGCCATTTGCCACCGGGAACATCTGAAATCCAGGGACACAGGCTTGGTAAGAATGCACCGTAAGTAGCTGGGGCACAGAGAGGGCTAGCTAGGCCTGGCTCGTGGAAAGTTCATCCCCTGGATTCGTTCAGGAGAGCAGGAAATCTCCCATAACGACTCAGATCCACTGGAAGGCCCTTGTGTGCCGACCAAATGCTCATGGCACTTGCCACCTAAAACAGCAGAGATCTAGGGACACAGGCCAAGTACATGGGAGAGACTGGAACCAATCACTGACAACAAGATGGCAAGAGTAAAGCAAAAGAACTTACCCAAGACAAGAAAGAAACCAAGACAACCTGGCAACATCAGAACCCAGCTCTCCCATCACAGCAAAAAGCAGAATGCCAAACACTCCAGAAAAAGAAGACTCAGACCTAAAATCATACATCAAGATGATGATGGAGATCTTTAAACAAGAACAGGAGGAAAAGCATAAAGAAATAGAAGCTTTTAAAGAGGAAACACAAAAAACAATCAAAAGAAATCAAAGAACTAGAGGGAAGCAGAACCAAAGAGATGAAGGAATTGAAGAAGGAATTTAAAATGGAAATAGAAACAATAAAGAAAACACTAAAAGAGAAAACCCTGGAGGTAGAAAACCTAAAAAAGAAATCAGTAGTCAAGGATGCAAGCATCTCCAACAGACTACAAGAGATGGAAGAGAATCTCAGGGGCCAAGAGGCAAAATTGAAAACATAGACAAAACAGTTAGAGAAGATGCAAAAGCCAAAAAGCTCCTAACCCAAAATGTCCAGGAGATCCAGGACACAATGAGAAGACCAAACCTAAAGATAATAGGAATAGAAGAGGGTGAAGAATATCAACTAAGAGGCACAGTAAATACCTTCAACAAAATCATAGAAGAAAACATCCCTACCTTTAAGAATGAGATGACCATGAACATAAGAGAAGCCTACAGAACTTTAGAGTGGACCAGAAAAGAAATTTGTCCTGACACATAATAGTCAAAAAGCCAAGTGCCCAAAGCAAAGAAAGAATACTAAAAGTAGTAAAGGAAAAAGGTCATGTAACATATAAAGGCAGACCAATCAAAATCACACCGGACTTCTCAACAGAGACTATGAAAGCTAGAAAGAAGTACCTGGACAGACACCATGCAGACCCTAAGAAAACACAAGTGTCAGTCCAAGCTGCTATACTCAGCAAAACTCTTAATCACCAAAGATGGAGAGACCAAGATATTCCAGGACAAAATTAAATTTATACAATATCTAACCACAAACCCAGAACTACAACGAATTATAGGTGGACAACCCAATACAAGGAGGGAAACTACATCCTAGCAAAAGCAAGAAAATACCTAAGCAAGAAAACCAAAAAAAAGAAAGACACACAGGCACAATTCTACCTCTAAAAGAAAAATAGCAGGAAACAGCAACTACTATTCCTTAATATCTGTTAACATAAATGGACTCAATTCCCCAAAAAAGACATAGACTATCAGACTGAATACATAAACAAATTCCAGCATTTTGACAAGACAAAGACAGACACTATAGCAGAGTAAAAGGTTGGGAAAAAACCTTCCAAGCAAACGGCCCCAAGAAACAAGCTGGAGTAGCCATTCTTATATTGAATAGATTTTCAAACAAAAGTTATCAAAAAAGATAAGGAAAAAGACTTTTTACTAATTACATGGAAAATTTTTCAGGAGGCACTCTCAATCCTTAACATATGTGCTCCAAATACAAGAGCACCCATATTCATAAAAGAAACCATACTTAGGCTCATAAAATACATTGCACCCCACACAGTAATAGTGGGAAACCTCAACACACACTCTCATCAATGGACAGATCATAGACACAGAAACTGAACAAGGACACAGTGAAAGTAGCAGAGGATATGAACCAATTGGAATTAATAGACATCTACAGAACATATCATCCTAAAACAAAAGAATATACCTTCTTCTCAGCACCTCACGGCAACTTCTCAAAAATTGACCACATAATTGGTCACAAGACGAGCCTCAATAGATACAAGAAGATTGAAATACTCCCATGCATCGTATCAGATCACCATGGTCTAAGGCTGGTCTTTAATAACAACAAAGACAACAAAAAGCCCATATATACATAGAAACTAAACAATGCTCTATTAAACAATAGCATGGTCAAAGAAGAAATAAAGAATTTAGGATTTTCTAGAATTTAATGAAAATGAAAACACAACATACCCAAACCTATGGGATGCAATGAAAGCAGTACTGAGAGGAAAACTCATAGCTCTGAGCGCTTCCAAAAAGAAACTGGAGAGAGCATATACCAACAACTTGACAGCACAGTTGAAAGCTCTAGAACAAAAGGAAGCAGATACACCCAAGAAGAGTAGACGGCAAGAAATAATCAAACTCAGAGGAGAAATTGACCAAATAGAAACAAAAAGGACCATTCAAAGAATCAACAAAACCAAGAGCTGGTTCTTTGAGAAAATTAACAAGATTGATTAACTCAAAACCAGACTAACTAGAGGGCAAAGAGAGAGTATCCAAATTAACAAAATCATAAAGGAAAGTGGAGAAATAATGACTGAAACTGAGGAAATTCAAGAAATCATCAGATCCTACTACAAAAGCCTATATTCAACAAAGCTGGAAAACCTGGAGGAAATGGATGAATTCCTAGACAGATACAAGATATCAAAGTTAAACCAGGACGAGGTAAACCACCTAAATAATCCCATAACACCTAAAGAAATAGAAGCAGTCATCAAAAGCCTCCCAACCAAAAAAACCCCAGGTCCAGATGGGTTCAGTGCAGAGTTTTATCAGACATTTATTGACGACATAATACCAATACTCTCCAAACTCTTCCACAAAATAGAATCAAATGGAATACTACCTAACTCATTTCATGAGGCTAAAATAACCCTCATTCCTAAACCACACAAAGACCCTACCAGGAAAGAGAACTTCAGACCAATCTCACTTATGAACATTGATGCAAAAATACTCAACAAAATCCTTGCAAACAGAATCTAAAAACACATCAAACTGATCATTTACCATGATCAAGTAGGCTATATCCCTGGGATGCAGGGATGCTTTAATATATGAAAATCCATCAATGTAATCCACCATATAAACAAACTCAAAGAAAAAAACCACATGGTCATCTCACTAGATGCCTAGAAAGCATTTGACAAAATTCAACACCCCTTCATGTTAAAAGTCTTGGAAAGAACAGGAATCCAAGGCCCATACCTAAACATAATAAAAGCAATATACAGCAAGCCAACGGCCAACATCAAACTTAACAGTGGGAAACTTGAAGCAATCCCACTAAAATAAGGGACTCGACAAGGCTGCCCACTCTCCCCCTACCTATTCAACATAGTACTAGAAGTCATGGCTGAAGCAATTAGACAGGAAAAGAAAATCAAAGGGATACATATTGGAAAGGAAGAAGTAAAAAAATCACTGTTTGAAGATGACATGATAGTGTACGTAAAGGACCACAAAAATTCCATCAGACTTCTTTTTTTAATCAAATATGAAATCTTAATTTAAAAGGTCAAATTTCTTCATTATAGTATATAACTAATCTTGAATAAACAATTTCATTCCTTTTTTTTTTGTTTTACTTTTTTTTAAACTTTCTTTTAAAAAACAAAGATAAAAGAAAAAATTTTAAACATTTTTGCATAAATTTATACAAATACAATTGTGTCAGTGTTTGGCCTCTTTTCCCCCTTTTTTTTTAAGGTTTGATACTCTGCATTAAGGTGTTACTAGTTACAATGAGGAAAAAGTACATGTAAAACAGGAGGTAACCCAGAATTAGTCAACGTTTTCTTGGTGTGTAAGGATTGAGCATGACTTTTTTGTTTGTTTGGTTTTTTTTTGCTATTGTTGTTGTTGTTTTGTTTGTTTTGTTTTTTTCTTGAACTTCACACAGTCTGTGAGTTGTTTCTGGGGCAGTCCGAGCCTCTGGGGTTAGCATCACAATATCAGTGACTGCATATTATGTCTGTTCTTTTGTGACTGGGTTACCTCACTCAGGATGATATTCTCTAGATGCATCCATTTTCTTAAGAATTTCGTTATGTCATTGTTTTTGATAGCTGAGTAGTACTCCATTGTGTAAATGTACCACAATTTTTGTACCCATTCATATACTGAAGGACATCTGGGTTCTTTCCAGCTTCTGGCTGTTATAAATAGAGCTGCAATGAACATTGTGGTGCATGTATCTTTGTTGTATATTGGAGTGTCTCTTGGGTATATGCCCAGAAGTGAAATAGCTGGGTCTTCAGGTAGTACTATGTCTAATTTTCTGAGGAATCGCCTCCATCAGACTTCTACAGGTAATAAACAAGTTCAGCAACATGGCTGGATATAAAATTAACTCAAACAAATCAGTAGCCTCCTTCTACTCAAAGGACAAACATGCAGAGAAAGAAATTAGAGAAAAGGTAGCCTTCATAATAGTTACAAACTATATGAAATACCTTGGTGTGACTCTAACTAAGCAAGTGAAGAACCTGTATGACAAGAACTTCAAATCTCTGAAGAAGGAAATCGAGGAAGATCTCATAAAATGGAAAGATCTCCCATGCTCATGGATTGGAAGGATCGACATTGTAAAAATGATCATCTTACCAAAAGCAATTTACAGATTCAATACAATCCCCATCAAAATTCCAACCCAATTTGCCATTGAGTTGGAAAGAGCAATGTGCAATTTCATCTGGAAAAACAAAAGACCTAGAATAGCAAAATCCATCCTCAACCACAAGAAAACATCTGCAGGAATCATTATCCCTGACCTCAAGCTATATTACAAGGCAATTGTGCTGAAAACTGCATGGTACTGGAACAGAAATAGGCACGTGGATCAATGGAATAGAATACTAGATCCAGAAATGAGCCCTCACATATATGGTCACTTGATTTTGGACAAAGGAGCTGTAAACATTCAATGGAAAAAGGACAACCTATTCAACAAATGGTGTTGGTCCAACTGGCCCTCGGCATGCAGAAGAATGAAAATAGACCTTTTCTTATTTCCTTGTACAAAGCTCAAGTGCAAGTGGATCAACAATCTCCACATTAAACCAGGTACACTGAAACTATTCGAAGAGAAAGTAGGGAAAACCTTCGAACATATAGGCACAGTAGAAAATTTTCTGAACAGAACAACAACGGCTCTTGCTCTAAGGTCAAATATCGACGAATGGGACTTAATGAGATTGCAAAGTTTCTGTAAGGCTAAGGACACTGTCAAGAAAACAAAATGGCAGCCAACAGATTGAGAAAAGATCTTTACCAACCCCACATCTGATAGAGGCCTAATATCAAAGGTATACAAAGAACTCAAGAAGTTAGACACCAGAGAGTCAAACAATCCTATTAAAAAATGGGGTACAGAGCTAAACAAAAACTTCTCAATTGAGGAATATCGAATGGCTGAGAAGCATCTAAGGAAATGCTCAACATCCTTAGTCATCAGAGAAATGCAAATTAAAATAACCCTGAGATTCCACCTCACATCAGTCAGAATGGCAAAGATCAAAAATTCAGATGACAACAGATGCTGGCGAGGATGTGGAGAAGGAGGAACACTTCTCCACTGTTCGTGGGGGTTGTAAACTGGTACAACCACTCTGGAAATCAGTCTGGCTGTTCCTCATAAAACTGGATATAGTACTACCCGAAGACCCAGTTATTCCACTTCTGGACATATACCCTAGAGTTACTCCAACATACAACAAAGACATATGTACCACAATGTTTATAGCAGCCCTATGTATAATAGCCAGAAAAGCTGGAAAAACCCAGATGTCCTTCAGTATATGAATGGATACAAAAATTGTGGTATATTTACACAATGGAGTACTACTCAGCTGTCAGATACAATGACTTTTTGAAATTCTTAAGAAAATGTATGCATCTACTTAATGTCATTCTGATTCAGGTAACCCAGTTACAAAAGAACAGACATAATATGCAGTCACTGATAATTGGTTACTAACCTCAGAAAGCTCTGAACACCCCAGAAACATCTAACAGACTATATGAAGTTCAAGGAAAACAAAGGCCAAAAAAAAAAAAAAAAAAAATGAAAAATCATTATGCTTAATCTTTACACACTAATAAAAGTAGTTTGACTACTTCCAGGTTACATCTTGTTTTATATGTACTTTATGCTCATTGTAACTAGTATGATTTTAATGCATACTGTCAAACCTTAAAAAAAAAATCAAGTAAATCAAGTACTGACAAAAATGTATTCATATACGTTTATGCAAAAAATGCTTTTAAAATCTGTACATTTATCTCTGTTTTTTAAAATAAAGTTATTCAATTAAAAAATTTTAAAGAAGAAAAAAGAAAATTAAAAGGCCTCCACCCAAATGGAAGGCAATTTAAAAATTTATATTTCCTTTACATATTAGCAATAGAGAGATGGTTCAACAGTTAACAATTGCTGCCCTTGTAGTGGATCTGTGTTTGGTTCCCAGTAACTAAGCTGGGTGGCTCACAGTGGCCTATAACTGTGGCTCTGGGTTATCTAATGCCCTTGTCTGGGTTCCATAGGAATGCACCATCACTCACATAAACACTTACACACACACACACACACACACACACACACACACACACACACACACACAATTACAATACAAATGAAATCTTAAAATCTCTACAAAGCACTATTTTCTTCTGGGAATCATGTTTTCTAAAGAGTTGTTTGAATGGTTTTCTGTCTTTATCCTCGCTTGGGCAACTAGATGTAATGTTCAGTAGCTCACTTTGTTATTTATCACATACAAATAGGAAGTGGAGAAAAACAGAATAATTCACAGCCCCCAGCAAGACTGTGTGTGTGTGTGTACATGTTTGATTCTTTTTCTTCAGGGTTCATTGAGTTCCCGTGTGATGACTGACTAAATTAAGCATGCAAAGATCATGTGGATCGTGGGAGAAATGTTAGTAAACCATTCCCGTGTTAGACCTTGAGAAGGTTTGTTCAAATTAGATTTGTTAAATAAGCCCCAGTTTTTGGAACTAGGCAGAGTTGTGTGCAAGTATCAATGGAGATATAGATAATGTTGATAAAACTATGTTTATACATGAAGCAGTAGAACTTTTGCCTTTTTTAAACACTTTTCTCTTTTTTCTTTTTTATTGAATGTTTTATGTATTTACATTTCAAATGTTATCCCCTTTAACCCTCTCCTCTTGCTCCTCCTCCCCTACCCCTCCCCCTGCTCCTATGAAGATGTTCCCACTCCCACCTCATTACCCAGGCATTTTCCTACACTGGGGAAACAACCAACCATCCCAGAGTTCTCAGGCACTAAAACACCAACCAATGAGTACACATGGAGTGACCCATGGCTCCAGCCACATATGTAGCAGAGGATGGCATTGTCTGGCATGAATAGAAGGAGAAGCCCTTAGTCCTGTGAAGACTCATTTAAACTCTTCTAAGATGTACTCCAATCACTCTTCCACTTTCTGAATGAAGAAAGGTCAATCATTCCTTCCCTGATAAGATTCTTTTGGAAGACCAGGTGATACCTCTGCAGTTCTATGGCTCTCTTCTATAGAATATATTTTGGTCATTCACATTTCCTATTTTTCTGCAGAATCAATTTTTTTTAATCCCAGAGATGAGGCTACTTTTCTGGAGAAGGTGATAGGCAGTTTGTGAGAGGATTTGAATGTGTACATTGGCTCGTGTTCATCTAAATGGCCTGTTGAAACTATGGGCTGTGTGCACAGCTGATTTTCAACTTAGGTGATGATAGTATTTTCATACTTGGTTACTATGGGAACTGAACCATACAGCCATATTAACAGTTAAGACTGACACTCTTGGCCAAGTCAGTAAAACTTGTGGAGTCCCCATGCATTTGGAACGGGTCAGTGTGTCCAACCTCAGTTCAAGCAGAGGACACTGGCGAGGCCTGTGTTAGCAGAATGCTTAATGTGCATGAACCAATTGCCACAGTATCCATTAGATTTGAAAAGAATACTGACATTCTAATTCCATTAAAACCCAGGCACTTAGGAAAGTGTATTTGGGGAGAATGGACCATGAAAACCCAGTCATTGGATCCTGTTTCTCTTCTAAGACTTCTCAGAATCCATGTTGAAGTCCGTCCCTTCATTTTCCAGTCTCAGATGCTGTAAAGGCTCCCCTTCCTGATTTCACCTCCCCCCCCCCACTTAGTGGTATGGAAAGAGGAATTTTATACATATATCTACAGTGCTGAAATTTCATCATTTATTACATACCCCAGAGAACCTAGAGGGGTAGCGGAAATGTAATTTGAGTTGGGAAGAAGTGGGATGAAAGCACCAGTTTGATTGTGTCTACTGGACACATGAGCAAGGAAATTGCGAAAGAGTTGGAAGCCACGCCAAGGCGCTTTCCCAGCCACGTTTATTGCTTTAGCTATGGTGAAGAGAAATTAAAGTATTTCTTTTGATGTCATTTCCCATTGCACTTTGAAATGAAGAACTCCAAAGTATCCCTGCCTCTGTGCCATGTTCCCTTGTCACTCGGTGTTTTATGGAAGGTATGTCTACGTGAAGAATGAACACCCATAATCCATAATCACACAGTGCCTAGGGCACTTTGCTACAGTGGACTTTAGAGGAGATACCTGTGGGTTTCATCAGGCCACCTCACGAGGGAGGCTCTGGATCATGCCAAGGTTCTATCAGAATTCTGAAGCTAACACTTCAGCTTCTGAGGGACATTTAAGGAGAAGAAAGTCACTCACATACCGGAAATGGAACATTCAGTGTGGCCTGAAGATGCCACTGTATTTATCTTTAGCCTTAGAAGTTTTTTCTTCTTGGAACAACATTCAACTGCTCTTTGTAGTTCTAAAAGTTCTATCCATCTTGCAGAATCAGTGTTGCTTTGGCTCAAATTAAGAACAGAATAGAAGAGCTTGTTCTGAAAGATCAACTCATCTTTACTGTTGAAAAGTCACGTCGTGGAATGACCATGAGACAGACCATGGGTAGGACTTGAACCTGCGGGGCTCAGTCTCTGGAAAGAAACTGTCATCAGACTAAATGGAAGTGTGTTTCCTGGCCTAGTTTTTAATACACCTGTCAGACAATTCTGAAAACACTAACTCTAGAAAAAAAAATATATAATGTCAAGCTGACTTCATCAATAAAAGCTTTAACCTGTCTTCCATTTGCAGGCAGGGAGTGGCTACAGTGTTGGTACAGCTTCAGGGAACAAAGTGTTTCTGGACTCCTTTGCTCTGGCTGACAGACATACACCACTCTCCATGCCTGGGATCGAGTACCTGTGACTCTGAGCCAGTCATAGACAGAACCAAATCTTCATCAGCAGATGTGGCCTTTTGAGTCTCCATCTTCCAGACTGGAGTGACTGCAGACCTGGAATGGTCCTGCAAAGTACTTTTCCATTCCTGGTTTCAGATCTTACTCCATATGTTCACTGTTACTCTCCGTGGAATGCTGTAGACACAGTGTGGAAAACGTCATTGAAATGTGACTTTCCCCTTTTCCTTCCTCTTAGATTGGGTGCTAGGCCTCTTTTATTTTTCCCTGTCAAGACTATTAGACTTCCCTTAACCTGTGTGGAAGCTTAGGATCCTGATGGTTTATCTAATGACTTCAGTATCCCTCCCTGCTGTTCACAACAACATGTGGTTTGAAGCAGGATCTATTTTACATGGATTTGTGAGTTAAGAATCAGAGACCATGTATAACTAGCAAGGCTTTTCTTTCTTTTTATTTATTTATTCTTAATTTTTTTAAGTCTAGACTTTTTCCCCTTTCCAGTCCACCGTCCAACTGCTTCACTCCCTGTCCTGGTCTCCAGGAGGATGCCTCTATCCTCACCCACCCCACTATACCTCCCTATTCCTTGGGGCCCCAAGTCTCTCCAGGGTTAGGTGCATTTTCTCTGAGTGCAGTGCTGGCAGTTTTCTGCTGTGTATGCATTAGGGGTCCTCATAGCAGGTGGTGTATGCTGTCTGGTTGGTGGCTCAGTGTCTGAGAGATCCCAGGGACGAGAATAGCTGAAACTGCTGGTCCTCCTATAGGCTTGCCTTTCTTCTCAGCTTTTTTCACCTTTTCCCTAATGCAGCTACACAGGTCAGCAGCTTCTGTCTATTGGTTGGATATAAATATCTGCATCTGATTCTTTCAGTTGCTTACTGGGCAGTCATAATAGGCCCAGTTTGTAAGCACACCATAGCATCAGTAATAGTGTCAGGCCTTGGGGTGTCCCCTATTTGGGCCTGTCACTGAACCTCCTTTTCCTTAAGCTCGTCTCCATTTTTGTTCCTGTAGTTCTTCAGACAGGAAAAATTTTAGGTCAGAGTTTTTGACTGTGGGATGGCAGCCCCATCCCTCCATTTGATGCCCTGTTTTTCTACTGGAGGTGGACACTACCAGTTCCCTCTCTCTACTGTACAGCATTTTATCTAAGGTCCCTCCCTTTCAGTCCTGAGAGTCTCTCACCTCCCAGGTCTCTGGTACAGTCTAGAGGGTCCTCTCACCTCCTGTCTTCCCAGGTTGCCTGTTTTTATTTCCACAACAGAAGATTGGGTACAGAAAATGTGGTTTATTTACACGAGGGAATACTACTCAGCCATTAAGAACAAAAGCATTATGAGGTTTGCAGGCAAATGGATGGAACTGTAAAATATCATCCTCTGTGAGGTAACTCAGACCCAAAAGGACATGCATGATATGTACTCACTAATAAATGGATATTAGTCAGAAAAGTAAAATATTCTTATAATACAATCTACACGACTCAAGAAGGCTAACAAACCAATGGATCTAAGTGAGGATGCTTCTGTCCCACTTAGGAGAAAAAAGAAAGCAATCACAGAAAGGAGGTGGGTAGGAGGGAGAGACATGGGTGGGGAAGGGGACAGGGTGGGGAAGAGGGGAACATGATCAGGTATTGGAGGGGACAGGACTGAAACCCTCCAGGATAGCAGTAAAGAAATGATAATGGCTTTTCTTATTTAGCCTCACAGCTGAAATATGCTCTTTTCTCTTCTGCTACTGAGGTCCTAGCCAGTCCTGTCACAAATATGGTCATGTTCCTATATGTTAAAAGAACAAGTTATCTTTTGTCTCCCTAGAGACATTTGTCTTCATTTTTAAACTCCTCAGTAATCAAGAATTTATGACTGCATACACTCAATATTCTTGTAATCCAATAATTTCTAAATTCACCAGTGTTTGTTAGTGGAGAATAAAATTTTGTGTTTGATTAAAATTGTTATCAAGTTAATCATGTAGTACTGATGCATGAAATACTTACTAATGTATCTGGTGGGTGAAGAAATAATATTTACCAGTTTTTATCCTCAGTCCCTAGGTTTAGTCCTCGGGTTCTGTGCTGGGAACCGGGTCAAAGCACAGTTTGCTGTTGTCAACAGTTGGTGTAAGGAAATAAAGGAATTAATGTGGACTCATGTCTCATTCTAGATTTAAAAAAATGGAACTCAAAATGAATTAGAAGGCTGAATAGAAAAAGCTAAAATCATAAGTCTTAAGATAAAATCTGAAATTTAACTTAGATGTGAATTTTTATGCATAACTCAAATGAACAGAAGAGTAATGGAAAAGATGACTGGGATTTTGTCAAATTCACATTTTGGTGAGTCAATGGACAATATAAAGAAAATTAAGTCAGTCTAAATAAAGAGAAAGTGTGTTTAAAAGTCAGGTGCCTAAAAAAATCTTTAACATTCAAAATGTATACACTGTTCTTACAACTCTCCCCAAAAACAAGCACACAGAAAAATCTAACCTGGTTGGGGATAAATATGCTCAGGACTAGAGAAGGCGTTCAGAGGTGGGTGGCATTCCTAGCATGCACACATTCCAAACAGGGCCATGATAGTTATATTAATCATAGAATTATAACAAACAAGTGGAAAAAGCACTGAAATTGACACTTGATCCCCCCCAAGCTTATAAAGATGCTTTGAATCACTAATTGTTCTAGAGATGAGAATCAAAAATAGGATAAGAGACTACTTAGCTCCCACAGGGTAGTGATATTATGAACCTCAGTGGTGGTGCTTATGGGCACCAGAGTGACAAGGAAAATCAGAAACCCTGTGCACCTGTGGTTGTAAGAAACTGGGGCAAATGATATGGCAAGACTTCTGCATGCGTCTCAGGTCAAATGTGACCTGGCAACTTTACTCACAGGAAAACACAATATTTGAAAGCAAGACATAGAACAGAAACTCTGTATTGATGCTTCATCAGTTTTGTAACAACTGAGATAGAAAACTCATGCTCCACAAAGTTTGACTAAAGAAAAATGCAGTGTCTATGCTGAATGGGAAAGAGCTCAGTCCGAAGAATAAATGAATTCTGAAGATACCTCCAATATAGAACGATACTATGCCAAGTGAAAAGAGACAGATAGAAAAATCACAGACATTATCTAATTCCCCTTATAGGACATATGCATTCTAAACAAGGTCACGAGAAAAGAAAGTAAACTGGAGGGTAACAGAGGGTTGAATTAGCAGTGAGTAATGATTTATCTCTTACTAGATACATAATTTATGTGTAGCATATTATCTGCAGAACATGGTGGCAGCAACTGAACTGTGCCATTCAAGTAAAAGCAGTTAACATGCCACACTCCACATTGTACATATTTAAGATTGAAATAAAATTTAAGATTGAAAATGTTGTTTTTAGCACAGGTTCAAAGATGTTCATAATCATTTCCCAGCAGCACCAAGGGTAGCGATCCTTTGTAGCTATGTAAGTCTGAGTTTTCTAGACAACGCATTCTCAAGGGCCTGTAGGAACATGTCTATCTGTTACCAAGGCTGAGGAGCAGACAGTATAAACCAGGAGAATAGGAATCTTAAAGAGATCTGGGCAACATTTGGGCATCTATCAGACCTGACTCTGCCATTCATGAAGCAATAATTTTCCTGAGTTGTATCCTTATTTGTGACATCTGGAACTTCCCCCTCATAGGTTTCTTTGAAGGTTGAAAGGCCTCTAAATGTAACAACATCCATCCTCTGCCTGCCAAATGGGCAGTGTCAATTTCTAGGCCCACAAATTCCTGGTTTTGTTTCTTCCCCTCTAGACAACCTTCAAGCTTACTTTGGGATACATCAATCATTAATTGCTGTAGCTTTTATCCCTATAACAATACAAGTGAACTAGGAACAAAAACTCACAAAGCTGTGCTGAGGAAGGATAGTCATCATGGTTCTCTTGGGCTTTTAATTTCACTCTAAACTTCTTACCTACCCTCTGTCTCATCATTTTCTTGTGATGCTTTCAGAGGAAAGAGTTTAGCTGGGAGCTGGGCTTTTTCTGAGACAGCAGGGGGGCTCCTTTAGTTACTGTTCTTGCTACATTGATTTAAAAAAAAAAACTGGCAAAAACCACTTAAAGGAGAACAGTTTGTTTTTATTCTGCTTTTTTTTTTTTTTCTGGTTCAAATTTTCGGGTGATTTCAGGCCATCAAGGCTGGAAAAGCAAGACAATGGAGGCAGCTCCCATCTTATGTCATCAGGAACACGAAGCTATTGGTGACCCTGACAGTGCCAGACAAGGAGCACAGTAGAGAACAGGAATACTATGCTGCAACTCAAGGATGCCCCTCTCAAAACTTTCTCCTAGCAGGGTCAGCCCTACTCCTCAAAAGTTCCATAACTTTCCAAAACAGTTCTACAAGGTAGCAATCATGCATTCAAAAATATAAGCTTGGGGCAGAAGAGATGGATGGTTCAACACTTAAGATCTCTTACTGCTCTTGCAGAGGACGGGACTCTGTTCCCAGCACCTACAGCTGTAGTTCATAATGATCTGTTCCAGGATGTGCAATTCCTTTTGGTTTCTGTAGGCTTTCTGCATAAAGAAATAAGAAAGCATACACATATGCACATTTCATCTTAGAAAACCACACACAAACACACACACACCTGCACATGCATACACAAACACAGGCACACACAAGAAACGGTGGAAGACATTTCAGACTCAAATGACAAATAGGATAGATGGTAAAAAGAGGGCTTTAGAATAACTTGAGTCTTTGGGAATCCACCAGGTACTTTAAACTTTAGTTCTCTTTCAGCTCCAAGGAGAAACATTGTAGAGACATTACAAGCAAAGTGGTGGTGGGCAGTGGTGGTGGGATATCAGAGGATGTTACTGGTTCTAAACCACTGTATTCACTTTCTGTTTCAGAATTTGAATGGCTGAAAGAACAGAGTCAGGAGGCACAGTGATAATTCTGAGCTTTGAGCCATGATTCAAGATGGAAATTTAGCTTTCTTTATGTTTTACTTATTATGATCTCCTGAGACTGAGCTTTCTTAGCATGTTACTGGAGGTGAAGGCCAAGTTGCAGTGTCAATGAGGAATTAATGAATTGTAATAATTGATTCTGCCATGGGCTCCACATGATACAGACCCCTGTGATGAAAACATGGCTGTACACGTTTCTTCACACCACTTCCAGATTAGTTGTCAAACAATACAGCCTGTGTTTGTGCCCTAGCATTTCACGCTTACAGTACCAACATTTCCAAAGGAGAAACTGTGTAACTAAAAAGGAACTTGAACTGTAGAAGATTGACATGTAGGGCTCTCACTTTTGTATGTCATATCTTTATGCAGAAATTGCACCTCAGAGGAAACAGAGGACACTCAAAAAGCCATCCACCAGCTGCTCCCAACTCCAAAGATAAAAGCTCTCTGCCTAAGAAGTTAGTTTGCAGGAGCCAGCCTCAGTTATTTCTGCATCTGTGGATGCATGTTGAACTACTTCCTATACTCTGGCCCCAGCTTGCATCATTCAGGGGTTCATACGGTCATGCCAGATATGCTAGACAAATACCAAGCAGACATGTTTGCCTAATCCCCATTACCTTTACCATAGTTCAATGTAATTTCCCAAAATGTTTCATTTATTTTATTTCAGAGCCTGTGACAGTCAGAATTTTGAAGTACAAGCTTGCATCTGTAATCCATTTACCAACTCTCTCTAGTGAGAGAGAGAGAGAGAGAGAGAGAGAGAGAGAGAGAGAGAGAGAGAGAGAACTTGAAGAACTTTTTTTAAGCATTGAAAAACAAGCAGAGGGAGTCAGAGCACATCTGTTTTCATAAGAAATCATGGAACCTGGCCCCTTTTCAGTGGGGTATTTTACTACCACATGGCTTTAATCCTACATCTGGGCCTGTTGTTTTATGAAATATTTCCCACAGATGATGTCAATTATAATTTTTGTCCTGGTCGTCAATTTACGGACTCTTGGACTAAGACAAAATGAAACAACCAGAAAAAGCACAACTTATGTGGTCTACTCTCTGACAAAATTATAGCTGTGTGATACACATCTAAAATCAATAACTCTGCTAATGATTAGCAGAACACACTGCTTGGTTTATGGGCAGGGATGGGGCCCATACTGTGCACATGTTTGGCTCTGGACTGAATTTTCTGTTTGCTATGTATTTACCAGCAGATGTCCAACCGTTTATTTAATGCTTCTTCTACGAGCCAGTAGTAGGCCATGTCAGCGTCTGCGCGACATTTATAAGTCATCTGCCAGCAATACAGGTGGAATGCTTTCATGGGGCCCTTTCCTTCATTCTGTGGTGATGATCTATCAGAGAAATCAGGGATAAGTCTTTATAGAGTTATATGGCTATTAGGATGTGGGGCTCTGATCATGTGTGTAAAGAATTTTGGATTCCAGCATATGGTTTTTTTGGAATTGCTTTGAAAAGAACGTTTGTGGTGTTCAACTTTAGCAGCTGGTCTAAGGCGAAAGGTTTTCCAAAGAAACAAAGAAACACCATCAGAACCTAAGCAGAGCCATAATGTTGGCAGTAAGTGCAGTTTCTCTCCGTTTGTAATGTTTCTTTCAGTACATCGAGATAAACTGGGTTCCTTAAAACTTACTCTATGAAGACGACATTTTGCAAGTAATAAGAAACCAGAAGACTGGGGATTTAAATTGAACTAGAGAGCAACCCGGTGTGGAGGGGAGACTGTCTGGTCTCAGTGCACAGGATGGCTTCAGAAGGGGAGTTAACACTGAGGCTCTGCCGAACTTTATCTTAGAAAGGGATTGGAAAAGAACAAGAAATTTAGATTATTCTAAATCTTCATGATTCCCTATGTGACACAATTCTTCATATTTAATTTTGGAAATTCGATGCTTAGTTTTCAAGTGCAAAGACTAGTGAGCACTTACAATGGAGATTAACATTGGTTAATGATAACCCACAGACACAGCGGAGTTCATTTTTCATTATACCTCAATTTTCTCATGTCACTGTGGGCTGAGTTAGACCCAGTTATCAGGACTTTGATTTGGGAAGAAGGGAACTAAGAATTTGGCTTGTGACAATGTCTGTATATATTGCTGATTAGAAGGGTGTGGGCTGCCACTATGAGGGGCAGTGTTTATTTCAAAGGCTCTGTTTTAAAGCAGTATTTTCTCTCTTGCAAAACAGGTTAAGTAGTAGGGAGGACACTGTTGTTCTGATCTTGTTTAGATGCTCTGCACGTACTAAACCAGAGGTCTGCATTTGCTGCTCAAGGATTCTATCTCAACTCTCCACCAAAACCTGAGCTGCATCCCTAATTCTTTTTCTCTGTGGGTAATCATGCAGGGTATCATATGTACCCGGTGCTCAAGTTAACCTAGAGCAGTGTCAACAATGAGCAATCTCATGATTTGTGAATGAACAAAGATCATCAAGGAAAGTTATAGGAAAACTTTAGCTCTGTAGCTAGTCTTACATTGTGAGTGTTATAATGGATATTTTTCCCTTCATATCTTTCATTTGAATATATATATATATATATATATATATATATATATATATATATATATAGTCATTCACACACACACACACACACACACACACACACACAGGACTATTTTCAAACTCTTGCCTACATCTTGCCTAAGTCTCAAGAGCCTGACATGGTAGGTTGTCTTTGATAAAGGGTGGGACAGTGTTACAACAACATGTTTAAAGTATACTGTCTCTTGCTCTGACTGAGCCAACTTGTTCAAGTCTTTCCTCCTACATCCTCCATCAGCATCAACACTGGCAGCAGCGGTGGCAGCAATAGTGTCATCATTCAAAAGGTGGAGATGGTGGTTGGGAGAGGGAGCACCTTCCCAGAAACAAGTGGAGGGAAAGGGAGTATTGGAGTGGGGAGGAGGGACAGGGATAACACTTGAAATGTAAATACAGAGAATATCCAATATAATAATTTAAAAAATACAAGAAGCATCTTCACTTCCCTCCATCCCTCCTTGGGCACTCTCATTCAGTCCCTTCAACATCTTGTACCTACCATTTATTGTCATCAGATGTTTGGCAGAGGTTGGGTTAAATGCTGTAAACAGGATCAACATTAGGAAGCAGTTTGCAAACAAGCCACATCTCTGGAACCAGTACTGAACTCTTGCAGGGGACAGAGGGCCACAGATCTAAACAGCAAGTAGAAGAATAGGTAGAAGGATTCTTTACCAGGCAAAGAATCGGGAGGAAGAAAAAACAGCAGACACATCATATTATTCTACCCAGAGGCTAGGGTGCAGGAGAGAGGAAAGCTGAGGGCTGAACAGCTTTGCAGTGTTCACTAGGGCTTCCCAAGAACAGCTCCCAGGAACTGTGGACCGCAAAAACATGGAAGGATATTTGTCCTCATCATGACAACTCTGATGTTCCTTCAAATGTGGAGCAGGGGTCAGTGCACTTCAAAAGTTTGGTTGAGCTCATTCTAAATCTCCATGATTCCTCCATGTGACACAGTTCTTCACATTTGATTTTGAGAACTCAGTGTTTAGTTTTAAAGTACAAAGATGTATCATGGAGATTAACATAGCCCACGGACCATCCTTCTCATTGAAGTTTGTAAAGTCTGCTTGGACACCCCAAGGAAAGAATTGAATTCCTCAGCAGAGACCTTCAGCAGCAACAGCCTGAGTTATTGTTTCATAAAAAAAAAAAAAAAAAAAAAAAAAAAAAAAAAAAAAAAAAAAAAAAAAAAAAACAGGTTTGGGGTTATTGCTTGAAAGAAGAGGAAAAGTAGTGCCTAAAATATCTACCTGGATGCACTGATGGTGGTATTGTTGCGGAAGTGAATGGGTGACCCAGCATTGGAAGCAATGAGGGGACCACATAGAGAGGCATTGCTGTGGTGAGATTTTTAAGTCAACTGTAATTGATTGGGTAGAACCATTGTGAGTGGGAGGAGCTATACATCACTTCTGCGTGTTCTAACATGCCAAATGAATCAGGTAGTTGATCACAATAGTAAATGCAGGAACAAGAATGAATAGGGGGAAAAAAAGGAAGGAAGGTATGTAAAAAATATGGTTTGGACATGTTCAACATGATGATGATGAAATATCCAAGGGCCGAGCTCTGATTGGTAGATGGATATGTGACTAAGAACAGAGAGGTTGCATTTTGTTTTCTGTTAATTTTAAATGCATTATGCCTGTTCTGTAACAAACCTTTTCCAGGAGAGATGCAACAGGAACATCTACTCACCCTAGATAGGGATCCTATGACATACCAAGGTGCTACAGATAGAGACAGGGTCCAACTTGAAGAATCAATGAGTTTTGTTGGGGTTACTTTAAAGATAGGAATGAAGGGGCGGAAATGACCCAATGAAACCTGCAGAGCCAAGACCCACCCAGCATGGGTGACAGCTTACAAAGCATAGATAAGGGGTGCTAAACTTGAGTTGTTCTCAGACATCCTCAGTCATTCTCTGTGAGCCATTACATTTTCACATCCTGGCGCCCCTCCACAGAGCTTCCCTTTGTTTTTTCATGTCTGATGAACTCAATGTATCTGACTTAACCTGTTCAAACTTACTTAGGAACAAGAGGGAATGAGGCTCTGCTGTCTTCTGTTGCACCTGCTGGCTCACTGAATCTGGGTTGACACTGTGACTTTAGTCATAGACGTTGGCTCTCCATTCACCACTCCATAGCTAGGCAAACCATATGCACCCCTAGCATATTTTTTTTTTACCTGAAAGGAGATATATCCTCCCTATACATAATTATCCGCCCCTGAGACAGGCTTTATTGCCTTTATCTGTATTATTCTACCAAGGATATCTTCTGTGAACCAATCCCCAGTCACTGAAGCCTTGACAAAAAAAAAAAAAAAAAAAAAAAAAAAAAAAAAACCTTCTTTACGTACAATTGACTTTCTACCACATTTTCCCCTTAGGAACTCCATAGAATGACATAAGTCATGTTGCTTTTGTCTCCAGGTCACACATATAGACAGACCTCTTCCTCTCCTTTATCATTTTTTTTAAAAATCTCCTCTAGGGTAAACTCTCACTTTATGGAATGATTTTACATGCTGGTCTAAGTCACTGAGATCTGCCAAGACCTGTTATACTTCATAAAGAACTTGTTCCACTAAAGGGCTTAGAAGAGGCTCCATACTAGCCTTGAGGGCCCTGCGGATGCAATCTTCTCTTTAAATCCCTGTGAACATGGCTTTATCTGGCCCAGTGAACTGGGGTTCAATCACAGCTTCTCTGATTCCTGGTCTCTCAGTAGCACCTGTCCTTCCTCTAATTTCTATTCTCAGACATTTGTGAAGACTTCAGTTGGTGACAACCAAGTGTCCCCAATGGTTTTGTTAAGCCAGCCCATCATGGACTGGTCTTCCTTTACTGTCTCAGGTTATGCAGCTCTTAAGTTACTTTACTCTTTCTTTCTGCCTCCACATCGTCAGACAGATCCCATCTGCTCTCAAGGCTGGGGAAGTCATGGTGTGATGGGCTCTTTCATTGCTTGTTTAAGTCTTCTCTGATCCCTTAGATCAAAGGTGGAGAGCTAACTAACCACCCCAGTTTCTAGGATTGTTTCTAGGCCCTCTCTGTTTGCACACCGGATCACAGATTCTTTCAGATTTTTTTATTCTACTACAGGTTGGGCTGAAGGGAGTACTACCTTTACCATATTTTTGTCGTCCTCAATTTTTGAGTCTTGCCACAGGTTCCAAGTTCTTGGATCCCAGGAAGGGCTTTTTGGCGTAGATCATACTTGCACCCTCATTTCCTTTTGTCCCCTGGGCTGGAAGAAGTGGCAAGCCACCACCTCCATCTAATCTTATTGTTTATCTAACATACTTGCCAGATTAGAAGTTAATGTGGAAAATGCTAGCCTAATCTGCCTTGTTGCAATTGCCTCTTTACACAAACACATTCCTGCTTGGCTGTCATTTCAGCCTCAAATGCTTTTCTAACTACCCACAGCAGTGTCTGAGGAACCTCTGCTTCAGTTTGTAGACAATCCTTTGTGTGCTAATTTCAAAGACTTCCAAATTTATTCTAAACTTGAACTGTTTTTTGAGCATCTCTGTAGTCATGTGATGGACCACACTCATCAAGCTAGCATGCCACCCCATACTAGAATATGTTTTAGTACTAGAATACTATTTCATTGTGTAAATGAACCATATTCTCTTAATCCATTCTTCAGTTGAGGTATGTCTAGCTGCTATTAACATAGTTGAACAAGTGTTCTTGTGGGATGGTGGCACACCTTTTGGGTATACGTCAGGGGGTGGTCTTAAGGTAGAAAAATTCACAATTTTCTGTAAAACCACCAAATTGATTTCTAGAGTGGTTGTACAAATTTGACAAAGACTGTTATCCTGAAATTTGTTTCACAGAATTCCTAGTTTTGATGGCTCACCCCCACTTGCAAATCCCACTACCCATAGCAAGAAACATGCAGCCAGTCCAGTAGCACAAAGGGAAATCAAGATGTATCATACAGGAAAGGACAACTGTATGAGAATTTTCTCCCTAAATGCTATTCCTCAGGCTTCTCAGTCTCAGTTGCACATTTTTCATCATGGCAAGAACCATAAACTTGTGCTTCCTGTGATGGTTTGCATATGCTTGGCCCAGGGAGTGGTAATATTAGAAGGTGTGGCTTTGTTGGAGGAAGTGTGTTACTCTGGGGCTGTGCTAGTAGACACTCCTCCTAGACACCTGAGGATGCTTAGTCTGTTCCTGGCTTCCTTCTGATGATGTTGTAGAACCCTCAGCTCCTCCTGCACCATGGCTGCCTGGATGCTGCTATGCTCTTCCCTTGATGATAATGGACTGGGCCTCTGAACCTGTAAGCCAGCCCCAATTAGATGTTTTTATTTATAAGACTTGCCTTGGTCATGGTGTCTGTTCACAGCAATAAAACCCTAACCTAGACACCTCCCCAACTTATCTTTGGTTCTGTTGTGTCTCTGTTTGGGTGCCAATCACGTTATTTGTATGTGACTCAATGAACCAGCTCAACAAGTTTGGGAGTGTTCTTTCCAAGTGACTGGTCTAAGCCTCTTCCAGGAAGGTCTCTTCATTTATCCTTCCAGGCTGCTGGTCTGATCTCAGAGTCTTCTTTGCAGCTTGGCTTCCCAGACCGTTGTCTTTGTGGTTTGTCTTGCCTGATTGTAACTTTAGGTAGCTTGACATGTTTACTTTTGCAAGAGGCAAACCTAAAGAATCCGATCAGTTTCAGGAACCTCCTGAAGCTATTTTGGGGTGTTTAAAGAGCTTCCCCACCTGATAGAATGTTTCAATCCTAGAGGAAACTGTTAAAAAAACACTGACCAGGAAGCTGTTTATTTCTGGTTTTCAGTATTTTATGAGGCATTAATGTAGTTTTGCTACACTATATTGTAATTTCTGGATGTAGCTATTTCTCATACTTAGGAATTATTTTCCCCCAACAATATGCAGCATGTCACTCTCTCACTGTATGGGAATTACTTCAGCTCCTAACAATGAGCTCATATTCATGTCCGATATTATTCACACTCCAATTTCAGCTGTTTTCAGAAATATAAAATTGTAGCCAGAATCAGGGACAGCTGTCATTTGTTAAAAATCCTCAACATTTTGAATATCTTTCCCTTCCCATTATAAGATTCTTTCCTTTCTCAATCATGTACTAATAGTGTTCCAGCCCATGATTTCTGTGTCCCTGTGTTTCAGAATACAGCCATAGCTGCCTTCCCAGAAACATGCCTTTCCTTATGCTATCTGAAGGTGCATGTGTTGTGAGGCCATTCAGTTCTGATAAATTAAGTAATGGATGTAGTTAGTTTCATAAAGTAGCTATGAGTTTTGATGATCTCCTTCTGGCTAGGTGGATATTAAAACATTAGTAGTGGAAATCACAAAATTTTCTTTGAAATTTCTTTTCGATTGGTTCTATTAATTGTATGCTTTTAAAGCTTGGCTCCTGCATTTTCTAAAACTCTGGCAGCTGAGACTTTGTTAAAGACTCTGCAGTGAATTCTTTCTCCTTAAAGTAGTTAATGTAGTGTGTTTGTTGCTCTCTTTATACCTGTGATAGCTACCTGACCATTATTTCTATTTTGGCTCAGTCTGTCATGATGGGAAACAGAGCTTGAGACAAGGCCATATACCATCCAGTGTCATGGAGAGACAGGTGAATATTAGTGCTTAGCTTTCTTTCCCATTTATGTTCAGTGTGAGAATGGTGCTGCCCACATTTAGGATGAGTTTCCAATCTCAACTAATTTCATTTAGAATCACTGTTAATAATATACACAGAAACCTATTTCCGTTGCCAATTCTTAAAACTATCAAGTGGAAAATCAAGATCAATGTCAGAACTCAAGCCCTAGTCAACTTGGCTCCCAAACACATGACTCTAAAGCCATAATCTTCCACCATGTGTGTTCATAGATAAAGCTGTCTTATACCGAAAAACGCATTCTGTTCAATTTCAGATCTCCCTGCAGTCTTTAACCATTCCAACTCTGTTCAGGAGTATAAATACAGAGTCTTTCTCAGAGTCAAACAATCTCTTAACTCTAAATCCTAATCAGTGGAAAACAGGCGCCTATGACCTTAGTGCAGCACAGAAAACAGCAGATCTGCACTTTCATGTGCATCTATGTTTCTGGCAATAATCTGTTACAAAGGTTCCGCCACCTTACCTCTCTGTTTCTGCTGCTGGATTGAGCATGTATTTTCTCTCTTATGTCACTTCTCTTCCATGTGTACAGCTTTCCTTAGCATGGTTTGAGAACTTTTAATATACCAAGTCTCCACTGGAATGTAGGCTTTATCTTCAATGCTTCGTGAAATGGTATCACAGAGCCTCTTTGGAAGGACTCTAGCCCTTAGTAGACACTGTCTGATCTTAAAATTTTCTGGAACAGAGGTGCTAGACTTCTTGACCTCCTTGAGATCATCTCTTTGATAACTGCAAACTTAGTATGTGGCCACTCAGGGTTATAAACTCGCTTCTGAAGGTTCAAATCTAAAATCTACAAATAGAGAACATTAGGCATTTGTCTTCTGGGTTACCTAACTCAGTATAATTTTTCTAGCTCCATCAATATACTTGAATATTGTATGATTTCATTTTCTTTAGAGATGAATAGTATTTCATGAGATAAATAATGTTGTATATGTAGGTTATACTATAGAACTATTTTTAGATTTTGATTATTCTCCAACTGAATTCCATTGTGGCTACACAAATTTGTAATCCATCAATGTTTGTGGGTTCTCTTTTTCCACATCCTCCTCAGCATTTGCTATCAGCTATTTGCTTGATCGTGGTGGTTCGGACTGGGGAAAATAAAATAAAAAAGTAATTTTAATTTGTATTTCCAAATTGCTAAGAATGTTGAATACTTTCTGAGATATCTCTTAGCCATACTGTTTAGGACTTTCTGTTCAGATTCTTGGCTCCCTTTTTTAACTATATGGTTAGCTTAATTGGTTTATTTTTTTAAATTCTGGATATAGTTTTTATTAGCAATAAAACTCAAAAAGACCCTCACTCATCCTGTGGTTGATCTTCATTCATTTTACTGTTATTTCTGTGCAATGGAACCCTGTTTAGAAATCTTTTGCTACTCATTTTTTGGGGGGAGGGTCTGCCTCTGCATTTTTCCTAGCTAGTTCAGGTTTCAGAGTGAGGTATTTGATTCATTTGATATAGATATTGGGTCAAATTTCATTATTCTCCAAGGGCATATCCTGTTTTCCAGAAACATTGTTTATTGGTTATTTTATTTATTTACATTTCCTTCTCTTTTCTTTTTCATTGGTTACTTTATTTGTCGACATTTCAAATGTCATCCCCCTTACAATCCTTAAATACCCTATCTCCTGCCCCCACCTCTATGAGGGTGCTCCCCCACCCACCCACCCACTCCTGCCTCAGTGCCCTGGCATTCCCCTACCCTGAGTCATCGAGCCTCCATAAAACCAAGGCTATCTTCTCCCAGTGATGCTTGCTAAGGCCATCCTCTGCTACGTATCCAGGTATCCAGCTGGAGCTATGCTTCCCTCCATGTACATTCTTTGGTTGTTGGTTTAGTCCCTGGGAGCTCTGGGTGGTCCAGTTAGTTGATATTGTTGTTCTTCCTGTGGGGTTGCAATCCCCTTCAGCTCCTTCAGTTCTTCCCCTAACTCTTCCATTGAGGTCTCTGTGCTCAGTTGATGGTTGGTTGTATCTGTGTCTGTATTGGTTAGGTGCTGGCAAAGCCTCTTATGGGACAGCTATACTGGGCTCCTGTCAGCAAGCCCTTCAGCAAAAGTCAAGGTTTTGTGTCTGCAGATGGGATAGATCCATTAAGGTTATCCTGTTTTAATTCTACTTAGACGGGGGGGGGGACAAAATAATCATAGGAGGTAGTAGGAGAGAGGGACCTGGGAGGAAAAAAGAGGGAGAGGCCAAAAAGAAGGGCAAGATCGGGTATGGGAAGAGACTTGAGAGAAGTACAGAGGGTCAAGAATTTGAACAGAAATATATAGCAATGGAGAATGGGAAACTGGGTGTAGCCACTAAAATGTCTCAGATACCAGGGAAGCAAGAGGTTCCCAGGACCCAGATGGGATAGCTTTAGTTGAAATAAAGGGGAGATTAAACCTGTAGAGACCACCACCAGTAGACAGGCATGGCCCCTGGTTGAATGATAGGGCCATTGATCCATCTCAAAATATTTTCATCCAGTATTGTTCCTGTCTACAGAAACTGCAGGAACAAAAAATAGGGCAGAGACTGAGGGAAAGGACCACTCCAGAAATATTTTTAAAATGTAGTCTTTTTATTATTTCTTTATTACCTCTGTATATTTTTGGAATTATTGTTGAAAAATCATATAGCTGTACTTTTGTAGATTCATATTTAAGTCTTTGGTTTTCTTCTAATGACCTACACGTCTGATTTTGTTCCAGTTCCATGCAGTTTTTCTTACTAAACCTCTATAATATAGATTGAAATATGGTATGGTAATTCCTCCAGAACTGTTCTTTCTTGCTCAGGATTGCTTTGATTATTCAGAGTCCACTGTGTTTCCATATGAAATTTAGTATTTTTAAAAATTTCTGTCTAGTATTTTATGAGAACTTTCTTTTCATTATTGTATTGGATATATTTTATTTACATTTTAAATGTTATCCCCTTTCCCAGTTTCCACCCCATAATATCCCATTCCCCATCACTAGCTTCCATGTGGGTGCCCTCCTACCCACCAACCCCCACCTGCCTCACTACCCTGACATTCACTTACACTGGCATATCAAGCCTTGGTAGGACCAAGGGCTTCTCTTCCCACTGAAGCCAAACAAGAACATCCTCTCCTTCATATGAAGCTGGAGCCACGGGTCTGTCCATTTGTCCTATTTGAATAGTGGTTTAGTACCTCGGATCCATGTTTGGTTGGAATTGTTGTTCTTATGGGGTTGTAAATCCCCTGAGCTCCTTCAATCTTTTCTCTAACTCATCCATTGGGGGGATTCTATACTAATTCCAATGGTTGGTTGTGAGCATCCACCTCAGTATTTGGCAGGCTTCGGCAGAGCCTCTTAGGAGACAGCTATATCAGGCTCTAATCAGCAAGCACTGTTAGTATCCTCAATAGTGACTTGGATTGGTGACTGTATATGGGATGGATCCCTACTTGGGCAGTCTCTGGATGACCTTTTCTTCAGTTTCTGCTCCCCACTTTGACTCTGTATTTTCTCCTATGAGTATTTTGTACCTCTTTCTAAGAAGAACTGAAGCATCCACACTTTGGTCTTTCATCTTCTTGAGCTTCATGTGGTCTGTGGATTGTATCTTGGGTATTCTGAGCTTTTGGACTAATATTCACTTATCATGAGCACACACTACATGTGTTCTATTGTGACTAAGTTACCTCACTCAGGATATTTTCTAGTTTCATCCATTTGTCTAAGTATTTCATTGTGTAAATGTACAACATTTTTGTATCTATCCCTCTGTTGAAGGAATTCATCTGGGTTCTTTTCAGTTTCTTTGTATTATAAATAAGGCTACTATGAACATAATGGAGCATGCATCCTTGTTATATGTTGAAGCATCTTTTGAGTATGTGCCTATGAGTGGTATAGCTGGGACCACAGGTAGTACTATGTTCAATTTTCTGAGAAACTGCCAGACTGATTTACATTGTTGTTGCACCAGCTTGCAGTCCCACCAACAATGGAGTGGTCCTCTTTCTCCTCATCCTCAACAGCATCTGCTATCACCTGAGATTTTGATCTTAGCCATTCTAACTGGTATGAGGTAGAATCTTAGTGTTGTTTTGATTTGCATTTTCCTGCTAACTGGGGATATTGAACATTTGTTTACATGCTTCTCCGCCATTCAATATTCTGGAGTCTAACTTCTTGAGTTCTTTGCATAAATTGTATATTAGCCCTCTATCAGATGTAGCATGGAAGCAATGGGAAGGGGAGAGGGGATGGGACTGTGGGAAAGGGATAACATCTGAAATCATTTTAGCAACTTTGTCAAAGATCAAATGGCCATAGGTGTGTGGGTTCATTTCTGGTTCTTCGATTCTATTCCATTGGTCTACCTGCATGGCTCTGTCCCAATTCCATACAGTTTTTAATCATAATTATAATACAACTTGAGGTCTGAGATTGTGTTTTCCTCAGAAATTTTTTATTGTTGAAAATAGTTTTTGCTATCCTGATTTTTGTTATTCCAAATGAGTTTTCAAATTGCTCTTTTCAATTCTATGAAACATTAAGTTGGAATTTTGATGGGGATTGCATTGAATCTGTAAATTTCTTTTGGCAAGTGGCCATTTTTACTATATTAATCCTGCCAATCCATAAGCATGAAAGATCTTTCAATCTTCCTCTATTACTTTCTTTAGAGATTTGAAGTTCTTGTCCTACAGATGTTTCACTTGGTTGGTTAGAGTCACACCAAAGTATTTTATATTATTTGGGGATATTGTGAAAGGTTTTGTTTCCCTAATTTATTTCTCACCCTGACTATCCTTTGAGTAGAAGAAAGATACTGATTTGTTTGAGTAAATTTTATATCCATCCACTTTGCTGAAGTTGTTTTTCAGCTCTAGGTCTCTGGTGGAATTTTAGGGTCACTAAAGTATACTATTATATCATCTGCAAATAGTGATATTTTGCCTTTTTTCCTTTAAAATATGTATCTATTTACCTACTTTTGTTGTCTAGTTGCTCTGGCTAGGACTTCAACTACTATATTGAATAGGCAGGGAGAGAGTTGGCATCCTTGTCTAGACCCTGATTTTAGTGGAATTGCTTCAAGTTTCTATATCATTTAATTTGATGTTGTCTACTAGTTTGCTGTATATTGTTTTTACTGTCTTTAGGTGTAAGCCTTGAATTCCTGATCTTTCTAATACTTTTTACATGAAGGGGTGCTGAATTTTGTCAAATGCTTTCTCAGTACCAAATAAGATGATCATGTGTTTTTAATTTTTGAGTTTTCAGCCCTGAGTTTGATTATTTTTTGCCATCTACTCCTCTTCGTTGTATTTCTTCCTTTTGTTCTAGAGCTTTCAGGTGTGCTGAAAATAGCTGTTTCAACAATCTCAGTCTGGCTCTGGAATGCTGAAGAAAAATTGAAGAGCTGATGATCTTTAATCTATGTTGGGATTCTTAAGAAACTGGACTTCATACCAGCTATAGTGCCAGAGTAGACAGACATGCCTGTGAGAGCAAGGACAAGCACCAGTAATAAGAGCAAGACTACATTTTCTTATTTCATGTGCTTATATATTCTAGTAGGTTTATGATCTACTAGAAGGTGTGGTTCATTAATTTGGTTAAGAAAATCTCTCAGCAGGAAAGTGTGGGCCTGCCTTTAAGCTCAGCACTTTGGAAGCAGGAACAGACAATTGGAGGGCAACGTGATCTATATAGTGAGTTCTGACCTGGGCAGGGGTGCAGGGGGCACATGATGACACCTTATCTGTGTCAAAAAATATAAGTAAAAGAAGAGGAGGAGGTGATGGAAGATGTGCCTCAGGGATGTTCAACAGCTTGGGTATCAATTGATTCTAGATGTGGTCAAGTTGACATACAAGATTAGTTGTTAAATATGGTCAGTTTCACAATATTTTTTTTATCAACTGCTAAGCAAAGGAGGTCTTTCTGTCTTCTAGAATTTTCTATAAACTTTTTCTACAGAAAGTATATGTTTGCTCTGTAGAGGTCTTATTTCTAGATTTGAGGCTGCTGTGAGTCAAAATAGTTCTATGATCTCCTCAGAATGAGGGGTTATTGTTGTTGCTTTTCTGTATAGAAAGGCTACTAGTTTATTTGAGTGGGTTTTGTTCAGAAGCCATGATAATTTTCTCTGTATAGTTCCAATTTTGGTATATGTGCTTCTGAAGAAAGTTGTAAATTAGCTTTATTTCTTGCCAGATTGCTGAGAGTATTGGTTATTAAGAGCAGGACTCTAGTTGTGTGTTTCTTCCAGAGCATCTCCAACTTAGACTCCCCTTTAATTGAATTTTGTCCTTAGGTACGTTCTTTTTATTCTGATGCAGATGCAGACTGCTGTCTTCAAAAAGACTACATGTCTTCAGACCTTTCTGCATCATTGTTACTGTAAATGTACATGAGAGAACCAAGGCACAGCTATAGCCAAGGCTGAATGCTGCCTTTCACCAAGTAAATTAGCTCTTTGCTCCTAAAGTCAGCCTCACTAAGTTCTCAAGATGTAGACAAAACGTAGCCAGATTCAATTCGAGAACATCACATGGGATGACCATTAGCACAGTTTCCAAGAGAATCCTTGTTCTCCTCTAAAACTGCATTATCTGGGCCTCTGCTATCTGTTTCTCTTAGCATCCATCTCCTCCAACATCCCACCCAAAGGGACTATTAAGTTCTACTTACTACATTCCTGGGCTTTTGTAGTTCACAGCTGTGAAGTCTTTAGATTCCTCCTAAAAGCTAGTTCTGAGGGCTAAGTAACATGTGGTCAGGCTTATTCTAGCATCAGCCACACTTTTAGGTATCAATTTTCTGCACAGTTATTCTCCCCATGAATGTGGCAAACAGCAAACCAAAGCAGCTTAAGGAAGGAAGGCTTCATTTGAGCTGACAGTTCCAGGGTACACTACATTATGGTGGCAGGAACTTGAGGCAGATGTTTCTATTATAACCACAGAAGATTAGAGAAGTGAATGATGCCTCTTAACAGCATTTACTATTTTATTTTTAACTGTATTTACTTTACCTATTTGTATATGCACATACATGCTGTTGTGTGTACATATATGTGTGCATCATAGCATACATGTGGAAATCAATGGACAAACTGTGGGAATAAGATCACCCTTTCATGTTGACCACAGGGATTAAAATGACCCTGTGGCTGAAGATACCACATGCTTTCATACTAGACCATGAGAAATCTCCATGGTAATGACCTGAAAGCTTTATTTCTCTGTTCTATCTTTGATAGTAGTACAAGATGCTATTCATACCACTGGAAGAGAAAAAGTAAATCTTTTACCTATTACCTGTGAACCTTGTGAACTATAACTAACCCAGTAAGACATGCCCACTTATACAGCAGTGACACAAATATCACCAGAGTTCCTAACCATTTTCTTATTGGATTTAAGTCCTATTACATAACTAGAAAGCTTGAGATAGAATAGATGAATATTAGGAACAAGAACATGTTAGTAGATAGGTTGTAGGTTTGAGGAAGAATATGCTACTATAATTCTGCTAAATAGATATAGCTTTAGATAAACTCATAATGACTATGCTTATAGAAATAGATTAGTGTATTCTCTGTTCTCATCAGAAAGACTTATTTTTCGAAGTAGATGATGATATAAAACAAAGGCCTGAAAGATACAGAGAACAAATCATTGTAGAATCACCAGCCATAAATGGACCATTTATACCATACCCCTCCCTTACAAGGTTCAGGAAGAAGCCTAGAGAAGGGGGCTAGATTGGAAGATCCAGAGGTAAGAGATAGCTACAAGGAAATAATGCTTTTCAGACACAGTAACTCAGTTGCACATATTTAGATCTATTGAGATATCATGCACATGACCTGCTCATGCTCAAGTCATAAAAAATATCAGTGCAGAGAAAGGAAGTGAACATAAATCCCCAACTTAACTGTAAAACTACTGGCAAATGCTGGAGCAGTCAGTCTTCTTTAAGGTAGTGGCCCTGTGGATTGACCATCCTCTACTTCAAGACCACATACACAAGAGTCTATAAGCACCACAACCTCCACTTTATGAGTCTAAAATTAAAAAAAAAAAGAGGTCATGGAACTGTGTTTGTAGGTAAGGGGCTGTGGAACTGGGAAGATCATGTATACTTCATAAAAATGACCATAGTGGTTTGAATGAGAAATAACCTCCATATTACCAGTCCTTTGAATAATTGGTCCCGAGTTGGTGACATTGTTTGGGGAGGTTTAGCTTGTACTCCCTGGAGGAAATGCAAAATAGGGTATAAGCTTTGAGGCTAAAAGTCTTAGCTATTTTCAATTTGGTTGTTTTGTTTCATGTTTTTATTCGTAGATATGAATTTTCAGCTCTGATTGTAGTCACCACGACTGCTTGTTACATTCCCTTCTCATCATGATAAACTCTTAGTCATCAAAATAAAAAAATAAACAAACAAACAGAAATTGTGAACCCAAGAAAGTCTTTATCCTATAAGTTGCCTTTGTCATTATGGTTTACCACAGCAATAGAAATGTATAGACACAATAATTAAAATAACATTGTACAAGATTCTCAAATAGCTAATAATTATTTGTAAAATGTCATTATTCTTCAGTGGGCTGGTCTTCTTATCACCTTGTATAAAGCTCAAGTCCATGTGGATCAAGGAACTCACATAAAACCAGATACACTGAAACTAACAGAAGAAAAAGTGGGGATGAGCCTTGAACATGTAGGCACAGGGGAAATTTCCTTGAAAAGAACACCAATGGCATATGCTTTAGGATCAAGAATTGAAAATGGGACCTCATAAAATTGCAAAGCTTCTATAAGGTAAAGAACACTGTCAATAGGACAAAATGGTAACCAACAGATTGGGAAAAGATTTTTACCAACTCTACATTTGATAGAGGGCTAATATCCAATATATACAAAGAACTCAGGAAGTTAGACTCCAGGGAAGCAAATAACCCTATTAGAAATTGGGTGTAGAGCCAAACAAAGAATTCTCAACCAAAAAATATCAAATGGCCGAGAAGCACCTAAAGGAATGTTCAATATCCTTAGTTATCATGGGAATGTAAGTCAAAACAACTCTGAGGGTGGAACAGAAAATAAATGAAAGGCCATCCCGTGATGGCCCCACCCAAAGATCTATCCTATACATGGTACCTAAACCAAGCCAATACTGTGGATGCCAAGAGGTACATGTTGACAAGAGGTGCCTGATATAGCTCTCTCCTGAGAGGCTCTGCCAGAGCCTGAGAAATAGTCAGATACCCCCATCAACCTTTAGACTGAAAACCAGATCCTGAATGGAGGAGTTAGATAAAGTACTGAAGAAGCTGAAGGGGTTTGCAACTTTATAGGAAGAACAGCAATATCAGCCAACCCAATCCTTCAGAGCTACTAGAGACTAAACCACCAACAAGAGTCCACATGGAGGGATCCATGGCTCCAGCCATATATGTAGCAGAGAATGGCCTTATGGGGCATCAAGGAGAGAAGAGGTCCTCGGCCCTGTGAATGCTCAGTGCCTCAGTGTAATGGAATTCCAAGGTGGGGAGATGTAAGGGAGTGGGTGGATGGCTGGGTGGGGAAACACTCTCATAGAGGCAGGGGGAGGGGAGATGAAATAAGGAAATATCAGAGGGGAAACTGGGAAAGGATATAATATTTGAAATACAAGTAAAGAAAATGTTTTTAAAAATCCACAATAACAATAGTAAAATAAAAAAAATGTCAGTTATGTATATATTTTATAAACTCTCTACTGTAGGTTTACATGACTTTATTGAAATGTCTTTCATGTTAGTCATTTCCCTTAGGCCTCCTTTGCTCATTTGTCTGAGGAAGCACACTAATGCTATCAGAGTCAAGACACAAGACTGGACCTCTCATCTTAAAGTCCTTCATCTTTATTCTATGTAATTGGTCTTAGAGGAAGAGGATAGTTGGTGAGAAAGACATGGTGCTGAAGAAGTGACATGTGATACAAGCATTGTGTTTTGGATACTGTGAAGGTTGATCTTCAATTCCAACTTCAATGGACTTAAAATCACTTGTACTGACGAAACACACTGACAGGAATATGTGTGAGTGGTTTCTGGAAAGGAACAATGGAGAAGATCCATTCTGAATGTGAGTGTTGTCCAGTGGGGTGTGGTTATAAAAACACAGCAAAAGGAGAAATCCAGCAGAACCAGCAGAATGCGGGAGTTCAGGACTGCCCTGCTTCTTTGCCTTGGCCTACAGTAACAGAAACTGCTCTGAACTCTCTTTACAGCAATGCAAACCCTAAGACAGAAATGTAATAGTTATAAAGTTTGGAGTGAAAAAAAGTTATTATAAACTGATCAGCAGGTTTTTTTTAAGGATACAGAGGTATCATTTATAAAATGTATTTTGAAGAAAACTCAATTGTAGAGAGGTTTACAATTTCTAAAGAACTACTCAATACTAATAGTTACCTTCTATTTTATCTGCAGAGAACTTCCTAAGACAAATCAAGTAGAGATCTGCGTAGCATTGCTAAACCCTTACTTCTGTGTTACATGTATCTGTCCTCGTGTGTGTGGGGGGGTATGTCTGCACATGCACGTGTGTATGTGTGTGTGTGTGTGTGTGTGTGTGTGTGTGTGTGTGTGTGTGTATACTGTACCGTATTGGGGTAAAATGTCTTGTGCTGTTTGAGCTCGTTGAGAATGTGGCTCTCTCAGCAGGACTGAGCTACCCCATTGCAGACTCAAGCCTGCCTTTCTCAAAGTATCCTCCAAGCCCTCAGTGCTGGGTATGGGCTGTCCCACTAATGCTGAGATCATAGTATCCTCCAAGCCCTCGGTGCTGGGTATGGGCTGTCCCGCTAATGCTGAGAGGAAAGACAGAGCAACCAAGGAATAAAAAGACCATGTCCCATGAACAGGTATAAGGTAAACCATTTCCAACAGGAACTTCTGCTGTTTATTGAAATAAAATTGCTTGCAATGGGAAAGAGAAGCTGAAAGTTTAACCACGGGAGACAAATCATGGGGAAAAAAGCACTGGTGGAAACTGATTATCTCAACTTCCACATTGGTTTTTGTTGGTTGTTTGAAGTGTCCAATTTGATGGTGCTGTCTCTATGTGTTATCATCATCATCATCATCATCATCATCATCATCATCATCATCATTATTAGTATTGGTATTGCTATTATTACTATTATTATTATTTTACTTAGAAGCCTCACTGAAAGGACACTCTGTTTTCAATAGAAAGTTCTCCATTGCACATAAGCTGGTGGCCTTAAAGGAGCTTCCACAATAAATACAAGCATCTATGGGAGGTATTCAAACCACCACACCATCTTCTATCCATCTTCTATGTAGCTACCTTTCACTCCTTTACTTTGCTACTTTGCTGGCTATATACTCGATAAACCCCTCATTCAAAATAAAATAGATCACTACTGTAGATCATTCTCTAGAATGATTATAAGAAATTCTCTCTCTGTCTCTCTCTCTGTCTCTGTCTCTCTGTCTCTGTCTCTCTGTCTCTCTCTTTCTCTCTCTCTCTGTGTGTGTGTGTGTGTGTGTGTGTGTGTGTGTCTGTGTGTGTGTGTTTGAGAGAGAAAGAGAGCAAGGGAGCTCGAGGTGGGGAGATGTGGGAAGGTAGAGTACTAGAGATGAAACTCAAGGCCTTGTACATGTTAAACAAATTCATCACCCCTGTCCCTACATTCCAGCCCTTACTCTCATTCTTTATAGCCCTTGAAAGACACATACTATTTGGAACAATGTTGTCTAATTTTATAATGCCATCTCTTTACACCGTGTTACTTGAGAGAATCATTTTGGGAACACTGAGCCCAGTGCAGATTTTATCTTGGGATCTCTCAAATCCATGGTAGGCCAGTCTCTGCTAACTAAAGAGATGTTTACTTTAGACTCAGCACTCAGAGTTCTCTTTAATGTGCTTGAAAGGGTTTGTTGCCTTCTCAAGTATAAAGAAGAGTGTGTAGGAGAGTGAGCTAGGTTGTGGGGCTAGATAGATGGACTTTAGCAGACATGGATTCCTATCTAGGTAGACAAAGTTAATTGGGATCATTTGTAACTATTTCCAGCAGCCAGGTGGTGAGTACCATATTGTTGAATCTTAAGCCAGGAACCTTTAATTATAGCAAAGAAAGAAGGAGGTTCAGCTGGGGAAATAGGATATAAAATGGTCCCTGTAAGAAAACAATAAATCTTACCATAAGCTATATTTGTGTTAGTTTGATTGCCATTACTTACATTATCAAGGCATAGTTAGTATATCTATACAGGTCTAGGTTTATAGAACTTGGGATTCTTGTGTAGAGCACAGGAGGCACTGATAGAAGAGCTTATAAAATGGCATACGCATAATGTTTTATTAAGAAAGGGCTAAATTGGCCATAACCAGAATTTGTCATTTGTCTTGAACTATTTACCAAACACAAAGCCCAGTATGGTTGATTTTTTTTCTGCCTTAATTTTTGAGCCCAAGTCTTTCCTGGGAAATGCAATCCATATGCTTCTGAGACATTTGCACTTAGGTCATCAAAATGTTTTGCAAAAACTATTGATGTCCAAGATGTCTTTTAAAGCTACTTCCCTTACAAGCAGGAAATTGTTCTTGGTTTTGTTAATTTTTTGTTTGTGCATTTTCTTAAGAATAAAAAGACCCAGGAACCCAGAAAATATGGAACAAACATCAAAAATTTGAAAGGGGGCTCATCAGACACTGAGCAAAAAAGCAGAGCTTCCCACACTCACAAAAACAGGAATTTTAACGATTTATTAATGTGCTGGTACTTAGGATTCTTACTGAGTAACACTAATGAGGTATCCAATGACCTTCGAATAAAAATATAGAATTATTATAAGGCATAAATTTTGATATAGTTCTAGTTATAGAAGAAATAAAACACTTGGGCAATCCCGACTCTCTGGTAAACTCAGCATGCCTTGTTAGTTGTGCTGAGGCTCTCCACTTAGTGTTCAATAGAGGCAAAGTATGGCTGCGGGTATAAATATCCATAACAGAATGCTTCTTATCATGTTTAAGACCTCAGATTCAAATACAAAACTGCTCCCAAATAATAGTGATTAAAAATAAGATGAGAAAAATATTTTGAAGTGCTTTGTAAGAGAATAAGTAGACACAGAAAAGTGTGTCAAAGCTCCTCACTCCTCTGAAAGTCTTTAATTTTTGTCTTGGAGGACTCCAGCAATCATCTGCATCAGAAATCATCAGATACCACTGATGACCGGGAGTTGGAAAAGTGATAACCAGAAGATATTTAATGTTATTACATGGAAGAACAACGCACAATTCCTTTGTTTCATCCATTTCGTAACTGGTTGTCACACATAGAGAACTTTTCCATATGCAATTTCCAAAAATACATCTTATAGCATGGCCACAGTAAAATATAGAAGGCTTTACTCTATTTTTAATATAGAGGAAACAAATTTGCTTACAACAAACTATTCTTGATTAGGGGGGTAAACATAAATTGGCAAGCATCTCTGAAAGGAATCTATCAAAGAAATCTCTTTACCAAGGTTTGCATCCTGTATCAAAAGGTTGAATTCACGCTATCCTTGTGAAGATTGAACTATGTTAGCTACCACCTCACAGCAGTGTCCTTCCAGAATGAGCCCTGATTCCAAGGAGGGGCCTGCTTCTACATCAAGCAGCAAGGTGACTAGCGAGTAGCTCATATGTTGGGAAAACATCTTTTTTCCCTCTCTTAAGCTACTACAGACTATTTTGAGAAGAATGCTTCAAGAAGACCACTATCTTCTGCTGGGTCTTCTGGGAGACTTAAGCTCATGAGGGTGCTGAGCAATCTGTATCATGTGTGGTCAGTAGTGGACACTTACAGGTATTATAGTGGACACTTACAGGTACTATGGTCATGCTTTAGAGCATTTGAAGTTTTACTGATGTATTCCCTTCATCAAAATTTAAGATCTGACCCATCAACCTGTGTATAAACTCTTTCCAGAAAGTACAGTGCAAACTTCCAAAGGAGTTTTGAACTAACTTCTAACGGTTCCACTGAGCTCTGAAGCCTGTGAATCACGTCAATGACCAGAATGTCCTATAACTATAAGGACTTAGTAGTAGCACACATACATTCCTGCCACCAACTGCTTTCTAATTGTACTTAAGACCCTATCATCAGGAGGGACACAGATGAACAAATGGTAGATTTGGACTACAATATACTTCTCAGAGGTTTAAAGAATGAGGTACACTTAGAAGTTCTGATATAAATGACTAAGCCATATTTTAAAAATAAAAGAGCATATATAATATTACACCTTAAAGTCACAATCTGATTTAAGTTTAAAAAAACTCATGAAATGAAAACTTTGGAATTTAGCTAAATGGTGAAATGGGAATTTGATAACCGATTATTTGTGAACGGGGGAGTGAACCTGCGCAGGAATTATTCAAATGTTACTGACACGGTATAAATATAGGACTGTTAATAAAACGATTGAATGGATCTGGACTGTTCCCTCATTAACGCAAGGAGATGCTTCCCAGAATCCTCAGCGGTTGGTGGAAACTCTACGGATGAGAACTGCTTCCTGGCTTGCTCCCCAACGGCTTGCTCAGGCTGCTTTCTTGCACAAGTCTAGACTACCTGCCCAGATGTGATAGTGCATCAGGGTGCTGATTGCTGCCTGTGTCAATAATTATTCCCCGCAGGCCAGTCCGATGGGGGTATTTCCTCAATTGAGTTTCTCTCTTCACAGATGACAAAACACCACCATGGGCATATTGCCTACTGTAACGTTATGGGATAAAAGGTCCTTAAAACACAATATTGTACTGTGGCAGTTGGTGTGATAAGTTAAATGGCTTCTAAATGACTAGTGTGCCGGTCCCACCTACCATGTAGATAAACTAGATAAAGAAATGACTTTGGATGGAAGAGAATGAGTAATATCATTGTGATAGTTGGAGATGTACAATTTAAAACTTATCAGTTGTTTTTCTCTGGAACATTCCCTTTATTTTTTAACCCGTTTTCTCTTTATTTACGGACCCCGAGAAATCACTCATACCTAAACAATAAGTAGAAAGGACCCAGGAATTGGGCTCCCTGCTATAAGTGATTGCATAAACTCCACACCTTAAAGGGGTTGCTACAACTACTGTTGTTCTTATTGGGAGATTGTTTTATCTAATGTATGTAAATGATAGTAAAAAAGGACATAGTAAAATTGTTATAAATATGAATATATATATATATATATATATATATACTCAATAAGTAACTGAATTTCAATCAAATATAAATAAGCAAAAGAGGAGTCTAAAGCTACAGTCATGATTTCTTGAAGGATACATAGCTGTTTAGACAGAGCGTCCAAAGTTGATTTCAGGTCTCCAGAAGAATTTGCTAAGTAAATGGAGTTTGTGTAAAAGAATGAGGCTTATAAGAGTAACTACTCTAAAGATCTTGTTTCAATGATGGCCTCCGAAGTGATGAGGGCTAAAAACTCAAAGCCTCAATGGTAGGTAATGTTTATAACAAGTTATCTTCCATGCATGTGCTCATGCTGGCTAAGCTCACTTGTGTGGACAACCTACTGACCACCACGTCCGCATCCGGCCTCTCAGGCCTCTTTGCTCCTAGATGAGACCAACCCACACGTGTTCTTAGTCTGAAGACAGAGAAAAACTGTCTGAAATCTGTGCTTGTTGGTTTTCTAATTGGTCAGTTGAAGTCACATGGCTGCTCCTAAATTTATAATAGGAAATTCTCAGAGGCTTTTTAGACAAAAACTAGGATGGCAGCCTAGACTGGAGACTTTGGCCATATTGACAGCCTACAAGCGATTCCTGCACGCACTGTGGTTTGTAATTATGTAAGTGGAAAAAAAAGTAGTGTTTCCAAATTCAGTTTGCACTGCCATCTCCACATGCACACAACAATCTAGAAAATTAGACTAAAAAATAGCTACAGAAAATGAAAAAAGAAACAAACAAACAAACAAACAAACAAAAAAAAACCCAGCCCTAATGGTTTGGCTAATCTCAGATTGTTTGTTCTATTAATTTAGTCTAATAATGAACATTAAACAACATTTTTTTTTCTGGGAGACTCATTGCTTGTTTCCTATGTTATTAATACTTAAAGTCAAGAGTTCCTAGTCTGAATTAGCAAGTAACTAGGGCTTTGAATATATTAATAAAATAGTCGTTGGCTTAACTATTATAATGCTTATTTTTATTACTATAAAGGGAGGAACAAAAAAATTCAGACTCAGGGAACCTAAATCAATGAGCTTACTGTAAAAAAAATATAGGAAATTAATTATATCTAAGTTCTACCTTTTTCCCTAGATAAAAGCCTCCTATCACACAGATACCCCAACTTAGAATACAATTGTCCACTTTTGGAAATTTGACCCAGCAAGAATCCTGTTTCAAAACTTCAGGTGTTCATCTCATAGGATATGTGGGGTGTAAAATACAATGTGTCTCTGCTCAGAAAGAGCTCCCTTCTCTTCCGTTAGCTAGTTTATGATCAACACCATTCTTCTCAGCATCTCACACAGCTCCTTCCATGAATCGCTTCTGTGTTTAGTATTAAACGTTTACATACAAATTGTATTTCCCTCTTGGAATTTCACATTGTTCACTACCAGAATAGAGTTTTGATAATCTTGTGACCAAGAATTTCATTTCCTTTGCATTTAGTTTCACAGTTCTCAAACTCTGTTTGATATATATGCATTTCGTTTAAGGGTGTAGAGAGGCACAAGCAGCTATTTCCAAGCCAGGATAAAAGAGTTTTTTTCCACAGAATGTAATGGGTAAAAATTCCCCTCTAAAAACCACTAAAGTTTTCATTATTTATCCCCAAATGTCGAGGATATAATATTATTAAAATATTGCCTATCTTTCACTTAAAACTTCTGTGTGCTCTGGGTCTTGGCCTGTGCTAGACTGATGGGGAAAGCAGAAATTCTCCCAGTTAGGCAAGATACTATCAGTTAGCAAACTGCTTTGTGGCTGAGTTTATATTTAAGCCTAAACAAGCCACTCATAGTGGAGCTGTCTGGCAGGAGGCTGGGATTTTTACATATTACTGAAACACAACCTTAAATTATATAGCAAGCATTCTTTGCATATTATAAATAGAGAAAAATACCATTTTAATGGAAATGATATTTTAAAAATTGCTTCACAGAATATGAAATGAGTTTCTGTCTCCTGCCTGGGGACTCTCAGTGGTTTGGGAATATTTTTTAAGGCGTTTCCAAAAAAAAAAATAATAATATACTTTAGGCTTGTAACATTTGTTTAATTAGTAAATAAAAGTACAAATGGAAAGCCTGGAGTGGATTTCAATTTGACATGGAAATTAAAAGTCAAACCATCTGAAAAGCAAGTTACTGATTCCATTTTCCTTTTCCCTAGAGAAGGCCACCAATCTCCCCCTGTGCTTTTCTTAGAGTTCTGAGCTCTAATGACACTACACTGTTCAGCCATTGGAGGGCATAGACATGGCACATCTTTTTTTTTTTTTAATTGGGTACTCTCTGTATTTACATTTCAGGTGTTATCCCTCTTTCCTCCAACCCATCCCCTCCCCCTCCCATTGCCTCCATGAAGGTGCTCCCTCTCCCAGCCTCCCCCTCTCACCTCAGTGCCTTGTCATTCCCCTAAACTGGGAAAATGAGCCTTCACTGGATCAAAGTTCTCTCCTCTCATTGATATGGCACATCTTTTGTGGAACAGAAAACTGGATAGAACTTGGAGGATAAGCAGTAAACTCCTGGCTTATGTGGGTTCACAGGGGAATAAGGACCTTGTCTGGAACCGAGTTACAGGTCATTGGGATCCTATTCTGGCAAAACATCTGGCTACATTTTTTTCTCATGAGGACATGTGTAGTAATCAGCTTTTTATGCTTGGCAGACGACATTTCAAGGACAGGATAAGATGATAAGACACAGGCAAGGGGATGCCTCCTATTACTATACTCATCTATGTCTACAATGAAAAGGGGAAAAGAGGCAAGGACCTCAACATAAAACTAGATACACTGAATCTCATAGAAGAGAAAGTGGGAAAGAACCTTGAACTCATTGGCACAGGGGGCATTTCCTAAATAGAACTCCAATGGCTCAGGCTCTAAGATCAAGAACTGATAAATGGGACCTCATAAAACTGGAAAGCTTCTGTAAGGCAAAAGGCATAGTTAATAGGACAAATCGGCAACCTACAGACTGGGAAAAATGTTCACTAACCTCACATCCGTTAGAAAGCTATTATCCCAAATATATAAAGAACTGTAAAAGCTAACCACCAGAAAAGTAAACAACCCAATCAAAAAGATGGGGTATAGAACTAAACCTAGAATTCACAACAGAGGAATGTTGAATGGCTGAGAACCACCTAAAGAAATGTTCAAAGACCTAAGTGATCAGAGAAATGCAAATTAAATGACCCGGAGATTCCACCTAAGCCAATCAGAATGGCTAAGATCAAAACCTCAGGGGACAATACATGTTGGGGAGAATGTGAAGAAAGAGGAACACTCCTCCATTGCTGGTGGGATTGCAAACTGGTGCAACCACACTGAAAATCAATTTGGAGGTTCCTCAGAAAACTGGAAATAAATCTACTTGAAGACCCAAAAATACCATTCTTGGGAATATAACCAAAAGATGCCCCACCATTCCACACGGGCACATGTTCCACTGTGTTCATAGTAGCCTTATTTGTGATAGCCAGAAACTGGAAACAACACAGATACCCCATGACAGAAGAATGGATACAGAAAATGTGGTTCATTTACATACTAGTCAGCTATTAAGAACAAGGATATCCTGAGATTGCAGGTAAATGGAAGAAACTAGAAAATACCATACTGAGTGAGGTAACTCACACCCAAAAATACATGCATGGTATGTACTTACTAATATGTGAATATTAGCCAAAAAAAAAAAAAAAAAAAAAAAAAAAAAAAACCAAAAAAACAGAATACCTCAGATACAGTCCACAAAACTCAAAGGTCAAAGAGATGTAGGCCCCATGTGAGGATACCTCAGGCCCAGTTGGGAGGGAGAAGAAAGCTCCCTCACAGGAGAAGGGAAGAAGGGACCTGGGAGGTAAATGGGACTTGGGAGGAGGGGAACATGATCTGCTGTTGGGTGAGGGGGAAAAAAAAAACTGAAGCCCTGAGGGCTAGCAGAAAGAATGGGAACAGGCAACCTGTGGAGGTAGGAGGTTGGGAGGATCCTCCAGAATATACCAGAGAGCTGGGAGGTTAGAGACTCTCAGGACTCAGAGGGGGAGACCCTAGATGAAATGCCCTACAATAGGGAGAGGGAACATGTAGAGCCCATCTCCAGCAGAAAGACAGCTGAGGGATGGGGTTGCTATTCTACAGTCAAAACTGTGACCCATAATTGTTCCTGTCTGAAAAAACTGCAGGGATGGAAATGGGGAACAGCCTGAGGAAAAGAAGGTCTAGTGACAGGTTCAAAGTGGGATCCAGCTTGAGGAGAGACCCCCAAGACCTGACACCAAGACCTGAGTCTATTGAGTGCTCACAAAAAGGGACCTATTATGACTGCCCTCAGAATAACCCAACAAGCAGCTCAAAGAGCCAGATGCAAATATTTGCACCCAACCAATGGACAGAAACTGCTGACCCCTGTGGTTGAATTAGGGAAAATCTGGATGAAGCTTCAGAGGAGGGCAACCCTGTAGGAGAATCAGCAGTCTCAAATAACTTAGATTCCTGAGATCTCTCAGAACCTAGACCACCAACATGGCAGCATCCACCAGCTGATATGAGGCCCCCAAAACATACACAGCAGAGGAATGCTGGGTCTGGATTCCATCAGAGAAGATGCACCTCACCCTCAAGAGACTGGAGGCCCCAGGGAGTTTAGAGATCTGATGGGGTGGGTGAAGTGGGGACATCTTCATGGAGACAGGGACACAGGGAGAAGTTATGGGATCTGGAACAGTCAGAGGGTGGACTGAGAGGGGAATAAAATGTGGAGTGCAAAATTTTTTTAAAAATTAAAAAGTGTTTAAAAAAGATTAAAAAATGTGAAGTCAGGCAAGCATAAGAGCATGAGGCAAGTAAACCTAGCTGACAACACAAGGTTTGAAAATAGTTGTGTTAGACATATTCGCTCCATCAGGGAGAGTTCACAATGCTTCTCTCTGGGAAAACACGAACAGTGTCCTACATGCAATATCTCCCCATCACAGTCTTCATCTTGTGAAAATGCACATGATTTGAGAACAAAAATAAATGTGGGAATGCTGAAGTGATTCCTAGCTCCTTGAAAGTACCATCGTGGGAATTATTTCCTCGGGGTCAGCGCACATGAGCTGATGTAACTGTGATTCCATAGGAACAAGTTCTATCTTGTAGCACTGATTTGTCACTTCTAGCCATGGAGCATTTTGTAGCTCTCAATAAGGAAGAATGAGGGATATCATACAATCTTCAATCTAGAAAGTCACTATGACTTTGTCAGACAATATGGCAAAGTCATACTTGCAAAGAAGACATGAGAAGGTACCGCATGAAGTTGTGGAGGAAAAGCTTAAGTTATAATAGATGTTAGAGATGTCACTGTACTCCATCTCTTCCTCAGCAGATGTCCCATGGTACCGACATCTCTCACATCTATTAAATGACTTAATATTGTAAGTAATGACAATCAAACTCACACAAATATAGCTTATTGTAAGATTTATTGTTATCCTACAGAGACCATTTTATACCCTTTGTCCACAGCTGAACCTCCTTCTCTCTTGGCTGGAATTAAAGGTTCATGCAGATACTTCTCAATAGGAAGGCTACAGACACTACAGGAGACACAGAAGGACAACTCAAATTCTCCAGATGCACAAAATCCTGTCTCAAGTCCCAGAGAGGAGACATGCTGCAGGATTTGATATTCGTGATGAAATTTGGTCTCACTTTTGATTTTTATTCCCCCCACCTTTCACATCCGTTATGGGGATGCTTATTACGTGGCATTGCATATTAGAACTATGAAACTTTGTATCCATTAATAGATTCTCACCGTTGAGAAATTGAGTCTTAGAAGAGATTCTGCACTTGTCCTTCTGAGCAGTGTTTGAACTTGTTTGACTGTGGGAACTCTTATGGATAGTTTTTTTCCTACATTTATATCCTGTAGGACACAGCCTGTGGGGTCTTATTTTGTTTTGATTTTTAGTATTTTATTTTTATTCCTTTTTTTCCCACAGTTCAGTCATTATTCCTCTTCTTCTCCCTGACACTTTCTCATTCCATTATCCGTCCCCTGTCTCCAAGAGGATGTGGGACCTCTGGGTTGTTTTCAGCTTCTTGCTATCACAAATAAGGTTGCTATGAATATGGTGGAGTACATGACCTTGTACCACGGTGGGGCATGGTTTGGTTATATGCCCAGGAGTGAAATAGCTTGGTCTTCGTATAGATCTATTTTGAATTTTCTGAGAAACCTCCAGATTGACTTCCAGAGTGGTTGTACCAGTTTGCAATCTCACCAACAATGGAGGAATGTTCCTTTTTCTCCACACCTTTGCCAACATGTGTTCTCACCTGAGTTTTTTATCTTCGCCATTCTGATTGGTATAGGGTGCAATATTCGGGTCATTTTGATTTGCATTCCCCTGACCACTAAGGACTTTGAACATCTCTTTAAGTGCTTTTCAGACTTTTAAGATTCCTCTATTGTGAATTATCTGTTTAGTTCCATACCCCATTTTTTGATTGGGTTGTTTGGTTTATTGGAGGTTGACCTCTTGAATTTTTTACATATTTTGGATATTAGCTCTCTGAAATAAATAAATAAGTAAATTAGAAAGAAAGAAAGAAAGAAAGAAAGAAAGAATGAATGAATGAATGAATGAATGAAAATTAAAACGGAAACACAACAAGCTGGTACTTAGAACACACAGGTAGCTTCATGGTCCTTCCAGTGGCCATGCTCTTGAGAAGCCTTCTCTTGTTCTGCCTGCGTGGGGCATTGCATCATCACCTCCAGAAGCTCATTTGGACAGAAGCAGAAATCAGTACTTGGAATGGGTGTGCTTGGTGCACAAGCTGTAACCACTGTGAGTATAAATAGAGCTGGAAGAATAACCTTTTTGTGAACTGCTGTGTGGTAATCATCAGGAAGCCAAGAAGCTGCAATTGGCTTCAATGGTTCTTTTATAACATTACACACTACTCCCCCTGCCGCCCTTCTCACACCGGTGAGGCTCGCTTAAGTTACCATTTTTTAATGCAAATCATCATAATGGCTTGATAATTATTTCAATTGGCATTTGCGAAGCCATTCAGTAAAAGAACAGCCAGGGTGAAACCTTCTCTAATCTTCCCATCTTTCATACCTTCTGGTTTGAGGTGGAATAACACAAGAAAGCCCCAAAGCCAGAGGGTTTTTGAAGTTTCCCCTTAATGAACCCAAGGCTCCATCCCTGTTACTCTACAAAGTGAACGTGGCCCAAGTTAAACAAAACAGCAAGATCATAATATTTTGGGTGGCTTGACAGGAGAGGAGGCGGTGACAAGTGACCCCTTCCTCCCTGCGTAGCTTTCAGATAGGCTAGTCAGCCTTTTAACAAGTTGTTATTATTGAGAAAGACATAATAAACACTTATTGAATACCGTGATATGGTAACTATTCTAAAGATGTTTTGTCTGAAAGAGTCTTTTTTTAAAAACTGTACCTCTGCTTTTAAATATGTCTCCTTACACTGTAAGATTTTCTTTGTACTTTGAGAATTTCATATAGCATATTTTGATCAATTCTTTTCTATCCCAAACCTCCACATATATGGTTCCTAATTTCCTATCCACTGAACTTCAGGTTCTTTCTGTTAAAACAAACAAACACCATCAAACACAAAAGGAAAGGGACTAGAAAATATAGGACTTTCCTTGGTTGAGCTACTACTGCCGACCACTGGGCCTTTCCTGGATTGTGGTCGATATATATATAGTGTCACTCCATTTGAAAGTAGCTTCTTGGCTCAGGGTGAGACTTGGTGTCCTTTCCCCTCCTTATGCTGGGACTTGGTCTTGTTTGAGCTTTAACAGGTCTTGTGCTCTCACAATCTCTGTGAGTTCATATGTGTACTGGTCCTATTGTATGTGGAAAATGCTCTTGTTTAAAAGCATTGACCACCTCTGGCTTCTTCCCTACCCTCCTTGACTTGAAATAGATTTTTTTCACATAATGCTTCCTGGTTACAAATTCCTCTTACTCTACTCCTCCGAGTTTGTTCCTATCTCCTCTCATATCTAGGTCTGCCACCTATCATTAAAAAAAAGGGGGAGGTTAAGGGATAATAGAAAAAAATAATAAGATAAAATACCTTCAAACATTAGAAAAGGACAAAACAAACAGAAAAGAAAAAGCCCAAGAAGAGGCACACAAAAAAACACAGATATGGATGTAGAGACCCACTTATTCATACACTTTAAAATCCCATAAAAACACTAAACTTGAAGCTATCATATATACTGAAGGAGCTGAAGGGGTTGACAACTTTATAGAAAGAACAACAATATCAACCAACCAGACCCCACAGAGCTCCAAGAGACCAAACTACCAAACAAGGAGTACAGACGTAGGGACCCATAGCTCCAGTAGAGGATGGCCTTATTGGGCATCAAAGAGAGAAGAGGTCTTTGGCCCTGTGAAGGCTCAATGCCCCAGTGTAGTGGAATGCCAGGGTGGGGAGGTAGGAGTGAATGGGTAGATGTTTGGGTGGGGGAACACTCTCATATAGGCATGAAGATGTGTTAGGGGATTGCAGAGGGGAAACTGGGAAAGAAGATAACATTTGCAGTGTAAGTAAAGAAAATATCCAATAAAAATATCCAATAAATTTATTGCGGTGCTTATTATGTTGAATAGTAGTTGGAGGAGGTTTTTAACTTCTTCTCAAGAAAGTGATGTATCATATATGTCCTCTTGTCTCTTTATCTTACCTCCTGCCTATTATAATTTGAGTCTGGCTGCTTGGTGTTGGGGTGCAGGAGGTGATGCTAGAGACAGTAACAACAATGGTGGTTCCAATTCACTTTACTTGGTACTTAGCATGTGCTTGAGTTTTTCTCCAAAATCAAACAAAGGGTGCTAGCTCTGCAAGGTACTTCTATGAAGAGAAGATTTACTACAGATCCATTAAGGATTATCTGGTTCAAACAATGGAAACTTTTCCTCCTCTTTTAATAGTTAATCCACCTGAGCTAGTCAATCACCTGGCCAAGAGACTATTCTCCGGAATACTTAATTATGTTAAGCTATACTTCAGAGATGGGATAAACCCTTTCCAGAATCCAAGCTCTCTCTGTTCTTGGGTCACTGCTATGTACTGTGTTAAGCCTGTCTGTTTTTTTGGAGTCCTTACTCAGAAAAGCACAACTTGTCTTTCCTAACCCCCCTTTCCTTTTGCAGTTACTTGTCAAAACCTGGATATGCTTTTCCAGACATGATTGGATTTCTCACTCTTTATTTATGTAGTTATCTTTCCCTCTACCCCATGTGGGTAATCACAAACAACATGGCTCCCTGCCACCCTCTTTCCCACCTTCTTTCTCTGGAAAGCTGCACAGATATTTCAGCTTGTCTGCCCTGCTCATTTCTTTTAAACTCTATTAAACTGTTCCTGATCATCCTTTCCTCTCTGCCGATTCTTAAATTATGTTATTGACGAGACCAAGAACACATAGAGAGAATGCCAGTTTTCCTACTAACAAGATAAAAAGCTGTAAGCTGTGCATGCTTGAGCCCCCAGGGATTCCTGCTAGACTGGTGGAGATATGTAACTCTACTCCCATTCCTTGGACTAACAAGGCCGTTTAGAAAGCTGGTTTCTTAACATTCATTTCTACTTCAGTGGTAGGACAATCAAGTAGTTTTCTGGAAGATTATATGTTCAATAATTATTTGTCCTTGTCTAAGGAGATAAGGTTCATTACAGGATCTTTAAAATATTTGTGTGTGTCTGTAAGTCTCTCTCTTTTTGTCTCTCTCTGTCATTTTATGTATATATGTGCATGTGTATATGTGTATATGCATGTATGTATATATGTTTGTGTATGTATGTATGTGTATATGTATGCATGAGTGTATGTATGTATGTATACATGTATATTTTTCCATAGGCTTCAGTAGACTGAGCTGTCTTCTAATGTTACCCCATGAGAGATTTCAGGTTTGGGAATCAAGGAAGACACTGAAGTAGGTTGTCCTTTTGGCTAAAAGATTTATATGAAGAGTCATTAATTCTATAAACAGTCAGCTGACACCACAGTGAACGTTCTGATAAAAATCAGACCCTCAAACCAGAGTGTGAGTCTCTTCTTACAGGTCTCAGAGGTAGTCAGGCTTTCTCTGATCCCAAGGAGGCAGGAAGAATGCAGGTGTCTTGCATTTCCAAGAGGGAATGTGTAACTTTAAGGATGCTGGGACAACAAAAACAAAAGCAACATCTAGGTGAACCCATTATATGGATAGGAAGGTATGTCACCATGTTTGTCCCGGAGTCTGGCAATCTCATCACTCAACTGCCCCAGTCTGCTAACCTAGGCCTTGTCCTGGAAGATTCTAACCTCCACATGATTTTATCTATGTCAGAAATTATTTCAGCCTCTGAGTCTTACTGCTGATTAAGATCACTCTTTCTTGTTCTTTCTGAGCTCTGGTTGGCCAGTTTAGTTCATTTGTTCTGGCTCATACTCTTCTGCAAGCTGACAGTTTCCATCTGGCTTCTCTCTTGGACTCTAACTGAATTGTTCTGCTTGGTCTCTAACTCTGGCAAGCTGTTCTAATCTGGCTTCTTCTCATTCTCTAACTCACTCTGTCTTCATTTGTCTAGCTTGTTTTCTCTTTAATTTGTCTCTATAAAACTGCCTGCTTCCTCCTTCCCTCCCTCCCTCCCTCCCTCCCTCCTCCCCTCCCCCCCATGTAGCTTCCATTTCCACTTCCCTCTTGTAAGAGTTAAGTATATCCTATTTAGTCAAATTTTTCTCTGATGATTTTTTTTTTGTGTGTACCACTCAATTAGACATCAATTTCAACTGCGAACTAACTATACCTTGTTATTTTGAGATTAAAGTTGTGTGTTATGGACTGAACCACACTACAAGTAAAAACAGGTTGATTTTTCTTTTCAGTAAATGACACAACCTCAGGATGTAGTGTGATCAAATATGCTGCAACATCTGTAAGATCCTAAATATAGTGTAAGTGTCTGTGAAAAGAGAGATAAATGAGAAAGACAACAGACAGGCAAATAGGTAGATATAGAGGGACTTTTCTTTCTAGATTTTAACTGGAATTGAGTATATCCTTTAACCTATCCTAAAATATAAAATAAAATAAATAAAAAACAGATAAAATGCCATAATTATGTATATTTATTGAATAATGCATTTTAAATATCTGTATTAGAATTGATTGAACAATATTTGTGAACACTTGTATACAGATTCATGTGTGCATAAAGTCCAGGAAGCATTGCCTTAGATAAGAGATCACATTTTAGGGTGGTATGTTTGTTTTGATCATGCTAGGCATCAAATCCACTGCACTGGCATGAGTGCCCAATTTTCTACAACTGAGCTACATTATCCATCTTCATTTTAAAATATTATTTCTTTTTTTTTTTTACTATCTGTAAGTATGATGGCTTCCTTTGTAAATCGTGTGTACTTTCTTTTATGCATTTAAAATAGTTGTTCTGAGATATGACCTTTAGCTCTGCCTGGTGATGTGATTCCACAGAAAATGATAATGATAATGATAATGATAATGATAATGATAATTATAGTAATATTATCTTCTATTATGATAAACAAAGTATCAAATGAACTGGTTTCTCTCAGGCAACCATACAACCTTGATCTGTGGTAATGTCAAAGCAAGAAAACAAAACAAAGCCCCAGGTCATGGAAATATTAACAAATAGGGAAAAAATGGAAGAGGAGAAATCTAAATACACCAACTTAAGTTGTGGTTCTTTTGTTTCCTCTGCTTATATTGTGCAACTTCCAGCCTGTCCTGGACGTGGAGGTGACAGGAACACCCAGCTTCAGTGAGTTTTGGAAAATAAGCAACAGCCAAATGGCTATTGTCCCTTTGATCTTTAAGTATATTGCAATTGTTCAGGAACAGAAAACAATATTTGGTAACACTGTAATGTGGTGAAAAAAAAAAAAAAAACAGCCCCATTCTGTCACAAATGTATGTCTTTTTTTCATTCACTAATTTCAAGTGAAATCCATACTCAGAAAACTGCAGTGGTACAGTGAACCAGTTAGTGTCTATAAAACAAATGTATAAACAACAGAAGAGCCGAACAACTGAGCTGCCCCTACCTTTTCCCAGGAGACTATTTATATTAGTAAACAATATGGCAGTCATTTGTTTACGTCTTCAGATAGCGCTAAGAAAGTCTAAGTGTTCACTATTCACGGATATTAGTTTGTGTCCATAGAATAATGTGGGTTTTAGGATATGTCTGTCATGCATCACAATGGAGTAGATGAGTGCAGAAAAAATGAAAAGCCGATGAGATAGAACAAAATTTGCCATTAACATCACTAATATTGACAATGATGTCTTCCACAAAAGACATCCAATGTCTCATCCTAGAATTATAGCACAATATAAATTCATCTGTGATTGCTTCATCTGGAATGGATCCCTGCTGTGGCTGAGGCAGTCAAGAAAACATAGGAAGAAAGGTTTAATGTCATCCTTTCAACTAATTGATTGATTTTCAGTTCTTTTAAGTGCCTATAGAAATAGGAGTATTCCTGGAGACCTATAGATCATATACCACACTGTCACTCGCCCACGCTTCCCGCCGCTAGGAACAGGCGTGCAACAAACAAACAGATTCTTCTGCGGATAACCTTTATTGTACAGCACTTTGAGCAGGGGGCTTCTTGAGCAGGAAACTTCTCTCTGAGCCGGGGACTCCCTACCGGGTTCTACTGTCTAGGCGACCTCTCACGTGCAGTCCCCCACGTGCGATCTCTCTGTCCAGTCTCTGTCCACGCGGGATCTCCCGCAGTCTCTTTTATCGGGTCTCTCTCCACGTGGTACCTCTCCGCCATCCCTCCACGTGGGGTCTCCCGAAATCTCTCCACTGTCTTCCTCTTCTCCTCACGTGGGGGAGAAATGCACTGCTATATATTCCTAGGAGACTCGTGTCGCTACCTGATTGGTGCGCCCTCCAGTAACTCAATAGTATGCCCCGAGAGCGGGCTATGACGTATGTGTCGCATGCACATTAAGTCTCTTGGCTGGGCAACAGCTCTGTTTGCTGAGTTCTCGGCGGGAAGCCGGCGCCATGTTTGGGTGTGGCACAAACGGCTCCCTACACCACATAAGCATTCAAAATGAAATTTAGAGTGACTTTCAGCACTTCCATATGAAATACTCCTCCTCCTCTCAGGCTGCATGAACATCTTGACTCTGGGGGAAAGTTGTATGGTCATGTTAAATTTATGCAAATACATGGAGAAGGGGGACAGTGTAGAGAAGAACTGAACAAGGCAGAGATCTGTGCTAATGATCACTAGTTTGAGAATGCCAGCCCCGGTTTCCAAGAAGACACAGCACAATGGTTTGTAGAATTTGACATACTGATAAGACAGAAATCATTTTAGCATTATTTGGATGAAGAAAGAACATTCTGGAGGATTACAGAACCATCCTAAAAGGTATCAGCATACACAAGTAAGGACATTTCCAGTAACACAGTAAACTTACAAAGTAAAGGTACAAATATACAGACCTGGTCATAGACAGATTAAAATACTGGGCAAGGCTCAAATACATTCCGTTGTGAAGTGTTAATTTCCTGATTCCGTGGGAACTTGTTCTCCAGCACACAGTCTGATGTGCTCTGGTCTGAAGTGTGAGGCAGCTCTGTAACCTCTTGATTTGTGTTATAGTTTCTCCCTGTGCTCCGGTCCTTTTCACAGAGCCTGCTAGTCTATATGTCAGAGTAACACAATTAAACTGGGCTGAAGAAAGAAAGGAAAAAAAAAAAAAAAAAAACTACTGTACCTCAGATTTTTGCTCAATATAATCTTAACTCAGATTGAACTCTTATGTTTAAAACAAGAAAGCTCTGTTAATAGATGCCGGCATGTTTTTGACTGCGCAAGACTTTTTCCCACGTGTTTATTGTTCCGAGACCTCACCTCCAGCTGTCTCCCACCATGGTCATGACAGTTCTTTCCAAGTCAAGAACTCAAACTTCTTCAATCCTACACCAGGTCTCTATTGCTATTTCTTTTTCTGCAATTTAGAGCTCATTTCCCCCAAATCACACTCTTGACTTAAGAAACAGCTCTTCCTTCTCATCCTTAGTCATGTTCTTTGATGTGCCAGTGCCTTGTCTAGGAAATGGCTCAAACTCATCCCATTACATTTCAAAGTTTCTCAAAAGTGATGAAGTTCATTGCAGTGCCATTTGAAAGTGGTTTTTCTCTGAGAGTGAGTATCACAGAGGCATGGGGATGGCTCTCTTTGTTCCTCTCCATCCACTCGACCCTTCACTTTGGAGTTAACCTGGATAAATGCGTAGACTCTTGGTACTTGCCCACTGTCGTCACAGAGGAATGACCTTGGAGGGTGTAAAGACCCTTAGATGTCCTCCATTCTGTGACCGTCCTGGTGACAGAGTAGGAAACATAGTCCATGATAGATGCATAGGACCAGTAAATATGGAGACCTATTTCAGCTTCATTTCCTTGCTATGTGTGATGTTAGCTAATAGAAGGTCCAGGTAAATGTAAAGATCCATGCTGTAGAGAGAAACTACTCAAGGTGGTACAGAGGACTTGGCTTACTCTAAACCCTCAGTGTATAATAATTTAATCTAATCAGAATCTTAGGGTTACGCATTTCTAGGTTTTACTTGTTCTAGCAAACTGAGACTTGAGCAGTAACAGAAGAAAGGAAAATCCGTTCCCTCATCTACATAGCACACTGTGCAAAAATTTGTCATATAAATAGTAAAATCCCTCTTATGTTCGCATGTAGATATCTATACAACGGCATTCTTTGTTTACATATATTTATACAGTGTAGAAGTAGAAAGCACGCTGAAAGCATACAAATGTATTTTTGTTTCTTGAGTATTAAATAAATGTATGTTTTTTTGAACACTTTCTTAAAGATTTATTTATTTTGTGTATAAATGTTTTGCGTGCACGTGTCTATGTGTACCACATCAGTGCCTTGTGCCCACTGAGTTCAAAAGAGGGTGTTAGGTCTTCTGGAACTGGAGCTATAGATGGTTGGGACCCACTAGTAGGTCCAGTGCTAAGAACTGAATCTGGGCCTCCTGCAAGAGCATCCAGTGATCTGTACTCTGAGCCATTTCTCTGTCCCAAGAGGTAGAATTCTATTAATGTGTTTACAAGGGGTTATTAATGTATATATGAAGGGTTATGCATTCAGAGCCCCTATTTATCATTGTCTGAGTAGATCATATGATGCTCATAGCTTTTACAATAGCTCCATGACACATGTAATTGTATGCAGTGCTGTAGCTGATAATGAATGGCTGTAAATGTTCATTATGCACAGATAAAGCCCTTCAACACAACAAAGTGATCCCTACAGCACCCAGAGTGACTATTAGGAGTGCACAGTGTACAGTCAGAAACTTGGTTCTTAGCTTGCTGGGTTAGTTTCTTTGAGACAGGGTCCTAGGTATTTCAGTATGAATTTAAGCTTGTGCAGGATTTGAGCTCCTGATACTTCCACCCTTAAGTGCTTACTGATGGAATTCTGTATACACTACCACTCTTGGGCTACATAAGCAATGCCAAACCCTTCAAATTCTGTGTCCTTCATTCTTCTTGTGAAGAGCAGTGCACTTGCACCCCTGTGTGTGTATGTGTGTGGGTTGTCTTGTGTGTGTGTGTGTGTGTGTGTGTGTGTGTGTGTGAGTGTGTGTGTGGTCCTACTTAGTTTTTGTTTTGGCAACAACTAGATTTATCTTTTCTTAAATTTAGATGTGCAATTCTGAATACCTCCCTTTCATTTATAGGTGTGAAGTTCTGAGATCCTCATGTTCCTGTCTCTGTCTCTGCATCTCTGTCTGTCATTCTATCTCTCCTTGTCTGTCTGTCTGTTCCCCCTAACTCTAAATTCCATCAACTGGAGTATATTGAGCAGGCAGCAAGATATGAGCCCCTTCTTATGTCTGTCTCTCAAGAATGAGGCTGGGTTTACATGTGCCTTGCCACTTGGGGTTTCCATAGGTGTGGGTTCTGAATAGGGATCCTCATGTTCATGCAGAAAGCAGTTTGTGAAAGGGCTGTGTTCTCAGGCTATGATACCTCTTTCTTAGCAAATGGCTTTCAGTTGAATTACCTTTATATAAGAGAAGTAGAGAAATGATTACATACCTTATACTTTGGCCTGAAAGTAAAAGGTAGTACCTGCCTTATTTATTGTTGGTAATAAGAGTCCCTTATATAGTATAGATATTAAATGAGTAATTACATAGTGAATGCCACTATCCTTCCCAACTTTATTTTGCAATTTTACCTTTAATTCTATCTAATAAAATAATGAAAGCCTGTGTGCCTTTGTAGATAGGCATATTATTTAGAAGAAGAAGACCAAAACCATGTAGCACCTAAAACACTTTGATTGAAGGTTTGGAAAATTTGGAAAAATCCATACTCCTTTCTGTGTGTAGAACTTTTCTAATGATAGTTATTTGAAATCTTATATAGGTGATTTATCTGTAGGATACCTCCTCAAACATGGAATTTTCTGTAAGCATGCTTTTACTAGGACTGCATTTGTTTTTAATATACAGTATTAGAATTCATTAGCAGTGAGGACTCTGGGAAATTGTTCCACGCTCTTAACTAAGATAGGAAATACTGTTTCAATCAAGATTTTCTAAAAGGCGATTGCGCACTTCCCCATAGTAATTGACCCTGAAATCTAACAAGCCGGAGCTCAGGCAGTTTCTCAGGGCAGTTTGCTGTGTTTTGCTTTGGTTTTGATCTCAGGGTAATTGAACCACGATTGTTTTCTTGTCTTGCTTAGCATAATTTTTTCAGCTTAGTTTTATTTCATTTATTCTTCCGTATCACATTACTTGGTTTCCCTCAGTTTTTTTCTTCTTCGAGATGCCTAGTCCGAACTCTGAATCATTCTTCGTGGATTAAATCCTTAGACTTGATTGTGTTTGTGATGACTGATTTTAACCTCTCTGACACTCATATTTTGCCTCTTCAAAGACAAGGCACCAAGCGTGATTAAAAATGTTAATCTCCAGCACAAGTTCACTGAAGTTGCTAAAGCTGAGCATTCTCTGGGGACAGGAGGCATAAAATGCACACAAGTGCATTGTTTATTTGGGCTCTTAATTCTCTACAACTAGATTGCAACTAGTGTCCTAAAACCTTATTAAAATTACTTCTGTATGAGTTTTCTTGTCCTTGTGTCTCTCCCCCAGTGAGTTTGGACCCGCCATTGGTCTGACCTTGAGAAAGGAAAGGAAATGTTTCTGGCAAAGAAGAGAAAGGGGATCTCATGGGAAAGTGAATCCTCACATGAGTGTCAGCTGGATTTTGCTTGGTGATAAAATTCAGATCATCTGGATAAACTCTGGATGAACAGATAAGACTTTTGCAAGAGCACTTGAACTAATTCTGAACCCCCAAGCATGCATGGTTCATCTGTCATTGGGTATCCATGAGGCAAATGCATCCATCTATCGTAATTTCATAGAAGATCTCCTTGCATCAAATTCAAACCATTGTAGCTTTGACTGTAGACTTCAAAGTATTAACCAAGCTTGCACAATGGTGAGAGCATCCTGCATCCTGGAAAACTGTTTGGATGAATTGTATCCTATTTCAAAGTCATCTATTCAATGGTTATAGTGCCCATCTCAGGAGTTTCCTATTTTTCTACTTCTTAGCTAAGAGTTCAGTTCATTCTGTGGGAAATATCTGAGCCACTAGTTGACTTTGAAGTCAGGGCAACTGAGGGAGAATAGCACAATTCTCAAACTATTCATGGCATCTTCCTCAGGCTTTCGAGATGAAGAGGTCAGTGTGATTCAAAACCTTGGAAACATTTTAAACAAGCACAAAGCTATGCAATACTGACTTTCTGGAGTTTCAGACTGTGAATGCCCAGGCTGTGCTTAGAGGAAGCATCACAACGGTGAAAGATTTTGAATGTACATATAATGTCCAATTTATATTACTGTAATTAGGGTTCCATAATGTTACCTTTGTCCCATTACTTGTAGTTATAGTACAAGGAGATGTGTTTGGTTTTGTTACACTGTAATGGTATGCATACTATATGTATATGCATATATATGTGTACATACACACACACACACAATCATCCTGTTTTATTTCTAGTTGTTCAGGAAATGCATTACATAATAATCTGGACACCTCTATACTTGGCAATTCCAAATTACAATTTTGCTTTTGCATTTATTTTTACTGGGACATTTCTTTCTGGTATTTCTCCTTTCACTCATTCTTTCATGCTTATAAATTTCATTGTCAGGCCTACAGTAACTAGGTTTTATTGCATACACCATGTACTTTTGTATAAAACAATTGCCCCTAATGAAGTACCGAAACACTCCCAAACAACAAATATAATTAAAGCAGTTCAGAAAAAAAAGGCCCATAACTTCTTTAATTTAATTCACACTAGTGCTGTCCATCTCGTGCACTTTAAGAGGGCATTATTTTGTCTTGAATATTTGGTTAAAACTGAGTTTCCTGGTTTCCACCCTAAGCGACTTTTGAGCTTATGAAAACACAACAGCTCTGAATAATTTTACATGCACAAAGGATAAAGAGAGCTTCGTGGAGAGCAGCAAAGTAGCTCAACCGTTTATGGACAAACAGAAACACTAACATTTAAGAAGGTTTCACAATATCCTGGCACCAGAAAGATAATTAAATATATGCGTGCAATTTATGTTTCCGATTGAGTGAAAGAGGAGGACAGTGAATGAACAAGGTGTATAAGTGAGGGAGGCAAGAGGAGAAACAGAAAAAGACAGTTCCAAAGATTTCATTATTCTGAGAGATTCATGAGACAAAACAGGGTTCCTTGCATGTTTCAAAACCAAAATACAAAGAAAAATAGTATAAGAAATTACTGTCAGGGTGATATTTTCTAGTTCTATCCATTTGCCTAAGAATTTCATGAAGTCATTGTGTTAATAGCTGAGTAGTAAACGTACCACATTTTTTTTTTAATATCCATTCCTTTGTTGAAGGACATCTGGGTTCTTTACAGCTTCTGGTTATTATAAATAAGGCTGCTATGAATACAGTGGAGCCCAGGGGTGGTATAGCTGGGTCCTCAGGTAGTACTATGTGCAATTTTCTGAAAAAATGCCAGACTGCTTTTCAAAATGGTTATATCTGCTTGCAATCCCACTAACTATGGAGGAGTGTTCTTCTTTCTCCATATCCTCCCCAGCATCTGAGACAACCCAATCATAAAAAACAAACAAACAAACACATGGTATGCATTCACTGATAAGTGGCTATTAGCCCAAAAGCTTAGATTACCCAAGATACAATTCATAGACCACATGAAGCTCAAGAAGAAAGACAAAAGTGCAGATGCTTTAGCTCTTCTTAGGAGGAACAAAAATATTCACAGGAAGAAATAAAGAGACAAAGTTTGATGCAGAGACTGAAGAAAAGGCCATCCATAGACTGCCCTACCTAGAGATCGAGCCCATATACAGCCACTGAATCCAGACAATATTGCTGATGCAAAGAAGTGCAGGCTGACAGGAGCCTGATATAGCTGTATCCTGAGAGGCTCTGCCAGAGCATGACAAATACTGAGGTGGATGCTCAGATGCTCACAGCCAACCATTGAATGAAGAACAGGGTCTCTATTGGAGGAGTAGAGAAAGAATTGAGGAGCTAAATGGGGTTGCAACCCCATAAAAACAACAATACCAACAAACCAGAGCTCCCAGGGATTAAACCACTATGGAAAGAGTACACATGGATAGACCCATGGTTTCAGCTGTATCTGTAGCAGAGGATAGCCTTATCAGAGATCAATGGAAAGAGAAGCCCTTGGTCCTGTCAAGGCTTGATGCCCCAGTGTAAAGGAATCTCAGGGTGGGGAGGTAGGAAGGGGGTGCATGGGTGGGGGCACCCTCATAGAAGCAGGGCAAAGGGCGATGAGATAGAAGTTTATGGAGAGGAAACTGGAAAAGGGTACAACATTTGAAATGTAGATAAAATATACCCAATAAAAAACAAAACAAAACAAAAATTTAAAGACCTTCTGAGTGAAAGTGAAAACAATATAAAAGAAATTGCTGTAAGGCTCAGGAACTCACACGTGAACAGATTTTGCAAAGTGTTTCATTACATATAACAGGAAAACCTGACATGTTTTCCTTATTTGGCCATATAAATAATTCAGATATTTGTTATTCTTTGCTATCATAAAGTCCTCACTGATTTCTTTAACTGTTGTGAGTCTTATGCCTTTTGCATTTCTATATTTGTTCTTACTCCTATTGATAAACCATACTGGCTCCTAAAGTATTTCTCCCCGTGTGTGTGTCAGCTACTATAGTATTCTTAAAATAGATTCTTTGGTACATTGGTACATATATTAGAACATATGAAACAATCTCTCTCTCTCTCTCTCTCTCTCTCTCTCTCTCTGTCTCTCTCTCTCTCTCTCTCTCTCTCTGTCTCTCTCTGTCTCTCATGTGCACAAATGCATCAGTTCTAAAATATAAAATAAACATTTGTATATTTTGTCTACCTTTTGAGAGCCTGCCTCTCTCTACCCCCTTCACCCCAACCCCCCTCTATCTATCTATCTATCTATCTATCTATCTATCTATCTATCTATCATATATATATATATATATATATATATATATATATATATATATATATATATCAGTCTTACCTTGATCTCCACTTGTAGTTCATGATAGCTTTGAACTTATGACCTGCCTACAGCCCTACTGCTAGTATCACTGAGTAGATCACAAGTCCATGTCATTTGTGATAAATTAGTAGATGATGATAATAAGAGACATCTGTGAAAACACTGATCTTTTTTCTTGGTGGCTATCAATTTATGTCAATACTACCATATCATATTCACATTTTTTGAGAGAGGGGTTTTCTGTGTATCCTTGGAAATCCTGAAACTTGCATTGTAGACCAGGCTGGCTGCAAATTCACAGATCCTCCTGACTCTGTCTCTCATGTTCTGGGATTAAAGGTGTGGGGCACCAACCTTGACACTATTGTTGATGCCACAATGTGCTTGCAGACAGGGGCTGGGCATGGATGTCCTCTGAGAGGCTCTATCAGCATCTGACTAAGACAAGTACTCACAGCTAACCATTAGACTGAACCTGGGACCTCAATGGAACAGTTTGGGGAAGGAAGAACTGAAGGAGATGAAGAGGGTTTCAACCCCATAGGAAGAACAACTGTGTAAAATAATTGGACCCTTCTGAGCTGCCAGGGTCTAAACCAGCAACCAAAGAGTATGCATGGGCCAGTTTGTAATCACTGCTATCTATGTAGCAGAGGACTGCCTTGTCTGGATCAGAGGGAAGCGATGGGCTTGGTCTTGTGGAGGCTCGATGCCCCAGAGAAGGAGTATGCTAGAGGTGGGAGTAAGTGGATAGGTAGGAGAAAACCTTCTTAAAGGCAAATGGGAGAAAGGATGGATTGGAGACTTTGGAGGAAGGACCACATTTGAAATGTAAATAAATAATATAATTAATAAAAATTGATTAATTATTTTTTAAACCTGTGCATTATCATACTTTAGAGGTTAAATATATTTTGTTCATATGAACAGATCATTTTTCCTGAGCATTTAATTCAGATAATATACTCATCTTCAGTTTGGGATCATGGGATGATGACTCAGAGGCTGTTTGCAGGACAGAAACTAAATGGATATAGAAACCCTCATACTGCCAGGTTGTCTCTTCAAGCTCTTCCTTAATGAATTCACTTTTTGTCACTACTTGATTCTTCTCACCATTTCCTGTTGCCTTTTGGGCTTTGAAGAGTTACTTCTTTGTATACTTCTCTGAGCCTCCATGCAAAGATTCCATTGACTTGTTTTTTCTAATACAATACAAACATTGTTAGTACCTAAATTTTTCTGCAAAGTGATTAGGGAAGTGATTTTAAAAATTCACTGTTAATTAAAAGTCACCTGTGGCAATTATTAAAATATAGAGCATTTCAGTCTTCATGGTTTTATGAGTTTGCTTATTTTTATTTTATTTTGTTTTAGTTTTAGTTTTCCAATGATGTTTTAAGAAATGACCACAAACTTAGTGGCTAAAGTCAACATGGTTAGAATCTGAACTGGCTCACTAAGGTTATGCTTTGAATGTCCAACTCTCAGGTGTGGCCTTCTTTTGAAGGCTGAGCGAGTTTTTGGGATATTAGGGTCTACCTTTGGGAAGTAGGTCAGTCTGGGTGGGTCATTGAAAGTGAGATGCATCTCTGGTTTTGGCACGCTCTTCTCTTATTGCTGGTCTTCTTCCATGCATGTAGCTTTGGTCACCTGCTCTCATGACCTTGCCATGCCTTCCTTGTTATTTCTTCTCCCTGGAAAACAACAGCAACAACAACAACAACAACAAGCAACTAAAACAAAAACAAAATAAAAACAAAACATTAACTCCTATAGTTTTTGTTTTCTGTCAAGTAGACAAAATTTAAAAAAAATGACCGGTACAGAAGAATCATACCCAAGAATTCGATCCTTTGTTCTGCCAATATTTATTGTCTACTCTTATACCTTTAATACTTGCTTGGTGAAAGAGTTTTGAGATAGCAGCTATGCCTGAAGTGTTAAGCTCTGCTTAATGTGCTGTTCTAGAGGGAATATGGAAGGCTGGAGTGCCAATGGAAATGAAATCCCATGGGCTCATGAGGGGAGAAGGAACTAACAACTAGGCTAACTGCCCTTCATGTCCTAAAAATAGAAGTAAGAATGAATTTAAAAAGTCATGAATCAATATTGTTTTAGGGTTATTATTGCTGTGATAAAGAAACATGAGCAAAATAACTTGGAGAAGAAAGGGTTTGTGTTTCTTTATTCGTCACTGAATAAAGTTAGGGCAGGAACCTGGAGGCAGGAAGTGATTCAAGGCCATGGAGGGGTGTTGCTTACTGGCTTGCTCTTCGTGATTTGCACAGCCTAGTTTCCTATACAACCCAGGACCACCAGCCCAAGGATGATAACACCACAATAAGCTATGCCATCCCCCATCAATCACTAATTAAGAAAATGCTCCATAGTCAGATTTTAAAGTAGTATTTTCTTAATTGATATTCTCTCCTTTCTTATAAGCCTAATTTGTGTCAAACTGATATAAAACTGGCCAACACAAATTTATTTAATTCAGGTTGTTGTTTAATTAGTTTTTTTTTAATTTTAGTTGGATTTTCAGTAAAATTTAGAACAACAAAGGGGATCAGAAAAAGGCAGGGAAAGGTGAGGTTTGGAAATGAAAGGAAGATGACTATAGTTTAACGTTGTAGACAAAATATCAGCCAATGGATTATTATCATTGCTTTTGGTTGCTATTATTACTATTAATTTTGAGCAGAGTCTCATTATGTATGCGTAGACTTCCTGTGGAGACCAGGCTTGCTTTGAACTCAGAGATCTACCTTCTTTTGCCCCCTATGTACTTGGCTAAAAAGTGTAAACCACCATATCCAACTCTAGTTGCCCTTCTCCCAGATGATAGAAAAGATCCTTTGATGGCTATAAACCATTCATAAAAGGTCCAAGTATAGAAACATGTAGAACTATTTGAAAGTCTTGTATTTAACAGAGAAAATGAATGAAGAAAACTACACTATACTATGTACCATGCTATGCTATATGATGATATACTATACAGGAAAAAGTCAAAATACTTGCACATATACTTGGATACTATTACTAGGGAGGTGTGAAGAAAACTTTACTCAAATACCAAAAGGGGAAGGAGCCACAGACAAGGGTAAAGATAACACTGAAGTTGAACTCAGTGAGAAAAAAATTAATTTACTGGGTTTATTTTCAGGAATATAGGCAAGGAGTTACTTATCAGTCCATGGGCAACTGAAAGGCAGCTTCGCCATTGAAGGTGCAAGCAAGGATCAGTGATTATTCCTAAAACAAAATATCTGGAGCTCTCTGTACAACTTTTAGGGCAACTTGATGCCAGAGGAAGTCTATTCTCTTCAGCAGGCTTACCTGCTATATAAACTTGTCTGCAGGTGCATGCAGAAGCACCTAAGTATTGTGAGTTGTTTCTCCCAGAGTCATGACAAACCTCTTTTTAGAATTCTCTGAGTCTTCTAAAAGATTTTTTTATTTTGATGATTTCAGTTACAAATAGTTAGTTTATATATGTATCAATATATTTTATTCATACACACACACATGCACCTAAATTCTGTTAGTGTTGCTAGCTATGTACATATGTTGTATGTGTGTAGACTGACCACTTGAAATAGAATCATCCCTGAGTGCACTCTTCTCTGTAGAAGACTGAATCTTCCTCTCAAAGCAGCCATCCATTGCCTATAATTGCCTGAAGTTCTTCATTTATGGCTAGGGCTCTGTACTATTTCCCTTATCCACGTTGGTATATTCATCATATCCGCTGGTGTTGTAATTGTACACATCACTTATGCAACTACATTGTTGAGAGTTCAAGAGTACATCATCCTTTTCCCACGTAAAAGTCAGTCCTTTACAGCAGATAGCAGGGTCATCTGTCTCTACAATCTTTCTGAAACCCTCTTCTGCAGAGATTTCAGAGTTGTGTTATAGATGTATCAGTTGGAGTTGGACAACCCAGCTACTTATTCTCTGCAATTAACTAGTTGTACATTTCTTTGATGGTTGTTGTCTGCTCATAAACAATCTTCTTTGATGAGAATCTTTAGAAATATAACTGGTTTAGGTAATTTGCAGAAGTATATTCTTCTGTAGAGTCTGTGGTCTGACTAACTATAGGTAGTGGGGTATATTTATAGTATCAGGTATAAATATTTCTTCTGTTAAGCAAGTATTATGTTCAGTTTAGATGGTTGTTGGGCAAGGAAAGGCACTTCCAAAGACTTTGTCCTATATAAATCATTTACAATCTCTTGAGTAGTTATTTTTAATTGATTACACTAGATTCTCGAATCTTCTATGGACACAGACTAGAATATGGTGTTATAAAGGGATAGAGTTTCTTCAGTGAAGTAACACTGAGTGCATTAGTCACAGTCCATGTCAGGCATGTCAGGTTAAGTGACCAAGAACCTGAGACTAAATATGTCACAGTGTAGGAGGAAACTAACCACTACTATTCTATCAAAAAAACAAAACAAAACAAAACAAAAAACATAGCAATAAAATGGCTCTTAATGAGATACTGCTGTCCCTGCAATTTTTTTTCCATGCAAATCTTAAGTGCATCACTGAACCATGAGAGATATTTATTCTTGCAGTAGATGGTAATTAATACAGAGACTCACAACTGAACAATGTGCAGAGAAGGAGGAACTTTGGAGACCTCAGCCTTAAATGGGATGCCTTTATTGTATTCTTTATGGTAAAAGTTCAGGGATTCATGCAAAAAAATAGACAAAATGATTGTGAAAAATTAGATGTGGGAGATGAGTTGAAGGAAATAATATTTTCTAGATATAACAGGGCTGATGAACATAGGAACCTGTAGGGACCTTGACAGCAAGAATAAGAACTGCATAGCTTCAAGTCAGATAAAATCCTAGAATAGAATTGGGGAACCTGAGGATGTCTTAGTTATGGTTTCTGTTACTATGATAAAATACTGTGACCAAACGCAACTTGAAGAGGAAAGGGTTCATTTTGCTTACAGTTCTACAACACTGGTCATCACCTTAAAAAACTTAGGGCAGGAACTCAAGCCAGAGACCTGGAGACTGGGGCTGATAGAGAGGCCATGAAGAAGAGAGCATCAAGTGAGGGATGGGGTTGCCATCCCACAGTCAAAATTCTGACCCATAATAGTTCCTGTCTGAAAGAACTGAACGATGAAAATGAGAGAGGAACCTGAGGAAAAGGAGGTCCAGTGACAGGCCCAAAGTGAGACTCCGCTCAAGAGGAGGCCCCAAGGCCTGAGTATTACTGAGGCTTGGAGCACAAACAAAAAAAAAAAAAAAAAAAAAAAAAAAGAAAGAAAGAAAGAAAAGAAAAGATAAAAAAAAAAGGACCTATCATGACTACCCTCAGAAAGACACAACAAGCACCTGAGTCAGATCCAGATATTTGCAACCAACCAATAGACAGAAGCTTCTATTCTGTGGGTGAATTAGGGAAAAGCTGGAAGATGCTGAGGAGGAGGGCAACCATGTAGGAGCAAAAGTAGTCACAATTAACCTGGATCCCCAAGATCACTCAGATACTGGTTCACCAACCAGGCTGCATATGCCAGTTGATATGAGGCTCCCAACAGCAGAGGACCTCTTGGTCTGGGTTCAGTCAGAGAAGATGCACCTAACCCTCAAGAGACTGGAGGCCCCAGGGAGTTTAGAGGTCTGGTGGAGTAGGGGTGGTGGGGGATTGAGGACATCCTCCTAGACTGGGGAAAGGAAGGAGGTTTGGCCTATAAAACTGTTGGATGGTAGGCCAAAGGTGGAATAAAATCTGGAGTATAAAAAATAAAAAAATTAAAAAATAAGACAATATCTCACAGACTTGCCTACCAACCAAGCTTATGTAAGCATTTTTTTTTAAATTAAGATTCCCTTTTTTATGATATATCTGCATTTGTGTCAATTTAACAAAAAAAGCTATCATCTGCAGATCTCTCCCAGTAACAGGAATTAAAAACTGGTATAATCTATGTATGACACATAAATATTGATGATGTTGAAATTATTTTACTGGAATTGATCCTGAAAATATGTAACAGTCTTGTAGAAATTTTTATCTGCAACACAACTGCCTAAACTTTAATGTGCAAATCATTACCTTTTTGAGTTTAAAGTCAAACATTAGTAGTAACTACAAGGTTCAAAAAGATTGTTCATTTTATGTGAAAGACTTGCAAGATGCCACTATCCCATAGTTTCGCACTAGCTGTCTATCGTATGGAAATATTACCAAAGATTTAACAGCAGAGGATATACAGTCTTCCGTCTGTATTTTCTTTTCTTTCCCCAGCTAAGGAGCCTGATGCCACAGGTAACTAATATTTTCTTGTAACCTCATTTTCTGGGCTAAGTTCCAGCATGAATGGAAGCCTTTTAAATGACACATAAGCAAAGCCTTCATCAGAAAGGTGTGGTCCATGTTTCTGAAATATAAATACATGGATCAAATGTATTATTCTGCTTACTTTATATTGTTTTGAAATATTATTTTCATAAAATTGGCATTAAAATTATAATTGCCTGGCCCTTACTACAGCCCTTTCTTGAAATATATTTGATGATTTTTTTTCCTAAAACATCTATTTTTCTCTCCATGACATAATACCAGCAAAATGAGTCATAAAAGATGATATTAAGGAACAAATGGAAAGGTGTTTGCTGGCTGTTACGTTTGATCTATTCTGTGCATATAAAGAAAGCTGCTAACATAGCTCCAGAAGTAAGAGACCTGCCTGTGGCCACCCTTGCTCTTGGAATTCTTCAATTGCATTTAATTGCATTTCATGTTTGTATTGGGTTCTATGGAAGAAGACCTATTGCCACGAAAGATTATTGCTACAGTTACTTTAAAAAACATCACTCATGACGAAGAATGAACAGCTCTCACTCTCCTGACCAAAATAATCCCTAAGTAAATGATAAATATTTGTCCTTATATTTGCAGATAGGTATAATCCTTCACGACTTTCTTTCAGATTTTGGTTTTGTTTTGCAAAGGGGGGGGGGGATTACAGAGAACTATGACCAATAATATTCAAAGTAGTGGAGTCCTGTCCCAAAGGACGGTGTATATCTATATCACTACTCTCTCACTTAAGGCTCAGGGATTGTTGTAGAAGAGAACGCAGAAAGATGGTAAGAGACAAAGGAATGAGAGTTTGTTGTTAGATTGTGTCTCCAAGGAATGTCTAGAGATGCACCCATAAAGTTTCACAAATATGACTGCCTAAACATGAGGTGAGCATGGACATGCTAACATGGCTAGGAGAGGCAATTGGAAAGCCTGGACAAAAAAAACAACAGGCAACACAGGAATGCTGAGAACAGAAGAATTGGTCTCCCTCAAGAAAGGTGTACCAATTTGTTTGTCAAATACCAAACGGTCAGCCCAAACATGTCATACAAGTAACATACAGACTGAGGAGAGCTGGACTTATATTTAGAACTGTGTATGTTTGTGTGTGAGAGAAAGTGTGTGTCTGTGTGTGTGTGTGTGTGTGTGTGTGTGTGTGTGTGTGTGTGTGAATAAAACAACAATGCCTAAAAAAGGGAAGGCCATAAATTTGAAAGATAGCAAGGAGGGCTATATGAGGTATTTAGAGGGATAAAAGGGAAAGCAAAATGTTATAATATTATAGTTTAGAAACATAAAATAAATGAATGAAAAAAAACTACAAAAGAAACAATTTATGGTGCTGGATGGGTCAGCAGTTCAGAGAGGAAACAGTTCTTGCAGAAAAACAAAAAGGCAGTTGTTAACATCCATGTAGGGTAGCTTACAATTGTCTTTAACTTCAATACCAGGGATCCCCTTTCTGACCATCATGTGCATGCATGTGCATACATACACACACATGTACATGCACATGTACATGCACATATACACACAAACACACACATATAAATACACATATAGACACATGTACACCTCTATGCACAAGTGAAACTAAAACAAATCTAAAAGACTAAGAGTGTTTATGTTTGCAAAACTTGGATTTAGAGCATCTGCCTTAATTTCTTTTAACTTCACAAAATCATCAAATCAAGTAGAAAAATCATCTGCTGAGTGTGCCTAAGTCCCTAGATAATTGAAGTGCTTTTTGTATGCATAGAGAGAAAAAAAATGAGAAATCTGATATGTTCATCTGTTGCTTCATTACCACAAACATTGTCTATAAAAGAACAAGTTATATAAAGTTGGTATGCTCTAGCCTAATGTTGAATATTTAAAATTAACATTCATCTATGTTGTATTTTTCATAGTAAAGAAGATTTCTGATTTACTCACTATTGCTGCTTAATATGCCATGTCCTTGCCTTCAACTTTCTGTGCTCTCTTCAATCATCCATTTCATTTCCACAATGGCTATCCATATCTGATATGACAATGTGTATAACTCATCACTGAAACATGAAAAGAACAGTTGCAGATAGTTAATAGCAAGACCAAGATGCTTCGTGCTATTTTAGAGGATACAGACCAGACAGACCCCATAAAGCTTTTAGCAGAAGGTTAGAAACTTGCTTTGATAGATTGGTCCATGATATCTCTATGGAAACAAGATCATTGGTAGAAAGCCTGCAGTCATAAGTGAACAGAATAAGCCATGAACTCTGTACTAGTGCTTGAAAGGCTGTGTGTAGTTAAAGAATTAGAAGTATAAAAATGAAATGCCCTGTATGTAGCCTAAGTTCTTTGCCAGTGAAATGAAACTCTCTCCCTATGCCCTGTCCTTGAAATGGAAATGTTCTCTATCTGCAGGGTTTTTCAAAGTGGAAGCTGCTGCTGTTGCTCCTGCTTCAGCTAGGACTTTACATGCTCTAGATGGCTTTGTCCAAAATGTCTTGGTAGATTCTAGCTTTTACATTTCATAAAAAATAGTGTTGTGTACACCAATTTTTCATGAGTCAAAAATTCTTTGAAATACACAATAAATACAACTCTATTTTAATGTAGGGTAGCATTGTCTACAGTTCCTTTAAGGAACTCTGAAGTCTAAAAGGCACAAGGGGACACAGTATTACCCCATTCTTTCTCCCCATTTTTTTTCTACTCATCAACATTTTGCAGAGTTAAATATAAATATCGAAATATTTAACAGTATTTAGGATATTCAAATTTTACCAATGTTTTTCATACATTTAATCCAAGGTAAAATAAGCTAGCAAGCAAGCAAACAAAGAACAAAAACAATAGCATGGACTATGTATATAACAAATCAACATATAGGTTGCAAGCCAGAGGACAGAACCAAGGTTCTTCTTTGTGAGTGACAACCCCAAATACAACTGGAAGTGTTGCTGGATCTTGTTTGGTGACTAAGAAGATAGTGGGCAGGTCAGCTAGTTACAAGAATAGCTTCAGGAGCAAAATGGCATAGCAATTCTCAAGATGCTGAGAAAAATCACTTGCATTTGAACTTCTTTGACAAGTTATGTTTTCAGGGTCTTGGTTCCTCCTTTGTACCATAAGGACCCCAACCAAAAACTCTGTTTACTGGTCAAAATAAAATCAAATACAGGCATGCATGTATGAATGCTTTTTAAATTATATTGCAGCATTCTAAAGATTCCTGTGAGTGTCATAAAATTGGTTATTCCAATTTCTGTTGAGTCTTATACATAAAGTAAACTAAAGGTAATCACTACTAAGTGACAAGCATTAATGGTTGCATCTTAGCTTTGTATCAGATTCCCTTTGAACTAATATAATTTCCATCCATGATAGGTTCCCAGCCCCATGCAAAGCATGTTGATACAATGATAAGGAAAAATTTGAAAAGAAATGTGGCCAACATCACCAAAATTAACAAGATTTCTTCATTTCTTGCTTTTACCTCCTTTGATTGAAATTTCTATTTCTAATCCTTTATGTAGAGTTTGTATATTAGCTGGACATTATACAAATATTCTGAAGGTGTGTCACTGCTGTATATTAAATTTTTCCCATCATTGTTTCTTCATTATAGTTGGTAGTTTTGTTATTTGGGGACAATAGTAGTTCACAGTACATCAGCATTGACTTCATTTGAACCATATTTGTCTACACCTCAGAAATTATTAATACAACACACCTTTGAACAATATGTTCAGAAAACTTATGTATACACAAATTTGTAAAGACTTGTCGATTTGATTTAGAAATACCTTCTTTTAGTTTTCTCTTTGAGATTGCTAGTCTAAAAACTTATCACACCACCTCATTTGCAGATTTGTGTGCAGATCAGAATCTCTCACTTCTAGGTTCAGGCTTGGATTTTCTTTCTCTAACAAGCTCCTAAGAGTCACCTACACTGTTTCACCAGAGATGACCTTTTTGGTTCAAAGAGTCTAGAACAGAGGATCTCAAAAAGTGAAGACCTCATGGTCAATGTGATTCTGAAGCACCTGTGGCTAGTCAACTTCTGTCCTAAATATGGAGGGATATTGGCATCCTCAGGTTACAGATATGAATGCTTACCTGTCACCCAAACTAGAAGTCATATCTCCAGATGGTTCTGAAAGAATTGAAACTCCTGAAGTACTATTTTGATCCATCACTGAGCAGGAATGATATTCTTACCCTGTGGGGTGAATATGTCCCTTTTTGTCCATATGTCTGACTTCATGTGAGCAGTCATCTGTGTGGGCAGGTGTGTGAATTCGGGCTGATTTATCACAATATTCAATGTTCTGTTTTAAAGACATGACTGTTACCTCAAATAACTGCAATTCAGCAAGAGGTACACCAAATGTTAGAGACAGTTACCAATGCAAAAAACAAACCAATATATAAAGTGTATTTGTAGACATTATATTTATTCTATACATTACCGTTATATAGAAAGCATATAATATATAAAGGGACTAATGCATGAAATCTGCTTTTTAATGAACAATCCACTGAAGGTTTCTTTTTATCTCAAAAGCCTTGGTAGAAATTTGTGCATTGGCATAGTGTTCCAAAAGAATATTTGTGAGGCAATTTATTTAGACTGTAGTCCAAAAACAAATGAATGGATTTGGGAATACAGGTAGCTGCCTCAGTCAACCCATTGTCTCATCTCCAAAGCAGCTGAAAGAGGAGAAGGCAACTTGGGAAAGGAGCCCAACTCACTTCTGCCTATCCCACTTCTGATAAAGTTCACAGAAAGGTGAGAGCCTGTAAAGCCATTAGCAGAGATGGGAGGAGACAGATAGATGCACATGAACCCAAAGGCTTTGTAGAGATGCTAGCTCCAAAGTCTTGAGAGCTTTGGGGGTTTTATGGATGGTTTCATTAGAGAAGAAGTTGTGCATCGAATTGCAGTCCCAGACACAGTAGGTAACTATGTAAGGAGAGTTTCTCCAATTCTTGCCAAGCATCTAGGTTTATCAGAGACTTTTTCATATTTTCATAACTGGTTTTCCTGTAAAATATTTTTCCTTAGCTTTTGTCTCCATGGGTAGGTGGTTTTCTATGTCTTTGTTCCTTGACTACAAGTGGTTTATGATTTTGAACAAAATAAAACCATGTGATATCTAATGTTAATTCTTAAATGTCTGAGCAAATTTTTTCACATTCTTCTGAACCTATTCTTAGTGCATAGTATCCATGTTGAGAGGTCAAACAGTCTCAGGAATAATGACTCTAACAAAACCTGGTCTGAGAGTCTACCTCCATCACTAAATAGCCTTTTAAAAGTGGGTATAAGTCTACAGACATCAGGACATGACAAAGCACTTCATTATCTTTGTTGAACATCTTTCAAATGCCTGAATCATTAGCATCATATTATGATTTTTATTTTATTGGGTAATGTTTTATGTGGTAAACTGAGCTAGAAGAGTTCTCTTCAAAACTAAAACATACACACTAAAATAGAAGTATGGTTGAAATTTCTCCTGTTGACTACTCCCTCTTTACAGCAATTGACAATTTCAGAAAATTGAGTTATCAAGGACTATACATCGTCCATTTTTTCAGATTTTTCTTTGAGGTATGGTAATTGCATTAGAAATGGTTAAAAGACATTTGCATTGTCTTCTACAACTCTTCTAGACCATGGGTCTGCATTCGGTACACTAATATCAACCATAACAAATTTAGAACTCATGAACTCATTAGCCCTTGAAGTGTGTTCATTTGTTAAATGCAATTTGTATCATCTGGGCCCATATTCAGAGTGGTTCAGATCTTATCTGATGCACCTTATTCATTGCCTGCTTTCCTGTCCTATTCTCTGTTTAGGACACGGGCTGCCAGATAGATCATCAGGAGTTTCTCATTGTCTCCTGTCTGCATATTAAACCCAGATCCAAATTGTCATGAAATTGGAAAGTATTGTTCAATACATAAATTGAAAAACAATTACACTTAGTTCCATATGGTTCCGCATAGATATTTCCAAGTCATGTGTGCTCTTGCACATCTGCAGGCCAGCAGTGACTCGATTGTGTCTTCTTTGGAGATGAAGGCTGGTGAAGCTGTTTGTTTAAAAATCAAAAGAACATATTTCCCATCGGGAAACTGAAGAATATTTAGTGTTTTCTCTGTTCACACAAATTTAGGAAGAGATGCCTGTGACACACAAAGGTCAGACATGTCTTCATGGAAACAATGGTGATGATGATAGTTATTGGAATTTATTACTGCTAAATACTTTCCACACAAAGGACATCTGGATGGCTCTGTATAATGTCAAAGTGAAGTGGCCTTCACAAACTCACAAAAAGGATGGCAAGGAAAAATACAAGCAGTGTGAGGAGGAAAATCATGTGTATAAGTAATAATTGAAGTCTAAAGTTTGTACAACACAAAAGGAAACTTGAACCTCACTTGGAAATGATTTGCACAACTGGATATTTCAAGGAATATGGTGCCTAGAATTTCTCTTCTACATTATTATTAATATCCCATGGCACTGCTTGGGTTTTTGCACTAGAGTTTTGAAAATAGCGGAACATTAGAACATGTGATATGTAAATGAATGAGAGAGGGTGAGGGGGAAAAATACAGCAAGGATGAAGAGTGATTAAATGATGAGTGGGGAAGGACCTGGGGAGCTATGTGTGCAGACAACAAACCAAACTGTGTGAAAAGTCAAAAATCATTCAGCCATGTTACAAACTAATTGAAAAATATTCATTTTTAATGGACTATTTGTATGGTTTGAAGAAATAAGCAGATCTGGGGTGATAGCTCAGTCCCAACTATAGAAAACTGTAAAAGACCAAACTTATGAATAGGAGGTAAAGAAGATAGGAAAAAAATAGTTTTTGTAATCTATAAACAGAGATGCCTATCGATATACAAGAGGAGTACAATACACAAGATAGATAGGTTGAGAAAAGAAAACTCACATGTCATATAACAGTCCAATCACTAAATTTATAGAATGATTAATAAAATAATAATTAATAAAATATTTGTGATGGTTTGCATATACTTGGCCCAGGGAGTGTCACTATTAGAAGGTGTGGGCTTGCTTGTTGGAAGAAGTGTGTCATCTGGGGTTTGGAGACACTCCTCCTAGCCACCTGATGATGCTTAGTCTGTTCCTGGCTTCCTTTGGATGGAGATATAGAATGTTCAGCTCCTCCTGTATTATGTTTGACTAGATGCTACCATGCTCCAGCTTTAATGATACTGGACTGAACCGCTGAACCGGTAAGCCAGCCCAATTAAATGTTGTCCTTTATAAAACTTGCCTTGGTCACAATGTCTGTTCCCAGCAGTAGAAACCTAACTAAGGCAATAAATAATAAAGGTTACAAAAGTAAAAAGATCAAATCATGTACAAAGGCATGCCAACAGAATAATAGCTAATTTTTTTAAAAATAGAGATTGTGGAAGGAAGCCCAATAGGGTTTGGGCTATTATACTAAAAATTATGAAAAACTAAAGATGACAAAATAAATGACTATACACAGAAAAAAACTATGTTATAATTGAAGAAAGAAGAAACTTTCCATGACTAAAACAGATTTAGGTAAATAATGTTTTGTTAGGCTTTGCTTTTCTCTTTGAGCCATTAGGTCATCTCTACGGTGGACACTGGAAAAATATTTAGGTATAAAAAGAAGGCAAAAAAAAAAAAAAAAAAAAAAAAAAAAAAAAAAAAAAAAAAAAAACCCACAAAGCAACAAAAGAAAAGGAAAATTACTCATTGTTCAATAGTAACTCTTAATATTAATTTTCTCAACTCATCAATAAAAAGACATATAGTAACAGATTGGACTAGTGAATGGGATTCATATTTTTGCTGCCTCTGGGGCACATACCTCACATCAATGTAGAAATCTATTGATGGTTAAAGTTTGAGGGAAAGTCATCCTCTAAAATGGAACTGAGATATATGCCAGTATAGCAATTCTTATTTCTCACAAAATAGACTTCCAATCTAAACTTGTTAGAAGAGACAAGAGGGGATATTTATATCTAATACAGGAAAAAAATCATCAACAGAACATTACAGTCCTAAACATATGCACCAGATACAGAGATACACAAATTGCCTTTAAAAATATTATTGAATCTAAAATCATTGATTGACCTCATAGCAATAGTGGTTAGCTTCAACACCTGACACAAATAAACAGATCATCTGGGAGAAAATAGTGAAAAATTTTGCATATAAATGGCATGTTAAATTAAATGAACTCAATCTGCAACACTCTACCCAAACACTAATCTGTTTTTAAAAATATTTTCTCAAAAGCAAACCCTATATTAGGACACAAAACAAGTGTGAAACAAATATAGAACTCACAAAAATTGAACTCACATTTTGACTTTTTTTTGACCTCAATGCAATAAAAGCTCAATATTAGCATTAATAAAAAATGCAGAAAGTACAAAAACTCCTGGAAACTCATGAGTACCCTACTGAACTTCAAGTGGTTCAAGGAGAAATCAAGAAAGAAATTTTAATTCCCTATTAAAAGGGGCAATTTTCATTTCAAAACAAAGTGATTTTATTATACATATTTAACACTCTATCCCTTAAATGATTGTGTATCATCTTTGGTTGTTATCTACAGTATAAAGTCATGTTTGTTTGGAAAATAAACAATAGGAAGACCAACAAGCTGGACCTTTTAAATAATTTCTGCAAGATGAGGACAAATTGGACTCAGTTAGGGACTCTCCTGAGTCTTTCATTTGTGTCAGAGAAAGGAACATAAATGTGACCAAGACAGGTTTCTTCACATACAATATGCATATGTGTGTAGTATGTAGACATGGTAACATCTTGTCAACCCACGTCAATTTTTTGAAATAAGACTTTTTTATATTTCTATGAAAATAATAGAAAATTTAAATACATATTAAGACTCAAAAATGCCTCCTTAGACCACAGGAGCTGCATTTCCTTGGGAAATATCCATTCTTTACTTCGAAAGACAATGACAACCTTTAGATAACATTTTTCTACCCACAAATCTCTCCCTTATATAATAATTAGTTGAGTATTCTCAGCCACAATGATTGATTATTAAATACATATACAATTCATTGTGAATAACAAGAGAAAATGCCATTATTCTTTTAGATATCATTAGAAAAGCAGCACCCCCCCCCCTTTTTTCTGAGACTGCCAATTTAGCAGATTGTGAGCTCATTGTCATTCTTGCTGAGGCTAGATGGGCTTTTATTTAAAAAACAAAGCCACACACTGGTACTTCAGAATAGGAGATATTATATAGTAAGGGCACATGGTCCTTTGGCCTGGTTGTAGCTGAAGTCAATGATGGGGCTTTGCCATTACACCAGCAAATCAATACTGTACTTTTTTCCTCTTTAAGGCATGCTTATTTGGATCCTATCATCTTCAAAGAAAATTGTCCTAAACCATGAAAGTTATACAGATACAAAATGCCAGAACTTTGTATTTTATTTTATTAGGACCACCGAACACAGTAGATGGCCAAACATTATAAAGGGGACATTTTATCCCTTACAGACTGGTCCTTCACTGCACACGTTTGCATGGTAAAAAGAGCTCACTGATTCACAGGAACCGAAGGAGCATGCTACTCCTGACTTGTGATAACCTGAGCTATAATTCTAGTCTCTGTGGATTTCTACCATGTTGGTTTATTGTGTGGTACTGCTGAGGACCTTGAACACTGTATAATTTCTTTCCCTCTTGCTAAGTCACTGGGAAGATCCTTCACTGGTTTTGGATCAAACTAGAAAGTCCTCCTGATGTGGTTGAACTTCAGAAAGTACTTTATTCACTCTGTTGATCCAGATGCACCAAAAGGCCCCCACACAATGATTTGATGATATATGAATGTTATAGTATTCATGTATCTAGACAATGAAAGATTCAGTCAGGAGAACCCAGAAAAACAGAAACTGAAATGGAGAGCCCAGATAGTAGAATCATATGGTAGAAGACAGTGGTACATGAGATTAAATCAAAGAGTCCTTGTGGTAGCCTGGGGAACCCTTCATGGCATGAGCAGTGTGGCTTAGAATTTAGGTGGTCAGTATGTTTCAGGTTACCTTTCTGAGATCATTCACTCATCTGAATAGGCCTCTTGTAGAATTAGAGGGAGACGTGTGAAACAGGTTAGCTATATGAAATAATCTGATAGCCAATGTGGAACACTACCAGGAAAAAAGCCTCAGCTTTGACAGGACCATGCACATGGCTTGCCTTTAATTGTGAAGCTATTAGAGATGCTTAACCTAAAACTTTAGCTTTATCATGCAGAATTGTAAGAGAAATCTGTTAGAAGACTGAGAGTCAAATGAGAGCAAGGCTTATTTGTCTACATGACATATGCAATAGATGTGCTTGGTTCTGTAAATATTTACTCATGTGCCTATGTTTGTATCAACCCATGAATCTGGCTTTCTACTTGAGTAAGATGGCAAACAGTTTGGTGGAGAAAGTTGGGCAAGAAAGTGTTAAATGACCTCCAGGTATTTTGTTTAGTTGGACCATAAAATAAATTACTTTCCTATGAATACAACGCAGAGACATCCAATGCAGCAGGTTAGGAGGCAGGCATTAGGTGCTTCTTTTCATTCTTATTATATGCACCAGCCAGATGTGGTACAGTTGTTTTCTGGCTGTTTTCTTTCATCAAATCATTAGTTCAATCCATACCTCTTGAGTATTTCTTATGTGCTAAGTACTGTTAGACAGTGGGTATATGATATGCAACATTGAAAGGTCAGTTTTATAATTAAAATGAAAGTGGGAGGGATTAAAAACCTCCTAAATCACAAGTATGCTACTTCATCAATGAAAACGGCACTCTGAGTGACTTTTGCAAGAACAGAGTTTTGAGGAAAGATAGAGCAACTTGGAGATCTTAAGTCTAGAAAGAGTTCACTTGCCATAGATAATTTTAAGCTTCAGAGTTTCAAGAAAATGTGTGTTTTTTTATTTATTTATATTTACTATATGTATTTACTTCCAGATAGTATTTAAAATGTTTATCTCATTTTTTTCAAAACCAAAGAGAGTTTTTATTATATTCTTGGGAACTCATGAAAATTGACTTTTTAAAATATGGATATCAAGTAGAAGCTTTAAAAGGGAATGAGGACTACACTTATGTATGGGTATAAGGACAAATACTTAGACTAGAATTAGGAATTGTGGTGATTAGATTTAGGTTTTCCTCCAGGATCAGCCCTTAGTATTTGGTTAATGGTAGTCATTATTTCCCTCCAGTTGAGAGAGTCTTAAGTTTAGAGAGCCGTTGGTTACTGCCAAAGTATGGGCACCACTACTGCACTCTTAGGGTTATTGTACCATGCTCGTTTGTTATGCTTCAAATGCATCACTGTGGGTAGGACTCTGGGCTGCTGCCCTCATTTGCGAGTTTGCATAGTGGCTTTTTGTACCATGAAAATTATTCCTCACATAGACGGCTTTCAAGCAAGTTTCATCTTTGGGCCATGTCTGAAGTACATTTTGCCTTTGGTAATAGTGATTTACCTTCTACTTCTGGGAAGTAACCAACCATTTGGCAATTATATATAATGTTTCCGGACAGCTCTGACCAATAACTTAAAAGAAGAATTCTCATGCCTAATGTTGAAGGTTTTGGTAGATGGATGACAGTGCTTTGACACAACATTGTCAGTCCAGGTCGCATTATTATATTTAAACCACACACACACACACACACACACACACACACACACACACGTATTATAAATATTTTAGTAGATAGTTACTAGATCTATGATGATTCCTCACAATTTTTCACATATCCTTACTATTATTTGACCCTCTTCCTCCTTCTTCTGTATTTATTTCCCTTCTAATTACAGCCACCTTGCTCTGTTTTCTTCCTTCAGATCTCTTTAAATCCTACACTGCTTTCTCTCTGTTTCTCTGCCATGCACATACCATTGTAATTCATGGTCCTTTTTTTCTTTTCTAGTTTCTGCAGTTACTCCAGGTCATATACTCACAGCTGAAGATTCAGAGCCAAGAACCTCAGCTGAGAAAAAAAAACATTTGGCCTTTAGCTTTCTGTGTCTTGGGTTATCTCACTTAACTTCTGAAAAATGCAATAGAGAAAGACATCTGAAAATAGAACAATATTTTGCCCTTAGAGATTGGTACAATTAATATCATGAAAATGACCATTTTACCAAAAGATATTTTCAGATTCAATGTGATCACAATAGAATGTACTATCTCACAGAAAAAGAAAACTATCTTAAAATTCATATGAAATCACAAAAATACTCAGATAGTTTTAAAAAATACTGAAAAATAGTTCTAGTTGAAGACCAAGCTATACCACTCTTGGCCAAATACCCAAAAGACAACCTACCATACCACAAGGATAAATGTTCCACCAATTTTATAGCAGCCTTATTTGTAATAGCCAGAGAGTGGAAACATTTCAGATGTCCCTCAACAGAAGAATGAATACAGAAAATGTGGTTCGCTTTCCCACTGGAATACTATTCAGCCATTAAAAATGAAGACATTGTATATGTGCAGTCAAATGGATGAAACTAGGAAGTATCACTCTGAGTGAGGTAACTTAGATGTGAAGGAACTCACTGATGATGTGCTCACTGATATGTGGATATTAGCCAAAACGTACATCTTACCTAAGATACAATCCTAGACTGTAAGGAATGTAACGATCAGAAAGGCCCGTGAGGAGGCTTCAATCTCACTTAGAAGAGGGAAGGAAATAATCATGGGAGGCAGAGAGAGGAAGGGATCTGGGTGGGAGAGGGGTGTTGGAGGAGAAAAGGGAACAGGATCAGGCATCAGGGGTTAGGAGAGAAGCTGAGAGGGTCAACAGAATGATTGGAAACCAGCAGCCTCATGGGGAGGGATGGGGGAGACCCTCGAGAAAGTACCAGGGACTCAGGAGGTGAGAGACTGTAAGGTCTCAGTGGGGGTGACCTTATTCAAATGCCCAACATTGAGGAGGGAACTTGAAGAGTCCATCTCTAATAGATAGACAGGGCCTCAAGCAGAGGGACAAGAATATTAACTCACAGTCAAAATTTCTGACCCAGAATTGTTCCTGTCTACAGGGTACAAAAATCCAAATGAAAGGAAAGGCGGTTCAATGGTCAGCCCAGCTTGGGATCTATTTCATGAAAGATCACCAAGCCCTGACACTAATATTGGTGCTATAATGTGCTTACAGATGGAAACCCTACCAGCAACTGACTGAGACAGAAGCAGATATTTACAACCAACCACTGAACTGAAGTCAGGGACTCCTTGGGTTGAATTGGGGGAAAGATTGAAGAAGCTGAAGGGTAGAGAGACCCCCATAGGAAGACTAGGAGTCTTAATGAACTCAGGGAGGTCCCAGAGACTGAGCCATCACCAGGAACAAACACAGGCTGATCTGAGGCCCCTGGCATAAATACAGCAGAGAACTGCCTGGTCTGGACTCAATGGAAGATGAGCTGATTCCTAGAGAGATGTGAGGCCCCAGGGAAGGGTGGGGCCTGCTGTAGGTGGGAAACTATTTTGGAGGCAAGGGGGAATCAGAATGGTCAGGCCTCAGTGGGAGAAGACGTACTTAATCTTTGAGATACTGAGGCCCCAGGGAACAGGTTTGCTATTGAGGGAGCAAGTCCATAGAGGCTAGGGGAAGGAGGAATAGGATGAGGAAGAGTGGGAAGAGGGCTGAGGTGGGGGGCAATGACAGAATGTAAATTTATAAAAGTCATTGTCTTTAGTAATTAGAGAACCAACAATCAGAACAACTTTGGGCTTTCATCTTACCTATCAGAATAACAGTTCAACAAGACAAGGAACACACATTGGGGGATGGGAGGGGAAGTTTGCTCCCAATTGACTGGTGACTGGAACACAAACTGATGCAGTCACTCGGGAATACAGTGTGATGAATCCTCAGGTGGAAACAACAACAAAAACAACAACAACAAACCTAAGTAAAGCGAATCTCCCATATGATGTAGTATACCCATCCTTTGCACATACTCAAAGAACTGACTGTCCACAGATACGTGTTCAGCCGTGTTCATTACTGCTCTATTAACAACAGCTAGGGAATGGGAATAACTTCAATGCCCTTCAACGAGTGAATACATTCTGACAATGCCGCGTTTATACACTATGGAATACTATTCAAATGCAAAGGAAAGCCAAATCATAAATTTGAAGGTTAATGAATGAAACTATTTTAAACGTTTTAATGATAGTGATATGTCATTTCTGTGTAGTTAACATAAATGTTTATCAGCACTAATTTGCTTTAAAAGAAACATTAACTTGTGATATAAAATGTTAAGCTACAATATTCTGTTGCCAATTAAATAGTAGGATTTTTCACTTCATGTGTTATTAGGACAGCTCAGCAAAGGACATGATGGATTGGTGTCTCTCATCCTTTCTCCACAAATTATTTCAACCAATGATTTTAATTTTTATTCCTTATAATAGTCATTGCTAGCCTGGATCTTTATGATCTATGAAAATTATAGAGCACAAGCTGAATAATAATTATATGTGTAAATGAAAACTATTACTAGATTAGTGTCTAGTTTAACATATCAGTGCCCAGAACACTTTAAGGCTGAAGGAAAGATAGATGTGACAACTTTTGCTTGGAACTTTCTGCTATTCAGTATCTGACTTGTAAATGGTTGGCCTTCAGCAATTCTGAAATAATCTTATTAGTAAATCAAACTGATATGCCTTTCAAAGGATGGTGACTTCTTACACAAATATTTTTAACTTCCTTTAAAACTCTTTGATGGGACTCTCATTCTCAATTTTGTCTAAATATTTATTACCACATAGAGTACTTATTTCAGAAATCCTACCAAGAACAACTTATTCCATAGAAACCCCATAGGGAAACTGGGCAGGATGTACGCCATCATTGGAAATGAATGGGCCACAGAAGGGGTGGCCCATGAAGGCAGATAAACACCACAGGATTTGAGGACTTCTCTGAATGCTATCCAAACCTTCCTGGCCTGAAAATCACAAACAGTCACCCCCCTGCAGCATCGCTCATCCTCCTGGTCTCCACTAGCAGTAAACAACAGAACAGGGGTTTCTCATGCTTTGGATAGCCCTGCTCTGACTCTGGCAGATGAACCTCTTGCCAAGATCTACAATTGAACAGAGAAAGTGCAACTGAACCTACTTGAACCTTAGAAAATGTTAGCATGTAGATTTAAAATCATTTTCAGAATGATTATAAATTTTCACCAAGCCGTACAGAGCCAAAACCATGAACTAAATCCTTCAGACTTAAGTAAACAGTAGCCAACATAGTAAAAAAAAAAAAAAAAAAAAAAAAAAAAAAAAAAAAAAAAAAAAAAAAAATCAACAAATTGGTTGAAAAGCAATAGAAAGTAGAGCACCCTGGGAATCATTGAATAATTTCTGGGAGATCAGCTTGGGAGATTGTAGATGAATGGGGGTAAATAATTCCTTGCTGCTGAGTTGAGGTCATACTATGCACACACATGGCTATATAGAAAAGCTGTGGTTCTGGTTGCCTTATCTTTTTTTCCGAAGACTTAGTCCAATAGAATAAAGGATTAAGGGAAAGGGTCATTTGTAAATGACATGGACCCAATGGGTTCCTCATTTTTCTACAAATATCACTTTGGGGTTTATTCTTCTCACTTAATATAACAGAAAATGCCTTGTAAAATTAAAACCAAATAATATATTCTCAGTTATACACATTTTTCCCTATACACAAATTGTGCCTATACACATAACCTCAGTATGCAAATGTCTCTCTACACATTTTCTTTTTATGCACATATCTGCCAATATACATGTATTCTCCTATATATGCTAGAAAATTTTGCTCCTGGAATTATTTCTTTCACATTTAAGTTTTAAGAGTTTTGTAAAGACATGACATTAATTCTACTCATAGATAAGATAAAGTCTTGATAAATACAAAAACTTCTTTGAATTCCATTGTTTCTGGAAGAAGTATATATGTTTATATATCAAGAAACACCCTTTCTATTATTGACTTTTTAAAAATATGTGCACTAAAAGGCAGGTTTGGGGATGCCATAGGGCTGCCTCCCTGTAACCATAGTACTCAAGAAGCAAATGTGGTAAGCCTATAGAATTCAGAACCAGCCAAGTGCTTGCAGAAACGTAAGAGGCCTCGGCTCTGCTCTGCCTGGAACTAAAGGTTGTTCTGAGTTGCCTAGTGTATGTGCTGAGAGGTGAGTCCTCTGGAAGAGCAGTACAGTCTAGTAATTGCTGAGCCATCTCTCCAGCTCCATTTTGAATATACTTTAAAATAGCATTATAAGTTGTACAAAGGGTTTTGGAGCTAAAATATAATCATAGATTTATGTAGAGACAAAATTTAAGTTTTATATTATAATTTTTGAGATATGTTTTCTGTCACATGTAAGCAATTTTTGTACTCACTACATGTTGTAGTAAACATTTCCAAAGAAATAGCTTATCTCTTCAGCAGGCCCATAATCTCACTCTGCAGGTGCTGCTTTTAGTATTGAGCTGACACACGGACTCTGTCTGTCACTCCGTCTGAGCTGCCCCATCGGTCTCACTCTGTCTGTACAACTGTCTCTGTCCAGGTGAAATTACCACCTCACCCAGCACAAACATGACTCTAAGGTTGAATAGCTTTTCATACAGGTTTATATATTCAATTCTCAATCCACAAACCCTCTACACAGTAAGATTACATCCAAGAATATAACCCAGAATACAGACTGCCCTTCCCTATGAGATTAAAGACCTATAACATTCTTAAAATGTTCATAGCCACCTAACGACAATTAACTCCACCTGGATCCAGCTCATCCTTCCCGAGCTCCATCTTGATCCTCCTCTGTCCTTTTCTCTCTCTGTCCCTATCCTCAGACCCTCTCTCTCCACCTTTCCTTCTCCTGCCCAATCACCAGCTCTGACCTTTATTTTACTAATTAAGATGGGAAGAAGCTTCTAATGAAGTCACCTGAGTACTTGATTGGCAGCTCTTCTTAGGGAAGTGGAATTAACATCAAAATACAAACATCAGGACAATCTACAACAGCTACAAACTTCCATTTGAGCTTAAGCTAGGGGCTTAAGTAGGTTCACTTTTTATCACCTTCTCCTTGCTTATTGTTATTTACTTGACATTCCAATCAAAGTTTCCCCTCTCTTCTCCTCTCCTAGTCCTTCCCTCTCAACTCTCTCCCACCTCAACCCCTCCCTTCCTTCTCCTCAGAAACCAGCCTTGGCATAGCAGGTTGCAGTTAAGACTCACCTTCTACTATTGTAACTAGAGCAGTCAGCCCAGTTAGAGGAATGGGATCCAAAGGCAGGCAATGGAATCTGAACCAGCCCCTGCTCCCACTTTAGGAGTTCCCAGAAGACCCAGCTGCGCAACTGCTATGTACAGGCAAATGGCCTAGGTTCATCTCATGCAAGCTCTCTGGTTGGCAGTTCAGTATCTAGGTCCCTATAGCCCCAGGTTCATAGATTCTATAGGTTTTCTAGTGGTGTCCTTGATCTCTCTGGCTCCTTCAAACCTTCCTCTCTCTTTCCTGCAGGATTTGCCAAGTTTCACTTAATGTTTGGTTGTGGGTCTGTGCAGCTGTTTCCATCACTGGCCAGGTGAAACATCTCTGATGACAATTATGCTAGTAGTATTTGCAAGTGTAGCAAATATCCATGATAGCGTGTAAGGGAGCCAGGGTTTCCCTCTCAAGGAATATGTCTTCTCATTGGTGGGCTGATTCCTCAAATTCTGATTCATCTTTCACCCCTTGCATATCTTGTAGGCAGGACTCGTTGTGGTTCTAGGATTTTCTAGCTGCCTGGTGTCCTAATCCCTTCATTGGAAGTCTTGCTTGGTTGTAGTAAATGACTGATTCAGGTTCCATATATCCTGTTACTAGAAGTCTTAGCTAGGGTCTCCCTCATAGATTCCTGGAGTTTCTAGCTTGTCCCAAAAAGTGCCTCCTAATCTGGTTGTTTCTCACAGTACTTTCTCCCCCTGATCTCCCTTCTGTTCATCCCTCCAGCTCATATCCATGAATGATCCTAGAAAACACATAATGAGAGAGAGAGAGAGAGAGAGAGAGAGAGAGAGAGAGAGAGAGAGAGAGAGAGAGAGAGAGAGAGAGAGAAGAACAAATCATGCTTAGAGATGACACAAGCTATGTTAGGGGACTTGCCTCTCTAGGGAAGACTTAGGAGATTAATGAGGGAAGTCTCAAGGGCTGCCTAGCAAAGTTAATAGCAGTTTTCTCTGGTGAAGTCTTCAGGCTGGTGAAGGTGGACATTTGTCTTTCTAACATCCTCTACCATGGGGAGAGGGAGGGAGAAAGCTTTATGAATTTATGCTAGGCTCCTTGGAAACTGGGGGAGGACAGGGAAGCTTCTGGGAATCTGCTTGTTTTCAGTTACCTAAAGTGTGCCAGAGCGCATCGGCTGGAATAGTCCCTGTCTGCCATACACTTCCTTGTTACAATGCTTCACTTGGTGAATGAAGTTCTGCTGTTACTAAGTTTACCACCAAGTTTATTGTTCTTATTAAAATGTGCAGGTTAAGTGGGTTTTTGTTTGTTTGTTTTTCTCAGATTAACGCAAGAGAAACTCATCTGCGTGGAGGGCTGACAACAGAAAGAATGCCTGCATCAGGTTTCTGTAGGCAAATCCACAGGGCACTTTCTTGAGCACTGACTAATTCAGGAAAGACAAGTCCACTGTGGGTGATGCTGCTCCTAGGCCTGTAGTCTTAGATGGTATAAGAATGTACAGGGAGGGAGGAAGGTCACCATTTGTCCACGGTTTTTGTTTCCATACTTGCCTCCAAGTTTGAGTTTCTCAGTGTTGGACCATGAGTTGGAAGATGATATAAGCCCTTTCTTTCCCAAGCTGCTGTTGGTCATGATGTTTATCTCAACAACAGAAAGCAAACTAAGACAATGTAGCTTTAGTTCTGTAACAAGCAGAAAAAAAAAAAAAAAACAGACAAACATGGAACTGGTAGGATGTGAAACTGTTTTATATGTACAGGATGCTCTTGATCATGCATAATGTGTTTTATTATGTTTCAGCAGGGTAGGGGATACAGGGGAGCCTGCCCTCGCAGAGGCAAAGGGGAAGTGGGGTAAGGGAGAGGCTCTGCGAATGGGGACTGGCAGGAAGGACAGTATTTGGTGTGTATATAAATAAATAAAATATACTTCATTCAAAACAGGTGTTCTTGGGTTTTGGTTTTGGTTTTGTTTCTCTTTTAAAGAAAATGTTTAAAATCCTCTGAATCCGTTTAGATTTTGGTTTGATATACTTTTATTTAAAGATGTAGTATTTAAGTATTTATCTTTCTGCAAACATTTTATAATAAATATAACACAATTTCCTATGCTATATTTTATTCTTTAACTTTGAAACTCCTCTAGACAGATGTTGGATGACATTATTATTTATGTCTACTAGCTTTTCCTCACAAGTTATACTTTTTAAAATTTCATTGCCACTCCTTGAAAATATCTCCACCTCATGCTATTGCCACTGCTGTAGCTCAGTCAGTATATCATCTTGCAATTACATGCAAACATACCAACTATGCATGTACACATATGTATATCTATATTATTTCTAAGTGTGCTGATGGTTTGTGTCTTTGTCATGAACATCTGCTATTAACAGATTCAATGGTGTTTTAAATAGCCCCTCAAATTATTTGTATCAATTTAAATCGCACATGAAGTTTTTGACACTGATGGCTTTCATAATTTTAATGTGTAGCGATTCTTAGATAGCTAATTGGGGAGCTAAATAATGAAATAAATTAGCATTAGAGTTTGGATCTGAAATGTTCCCCAATGGCTTTGCATTAAAATCTTGGTGTCTCGAAGGTCTTGTACTGCAGGAATGTGGCAGGTAGCATGTACAGATCAAACTATATGGGTGACAGCTATGCTGTGAGGGTGTTGGCCAGCCTCTCTATCCTCTCCCATTATTGAGACAACACAAGTGTAACAACTTAATCTGCTATGCACATCCACCACAGTCATCCTTTTTATACCCTGCCCAAATGCAATGACCATGGCCTGAGCCCTTCAAAATGGTGAGCCAAAAGAAAACTGTTTTCTTTGGAAACTTGCTTACCTCAGGCATTGATTATTAGAAAACAGACAAACAGAAATGAGTTGTCTTCTGTCTTAACCCAAGAAATATTTCCTGTGTACTCACTTAAAGGTCTTCTAGAGCATCAAGTCCACACAGCTAAGAGTAAGACTGCAGAAAGATTTGTTGCTAGATTGTCCCTGTGGATTGCATTAACAACTTGCTATGGCACACTTATTCTGCAGGGTTTTAGTGTGAGATCAACCAAACCAAGGCTGGTAGTTAAAGCTTTATTCCAAAAAAGAGAGGTAACTATGTATTTGAATCTTGACTTTTCTCTTTTTTTTCATTTTAATTAGATAATATATGTATTTACATTTCAAATGTTATCCCCTTTCCCTGTTTCCCCCTCTCCCATTCTCCATCCTCCTGCTTCTGTGAAGATAACCCTGTCCCACCCACTCACTCCTACCTCACCACCCTTACATTCCCCTACACTCTGGAAATGAGCTTTCACAGGACCAAGGGCTTCTCCTTCTATTGATGCCAGTCCATGCTATCCTCTGCAACAGATGCAGCTGTAGCCATGGGTCTCTCTCTCTCCATGTGTACTCTTTGGATGGTGGTTTAGTCCCTGGGAGCTCTCGGGCTGGGGTGGGGTCTGGTTGGTTGATGTTGTTGTTCTTCCTATGGGGATGAAACCCCTTCAGCTCCTTCAGTTCTTTCTTGATCTTCTCCATTGGGGTCCTTGTGCTCAGTCCTATGGTTAGCTGAAAGCATCCTCATCTGTATCTATAAGGCTCTGGCAAAGTAAGTCTCTTAGGAGATATGCATATCAGGCTCCTGTCAGCAAGCACTTTGGCATCAGCAATAGTGACTGGGTTTGCTGACTGAATATGGGATGGAGCCCCAGGTGGGGCAGTCTCTGGACAGCCTTTCCTTTGGTCTCTGCTCCACTCTTTGTTCCTGTATTTCCTCCCCTGAGTGTTTGGTGCCCCCTTCTAAGAAGAACTGAAGACTCATTGGTCTTGCTTCTTCTTGAGCTTCATATGGTCTGTGAATTATATCTTGGGTCTTTTAAGCTTCTTTTTGGCGAATATTTGCTTATTCTTATTCAAGTGAGTGCATACCATGTATGTTCTTTTGTGACTGGGTGACTAGGTTACCTCACTCAGGATGATATTTTCTAGTTCCATCCATTTGCCTATGAATTTCATAAAGTCATCGTTTTGAATAGCTGAGTAGTATTCCATTGTGTAAATGTACCACATTTCTTTCTGTATCCATTCCTCTGTTGAAGTACATCTGGGTTTTTTCCAGATTCTGGCTATCATAAATAAGGCTGCTGTGAACATAGTGGAGTATGTGTCCTTGTTATATGTTGGGGCATCTATTTGGGTGTATTCCCAGGTATAGCTGGTTTGTCAGATAGTACTTACTATGTCCAATTTTCTGAGAAACAACCAGACTGATTTCCAAAATTGTTGTATTGGCTTACAATCCCACCCACAATGAAGGAGCGTTCCCCTTTTTCCACATCCTTGCCAGCATTTGCTGTCACCTGTATTTCTGATTTTAGCCATTCTGACTGATGTGAGGTGGAATCTCAGGATTGTTTTGATTTGCATTTCCCTGATGACTAAGAATGTTAAACATTTTAAAGTGCTTTGCAGCCATTTTATATTCCTTAGTTGAGAATTCTTTATTTAGCTCTGTATCCCCCCTTTTAATAGAGTTATTTGGTTCTCTGGAGTCTACCTTCTTGAGTTCTTTGTATATATTAGACATTAGCATTCTATCAGATATAAGATTGGTAAAGATCTTTTCATAATTTGTTGGTTGCTGTTTTGTCCCAAGAACAGTTCCCTTTGCCTTACAGAACTTTTGTAATGTTATGAGGTCCCATTAGTCTGCTCTTGGTCTTAGAACATAAGCCATTGGTGTTCTGTTCAGGAAATGTTTACTTTTCTTAACATCCCCACCCATAAAGCTAAAAGCAAAGGCCAGTCTCAAGCAAATTCTCCTCTTCCTCAGGGGACTTTGTTTGGGGCAAGAGCAGTGCTATTTTTAAGTTCTGAGTTGGTTTAAATGAACAAGGTAACATTTTCAAGATTAGCCTTTTACTAAAAACCCCAATGCTTATTCCTGTGTTTCTCTGGTTACTGTGGAATTTTGGGAGTTCCTGCTAGAAACACTCAACACCCCTATAACAAATATTTTAGATTACCATGATTATCACTGATTGATCCTCCTTCACATTTTGCTGCCTTTTCAGTAGCATGAGGAACAAAGGAAGTGACATAATTCATCATTTTGTTCCAAATAAATTTCGTGTTATTGGAAGCACTTGACTTTCTTTGAAATTGAAAACTTTTGACACATCCCAAATTCTTTTCCCAGGCACCTGCTGCATATACTTTGCCAAGCTGCTGGCCAGCTTTGCATGCTGTGTGCTTGGAGTGCTTTCACTATGTGCTGTATACATCCCATGCCCTCTACACTATAGTGCAGGCATTGCCTTCTTATTTATGGAGAGACGCTGTGAACATGTAGCTCTAAAGGGAGGTAGTAGTAGCCTCATGTGTCAGATCCATATGAGGTGACAAACATTTTGCTAATTCTTCTATTTCTTTAATTGGGTTAAATTCTCATAAATGCGAACTACTCCATTTTTTCCAAGCAGGAACTCCATGCCTGTCCAAATTTAAGCCACGGTTTTCAGGTCTGTGAGAGAGACCAGAATGGTATCCAGGCTACAAAGACCAGAACAAGCATTTATAAAAGTCTCTGCCTTGCGTGTGTATTTATTTACCCAGGAAGTGGGTTAAAATTACATTTTCTCTCTTGTGTTGGAAAATGAGGAGAAATACAAAGACTCTTGGAGACTTGAACATGAAATTGTCAAACAGTGTGAGGCAAAATAAATGTGTGTGGGAAGAACTCCAGTAACTCAGAGTTAAGAATAAATTATAAATGGCCACATGGAAATGTATCACAGTGTCTGGTGCGAGGGATGGTTTTCTAATCATTTTTAAGAGGAGAAACAAGTTCATCAATTACAGTCCTCTGCCTCCAAGTCAATCTCTGGTATCATGTCCGAATCTAAACAAGGGCCCTTTCTTTTTCCATACCATAAATGTGTCCTTCGATGTGTTGGTGCATTCCGAGTCTTCCAGTCTCATGGGCTCATTCCAAGCACCTGTGGATCTGAAGTTCTGACCCCTTCACTCTACCCACTACCTCACAGTGCAGTGATTCCTTGCTCATCTCTAAATTCATCTAAACTCCTTCTAGCCAGTGGTCACCATGACCATGTCCTATGTGAGACTGTCTTAGCTTCCTCAGGGAAGACAAAACCAGGCAGACAAATGAGCAGATGCCCCAGAGGAAAAGGCTTCCCAGAACCACATCTCAATTTCGTCGCTTTCACTCTTTTCCTCCCTCTGTCAGTGGCTTCTCTGAAATTTGCTTGCTCAGTTATTAAACAGGAGTCAGCATTACGAAGACCCTATAAACATGGGCCCAACATGTATGGAAACCTCCAGTTAGAAACACATTTTGGTTCCAAATAGAAGTTTGTCCCTGGAGGTAACTATGACGTGTGGAGTTTTAAACTAACATGTGATGCATGTCCACTAAGATACTGGGAACTAAGCTCTGGGGACTACTGTCTGAGGGAATCTGTTCGTGAAAGCCATAGGGTGTTTATTTCTTTAACACACTAATATGAGTAACTAGAGAGATTGCCCAGTGGTTAAGAGCACTGGCTGCTGTTCCAGAGGACCCAGGTTCGATTCCCAGCAACCAAATGGTGGCTTGCTGTCTGGGACTCCAGTTCCAGGAGACTGAATGCATCTTCTGGCCTCTGCAGGCACTACATGCTCATGATGCTAAACCGATGTGCAAGAAAAGCATCCCTACATATAAAGTGACCTAATAATTAAAATTTGACATTATTATTGTTGTTAGAAAACTGAGCTAACACTTGACACTATATAAACATGGACTCCTGCTTGTTACTCATTAGATCCTGTTATCATTTGTTTCTTTGTTTGTTTTTGTTGTTGTTGCTGTTTTTTGTTAATGGGATCAAGGCTAGGACCTCCTTCCTGCTAAGTGTGTGCTCTCCTGGTGAACCACATATATAGACCAATACTGTTTGTTTGTTAAAGCTTTTTGTATTGCATTCATTAACTGGCAAAACACAAGAGCTCCCACACATATACAGGCTCACACAGAGACTTGATATTGTTCTCCATTTACACACACACACACACACACACACACACACACACAGAAAACTGGTAGTAAAATGTGAGAATGTGCAGACAGGACAATTTCATATTTTTCGTAGTAACTGAAAAAGACTGTTTAGAAAATAACTTGGCATTTCTCATAGATGTAAAGTTGCTCCTAAACAGTGAGACAATAGTTCTATTTTGAATTTTATGGAGCCTAAATATCTAAAACTACATCCAATACAGCATGCTTAAAAGTCAGGTACATGTTGTTTGGAAGAGCAACACCTGGCTATCAATGTGTATGACAATCAAGAGGCAAGCACAGAATCTAGTGTGTGATTTCTGTCATGGGGCACTGGAAAGCAATCCTATTTGGATAAACGGCAGAAGAATACACATGAGTGCTCATAGGCATTCAAACGAAAAGATAAGGAAAATACCACTGGCAGAGGCACACATATGGTAGTAAAAATGTAACACCAGAGAATAAGTATCTGTCACTAATTTTCATGTAGAAGAAACTTTTATAACAAAACAGAGGGTAAAGATGGCAGGGACACTATGTATCTGTTTAAGCTAAGCACTGGGAAAACAAATGTACACAGATGTCAACAGTATGTGCTGAATCTAGGTACCAGGTCAGGGTGATGACATCATCATAAAAATAGAAAAAAAAACAAAACCTGAGAACCTCTCAAAACCACAAATGCTATTCAGTTACTTCATATGCTCATATGCTTTATCTACAAGGCATCTCTTCAGGGGAAATGTTTACAGTACAGCCCTCTCTATTACAGAAAGGACGTGATACATATACTAGAGTGTGGCCGACATGTGAGCACACTCTACACACATACCTGTATTTTAGATAAGACCTCACATGCCGATCACACATATGGGAAGTGTGGTGAGCCTCACTGTAAATGACTTTAAATTTTACTAAAGGCAGTTTTTTGCCCATTGAGAGAAATGTTTTTTGATGCCTTTCTGGCCCTCTGTGTTGTTCTAACAGGGTTTATGAGAGATGTCTGACTTACTTCCCTTTGAATCACTGCACATTTCCTATAACCTTTCTAAGGCACACCTAGCATTCAGTCCTTTTCTGCGTTGCTTCATCGTTGTCTATGAAAATCATATGGACATACTTTAATAACATTTGTTATTAACAGACTTTAATTTTAAATCTGTTAACTAAGATACAGGGTGCTCAGGGTGTTCAGAATGTACTTGAGTCATAAAGAGGCCGGAAATCTGCTTTTCCATCTCTTGGAAATGTCTAATGAAATACCAAGCAAAAGACCCACCTAATTGCAATTTCCTGTAACTTAGAGTGGCCTTTAATAAAACCTACTCTTTTTATGTTTTGCTAGAGCCTGCTTTCTGGATTGTGTGATTTGACATCAGAAATTGCTTAGATGAGATTATTTCCTTGAATTTTTATTCCCAGGGTATGTGCAGTCATATTCTTTTTCCATAATGAAAAAAATTAATAAAACACTCAAGAGAAAAATGGAGCACAGTCCCACCAAGCCATAATAATTACAAAGAGGCTTACCCTGACTCTGGAAACAAAGAACACATTAAAGGAGGCGCAGTGTATTCAACTGTGCAAAATGGAGAGCCCGGTTGGGACAATGGGGACCCTAGCAAGAGTCCAGCTGAGCCCACTGGAAAGAGCAAAACATACTTTCTTCCGTTAACTGCTGCTGGCTTTACCTTCCTCAGTCTTGGGGACAATGGTGTATTAAGTCAACTACCAGGATTTCTAATAACACACTGCATTTAGAGGAAGAGATTGCGGTGAGAACATACTTCCAAAGTGATGAATTCTAAAGGTTCTGGATTTTTTTCATAAATCTAAAAGCACTAGTTTAATATAGAGAACAGAAAATATATACACATTTGGGTACTTTTCTACCCTGAACCCCTTGTGAAAAACACACTATATCAGACCACTTGGGAGGCAGCCACCTACAACCTAGGCATCTGAAAGTGCCTATAGAATTACCCTTGGTGGGTGAAATGGTTGATTTTAGATTTTAAGAATGCGTTAATATTTTCTCAGATCAGTAGAAACATATTTCTGAGTGCCAGAATTGACTTATTAAGTGTGAATGACATCATGACACCTGATTTGTATTTCTTTTTAAGAACTCAAGATTCCCTTAAGCTATCAGGAAATTTGCAGAGCACCTGCATATTCTTGATGTTCTGAAGACTCACAGTCATCAGTGTTTTGCTTCCATCACTGTCTGCTTGTTTCTTGCTGACAGAGGCTTTTTTATCCCAAGAATTCTATGTTACCAAGTCCAGCCCATGGAGTCTCAAGTAACTGTCCTGTTTCACCTAGGTGAGTTGAAGAGAGGTGTGTCCATGAGATGTGTGTCCGTGAGAGGTGTGCCCATGAGAAGTGTGTCTATGAAATATGTCTGTGAGAGGTGTGTCCATGAGAGGTGTGTCTGTGAGAGGTGTGTCTGTGAGAGGTGTGTCCATGAGAGGTGTGCCCATGAGAGGTGTGTTCATGAGAGGTGTGTCTATAATTGATATGTTCATGAGAGGTGTTTCCTACCAAGCCAGCTATAGGCTCATAGTTTGGAAAATGTATATTTTATTGAATTATGTTTATTGAATTATGTTTATACCACTTAAATCTTACAATGTATGTCATAAAGACATTCTTGTCCAGAAAAATTAATAGCTTGTGATAATTTTTGTAAAGATTTTCACCCCCATACATTAATCAAATTTTTCAGATAGGCTTATTTTATATACGTATATTATGCTTTATGTTTGATGAACATTTTCTCTGTGTGTATCTATGTGTATATGTCTGTCTGTGTGTGTGTTCATGTGTGTACATATCTATGTGCATATGTATACATATGTGCATGAGTTTATGTGTGTGTGTATGTAGGCATGTGTGTACAGGTGTGTATGTGTGTGTGGACGTGACCTGCTCAAGTAATCTACTGAAGTATAAAATCTGATATGCTGCACTTACTGGATATGTTCAGACTGGGTTTACAGGGTTGGGACACAATGCCCATCAACAATCTATGAGCATCTGTCCTGTTAACCATAAATAGTATTGTTTCCTAATCAAGAAAACTCTTTGCAACAGATTGAGATCATTATAGAAAACCATGCCCAATCCAAATGCAGAGTTGTGGACCCCAGCTCCAATGGAAACATCAAAAACACTTAACATTTAGGGACCATTGTGGAAGAAGGTGCAAAAAGATAATAATATCTAGAAACCCTAGTAGTTGACTGTTACATTTTCTTCCTAGTAATATTAGAAGACATACCCATCGAGTCTCAACAACATTACTACCCAAATATGAGCTGAATAAGGATGATAGGAAATAACATGATAACCTGAACAGATAAAAGCCTTACACGGTCCCAACCCTCCACAGGGAACTCCAATCAAGCAAAGAAAGCTGGGAGTGGAAAAGATGGACCTCTCCAGAGAAGATTCTACCAATTGGTTGTCCAGTGCCAAATGATCAGCCTAAAACTTACTCACATACAACTGAGGCTGAAACTTGGAAGGTCCGTGACCACCAACAGCATCTCCTCGGCAAGAAGAATTTGTGAAATATCTTTAACAATTTGAAATTAGAGTGAGTTTCCCTAGGAAGCAATGTTTGCTTTGCACCATTCAAGCAGCTCCTGCATTGTACTTTGGTAGAGACACTTAAGATATTAAAGAAATAACTCAGAATTTATAGAAGACAGCAAGACTTGGGTTGCTAATGCCTCGGACTTAGAAAAAAACAACACCATACAACCATCATGAAGATTTAGAGTTGGAAGAATCCCTTAAGCAGCAACATGGTCCCAACTTTCATGGCTTCTGGAAGACATCTTGGACTCAAGCAGATAAAATGATTGGATGATGATAGCATGTAAACCACCCCACACACAAACATTTCAGTGTGATGGGCTTGCTGTAAATAATAAATTATTAAAATTAACCCAAGTCAAGTGTAATAATGATAGGTGTAATAATAATAATAATAATAATAATAATAATAATAATAATAATATAACACTTTATCACTTCTGAAGTCCACACAATGATTGAGGCACTGGAACTACCTCTTAGATAAGGAAAATATCAATCTGATGACCGGATTTGCAGATTTTACCTAAACAGAACTGAACATCATCTAACAATGGGAGAAAAGACATGTTCATGAGTTTGGACCTATTCTGTGATATATCATTATTATTACATTAGATAAATAAAAGTCTTCATAATTATGATATTCATAAATATATGATATTAAAAGTGACTATATTAATATTTTCTCTTGAAAATACATTTATTTGCTTCAATTATGCTAAAGAAAATTGCATAGAAATTATCCAGAAGATTTCTACCAACAAAGATTACTTTCTAACAAAGGTGAAGAATTAAAGGGGAGTGGAACTTGTAGAGACCAACTTGGAGAACAAGGAATTCAGTGTGCACACTTATTTTCTTCATTCCCATTATTTTATGTATTTAAATGTTATCATTTTATCCATTGAACATAAATTGATACTATAAACATGAAACAAAAAATAGGTAAAGGAGGTCGATATTAAGTAATTATTTGATGGACCAGAGGTGATTTGGGGGTCTTTGGAGCCATATTGCATGGTTTGGTGTTTGGTCTGCAATTTATCTACTATGGTCAGAGGCATTTGGCTATTATATGACAAATTGCAAATTTATGCTGTTTATATATTATATATCTATAATTCTATTACATCACAAATATTTTATATAGTCACATTATCTGAGTACCATCTATAGCCACTTTAGCCACAGTAAGAGTTCTTCAACATGTAGAAATATCTCTTTTGATAGTGATAAGAATTTAATTTTAGAAACACACTGGAAAACAACTGTGAAGTCTACTCTCAGTTGGACTGCCTTGGGTCATAAGCAACAGAAATTCATCTATTCGAACTGAAACAAGGAACCAACTGAGGAGAAGTCAGGTATTGTAGGTGAGTCACTCTACAGAACTCTCCACATTTGACATTTGACAGTTGCTCATGAATTGGTTGACTTGGAATTTTCCAATTGTCAGAGGGAAAAACAAGGAAGAGAAAGGGAGAGGTTTTCTTTTTTTTAATATGGAAGCAAAAAGTTTTTATAAACACTTCTAAATTTTGAATAAAAGCATGATAGAATAATCTTAACAGGAAATTTGAGCAGAGAAGTGAAACATGATTATTACAAAGAGCTGAAGCTAACCAGGGAAACACATAAAATGGATGTTCTAGAAAGTGAGTAAGAAATCCAAATCCCCTTTTCTCACTGTGAATTAGAATTGCTCTAGACATCCTAGCTGATGCATTATGACACAGAAGTCACACATTGAAGACTAGATGCAAAGGAAAGACCCAAGAGAGAACTTCCTGATATTACTATTACTCTGCTGAATTGATATAGTATTAAACACTATGGTGACTTTTCATACCCATAGACTAATGTATCATTTAGTCTCCATCAGAGAAGTTTCCACTTAGAGAAAATAGTGATTAACAGAGACCCACAACTCACAAAGGTGTTGTGTATAAGTGGCTAAAGAATTTGTATTTCTTAATGGAGCATAGATATGACAGTCCCTTACCTCAAGGCTTAGAGATCATTGTAGAAGAGGAAATAAAGAGGATAAAAGTTGGTGGGTGACTACAAGGAAACACTGTCTTCTGGAAACAGCACAACCATTCCACACATGAATATATGAACTCATAGCAGTCATAACAGCCTGCATCAATCCTGTAAGCCTGTATACAAAACCATAACATGGGGAGAAGTTGGGCATAAAGTCCAAGCTGTAGCTGAGGAGCTATTGACATTTGTTTGCTTAGGAAATGGAGAATCAGGTGTGTGTGTGTGTGTGTGTGTGTGTGTGTGTGTGTGTGTTAGCATGTAGCTCCTGATAGGTTAGCTATATTTCTCTGGATTCCCACACACATCCAAGACTATTTAAGTATCACAAATCAGTTTGGGAGACACAAATCTGGGATTGGTAAGGAAGATGGCATACATGAATGAAGAATTTGAGAAGGTAGGATCAACACTATCGAAGCAAATTCTACACAGTTCTCATAGAACTAAGGTCCAGATCCATTGCTCCCAAGTAACTAAAAAGTTATCTATTTTGTTAATCTCAGAAACTTGACTAGAAAGGGAGAAAAATATTAGAATGGTTTAGGAATTTGAGCTTAGTGCCTTAAAATGAGTCAAAATGTACCATCAGCCCCAAATCTTTCTCATGTGACTAAAACACCATGACCCCAAATTTAGCTGAACAAAAGGCATAGGAAAACTACTGAATTAAGAAAAATCCCATAAACATGTGAACCCTTCCCTCCACCACACCACACACACACAAGCATGTATACAAACCACATATATACATACACCTTGTGCACATATGTACATGATACATACATACATGCTAAACTAATACACATAAGTCCACACACCAACACATATACACTAGACAAATACACATAGACACACACATGCTTCATGCACATATACTCGAACATACACACTCCTTTATTTAAATTTAAAAAATTAAGAATCTTTATATGTGGCGATTATTTTTCTTTCCAAACATAAATGATAAATCCCATGTTGAAATGAAACAGGTATAGTATAATAAAAATAGAGACAGAAAATTTAAGAGGAAAATGGAAATATAGTGACCTTCAAAGCATAAATAAAGCACAGACTTCCTGTCATTTATGCTGTCCAAATACTAGACCTAAAACAATATATTTAACTATTTTAAATATAACTGTAAGGATCAATAGAGGAGAAATTTCTTTTTAAGTTGTGAATTTGTTTTAACAAACGACACATTAACAGGATTCAGAATTAAAGTGTTTCCAATCAATGCTCTACTATAAGCAACCATAGAAAACAAAGTAAAATAATATTTAAAGTGATCCTTCCAAATCCCATGGTTTCACTAGTTAATAAGTATATTGTAAAACCACAGCTTAAAATGTAAACATTCAAGGAATTGGTATTCATTGCAATCATTTTTACTTCTGTTAGAGATAAATTTGTCTTTTAATTAGGATGCAACATTTATAAGGCTTCTTTTGTCTTGTTCTGATCTTTCTTTGGTCTTGTCCTGTTTACTTTATTAGTTCCATACTACTATTAATGCAGAGATACTTGAAAGGAGGAAAGAAGAAAAGTGTTTGCCAATCATCTACATATCAGGTAAGCAGCCGTGAGCATACAGCAGCCAAGAGTACAAGGGAGCTCTTCTAGGACTTGTCCAAAGCCACAGAAGGAGAGTTAAAACAGTACCTCCCCTTAAACCAAATAAAAAGAACCATATTTCCTTTCATCTTCAAACAAAAGGGAGAGAAGTTTATCCACACACACCTGCACCTGGGGTAATTTTGACTTTTCTCATAATTCTTGCCAACACCAAAATCTGGACAAAGAACCTGAAGAAGGCCGGTGTGCTCATTTGACAATGAACACTTTCTTATTCTCTTTCATGGGTTCTGTGGAAGAGATGAAGAGCAGGGGAGGCTGGAGAGTTGCCTCAGCAGTGAAAAGTACTTGCTGTTCTTCCACAGGGCCTAATAAAGTCTCCAGCACCAATGCAGCTGCTCACCCATGACTGTCTGTAGTCCCAGCTTAAGAGGTTCTAAGGTCCTCTCTATTCTTTGTGGACAGACATACATGCACATATACTAAACTAAAATAATATCCAAATATATAAAGTTTGTGGAAGAAACTTATCCCTTTGTTTCAAAGAGATATTCTATGGGGTTCTATCTATCTGTCTGTCTGTCTGTCTTTCTATTTGCTTGATTATTTATTTATTTGCTTGTTTATAGGCAAGGTCCCATTATGTAGCCTTAGGTGGCCTATACACGCTTAGCTGGCCTCAAAGAGATCTGCCAACCTGTGTTCTCGGTGCTGGAATTAACGATGTGTGCTACTGCTCTCAACACGGTAACACTTTTTCAGAGAAATAGAAGTAACTTTTTCTTAACGGCCTCTATCCTTGGAAATCATGCAATGTATTTCCCAAAATCAAACTGACAACACGGTTCCCAAGAGATACTTCCTTTTAATGTGCACTGGAGACTGAGACAAAGGACAAAAGGCGGGGGACACTGAGAGGGTCACCACAGACATTCAAGAACAGTGGCTTTGACTTGTGCTTCCTAAGCTCAAAGGAATTTATAGGACAGAAAAAGACAAAAGCCATGCAAATCCCAGTGGAATTATAACTATATGTTTAAATTTACACCTAAACCATCAGGTCAAGGGTGGTTGGATGTGTAGAATTCAAGTCTTATTCAATCTGAAGTCCCCTGTGTCCTAGGAATACTGTTGACCCAACTCAACCCTTAGTTTGAGTCCAAAGTTACCTGTTAGAGAAGTGAAAAACATCTCTTCACTTGAAAGTTGCTACATGGGTTATGGCAAGATTTTTTGCAATGGTGGTCATGCTTGTTCCTTTTGCTGCAAACATGAATGGGGCCTGAGTGCTAGGAGGTTTAGTGGCAGAAAAGGGAACATGTCTACGTATAAGGTTGAGTCTCAGTGGAAACATCCACTGCCTCAGCCTTTCAGATACTGAAGATGGCTCAGTGGAAATTTGTGGCAACCGCTTTCCATGAGCTACAGCTTGGCTTAAGTATTTTAGTGACCGAGGCCTTCCCTGAGTTCATTTCACTGAGGATGGGATTGTGTGCTGCTCTTTGAGATTTCTAAGTGCACACTTAATGATTATATAGTCTACATGCATTCCTGTGGGAATTAGTAGTGTAAATGCATAAAGTATAGGCTTGCTGTACTTTAAGAAAAGGATAATATTTTTCTTCAGTTCATCATTCTGAGCAGCAAATAGTCCTCACCCAACCATCTAAAGTCTCAGCCTCTCTAACAGAGTTCTGCTACAGTGACCTTATCGGCATCATTTTGGAACTAAAACTTGTTTCTTCTTACCTTACTAGGCGTGCAGAACAGCTGGCAAGAGTCCTACTTGGACAGAACTAATAACATAGATCTATGTGGGTGTATTAGGTTGAATAAAAATATACAGAGAAAGCTGGCAAATTCTCTTTCCTAATCAACAAATTTATAAATTTGTTTAAACTCCCAAAATTCCAACTCTTTCCAGGAGAAGAACAAGTTAATTGTGTTCTCTCCTCATAATCACATCTTGAGAGGGGCACAGTCAAGGGAATGGTCTTTTAATATCCTGTGGAGTGCACTTGGCAGGAGGTAGTTAAGAGAAGAGAATTTTCACTGTACGAGTCAAATGGAGGCTCTTTTCGAGCTGTGTCTTTGGATTAGTGTAGCCAGTCTGTGTTCAGCGTGCTTTATTGCTCACTTATTTCTGGATTCAAAGTGTGATGAAGTACCTGGAAAGCTACAGAAATACCCGCATCAGACATCAAGATGTCTGGTCTGAGGTGCATGGACCAATGAGCTCCTTATGTTTCTTGCATCCAACTGAGTCAGATCAACCTGTGAACTATGATGTGTGCTTCTTCTGGGAGAGACTAAACATGGCTGAATCCTTCTTTTCACGTATTTGGGCTTTATTGCCCTTCCCTTACATATTAGCTACCACAAGGATTCCTGGAATTAAGCAGTGCTAGGAGGGGATGAAGAATAGGCAACATGCGTGGCATATGCCGTCTGTGATTTTTTACCATTGTTGTCTAGTGCAACAGTTACACACTAAATCAGATTGATTCTATATGGAGAAATCAGTGGAAATCATTCATAGTTCTTCGGTGGTTCAGTGTTGATTAGACTTTTCTTACTTTTAAAGGGAAAAGGAAATTTTCAAATAGTTCAAACATAAATTTTCTAAAAATAAAATAAAATAAAATAAAATAAAGCTCAGTGCCAGATGGAGAATTCAGCTTCATGCTTTTTTCACCTTTTCTTTATTTTAAGGTCACCCAGAGCTTCGTAAGCATAATTACATATATGCATGATGAATGCTGATATTTTATTCCTAAAGATGAAAAATAAAATATCCCAATAAATGCTGTGTCTGAGAGCTCAGTATGTATGTGAATATTGTGTTGAGCTACAAAAAATGCAAAATAGCTTGCTTGTGATCTTTTATTCATTGAATGGCAAGAAAGATTGGTGTCCAATATATGAAAGGATGAAGACGCGTATTTGTGATTGTCAACAGGACAAATATCTCAGGGGGATTCTGGACACCTATTTTAGCTATGCTACTAAACTGACTATGGGTAGAGAAGCCTGGGATTTAGTAGAATTTGATATCACATTATTCGTCTATAAAAAATAGTTAAAGTTTGCATCTAATGAAAACATTGAACTATTGAATTTAACAGTTTGTTTATCACTTACATTATAATTTTAGTATAAATTGCTAACCAATAGTCAAGATTTTAAGTGACTAGAAAGTTTGATGACAGAAATAAAGATGGTTTGGGTAAGGATTGAGGCAAATGGTTAGTTGTCGGCGTAGGTCCAAGTCTTCAGAGCAATGTCACCAAAGACTTTCAGAGATGAGTGTGGTAGGAAATGTGAAACCAGATGCCAGAGAATTATAATAGAATCAGAAATATATGCTTTGCAACATAGCTTACAATGTCTCCTGTACAAAGAGGGCTCTAAATCTATATGTAAATCTAATGGTAATTTAGAAGGTTTGAAATTGAATAGAGGTGTGTAGCAATGAGGGACAGGGAACTGCAGATAGCCAACAGAAAGTCCCAGACACCAGGAAAGCAAGAGGCTCTCAGGACCCAATGGAGAAGACATTAGCTTAAATACTGCAAAAAGGGGAGGAGAACTTGTAGAGGTTAGACACAGCCCTTGTTTGAGGGATGGGGCCACCCACTCTTTTTGAAATTTTAACCCAGAATTGATTAAGTCTAAAGAAATTACAGGGACAAAGAGTGGAGCAGAGACTGAAGGAAAGATCATTCATATCCATCCTATATACAGCCACCAAACCCAGCCAATATTGCTGATGTCAAGAAGTGCTGGTTTTTAGGAGCCTGATATAGCTGTCTCCTAAGAGGCTCTGCCAGAGGCTGACAAATATAGATAAGGATGCTCTCAGCCAACCATTGGACTGAGCACAGAGACCTAAATGGAGAAGTTAAGGGAAGGACTGTAGGAGCTGAAGGGGTTTGTAACTCCATAAGAACAACAATATCAACCAACCAGAACCCCCAGACCCCCCAGAGACTAAATCACCTACCAAAGAGTACTCATGGAATGACCCATTCATGGGAGGAGAGACCCTTGGTTCTGTGAAGGCTTGATGCCACAATATAGGGAAGTGCTAGGATAGTGAGGCAGGAGTGCATGGGTGGGTGGGGGAGCACCTTCATAAAAGCCGGAAGAGCGGTGGGATTGGGGTTTTCAGAGAGGAAAGTGAGAAGGGACGATAACATTTGAAGTGTAAATAGATAACATAACCAATAAAAATTTTAAAAAGATGTTTTGAAATAAATGTTTAGCTTTAAGCTGATCTATTGCAAATGTAGGTACATTTTTATTGTCCACACTCAAAACTATATCCAAATACAGAAACTAGATACGTCATATGAAAGGATAGAAAAATGTCTGTCACTTATTTGGAAGGCAATATAGAGTTTTGAATGTTGGCATACTAAACAAAACAATAGTTTGAGAAAGGTGAATCTGGGCATGATTTATCACAATTCCTATCTTAATATTTAGGAGACTGAGGAATAAGTATCATATATTCAAGTTATGCTTGGACTACAAAGGTCCAGGTCAGCTTCATCGGGGTGATCCACTCCTGCAACATCCATAGAAAACTTGACTCTCAGGAGCATTGACACAAAAGGAACTCAGGAGCTTGGTCACAACATTTCGGTATCTTGAAGGTACTTTACTCCCAGAAACTCTGACACACCCAGGATCTCAGGATCTCAGGATCCCAGAAAAATAGGATCATGGAGATAGCTGGACTCTGAAGAGTTCTGAAACAACCAGGACCACAAAAAGGACAGGCTCCAGTCAGAGACAGCAAAAGTAGGTAGCACTAGAGATAACTGGATGGCAAGAGGCAAGTGTAAGATATAAACAAGAGAAACCAAGGCTACTTGGCATCATCTGAACCCAGTTCTCCCACTACAACAAATCCTGAATACTTAATTACCCTGGAAAAGCAAGATTTGTATTTGAAATTATGTCTCATGATTATGATAGAAGACTATAGGAAGAACATAAACAACTACCTTAAAGAAAAACAGGTAAACATAGGTCAACTGGTAGAAACCTTTTAAGTGGAAACACAAAAATCTGTTTAAAAAATTATAGGAAAGCACAACCAAACAGGTGAAGGAATTGAACAAAACCATCCAGGATCTAAAAATATAAATAGAAACAGTAAAAAAAAATTAACAAAACGAGACAACCCTGGAGATAGAAAACCTAGGAAAGAGATCAGGAGTCTAGATGTAAGCTTCACCAACAAAATACAAGAAATGGAAGATAGAATTCCAGGTGCAGAAGATACCATAGAAAACATTGAAGTCAAAGAAAATGCAAAATGCAAACAGCTCCTTATCCAAAACATCTGAGAAACTCAGGACACAGTGAGAAGACCAAACCCAAGAATAATAGCTACAGAAGAGAGCGAAGATTTCCAACTTAAAGGGCTATTAATATCTTCAACAAAATTATAGAAGAAAAATTCCCTAACTTAAAGAAAGAGATGCCCATGAACATACAAGAAGCCTACAGAACTCCAAATAGACTGGACCAGAAAAGAAATTTCTTCTATCACATAATAATCAAACACCAAATTTCCAAAACAAAGAAAGAATATTAAAAGTAATAAGGGAAAAGGGTTAAGTAATATGCAGAAGCAGACTTATCAGAATTACAGCAGTGTTCTCACAAGAGACTTTAAAAGCCAGAAGATCTTGGGCAGATGCCATAGAGACACTAAGAGAACACAAATGCCAGCCAGGCTACTATACCCAGCAAAACTCAAATCTCCATAGATGGAGAAACAAAGATATTCCATGACATAAGTAAGCCCTAAAAGGATAATAGATGGAAAACTACAACCACTCTGGAAATCAGTCTTGTAGTTTCTCAGAAAATTGAACATAGTACTACATGAGGACTTAGATATACCTCTCCTGGGCATATACCCAAAAAATGCTCCTACACATAGCAAGGATACATGCTACACTTTGTTAATAGCAGTTTTATTTATAATAGCCAGAAGCTGGAAAGAACTCAGATGTCCTTAAACAGAGGAATAAATACAGAAAATATATGTGGTACATTTACACAATGGAGTACTACTCAGCTATTAAAAACAATGACTTCATGAAATTCTTAGGCAAATAGATGGGACTAGAAAATATCATCCTGAATGAAGTAACCCAGTCACAAAAGAACACACATGGTATGCGCTCACTGATAAGTGGATATTAGCCCCAAGGCTCAGATTACCTCAGACACTATCCACAGACCAAATGAAAGATCAAAAAGAAGACCAAAGTGTAGATGCTTCAGTCCTTCTTAGAATGGGTAATAAAATACTCACAAGAGAAAATACAGAGAAAAGATGTGGAGTAGAAACTAAGGAAAAGATCATCCAGAGACTGCCCCCACTTGGAAATCTATCCCTTACACAGTCACCAAACCCTGTCACTATTGGGGATACCAAAAAGTGCTACTGACTGGAGCCTAATATAGTTGTCTCCTTAGAGGCTCTTCCGGAGCCTGACAAATACAGAGATGGATGCTAACAGCCAACCGTTGGACTGATAACAGGATCCCAATAGAGGAGTTAGAGAAAAAAACTGAAGGCTTTGAAAGGGTGTGAAATCACATAGAAAGAACATCAACCAACCAGACCCCACAGAGCTCCCAGAAACTAACCCACCATCCAAAGAGTACACATGGAAGGATCCATGCCTCCAACAGAATGGCCTTATTGGGTATCAGCTGGAGGAGAGACCCTTGGTCCTGTGAAAGTTCAAAGATCCAGTGTAGGGGAATGCCAGTACAGAAAGGTGAAAGGGAGTGGGTGGCTGGGTGGGTGGGGGAACACTCTCAGAGAGGTGGGGGTGGGGTAGAATGGTGAATTCCAGAGGGGAAACTGAGAAAGGGAATAACATTTGAAATGTAAGTAAATATTTAATTTTAAAAAAAAAGGAAAAAATAACCCTTTAATATTATGGCTTGTTGGACTTCCAGTAGGAGAATGGCTTTCTACAAATTTAGTAAAATGTTATACAACATAATTTTGAGAAAATAGTAATTTATGATTTTTTAAAAAAATTGTTGTCATTGTTTCACATTAAAAGAACTAAAGTGAAAGTCTGTTATAAGCATAAACAGTGTGAAGAATTCAAATTGACTCCTCCACATGCAATCTAGCAAGCTTTCAATTTGTTTTAAAAAAATCATAACCAACAAAGAAACAAAACAATCTTTAAATTAGTGACATTCTTTTCCTTGAACAATTTCAATGCCTCAAAATATGTTGATTTGTTGACTTCTTATATTGTATCTGTATGTGATATATGTATATGTTCAGATGTTTTCTGGCACGTGTGTGAGAACATGTGTGCACTTGCACACATATTTGCGTGTATAAGTCACAGGTCAATGTTTTTGTGTCTTTCTTGGTCACTTTTTACATTATTTGTACGTTTTTACGAAATCTGGCACACACTGGTTCAGCTACAGTGGCTGGTCCTCAAAGCCTGTTTCTCCTTCCCCAGCTCTGGCATTAGAGTTGTATTTAACTGTGTATGTGTGAGCTTGGTATCTCAATCTCGTTCCTTGTACATGTGTGGCAAGCAAAGTACCGCAGAGCCATCTTGCCAGTCCCTACACTTCACAAGATGATAATATTGCTATAAGAAACGATCGTTCTGTACTGAAGGTCAATCAAATGGGAGGTACATCCTGTGTTTTCTCTCCTAATAAAAGGCTTTGGGGAAGCAACCACAATGCTTTGATGGTAGTAGTATGTGCTCAGTGGTTAAGGGCACTTATTACTCCATCAGAAGACCACAGTCCATATCTCAGAATCACATCAGACAACTCACAAATATCTGTGACTCCAGCTCCCAGGGAGTTGACCTTCCTCGCTGGCCAAATGGATACCGTAGCACACACATGTACATATACCTCACTACACACATGCAAAAATAAAACAAACAAGTTTCATAAGTGAAAGTACAGTGTTGGGCTCCACTAATTATGACTTTTAGGCCATGATGAGAAAGGAGTATAAATGAACTTCACTAAAAAGCTGCTTAGCCCCCAGAAACTCCCAGCCGCGTGTGCAAAGTCTGTGTAACTGGGCTATAGGCTTAGCCAGCCTGCTTCAATTTGTGCTCTAACCACAAAGTACCTCCCATGAAAGGGAATATCAGCAGCTTGAATCTGGAGGGAGAACTTGAGGAAGACCGAGTTTCAATGATCTTTTGTTCTATTTATTTTATCCACATAAATGGAACTGTGCTCTTTATAGAAATCATATTATATCCACTATTTTAGGGTTTACAGAAAATGTTTATTTAAAATACTTAAATGAGTCTACAGATTTGCTGCTCTCTTGCAAAATAAACACCTGCTCATTTGAAAGCCATTAATGCATAGAGAGACTCACAGAATGAAGGCTCACAGTGAGCAAGGTGAAACCCTTCAGTTCTGAGCGCCTGGGCTGCTGTGATCCAGTCTTCCTCAGACTAGACCTGCCACCACAGCCTCTCCTTTTGGTGTTTAAAATATATGTTTCTAGTTAATACTTTTCTCTACAAAAAAGTTAATTTCAAGAATATCATGGACATTGGAAAGTTTGTTTTGCTTCATATATACCACTGAAGTGAAGACTTCCATTTGTAGAGGCCCATAGCTAAATAATCAGAATTAAAGGAAATTATTGAGTAATTTATGGGTCCGCTTGAATCTACATGACCAATTACAATTATCTGAATTTAAATCTCTTTTCAATGATAACATTTACTTTCAATATAATTTTCTGTATTCCCTCAACAGCTAGCTTGGCTCTTTGTGTGGGACAGAGAGAAGTAGCGAGTCAGTTCAGAATAGCAGATGTTGGAATGGTAAAGGTTCTTCACATGGTCTGAGAAAAGATTGTGTTAGCTGGGCTTCCTTATCTGTCAAAGAGAAGAACATAAACTATTATGTCTTGAGGCATTAAATAACTAAGCAAAATTAAGGCCAGTCATTCATTGCTCATGATTTATGAAGCTAGTATATAAAGCTATGATTATTATAATACTGCCGTGCAGCTAAATAAAGAACACAAAGGTTAGGAAGTATATGTGCATAAACAAGCAGACAAATCAGCTGCATGAATAATCCCTGCAGCAGTTCAAACACAGAGATGAATGCAATTATTCTTCAAGCAATATTAGGGTAGTTAATTAAAAATCCAAACTAGATATACACTGTATGGACTTGGTAAAAAGTAAATAGACTATATAACTGATCTCTTGAAAGAAATAAAAATATAAGAAAATGTAATATTTCTCCTTAGTTTTAGAAGGGAGTGACTTTCTAACAATTTCATCTGAATTCCAAACTCTTTACAAATCAAATTAATTAATCTAAGAGGGGTTTTCTGTGTTCTCTCCTCTCTCTCTCTCTCTCTCTCTCTCTCTCTCTCTCTCTCTCTCTCTCTCTCTCTCTCTCTGTGAGTGTGTGTGTGTGTGTGTGTGTGTATGTGTGTGTGTGTGTGTGTGTTTTACAGAGTTTGTCTGTGAAGTCTTGCCTCTCATGGAACTCTCTCTGTATACCATAATGGGCTCAAACTCACAGAGATCTGCCTGCCTCTACCTCCAGAGCCCTGGGATTAAAGTGTGTGCCACCACCATCCAGCAATTAATCTCAGTTCAAACAACAACAAACACAGAAATACCATGTAACAAAACTTACTAAGCTATAAGTTAATATTCACTGTTCAAAACAGCTTTTCTGGTGTCTGGTGAGGATAGCCATCTTCCAAAGCAACCTTCTTTACTGTGAGTCGACACACAGACATGCAGAAAAAAAGAATACATAATTGAAAACCTAGGGTAAAGGTTAACAATTGAACTGTCTTTTTTTATTGGACATTCTCTGTATCTACATTTCAAATGTTATCCCCTTACCTCACCCTCACTCCCACACCCCCTCCCCCTCCCATTGCTAGGAGAGGAAAAAAACCAGTATACTCCAATGCAGTGACACTGAATATATCAGGAACGGAGGGCAGCTCTTATGTTTAGGAGTAATTGATCAACATATAATATAAGTCCACAAATTTTTGTGTATGTTTTTATTGGTTAGTTTGGTTGGGTTTTTTGTTTGTTTGTTTTGTTTTATATTGCTTTATTTTAGTTTTGTTACTGTTTTGTTTGGGTGTTGTTCTATTTTTCTTGTTGGTTTTAGGGGTTTTGTTAAGGTTTTGTTTGTTGCTCTGTATTGTAATGTTAATACTGCCACCCAAGATCTGGTTGCTTCATGGATGAAGAAAGCCTCATATACACCAAATGATGGTAAAACTATTGGTTGAATACAAATGCCTACAGACTATAACTGGACACAAGAGGGGTAGAAGGGGCTTTGTTCGCTGGACTTGGGGTCTGAAGTATAGAACCCAAGGAGGAAGGAGGAGAAGGAGGAGGAGGAGGAGGAGAGAAAGGACGATGCCATGGGGAAGGTGGATCATGAGAACATAGACATGAAGACTGGCAAGTTGATGCCTAAGGCACAGGCCAGGTAAACAAAATAGCATAAAGATTTGATATCTGCCTAGTTCTAGTGCTCTAAGGTTTATTATAAATATAAAGATTTAGTGTCTTTTATTTGGGAACTAAATTATCTAAGGTGGGGTAGAAACCCCCAATCAGTATTGACCACAACAGGTTTTTTTTTGGGGGGGGAGGGGGAGGTGTTTGTTTGGCCTGTTTTTCAGAAAGAACTTAAGGTTGGCTTGGTAAGAAATGGGAGAGTATGGAAGGACTTGAAGGGGTGCAAGAATGTGCTTAAAATATATCTAAACTTAAAAATTATTTTAAATAATAATATACTTTATAATTTTACTTTAGGGTGAATCCTGGAGATTAAAAGTTTGAGGCAGAATTGGGGTGGAGGCAAATGATCCAAAACTAAGACTAATTAAGAAAGTAGAAGAGACTCAGGGACTTTGTCCTCCCTGAAAAACTTTAAGAGCTACAGACAAGACGGGCTCTATGATCGCAACCTGCCTTCATTGGTGCTCAGGTGACTTTTTAAAATAGCGTTTTGACATCATGATTTAAGGCAGGATTAGATTCATTTACTTGACAAGGTAGTTAGAGAATGTTGTTCTGAATTAGGGTGAACTTGAAACAATGTTTGGCTTCACATGAGTTTTGCTTCTTGTAATAAAACTTTTTGCAATGAAAGTTTCTTCTATGATCCTGCATATGCTGGCAGGTGTGCATATGATTTCTGTATGATTTTGGCCTTTTTAGTGGTCTTTAACTTGATAAATTTTCTTTCATTTTTATATTAAAGGTCAAAGGAAATGTTAGAGAATTAGGAGCCTCGGGAAAATTTGGAAACAACTGGAAATAATTCGGCCTCGGGATGGGATTTTCCTAAAATGACCTCTAGGGTTTACTGGCCAGAGACAACTGACCAAGACTCCTCCCCATGCTTAAGAAAGCAGAAGAAACTTTGTTCTGTTAAATAGCATGCATGCACTCGAACTGTTGTTCTTATCTCTCATCTAAATCTCTCTTCCCTGGTTATTCGATCCTTTTTACCTCTGACAAATCCACGCATACTTGAAGTTCGAATAAAAAACACAACAATTTTCCCATAAAATTAATTAAAAATGTGGTTTGTACTTAATGAAATTATCGTTGGACTCAGGATGTTCAGGAAGAGATAAAAGTCAAGAAACAAAAGGTAGACAAACAGGAAAAAAAAAAAAAAAAGACTGTAGGAAAAGAAGAGTAGACAACCGTTGGTTATTTTCAGGTATATGATGCTTCCTTTTTGGGACACAGCACACCTCACTTGCTGCTTAGCATAAAAAAAAAAAAAAAAAACAAAAAAACAAAAAAGAAATGTTCTTGAGTTACAGAAATGCTAGTGTGTAATGCTCCGAGGGCCCAGCTACCAGAAGTGCATCTTTAGAGTGCATCCTTGGCAGGCATTGTCATCTGCAGTGAAATGTTATGCAGTGGTGATAAGGACATGGTTTATACAAATGCTGACACCATTGTCAAGAGGTTCTCAGGTCTCACATCATGCTATGGTTTTGAATTTAATGTTTTTGAGGGTGATAGGATTCCCAAGTTGTTCTGAAAGGCGTCGCCTAATCCCTATAATTGAAACAGAGTGTCTCCCTGTAAACATTAGCATGTCATAAATCATATGGGTCTTGGAAAATTACTGGCTTTCAACAGGGTTTTATTTAATGAAAATTAACACAATAAAATGTCTTCATGGCCGTAATCATGCTGCAATGTGACCCACTCAGGACACATGGTTTTCATTTTTTCCCCCGTCGGGAACGTTAAAACATCTTGCCAAAATAAGATAGGCGAAAAGAGGAGGAAAAAAAGCTTGATTATTTAACCTTCTATAATTTGTAATAGATGGCACATTTGAGAATTACAGTGATGAATAGCACAATTGATTTTATGTCACCAACTTGGGACTTTTTTTTTGGTAGCATATTACAGTGGCATGTGGTAAAAGTTGTCTAAATGGTAGAGCAAAATGAGGGTCAGGGGGGAAAATTGAATTTTGTCCTGCAAGAACAGTGAATTGAGAGTAGCATATTAATTAGCACAGCTGGGACTTTCTGATGAGCTGGAAGGTATGCAGAATGTGAATTAAACAGCTCTTACCTGGAATTTTTGGCTATTTGTTTAGATACTTGCCAGAACAGGCAAAGCACAGCACACTTGCAGAGAATACCCCCCCATTAAGTTCCTTGAAATATGACCTTGCCAGTTAGCTAATCTAAGGGGAAATGACCTCTCTGCACATCTGTATTAGGGATGCCTAGCTGAAAACATGTTAAATGAGACAGTTTCAAGAGGTTCAGAAAATTAATTTATGCCGAACTTGACATGAACACGGGAGAGGAAATTTTCTCATAAATTCTTGCCATGCCCATGTGTTAGACACAGTATTTGTGGAAATGTGGTGGACTGCAGAAGGTGTGCTTTATAACAATGAGATGGGAAGGGAAGAAGGAAGTTTCTGAAATGAAGGGGCAAAGCTAAGACTAGTTTTTCAATGGAAACATCTTGATTGGATTGATTGACATAGTCATTCGTAGAAAATATTAAAGATTGAACCCATGGCCCTGGGCCAGGGGAATGTTCTATCTCACCCTACCTCTGGGCTTATTCTTACTGAAAAATATTTCTTTTATAGGATAGACAACATGTGATACAATTTCAGACTTCAAGTACTTAGTACATGGGCTCCTCAGCTCATGATTATCTACATGACCATAAACATAATGCTTTAAAAAATGAACCAATCAGAACTGTTGTCCGTATATTCCATGTATTACATGATAAGAGGAGCTGATGCCATGAAACTCTGAGAGGAAACAAAGTTGTTTATATCCATGACTTTGGACTCTACTGCAAAAGTACAAGCAACCAAAACTATAGAAACAATAATGTTGAAAATTTGAAACTTGTACATTTTTTAAAAAGTAATATTCAAAGGGCAGAAGGCACTGGTATATCTCATGCCTAGTTAAATTCCAAAATCTAGAGCAGGTGAAAAATACATAACTCAATAATGAAAGGACCAATGATACATTTTAAAACTAACAAAAGAGTTAACGCCAGAATATACACAAAGGCAATAAATATAAAGAAAGGCTCAAGATAATAAGATTTTTGAAGTTCAAGTCAAAGCTACAGTGGATACCACCTAATAAATCCATTTGACTATCATCCAAAAGACATACGATAACAAACATTGTCAAAATCATGGAGAAATGGAAGCCTATCTATACTGCTAAAAGGGAATATAACAGGACTAGTTGGAAAATAATTCCATGTCTCATCAAGAAGGTAAACATAGAGCTACTACATAAACCAACATTTTCACTGATAGAAATATCCTGAAGAGAACTGAAAATGTGTTTCTATCAAGCTTTCCCTCCAGTCCTTTTGGCATATTGTTCACAATCGTTAAAGTGTGTGAGATACTTCAAGCCTCAGCTACTAAGGAATGGACAGTTTAGACATTTGTATCATGGAAAATCATTCAGACATAAAATAATAGTAATAAAGACCTGGTTGGTATAGCAACATAGACAAGCCTGGAAGCCCCCGTAGTAAGCCTTATCCAGATATCTCTATGCCATCCGATCCAATATATATACAGTATCCAGAAAGATAAAGATACAAATTCCTAGTTGCCAAAGTGAAAGGTAATATAGGTGGACTCAGGGCTTCATTACTAATATAGTAATGGGCTCCAGATCAGATTTTGGTAATAATGAAGCAACCATAAAGATAAACTAAGAGCCACTAAACTGTATGCTTAAAGGAATGAGCCAGGTAGTATATAATTCATATAACTATAGACTAGTTCAGGTCACAACAGGTATGTTAATATAAATTGACCACTTAGAAGGAGAACATGGTAAAACAAGATGCGTATGGAATTGGTAAAGAGTAAAAATTTCTAAGTGAAAAGAACAAGAAACCAATTGCTGAATTGGACTCCTGGCTGAACAGTGATAGTAGAACATAGACTGTTGATTTATGGCTGGGTCAGGAGCCTGTATTGGATGCTCTATAGCCTGGGAATTTAAGTATAGGTCTCTGTAGTTGTAAATGTTGCTAAAAATAAACAGAATGAGGCAGGGGAGAGACAGGCACTAAAACAATGGTCCTCAGAGCTTAAAGCATTCACAGTTAGGCCCAGAATAGAAAGTTTGACAACTTTTGATAGTCTAGACTTTGAAGTTCAAACCTAACATTTTAAGCTCAATAAAAGCTATAATGCAACAATAAAATGAAAATTGCTCCCATTAAATGTCATCTTCACACTCTAAACAGCGCTGAGAGCTATTCCCCCAAGAATTCCTTACACTGTCTGTTTTGGTTTAAGAGTTGTGAATAAAGCTGACAGAAGAAAAGCCCATTTCTCATGGGCTTCTGCCTCCTCTTGGATGACACAGGTTTATAAACCAGGTGGAAGGTTTTCTGGACCTTCAGGAACTGGAGTCATCCCTAGAGGTCTTATTGAGACCACCACGATGCTCCTTTACTAACGTGCCAAGGATCCCTCTCTTTTACTATACTTTTGTTGTTTCCCAAAACTCTAGGGATTGATACCAGTCAAAGTCCCTCTGGCCTTTTTCTATGTCTATCAAGTCAAGATGTAGGTATGGCACCACTTTCAAGAAGAGTGGGGGTAGGGAGAAGGGGAGAGAGGTAGGGAGGAAGGGAGGAGGGGAGAGAGGTAGAGAGGAAGGGAGGGAGAGAGCAATGATTCTGTTCTTCACTAAATGGAAAGGAATAAGAGAAATCTGGATGCTGAGAGCAGCATAGAGTGAGAGATGGAAGTATCCTACTTTCTTCATTGCTATTTTATGTCTTCCGAGAACTCTCAAAGGTCAAACTTCTCCTGAAATCACATCCACACAGAGGAATAACATTACCCTCTGACAGCAGAGTAGAGAAAGATGGAGAACAGATCCAGAAAGGCAGAGAAAGGCAACAGCACAGGTATCAACTACAAGAAATCCCCCAGGTGCAAATAAAGATATAAATGTTAGCACATAAGCTCATAAATACAAGTAATCATTATATATATGCATATACATATATAAATGAGTATATATATGCATATACATATATAAATGTGTATATATATATGCATATACATATATATGTGTATATATGTATATATATATATTAAGCATACTGTAGATCAGCATGTCCAAGTATAGTTAGTACCTGAATCTGAATAAAAATGCATACATGAAATAGAAACGGTGCAAAGCTCATGGCCAGAAACTCACATGTCAAGGAATCCAAAACTACTACTCCACTTGTTAAAAGAAATGTGTTATTATATGTGGGTAAAATATAAATAAAATACAATGTATCGCTGTGATTAATGTCTTTATACATTCACAGTGATGTAGAAGGGAGCAACACTAACCTTGATCATTTAAAAGCATGTGAAAAATTGCAAACAGTGAGCACAGTAACAATTAGATTGAGTTTTCTATTCTGTCTCCATTTTCCCAGGTACAGAGTCAATATTGTGGTAAGTTGAAAACTCAAACACTCTGTGACCTACTAGTCATAATGTTTGGAATCAGCAGATTAGATAGATCCTGTATGCATTGTAATTTATATAGGATCATTCCATATTATAATACAAAAATCAAGCAACCATTAGTAATTTCTCTGAAGGAGAGTGAATAGACTAATTGAAGTGGGATAATTAATGACAGCCAAGAGAAATACATAAAACACTAACCTCAACACTGGTGAATCTCCAAACCATTTTAAGTGAAGGATGCAAAATAGTCAGTTTTGTACAGTAAGTATATGCAGTTGACTCATTACCTGTGAATCCATAAACCACATTCTCACAGAAGAATTTCACAAAGCAGAGACTGAGACACGTATACGGTGTCAGAGGCTTACAGCCAACAAAGAAGGGCAAGCAACTAGTCTGTAGGGAGAGGAAAAATTATTAGAATTATTCTTCCCCAGAGAAAAACCCATAATTTGTTATACAATACCAAGCGTTTGGCCCTGAATCATATCAATACAAGCAGCACTATTTGGGTACACTAGCAGCTAAAGAAGTTTGTGGAGAGCTGAGTGGTACCCACTACAGACATCTTACACTAAGAGAATTGTAAAAATGGAGAAGGGGGAAGCAAGCTGACTCACAATTCACAAGATAATGTATACCTTAACCATTAACAGTTGGGAAATGGATATTTAGAATTAGCTGTGACAGATATCCACAGCACTCCTGGAGATTGTCTAGGGACACATTTATAGCAAAGTCATAACTTACAGTGGCCTTGAAGACAATGCAGAGTATAAAACGAGGTTCCTCTACACCACAGGTAAGATGTAAAGGGCTGGGATATAAATGCTCGACCTAAGCCATATTTATGCCATTAAATATTTTGGAATAATTTGATGTATAAAAGAAACTGGTAAAATTTACATTTTGGTAGAGGTACATAGGCAATTAGAAACTTTAAAGTTTACAACATACAAAGAAAAAAGCTAGTAGTGGTTTCAAGTCTTTATTAAAATGACAATTTTATTAGTATTTCGACTACACCTCAGTGGGATTACACTTAGAAACAACTTCAATGATGAAAATATATCTTTTCTAAATTACAGATAAAATTTAAAATCATTGAGTTTCCCTTGATTTTAATCTCTTCATTTCACTTAACAACAACCAAAACTTTGCATAAATTTTGTGGTTTGTTATTTGCTTTTTTAGTGTTTCTGGAGAAACCTAGGCCAAGAACATGCAAAGCAGGCACTCTACTTTTGAGCTATACCTCAGCTTCTTATTTATGATTTTAATATTCTTCATCTATCTTTCTTTGTGTGTATCAATGAGCAAAAACAATGGAATATGGATGGCATTTTCATATAGACATATAGTGTTCTTTGAACGCATCAAGGCCCCAGAACCTTCTCTTGTTCTGTCCTCATTCCTGGTGCTATTCCTTACTCTTCTTACGTAGATCATTTCCAACTAGGGTACTTTTGTGTCTTTTACTCTATATTTTATATGTAATAGAAAATATGAAATAACTTTTTGAATAAGTTATACATAATATAGTCATATAAGATGATTCAATTTTTATGATGTCTTTTATTCCTTACATATATCTCAATGGATACTTTATAATTAAAGGTAGATAAGCTATAAAAATAGAGAATAAGTGAAGAAATACAAGAAATGAAAGTGGGGAAGAAAAATTTATGGCATAATAAGTGATAAATTTTGAAATAAAATATATCCAGATGACAGTAATCTTTTATTTATCTTTCATTAGTTTATTAATTATTTCTAATTTTTAAAATTACTATCACCTCATTTTTATAAAAATAATAAATACATTCTAAAAATAATGAATGTTATATATCTATCAGTTATAAAGTCATTATAAATGTAGTAATGTTTTACATTTGATGAGTTTGTCAAAATCAAATGAAATAAACATTTAAAATTATGAAAGCTTATCAAATATTGTTCAGTGATATATGGCAATACAAATCTTTATAATTTTATTGGAAAAAATAAAATCTGGTAAAAAAATGACTCGTAGCTAGAAAGATGTCTCAGTGGTTAAGAGTTCTAACTGCTCTTCCAGAGGTCCTGAGTTCAAATCCCAGTACCCACACACATAGTCTCTTTGCATAATCATAAATGGTAATAGTAGGATTGAATCAGGTTATGAGTCCAGATTCTTAACTATTCATATAAATGATTTCTCCTTCCATAATAAATTAATTTCATGAACATTTTTTTAAAGCAGATCACATTTAGTTCCCAATAAAAAGGATAGCAATGACTGAGCTGGGTAGACAAATTGGTATAGTATGGATAATATTTATCTCTGTGATGCGGTTTGTTCCAGTAGAATCATAAAGGGATCAAAATCATATTTTAAAATTGGACACCATTTTTTTTGCCCCATGAGCCATGATGATGGCTTTGGAAAGAAAGGGTGTGAAGTAAATGTTGGATTTAGAGTTAGACCATCCCGTCTCTTATTCTCTGTATATTTATCAGTCGTGGGTATCTATATTAGTGAAAAACTTTTCATTAGCATAGATAGTGGACAACCACAACAACATTATTTTCTGGATACAACAGGGAAGTTACACATAATGAACTCACAGCAGTCATCACAGGATGCGTAAGATCTCTCAAGACCAAGCCAGACAAAATCCCAACATAGAGTAGAAGGTGGTTACACAGTTCCAACCCGAACTGAGAAGTTGTTTGCAACTGTTGGCTGCTAAGTAAAGGGGAGCCAGTTTGACCTCTCAAAAGCCACTTACCCTCTAGTAAATTGTCGTCTTACACGATGCAAATACTGGCAACACTCAGTGAACTTGATAGGCAAAAAACAAAAACAAACAAACAAACAAAAAAAAAAAAACCAAGCAAGAACACAAAACGCATGAAACTGGATATGTAATGTTATGTTTTAAATAATAGTGATACAAAATTTCACTTAGAATTCTTTCAATTTCATAAAAACACCCAAAATAAATTGAAATAATACTTTAAAATATAAACATGTAAAGCCAAATGTAAGGCAATAAAAGCTTATATGACAATGATATGTGATCCCAGCATCTTTGGTCATATGATTGGCCAATACAGAGATAGTCCTGAGGTTTCAGTCAGATAGATCTATCTCTATGCATTTGAGACAAAACTATTCATAAAATAGCATATGTAATCTAGAAGTGATACTGTGAGAAAAAGAAGAAAATTAAAATGCTTGTGACCCAAACAGCCTTCCAAGTATATACTGTCTTGAACATACTTCAAATTAGGAACAATTTCCCTTTCTTTTTCCCTTCTTATCCAACAGGAGACCTTAGATTTCCTTCCTTACCTTCCTCATCTCCCACAAAATTCTAGCCTAATAGAATTTCTAGGTGATTGAAACTTACTTTCTTTCTTTCTGTACAGCTATGATGTGCACATGTGATTCTCATAGGTGATGAAATATTATAAGGGTACGAAGGAAGAATGAGAAGATATCTATTCCTATGGATCTACAGAGTTTCTCCATCATGGATTTCAGGCTTAAGTTGCTAGAGCCATCTTGACACTAGGAAAAAAAAAAAACAAGATAACATGAAAGTTGATCAACACAGTCCTATGAAAATTTCCAGTATGATTTTTATATATTATACATTATGTTGTGTTATATATAATGTTACATATTATATTATATTTGTTATATATGTTATATAAATGAAAGACATGTGTGTCACTTCACTCATTCTCCAAACTGTAAACAGTCCTCAAAAAGGACTGTAAGAAAAATAGAGTCTAATGATTAAAGGTCAAAGATCAGACTCAGAGACAGTGAAGTAAATTTTATTATTGTAGCTACATCTTCAGAACATGGTCCCAAATTATCAGTAGTCAACAAGGAGTAAGCAAAAAATGGGACAGTCTAACCAAAATCAAAATATTTTCATAAATACAGCTCAAGTTGTTCCTAAAATTAACACATCAACTTCAGTTCACCTGGAGTAGGTATGTTGATAGTGAGCATAAACTTTGCCAATTGCTTTTAGGAAACATGTACAACAGTTGTGCAACCTTAGCTATCTTTGAGACACTACTCAACATACATATACAACAACAAAATAATTGCCCCTTGTTCCACATTATAACCTTTAAGGCAAATACACTGATCATTTTCATCTTACTGATAAGGAAATTGAGTCATCAGTTGTTGTGATAACTTCCCTAAACCACACAATTGGAAAACATAAATTATTATGATGTTACTTTGGCTCATGTAAATGCATGATGTCAGTGAAGATGAGAAAACATGCCCATGTCTCCACACACCTGTGTTCTTTGGGGAACCCAATGTAAGGAAACTGGGGAAAATCCTACCTGCAGATGGTTTGTCTCATTTACAGAGTGGCTTATCTTTGTTTTCCTTTCTTTATTCTTTTGGCTGGGGAGGAGTGAACCTTGACATTAGGAGATAATCGTAGTTTGTTAACTTGTGCACAACAGAGAAGTAATAAACCTAAATAATTATATTGTGAAATATCCTGATAGAATCAGAAAGGAGTTATCAAAACTGTCCAATGATAGCAGAGCAAACATGTATCCACTCTTTGCCCCTCTGGCATCTTCCAGTATTTTAGCTGGACTGAATAAACTAATGGCAGTTATAAATAATACTTTCTTTTCACTTTTGTTTACCTGCCTTCGAAGACCTCAAAGTCAATATCATCACACTTTGGATTAGGATTGCATTTGTACACTGGAGCGTGCACATTCAATCCACAAGGTGAAATGCTGCTAGCTGAAGTCCCGTGTTGGGCAATGCCTTATTGTACAGAAGAGCTAACTGTTATTCCTTGAAAGAAGATAGTCCCTAACTTATCTTTAAAAGGAAGTGGAGCTTCAGGTGAGATGTGTGGCTAAAAAAGGAGAGGCTGATCAAATTCTGGAAAGTCATATGAACACAGGCCCTTGGCGAAATAGTTGCGATAGAAATACTGCAAACTGAGCAAACTAAGAGAAAATCTGGTGAGTACTCTCTCCATAAATCTCAGGAGAAATTAATCCGCTTTGGAGAGTCTGGAAATGAAGAGAAGGAGCAGAACATTCTCAAGCCAAGTTTGATTTCATTTCATTTCTTCCAGCATCTCTCACTTTCCCCATAATTAGCAGCCCTGAGAAACAGAAAATATAATGGCAGTGTGTGTTGCTAGTTCATGAACACGGCCACTTCTGGTGCTTTGAATCAGATGGTTCTTTTAGAGTATGTTTAATTTCATTTCAAAATCAACATATAAGGCTAGAAAGAAATAGGCTCATCAGCTGTTTGCTTTTCTTCCAACCCTGGAGCCTGAATCACTGCACGGCACCTTAGATTTCCAAAGAATGCCCGAACAGTTCATAAACTTAGCTAGTGAACTTGTAAACTTTATGACCAAGGAATCAGTTCACCCCTGAGAGCTAAGCTGCTTCTGGCATGAAAAGTAGCAATGGTTGATGTACCATTAACCTGGAGTGCAAAAAGGCCAAGCAGTGGATTTAGAATCTTGAGATTCTGCACAGCAGGTCCTGGTGGGATTTCCCTTCTTTTATTAAGTTCCGTCTGTACTAAGGTCAACTGGCTGAAACAGAGGAAGCATACCCAGTGGTGGAACTGAACCTATGACCCTAAGCACTTGATTAGAATTTGATTGGATGTAATAACCTAAGAAAACCTCCCAAACCCACATATATGGTGATCATAGAAAGATACATATACACAATAACATGCAACTTAAATTTGAAGGAATTGTATACCCCTTACATACAATGTTTCGATTGTCCTTTATGTGTAAAAGTAATTTTTCATTATTAAAAGCTAATCTTGATAAGCTATGCAATCAATGTTTAATAATTAGGAAAGAGACTGTTTTTATATGTTTTAAATCTGCTTCTAGGCCTTCCACTGCCATCACTCCCCAAAGAATGGGGGTTGAAGATTGTGATGCAGCATTCAGCTGGACCAGTTGATGAGTGTTCCCCCGTGACAAGGGTGACTCTGGGATAAACAGCGCTTATGTTTCCCTCCTGAGTATTCCATGCAGAGAGAAAAATAACTCTGGGATCCTGGGAAGCTGTCATTATTCCAGACAGCTCTTCACTTGCAGTGTATTTATTGTATGGTGAATATAGCTGGCAAATCTTGATATTTATGATTAGAGGTAGGGGCAAAAAAAAAAAAACTGTAAGTGTTTTCCAAGGTCTTAGAAACTAGGTCTGAGAAACTAGCTTAATCAAATTGTGTTATTCTCTACTGGCTATTGACAGATGTCTTTTTTATCTCTTATGACCTCAAGATTTCAAGTAAAATAATTAATGGACATAGGTGAGTTTGGATATTATGGCATCTGCTAGTCCAAACATAATAAAAGAAATGATTTTAAGTATATAGCTATTTTGATTAATTTATTTATCAGTTGATTTTGTGTTTCACTGTAGTTTGTGTTAAGGTGACATATGGTTAGATAGTAGAGAGATTGGTGGGAATAGTCTTAGGAAAGCAGAAGAGAAGGCAGTTGGAGGAGATTGACGGAAGGAGATTGAAGCTGATGTGTATTTTTTTTTTTTTTGGCAAAATCTGTAGCTATGATAAGGTTATTATAATTATTTATAAGGGTTTCTATGGGTCTAATTTATCTCACATAGATGGACCATTTATATATTTGTCCATTGGTTGTAAGCTTATTGTGTAGAGGGTTTGTGGGCTGACAATTTAACATATAAACCTGTTTGATAAGTTAATGGATGTGGAATCAGGCAGTAGTGAAAAGTGAGTGAAACCAATACCCCAGGGAGGTTGTCTTCCCCTGGAACAGAAGCATCAGGGGTGGTGGAGTAAACTGTGCCTGAGTTCTTCGGGGGAGGCATAAAGGCAACAAGTTAGAAATCCCCACAATGCCATATGGCCCCACAGGAACAGGTACTAGCATGAAATAAAAGATAACCACTTTTTAATATTTACAGCAACAAACTGTTTCTTATTCTTTGGAAGTTTTTTATCTATATAAAAATGGCAACATTTCATCAGTACTCATATTTAAAAGACTATTTTTCTAATGTATATGGTCATTGATAAATATAATCAAAGGCTATCCAGATTTAATTAACTTCATAAAGATTGTTATTTTCAACAAATCTAGATGTTTGATGACATAAATTTACATATTGATATGGTTCATTTAACAGAGCCTACATTGTATCTCAAACAGAACAGTCCTATGGATTTTTTTTTTGTTTGGATGGAAAAATATACTAAAAATTTTTTTAATAGGATATCCCTTTTTGAGTAATTATTTCCAATTGATTGATTGTTTAAAGTGAAAATTCAAATACTATTGAAGGTTTTTCAATAGAAGGGATCCTAGAGAGGTTCCTACTTGCCCAAACTATGGCCAGTAAAGCATCAGAAGATATTCAATTGCATAAAGAATGTACCTATAACTCAAATAAGAATTTAAGGGACTATCCTTATGTACATAAATATAAAAATTGATAAATTAAAATTTTGATGAATGCTGAGACACTTGCATAAATTCAAAGTAAGTCTCTCAAAATATGTGTTAAGAAGCTTAATCAATATTCTTTAAGCCTTACGTATGGAAGTGTTTTATATATATATATATATATATATATATATATATGCTTCAATAGACTAGCATCCATAACTATGCCTTTTGATTGGACCTGGTTTGTCATAATGCTTTGTCCGTTGCAAGGAAAAGTTTTCTTGATAGGTGGTTAGAACTACAGTTGGTGGTGAGTATAAGATGAACTCTCCTGCACTAAGCACTCGAATAACATTGCAGAAGAGGGAGGGGGGCAAGAAATATTGTCAGAGACTCAGAGAATGAGTGAGCTTGGCATGAGACTGTGTCTCCCAGTAATGCCAGAAGCTACACCCACAAGGATTGCCCTACATGACTGACTAAACATGAGCTAAACAAGGACAACAGCAATAGACCTGCCAAAGTGGATGGAGGAACAAGCCAGGAATCCTTAACCATACATGAAGAACTGTAGGTAACTGGGAAATATTGAGAGTGAGAGACATAATCTTACAAGGGAAGAGCATAGCATAGACTATCTAGGAACAAAAGGTGAACACTAATGATATACAATTATACAAGTGTATAATAAGTACCATTATACAGACTGAGCAGGTTATAATCAGGGCTATGTATGCGTATACATGAATATTTATTCACGTAACAAAAATTACTAAAAAAAAAAAAAGAGAGGCTGTGACTTTGGAAAAGAACAAGAAAGAATTGGGGACTTGGAGAAAGTACAGGGATAAATGTAATTATATATTATAGTCTCAGAACATATTTGAGAAAGTGAAGCTGAAATAAAAACTTTATAATGAAAAAAGCTGACAGAGTCCATATTAAACAAATGATCAAAGTTAACGTCAGTAAGGATGATACAAATTCAGACCATGTGTCATGAGTAAAATCACAGCATTGGATGTCTGGGTTTTGTTTCCTGTGGGGATGCATAGGTTACATTTAATTAAGATTGACAAAACAAACTTAGTACCATGATGAAGGAAACCCAACAGCAAAGTTTAAAGATAGTTTTAAAAAAAAAAACTCAGGTGACAGCAGATGCTCCTGAGGATGTGGAAAAAGAGGAACACTCCTCCATGTTGGTAGGATTGTAAGATGGTATAAGCACTCTGGAAATCAGTCTGGTGGTTCCTCAGAAAATTGAACACAGTAGTACCTAAAGACCCAGCTATTGCACTTATTGGTATATATCCAAAAGAGATGCCAACATATAACAAGGACACATGGTCTACCATATTCATAGCAGCCTTATTTAAAGAAGCCAAAAAAAAAAAACCCAGATGTCCTTCAACAGAGGAATGGATACAGAAATTTTGGTACATTTATACAACAGAGTATTACTCAGCTATTAGAAACAATGACTTTATGAAATTCCTAGGTAAATGGATAGAACTAAAAACTACCATCCTGAGTAAGGTGACCCAGTCACAAAGGAACACACATGGTATGCACTCACTGATAAGCATATCGTAGCCCCCAAAAACTCTGAATACCCAAGAAACAATTCACAGATCTTATGAAGCTCAAAAAGAGGGAAGGGCGGAATGTGGATGCCTGTACTGGCTGGTTTTGTGTCAACTTGACACAAGCTGGAGTTATCACTGAGAAAGGAGCTTCAGTTAAAAAAATGCCTCCACAAGATCCAGCTGTAAGGCATTTTCTCAACTAGTAATTATGGGGGAGGGCCCAGCCCATTGTGTGCCATCCTTGGGTTAGTACTCTTGGGTTCTATAAAAAAGCAAGTTGAACAAACCATGGGAATCAAGCCAGTAGGTAACATCCCTCCATGGCCTCTGCATTGGCTCCTGCTTCCTGATCTGCTTGAGTTCCAGTCCTGACTCTCTTTAATGATGAACAGCAATGTGGAATTTTAAACCAAATAAACCCTTTTCTCCTCCCCAACTTGCTTCTTGGTCATGATGTTTTGTGCAAGAATAGAAACCCTGACTATGACAATGCTTCAGTCCTTCTTAAAAGGGAGAACAAACCACTTGTTAAAAGAAATATAGAAACAAATAGAGGAGCAGAGGGTGAAGAAAAGATCATTCTGAAACTGCCTAACCTGGGGACCCACCAAACTCAAGCACTATTGCTGATGCCAAGAAGTACTTACTGGCAGGAACCAGATAAGGATGCCTCCTCAGAGGCTCTGTCAGAGTCATACACATATGGTTGAGGATACTTGCAGCTAACCATTGGACTGAACATGGGAACCCCAATGAAGGAGCTAGAGAAAAGACAGAAGGAGCTGACAGGGTTTGCAACCCCATGGGAAGAACAACATTATCAAGTAACCACACCCTCCAGAACTCCCAGGGACTAAAACACCAACCAATGAGCATGGTTGACAACATGGAGAGACCCATATCCCCAGATGCATATGTAGCAGAGGACAGCATTGTCTGGCATCAATGGGAGAAGAGGTCTTTGGTTCAGTGAAGGCAGATTTTTCCAGTGTGGGGTAATGCCAAGGTACTGAGGTGGAGGAGGTGTTTGAGAGAGGGAGCACCTTCATGGAAGCAATTGGAGGGAAGGGCAGATGAGAGTGGGGGAAAAAAGGATAACATTTGAAGTGTAAATACAGAGAATATCCAATAAAAATTAATTTAAAAAATTAAGGCGATTGTACAGTTTTAAATAAGGAGACGGAAATGTCCCAACAATTACAAGGTAACATGAATTATTTTCCATAAAGCTTGATATCAATGTCATTGGTAAAGTTTGAGGGAAATATCAAGATTATATTAGGATAAATTAATCAATATTAATGTCTTGAATTTTTGAGTGCAATGGTGGTAGCTGACTTATTTGCATAAAATGCACATGTTGTTGAGGTGTTAGGTTTGTCTATTACTCTCAGATGATTCTAGAAAAATATATATGCACTGCAATTGCTAAACCACTTAAAGAATGGGAGTTTTCTTGGAGGCTGATTGATTTGAGTCAGCTACCACATAGGAAAGAAGGCAGGGAAGGCAGCTAGATGTGGATGGAAGAAGATGAAGAGGGAAGGATGACTGTACTTCAAAGTCAGGTTTTCCCATGGCTGCTATAGCAGTGCGGGGTCTGTTGATAACCAGCTGAAATACCTTGGTCATTTCTGCAAAAGCTTTAGAACGTTTGATGGTATTTAATTTAATAAAATTTATTCTTGGACAATTTCATTCATGTTATATAATTCATTCTGATGACACTCACCCCCCCCCCCTTTTTAAAGATAATGTTTAATTAAATTCATTCTCTAACAATTTCATACCTGTATATGATGTATTATTATTACTCTCACCTCTCCCAACCATCTTTGGTCTCTCTCCCTCCCACCTTAACATTTCTTTTTTCTTCCCTTCAGATTTCTTTCTCAAATTCATGACTTTCATTGGTTTAACAGAGGCATCTATGAGACCCTGGGCTTGGGGTATCCATTAGACAAACACTGCGAGTATCTTGCCATCCTTTATTTGTATCAGCCCTTCAACAGCTGTATCTCAAAGAATTTACATGCAGACTGGTCCTCAGAATACAATTTGCCTTAGTGAGCTGGTTTAATTATCTCTTGAGTTCAGTGCTAAGCTACTAGCTGGTGTATATTAGTGAGTAAGTACTCTAGTATGCTTTCCCTAGAGAGTATAACTTTTGAGTTTCAGGCTTTCTAGGGCCCTTTGAAATTCAGCATTGGAAATGAACTTTATAAACTTACATTGGTCACTTGCTTGACAATACCTGATAGGATTTCTTCCTTCCCCTGATCTCTTCCAATCCACTGCTTGGGGGACCAGGCATGGGGGGGGGGCTATTCACAAATAAGCAATATGTATTCAAGTCTCTGTTTTAATACTTGATTTAGATAACTCAAGTAAAGGATAGGGATGTTTGACTTAATTTATTTAAAGAAAGGTAGAGACAATACTACTTCTAGTTGAGTCTATATACATTTAATAAAAAAATTAGTCTTTTATGTTTTTTATCTTATGCCAGTACATTGGTGCAGTGTTTGCAGTGCCCTCGGAGGACATAAGGGGGGAACAAAATCCAAAGAATTGAAGTTAGATCCGGTTGTAAGCTGCCCTGTAAGTGCTGTAAACAAAACCCAGATCTACTAGAGGAACAACCAAAGTCCTTAACCACTGAGAGATTGCTCTGAGACTACCAAATAAACTTAAAACATTGGTTTTTAAAAAAAGAGTTCCCTCTGATCTTATTTTATATCAGATGTTTGTCCATCTGTGTTCAATTCTAAAAATGATTTCGATAAAGATAAATTATGGGTTCTTTTAAATAAGACAAGAACCACACAGAACGCATTTTTTAGACACCTCTGTATATTCTGAACCATTAATTGTATCCATCCAGTCATTTGAATGGATGAATGACCCGACTTACTGTGGGTGACAGAGAAAAAAAGTCAGAACCAAAGCCAAAATTCAAGGTCAAACATTCAAATTAATTGAAAACATATTTCTCCATTGAATGAGTCTGAAACTATGTTTTCTGTGAGAACACACACACACATTTTACTCCAGTGTTTTAAGGGAATAAGTGACTGACATTATTGAGTTTCATGCTCTTACATGTTGGCTGAATCTATCTCTGGGATGTGAGCACATAAGAAACACTGAAGAGAAGAGAACACAGCTGAGGCAATGGGCAAGGAGAAACTGTTCTATTGTGTGCTCTCTGGCTCAAGTGTGAATAAGGCTGCACCTGGAGGAAGGGAGAAAAAGGGAAGTATTCATCCATCATTCCTCATGGGGAGCCAGGGAGAGCAAGGGGGCTGTCCTGTCGAGAGAATGAATCTGAAGGCCTTCTCGCTAAAGATTAATCATGCCAAAGGGCAGGGCTAAAGAATGCCCTCCTCTATTTCAATCTCTTCCTTCTGTCCAGGTCACAAATAGCCTTATTTTTATATGCTATGATCCTGGTAGGGAAAAGCTGCTGAAAGCCTTTTGACATCTGGGAGATGAATCATTCCATACAAAAATGGAACAATTAGCTGCGCTTAGTTCCGTACAAAATCCTGAAGAGGTGTTTAATTGAGTGGCCCACAAAGGACCAGGAAACAGCATGGATTTGAGCACCATCCCACAAATAATTTCTGCACTGACCCAATAAGATACAGTTTGTTGACGTGTACACAGATTAGAGTAGGTCTTTCCCATGATGCTGTGGATTGCAAGCCTTCGTCATTGCCCAGTGTTCGTGCATGTGTGGATGGGTGCGGGAGAAGTTAAGGATGTAGTTAAATGCAAACCTTTCTTATGGCCCGTTATTAAATCTGTGACCACTTAAACATAAAATGAGACATCCTGGTATGGTTAACACGTTTCCCTAGCACACTGAATTGGAACTAGGCCTTGGCAGTCAAGCATGAGTGCCAGGCAATTTGACAGAGATCACATTGCCTTTGGACAAGTTTAGGAATAGAAAGAAGGTAAGAATGTCAAAGTAGTAAAACAAATCATAGAATCCTTTGTTTAAGATGAAATATTTATTCCTTCGTAGATACCAAAAACGTTAACTCCGCATTTTGAACAATTGTGTTCTAGTCTTATTTATTCATAGTTCCCAGATCATCTTTTTGCTAATTTTAGTAAAAAATAAAATAGTTATTTTCATAAGCTTATAATTGAGGTTTTGTTAAAAGCTTGATTATTTAGAATAATAACAATTTATCACTATAATTATACTTTTATTTTCATACTAATGGCTTGGTCTTCAGCCATGAATTAGGCTTACATGTTATCACTAATATTTCACTGACTGATTTCCAAGAAAACACTATGTAAACAAAGATCATTAGCCATTTAGTAACTGGGTTTTTTATGTAATAAGTAACAAAAAGAATTGATGCCAATTTTGCCTACTAATGTTATAATATTTCTGTAACACTCACAAAAACAAACAAATATCACCACAAAAGATGTAATACATCAAACTCAAGCATGCTTTTTCTTCCTCACCAACCCCACTAAGGGTGAAATAGTTCTTTAAAACCTTAGAAACCTAGTTCTGGATCATCAGTCTCATCTACATATTTTAGGACTCTTGAGAGAAAGCTCATGGTATACCCCATATATGAAGAAGGATAGAGATGCAATTAAGATGAAAAGTATGTGTTTTCTTTCATGTAGCAGATGGTAAAATGATCAAAATGTTAAAATGAGCACATTCAAGCCCAGCAACCTCTTGGTTTACTTCTGTACATTATGGGTTCAACAATAGACCTAAGCCCTGGCGACACATCCTAAAATGCAAGGTCAATAAATGTGGACATCTGAGCCAAGACAGTCCCTTGTTCCAAAGCATAACTTAAATCAAAGTGATCCAAAGAGAAATAACAAAAAAGAGTGCGGTATCACCGGAGAGAGTTGTGTGTAAGTTGCCACTACATGTATGTTCAGGTTTATGTGTATATTCGTTTCCTACCACAGTTCCCCAGTCATGTCATGCAAATACCTAGCCAATTGAAAAATGGCACAAGGCAAATGTGTTGGTTTATGGCATTGACTGGGGAACCAACTTAGTCATTACGCTTTAGCACCAGACTGAAAATTTCAAAGGATTCTATGCAGCATGTATTCAAAACCAATCAGAGCAGAGTACTACAAAGTGAACTCTTTGTGAGTGTGTCTTTTTAATCTAAAAGCACTGCCATTGTTCATAATAGAGAAAAATTAAATTACATGCTAACAGAAGGAAGGCTTCTCTATAGAGTACATTTTAGAGTATCAGGAAATCAAGGTCTTCCTTAATAGAACAACATGTGTTCCTGCCAACTGCTCAACAATCCTAAACATACATTTCCTTTCTGGCTCTTTATAGACAGGAGAGTTGGATGAAGAAATAAATGTTTTGAGATGTATTTTATTGCTTATTGCAACATAGTCTTTGCCCCATGTCTGCACACAGGGCAGTGATTGTGTGAGGATTCTGTGCATACCCACCACATGTAATCCTCACCATCGCCTATACAGGAAAGATTACAGAGTGATCTGATGTGTATATGATGCCTTTTTCATCCATTAAATCACTGATGTTCCCTGAGACTGACTCGGAGTTTGGGCTATCACTAGACTGAAGCAGGAAGCAGAGTAGGCAGTAACAGACTAATTTCATTCTGGAAAGTAAATATTTACTTGTAGAATCATTACAATGTATGATTCTTTTGTTTCTAGTTTTGAGGAAACCGGTTTTTTGTTTGTTTGTTTGTTTGTTTGTTTTTCTGTTTTCCATACAATGGTTGTATGCATTTATGTTCCTTACCTTCCTTTGATATATTATTTTCAATAACAGCAGTTCTAAATGGAATGTCTTCTATAGAAATTTCTGTGAAATCAGTAAACTTAAATAGTTTCTATTTTAATGTAGTTGGATTTTCAGAAACTTAAATTGTAGTGCTTAAACTATGAAACCACTTTTAAAAAATATACACGAGAAATAGTCAGGGATGAGCATTATTATTCTGGGCATTTAAAAATTCATTAAAATATGATTAATCATCTCTTCCTTCCCTTTATTCCCTGCAACCATCATATTCCCTTTTCTCCACCTCCTTCCATTATCACCATCTATACACAAACTTAGAGCCTCAGCTTTTATTATTGCTACACTAGATAGAAAGCAGCCTCAGTTGAGGAAATGCCTCCACAAGATCCAGCTGTAAGGCATTATTTTCTCAACTAGTGATCAAAGGGTAAGGGTCCAGCCCATAGTGGGTGGTGTCATCCCTAGGCTGGTAGACCTAGGTTCTATAAGAAAGCAAGCTGAGCAAGCAAGGAGAAGCAAACCAGTAAGTGACATCCCTCCATGGCCTCTGCATCAGCTCCTGCTTCCTGACCTACTTGAGTTTCATTGCTAAGTTCCTTTGGTGATGAACAGCATGTGGAAATGTAAGCTGAATAAACCCTTTGCTCCTCAACTTGCTTCATATATATGTGTGTGTGTGTGTGTGTGTGTGTGTGTGTGTGTGTGTGTGTGTGTGTGTTTGTGTGTGTGTATTACATACACATGTATAGATAAAATAAATACATAAACATAACCTACTGAGTCAGTTTAGTGTTGCTTGTATGCATATGGTTTCACATTGACTAGTTAGTAGTAGATAACCACTCAGGGGACTCATTCCTGAGAAAGACTTCAGTTTCTCTTTCATTCAGCCATCACTAATAGCCAGTTGTTCCTTATTGGGGTTCAGTTTCTTTAAGATTTCCCTTTTGCATGTTAACATCTCTATTCCTGCCATCATTGTTTAGAACTTCTTCAGAGAGTGAAGTGGTTGAGTTTCCATAGGTTTCACTTCCCTGCTGTTTCCAGGAGACACAATCTCATAGCAGACTATTCATTCTCTCACACTATTTCCTTATCTATCCTCTCCTTAAAAATGTCCTCTGGGCCTTAGGTGCAGGGGCTGTGTTCGAGAAGAATCTGTTGGATCTGTGCCTTATGATCATGTGATTTCTGAATTCTTACTAGTTGAGGTTTCTGTAATGGTCTCCTACTGCTGCAAAAAGAAGTTTCTTTGGTAAGGCATAAAAGGTGCATTTATCTGAGGGAATAAGGATAAGTTTTAGATGGTAGTTAGGATTTATGTTGGTCTAGGAATATTGGCAATAGTAGGCTCTCCTCTAAGATCCATGACTTCGCTAGCAGTGGTTAGCTGGCTAGATTTCCAAGTCTGATTTTCATCCTGTAAAGCAAGCCTTAAGTTCAATCAGTCAGATGTGAGTTACAGGCAAGACACACTGATATCATATCAACTTTAAAGATATATTGTCATGCTGGTCATTCTTGTGGTTCATAGAGTATGATTATTGATTTTTCTGTTCCTTGGCAGCTTGTAAAGTCCCTCCAAATACCATGAAAGCTAGACCTCAGGAAAACGTTTTAAGTCACATACAGCTCGAATCTTCTGAATCCAGTCTGATGTACATGATATCTTCAGCAAGAGGACTTGCCTTCAGACTCTTGAAGACAACCAAGGGCAACAAGAACATAGATTGCTTTTGGTGTCTTTGGAAATTAGTTAGCCAACAGCTCAAAATGACACTCCTCATCCTGGTAGTTTTTTTTTTTTTTTTTTCTTTTCTAGGTGTGATTCTTGCAGGGCACAATATCAGCTCATGTGGTGTAAGTTCATTTAAGATGCATGTGCATTATACAATTTTTGTGAAGTACAAAATAATATGACTTATTGAAGAATCTTTCAAGTACAACCAATGCTGTTTTACCCTCATTCTCCCCTCTTTCTCTGTGTGGTCTTCCTTCTTCTCTCCCCAACTAAAGCCCCTTTTGATTACAAATCTACTGCTTGATGTCACCTTTATTCTGCAACTGTTTTATGTGACTCCAAAAGCACAGGCAACAGAAAAAGAGAGAAATGGGCATTGTAATAAGTTGTTCCTCTGATAATGTTACAGTGGAAGAAAATTATCCTTCATGGAAAGCTGTTAGGTTTGCTATACCAGTTGACTAATTAATGTCATGTGGAAAATCTTAATAGATGCTAGAAATGCATTGAAGCAGGCACATCCTTAACAGTTTCATCATCCTATGTGATGAACTGGAGTAGTTTCCAAAATTTGCTGCAGATACTACTAAGTCGTTCTTAGTCCCTTGGTCCTTGTTTAGTAAAGTCCCTCACTGGAATTCTAGAGAATTGTGTAAGCTTTGAAATTTAAGCCAAATGACCGTCCTTTGTGGCTTCAGGGGAAACTGGGAATGGTTCTCCTTACCATAAAACCATCTTTATGACATCTTCTCACAGTTGTTAGAGAACTGAAGACTCCCACATCCTTTTCATCAGAGGCACCTCCTGCCTTGACTCCTGATTCCCATATGTGCTTCCATGGAGGTGCCTCTTCCTGTGTAGTTTTGCTTCTGGGGACTCACATGGCTCTTGATTAGGCTTGGTTTATTGTTCTTCTTCGGTGTGCCCCCATTGGTTTCCAGATGTCTTTTTATGTTGGAATCTATGATCTAGGTAGTCCTATAATACCAGACTTTTTCATTGGTCAGAACAATAAAAACAAACGCACTGCTATTTATAGCTGTCTCTGAAAATCTGATGTTCGGTTGATCTCAGAGAAGCAGCTTCTTTGCTTGAAAAACTGGTAAATCCAAACCAGAGAGGGGAAGTTGACACACTGACAAAACTGCAGGATAGAAGATCTATTTCTGTAATGTCCTGGAAGAATATAATAAGGTTGGTGTGTAGGTTGTGGGGGTTTTTGTTGTTGGTTTGTTTTTTCTTTTATAAATGGTGTTGGATTGAAAACTGGATATGCCTTGAAATAAAATGCACAACTCAACAGACCTCTTCATGTAATATAGATCAACTCCCATTGTTTGACTAGTAAAGCCTTCTTACCTTATGACAAAATATTCCCTATGTTATCCGGACTTCTCTCTTTTAGTCTATGCAGAAAGATTGACCTTTGCCTTACAAGTCACCTTGTCTTTGCCAATATGGTAAACATAGAATGTCAATTAAAAGTAACCAAGAAAGAGGGCTTATCTTTATGAAGTTTTCAAACTAAACGCAGCAGATTATAGAAGAAAACTACACATGTGAGTGATTATTTATTTGGGTTTGAATTTTCTACTCCACCTCGAATGATTCTACCCTGAAGTTTTTATACAATAGTATGATCTGTTTTTAAAACCTCAGTTCCAGTCACGCTAAACTTATCTTTATTTTTCCCAGTGCATCATTGTTCATTCACTGCATGATAAAACTGCATTAGATTCAGACAGGTGCATTATACTTGCCTCTTGCTATAAAGACATCCTGATTTGAGTTCCTTTCATGCATTTCTATAGAATACAATTACCGTAGGATTGTGGTAACAAAATCATATTCATTATTTGACATCTTTATCTCCAGTTTGCTTAACACCAGGCAACTTATTTTAGTTATGCACGTTTTTTTACATTATATATGCACTTTGTTATGAATAAAGAACATATGGAAATTATTTGGAAAACTGGAGGTATATTTTGCAGGTAAAGAACATACTGTGGTCCAGTATCACTGTGCCATGAATGACTAATACACTGGGAAAAATAAAACGTTTAGCATGACTGGAATTGATGTCCAGTGTATGTAAAACTGACTAGGTAGTGAAAGACAGGAAGCAGATGCCCTCTACACCTTCTGGAAAAGGCATCTAGACACAGGCCTTGGTGAAGTTCGAGGTAAATTCTGAAAAATCATGACTTGCAATGCATTAGAACTTCTATTAACACTTAGGAAAATGAAACACACTTCGAAGGTGCTTTTCATGACCAAACAAGGAAAAGTGAAACTGTAGTTGGGAGATACTCCTTGTGAATCTGAATGAGTGTCCCCTGTGCAAAAGGAAGAACTTCTATTCTGTGAGAAACGAGTAATCTCCACTAGTCATCCTTGGCTTCTTTTCACAGTGTGTTCAAAGGGTCTTTTATGACATCCGATATTTATTGGTTAAATCTCCTTCCATGTTTCATTCCAGTGAATGGCACTGGTGTAATTCCGGTGCCCTCCCCACACTTTGCCATCTGCCATCTTGCGATCAGACTAACAAACCCTGGGCAGTGGACCTGCTTGCTTTGAGAGTGTTGTAATCATCTGTACTTTTGTCTGTGAGGATGAAGAGCTACCTAAAATCTAGCAGTAGCTCTTACTAAATAATTGAAGCACAGTGCATAAACTCTATGAGCCATTTATCCCTGAAGAATAGCGAGGCTGTGGAGTGTGTTCAGCAGCTTTGTCTTCTCCAGTGAGTCCGAGGAGCAGTTTCTCAGTGTAGTAAGACATGTTCTCTTCCCTGCCTTGTGTCTTCCCATCATTGCCGCTTACAGATCACTTTACACAAGCTTCTTGCACTATTTAGAACTGGCTTTGGCTGTAGCATCAACACTATTTTTCAAACCCCCCTGATTCATTAGTTTTGTTTCGTTTATATTTATTTATTTTTAGTGTGGTATGTGAACTTTATGCTATATATGTGTTGTGTGTCTGCTATTATAGCACTTGGTGACCACTACGTGACTACATCCCAGAGCCATCAAGAACCAGAGTGTTGAATATGCAAGAATAATTTTATATACTTATTAATTTGCTCATTTTACATACTGATCACAGGGGCCCCCCTTCTCCCCAACACACACTCAGATGCTGCCTCCCCCATTATCCACTCCCCTTCTTAGAGAGTAGAAGCCCCCCCACCCCCAAGTACCAAACCACCCTGGCACAAGTCTCAGCAGGACTACATACATACTGTCTCATTAAGGCCAGACAAGTAAGCCCAGCTAGGAGATGAGGATCCAGAGGCAGGCAGCAGAGTCAGACACAGCCCTCATTCCAATTGTTAGGGAGCCCACCATGAAGATAAAGCCGCAGATTTGCTACAAATGTATAGAGGGCTTAGGTCCAGCCCATGCAAGCTCTATGGTTGGTGGTTTAGTCTCTGTAAAACTCCATGGACCCAGGTTATTGCTTCTGTAGGTCTGATTGTGGTTTCCTTGACCGCTCCACCATACTCTTCCCATAACTGATGCCCACACCAGTCCCCCGCCCCACCCAGTTCTCTTCCTCCCTCCACTTGCTATATCTATTTTATTTTCTCTTCTGAATGAGATTCAAGCATCCTCCATTTGTTCTTCCTTGTTACTTAGCTTTCCGTGGGGGGGGGGTGTCTGTGTATTGTAGCATGGTTATTCTGTACTTTATGTCTAATAGTCTCTTATAAGTGAGTATATACCATGTGTCTTTCTGAATCCGGGTTACCTCAGGATATTTATATCCACATTCTGTGAATAACCCACTAATTCTGCAATCATGACAAAATCTTTGTGATTTCCTATTTAATAGTACATATGTCTACCCATTTTTAAAGTGTGTTACACCACTGATACAAAGAACTATAGTACAGTTACAGAAGGGTAGTCCCTAAAAGTTCTATGATGCCCAGAGATAGAAGGCATAATAATGTTTCATTTCACACATCCATTTGACAGAGCCATTGGTTTCCTGGATATTTGCTATGTTGCTTATTTTCCTGTTAATCTAAACAAAAACAAGTGTTGCTGAATTTCACTGGGGGAGACATAACATCTACCTCTCCTACCAATGTCACAACAATAAACCAAGGCAAAATTATACCAAAGTTGACTCCGAGGAACCAATAAATTATTGGATTTCCCTACAAAACCTTGGTGAGGAGTTATTCACTGGAATGCTTTCCTCCCCAAAGTTGTAAGTCCTGAAAAACATTACTCAATACCAATGAGGGATTTCACACACACACACATACACACACACACACACACACACACACACACACACACACATGCATGCATATTCCACCCATTCTCAGACCTCATAGGGTCTTGCTAGGTAGATACCCAACTGAGGGTCTTCTGCCTTATTCACACCCTTAATAAAGACGTGTACATTTTGTGTACACATGCAGCTGGGATATTTTGTGTAAAAAAAAAAGTGCACAGCTGAACTCCACAAGATGGTATATTTTGTATTTGGAAGCAAGTCCTTCACGACTTATACTACCCCTTCTTCTAGCTCTTACATTCTTCCATACATACACACACTATCACAATAGTCCCTGATCCTTGGAATGGGTGACATGCCTTTTTATTTATTCCTCCATTTTTATAATATGATGGTTGGTGAGTCATGTAGGTTTTTCTCTTACTACAAAACATAAGTGAGGGAAAGAACAAAAAAAAATGTCTTATCTAAATGGATATGGATGGTAGTAACAGCCTAAAATTGTAATGACAAAAGTGGGCAAACACTTTAGCTAGTGTGTCATTTAGCCAATCAATAGCAGTTGCTTTTCACTGGAGCCTATGACTTCCTTGGTCACAGTTTCATCTAATTTCCTTGTAGTAGATGCGAAGCAAGTCTTGACTTTAATCAAAAAGCTGATTCTATGCATAACCATTTCTGCCACTATTGCATATAAGTAAGCCTCCTGCATTATTCTTAGTAATAACTTCTGGAACCATGGGAGCTAGCTCAGAGGGAAAGGATACTTCCAGTTTGGTCATAGCTTTGACTCTCTGAACCCAGCAGCCAAAGCATGCATTCCACAATAGGGTCTTACCATTCAATTCTGGAAGTCAAGCAGCAAATGTGGCAATAACCTCTTTTAGGAGCCTCTAGGGCCTCAGTGGGTAAGCCACTCCTATCCCTAAGGATCCCAATTAACCATCTATGGCTTCTAGGAGCATCTGTTTTTACCTTCTGTGTGCTCCTTAACATTACAAGCACAAGCTATTGCAAGCCTTTCCCCATCACCTGAGCGGGTATCACTTGTTTCTTACCCAAGCCAAAAGCTCCCAAGAATTCCATAGCAACACCTGGCATTTGCAGCCTTTGTCAACTGATTCTCCACGTTAGCTTTTCAGGTATGCTCGTATGTCTCTTAAATGAGTCTCCAAATCTGCAAAACACTTAGAGGCAGGTGTTATGTTCTTCATATGCCACAGAGCCTTTATAGAAAGAGGATGGACAGAAGACTGATGATCAATGCAGAGCCACTGTCTCAGCATGGATAAGTGGAGCTGTAAGGTAATCTTGACAAACCACTTTGAAAACCTGCTGTTATCTGTTCCAACTAAGTGTTCAGTGATTCGGAAAGTTACCACTAAGGAGTTTTCTAAGCCAACCATAAGCAATATGTAACACAGCTTGACAAAGTTCTAGTCATTACTATTGATGTTTCTTCTAGAGATTCATGTTGGGTATAGCACTTTGGGTTGTAGGGGAAAGTTTAATCAGTTCTTCATGGACCACAGCCATTCTCTCTGAGTTATTCCGCTCCCATAACCCGGAGCTCTTCCATGGAGCCTTCCTGCATTCCCCCTCTTCTCACAGGCCTCTTGGGACTGCTCTCACTGCTCAGCCCTGCTCAGGGCCAAGAAGAAAGAGGTCCTGCTCTCTTTTTTGCATCTCCTTCTCAGTCTGGTTTTCTGGGTCAGAGATGCTCTAGGTAGGCACTGTGGCTATAGTTGCAGCCTTGGCCTCTACAACCACCACATTTGGCTGCTGGGAAATGCCTTGGAAGGACAAATCATCTCTATCCCTAGGTATCTTTTTGAGAGAGAAAGATAGCTGTGTAGTCTGGAGGCATTATTGCCTACCCCTTTGGTAGGCTTAATCTACCTTGCCTGTATTTTATTATTATTATCATTTTTCATCATTGATGCCTTCTATTATCTAATTCTAGGATCTTAAAGCCTTTCAGAAATCCCTGAGCACAGAGCCTGGCTTCTGGGGCAGCTTTTTTTTTGTTTTTTGTTTTTTGGTTTTTTTTGTTTTTGTTTTTTGTTTTTTGTTTCTGAGGACTTGTTTCTCAATACAAATTTTGCCACATGTACCTTCAAGTAACCCAGACAGCCCCCTCCTACTGTATGCCCTCTTTCTCCCCCTCTCCTCTTCTTTCACCTTCTCCCTCTCACACTCCTTTTCCTCCTCCCCCCTCTACTTTCTGTCCCCCCTCCCCTTCCTCCCCCTCCCCCAGATAGCTCTCCTACTTTACAGCCCTCTTTTCATGCTGGTGTAAGTCACTTACATCCTCCAAAGCCTTTCTCCATAAGATCCAGCCCCACCAAAGGGCTCAGCCAGGCTGCTGAAGTTCCATGTGAGCCTCAGGGCCTCACTGAATCTAGTTCTTCTCTAAATCTCTGGTGAACACTCTCCTGTCAGACCTATGAACTGGGCACTAAGCATTGCTTAACCCCTACCTTCTTTTCCTAGTACCTTGTCCCTTCTCTATTGTCCTCCATTCCCTGGCATTCCTAAGGACCTGAGTTATATATCTCACATACTCTGCAGAGGCACTGAGAGGACTATCTGAGGACAGGGGACAGGCTGGTAGAAGACTGTACGTGTAAGAGAGGCATTGCATCAAGAAAGGGACAGGAAGCTAGCATTTTTGGTACTGGTATGGAATTTAGTAGGTTAGTTGGAGGACAGAGGTGGGGAAATCAGGGTATTTGTCTGTTGCTATTGTTGTTGTTTTAAGCTAGGGGATCAATATGGGAAAAGGACTCATACTAGACCAGTGCCTTTATAGCTGCTCACTGGAACCTCTGCCCCTGATGTGCCCCTCACAGGGATTTGTTTTAAAAATCATTCTATTCATTTACATTTCAAATGATATACCCCTTCTGGTTACCCCACCACAAACCCCATTCCCATTCTTCCTCTCCCCCTCCCCTTCTTCTCTATGAAAACACTCCTCCACCCACTCACCCACCTTCACCTCACTGCCCTAGCATCCCTCTACACTGGTGCTTCTAGCCCTCACAGGACTAAAGGCTTACCCTCCCATTAGTGTCAGATAAAGCCATCCTCTGCTACATTTGCATCTGGAGCCATGGGTCCCTCCATATCTATTCTTTGGTTGGTGGTTTTAGTCTCTGGGAGCTCTCACCAGTCTGCTCTAGATCTCCAGCCATTCTCCAAACAACTCCTTACTCCCAGGACAAGCTCCACCCATCAAACAGGCCACTCCTTAACACCTAGAAGAAGAGTGACATCCTAGGATTTCCACCACTGACATCTCCTGCCTCAGCGTCTGTACATTAGCTCTATTTCTAACTGGTCTCTACCCTGTCCATATCCTTGTTGTTAATGCTATAAGCCCTACAGGCACAGGCCATCACCTCAAACTTTCTTCAGCAAATACCATGAAACAATCGATCCTCTTGTTTCATTTCCAATGTCGGGAGTATCATTGCTCTTGCCAAGGTCATCCTTAATTATATTGGATCTTACCAGGTACTCTGAGTGTTACTAAAAATCTCTTGCCCAGAAGAGAGCAAAAGCAACATGTTCCCCTTCTTCCAAGAGCTCAACAACAAACTAGGTATGATCCCAACCAAGTTCATTCTGAGAAATCATGAGTTTATTGGACTTCATTAGCTAATGTCAATGAGGAATTAATTACAGTGATGTGAACACTTCTTCCCCAACTAAATGTACCTAAAAAAAGTTGCCCAACAACAAGGAAGGGGTAGTCATAGCTACACTGATGGAGCTTCCTTCCAAGTATTCTGTGATGTGATGTGTGTGTGTGTGTGTGTGTGTGTGTGTGTGTGTGTTTGTGTGTGTAATATATACCTCACTACAACTGGTCCCATGCACTGGTGCAATTGTATATTCGGATGAGGTGAGTCTTCAGCCTCACACTACCACTCTGCCATTGGTCTTTCTTGTTATGAGGCTTCTGGCATCTTGGACTGAGCTGTTGAAGGGTTCTCTGCATCTCCAGAACTGTTCCTAGCCTTTATTGGATTATCCAGCCTTATCGGTATAAATTAATTTTACATATCATATTTGTGTATATGTATATTAATGTTATATGTGTGTATATATATATATATATATATATATATATATATATATATATATATATATATAACTATGTATATGTCTATATAAACCAACGCTATATGTCTGTAACACCTTTCCGTCCCCCCTTTCTTTTCGAGGGGAGACACATTGGAGCCCGATGTGTTGTTAGTGTCAGCGTTGGCACAAAACATCTGTCTCTCAGCTGAGGCTATGCTGCTAAAGCTTCCAAAAAAAAATTTCCTGCCACACTTCCAGATGATGGAGGGCAAATGAAAGGACTATCTAGTTCCCCTTGTCCTTCTGATGAAGGCACTAATCTTTCAAGATAGAGAAACATTCATTGCCAAATCACTTCCCAAAAGTCCCATTTCTTAGCCTCATTACATTATACATAAGTTTTAACTTGAAACCATTCACTATATGGCATGTGGGCTTGTTCTCCGAGTAGTCTACATGAGACCAGTGCACAGCCAGATAGAGTTGGCTCAGTTCAATATCTTTTGGAAATATTGCCGAAGGATGGTAACAAAGACATCTCCTCAGTTGGCAGAAGTTCTGAAAGAGGAGCTAGCTGTTAACCTTGCTTTGGAAGAAGAAATTGTCAGATGTGTAACTGTATCTCCATAAAGTTTAGTTTGGGGACCTATGATGTGGGAACATGATCAGAGAATGAAAGGAAAATTTGGCAAGTTATAAAGAATAATTTGATGTTTTTCCCTTTTCACTCTTTCAAAGGGCAGACACATAGGAGCAAGATGTGTTGTGAGTTTCAGAGTGGGCCCCAGCATCTGTCTCTGCACTGAGTCCTCACTGCTGTGTCTTCCAGAGGAAACACCTTCAGATGGCAGAGGTCTACTAGATCATATTCATTGCAAATCAATAGATTTCTCTGAGTGTCACAAAACAGGAATGTGTTTATGTCCCAGAGGAATGTTTACCAAAGGACCTCAGCGAAGTAGGCTTTTAGGAATCAAGTGAGATAGATTCCCTGAGCTGTGCATATTGGAACAGGATTCCAAATGGCACAGTACCTCTTGGAAAATAGTCTGTCATTCACATCTTGCATAAAACAGTGCTTGCTGCTCGTATACTGACAGACAGGAGCATCCTCTATGGACTGTGCACATCTGTGCCGGGTTTCCCTGTTGCTTGTGGCAGATGGAAATCTGCACATGCATGTAGGTGAATTCCACACGTGTGTCAGAAACAAAAAGGGTGAAAAGCAATGCTTTCGTGAGTCCTTTGTTATCCTACTGCACACATAACTATTTTAATTATTGAATAACTACCGGTTCCTTTTTTAAAATGCCACGCTAATTCATTAATTACTGCTGGGAAGTTATTCCTCAGCTGGAGGAAGGCAAATTCGATGTGTAAAAGGTGAGGTTTTTCATAATTGCTGTGTCACATTGAAGGTATGACTCTTTACACCTTTTATGTAATGTTTCTCTTTTCAGCAATTGTGTGAGTGTGTATGTGAGTATGTGTGAGTGTGAACATATGTATGTGTGAGTGGTGTGTGTGTGAGTGTTTAAGTGTATATGGAAGAGTATGTGTATGAGAGTAGTGTGAGTGTGTGTGAATTTGAGAGTGTGTGTGTAAGAAGGGTGTGGGGGGTGTGCGTGAATGTGTACATGTGTATGTGAGTGTGTGTGTGAGAGTGGTGTGCATGTGAGTGTGTATGAGTATGTGTGAGAGTTGTGTGTGTGTATGAGTGGTGAGTGCATCCGTATCTGTGTGCATTTGTGTATGTGAACATGGCATGCATGTAAACTAATGTGTACATAGAAGTCTGTGTGTCTGTCTTTTCCTTCCCCTTTGTTTGAGAGAGATTCATTTTGTTTGTGTGTATGTGTCTGTCTGTCTGTGTGTGTGTGTGTCTGTGTGTGTGTGTCTGTGTGTGTGCTGTGTGTGTGTTGTTTTCTTGCCTTAGCACACAGTAGGCTAGCTGACCTTCAGGCCTCTGGGAATTATGTCTCTGCCTCCCGTCTGAGCGTAGGAGTGCTGATTAAAGATGAGAAGCAGCCACATCTGCTTTCTGTGGCTTCCAGGGAATGAACTCAGTTTGTCAGGCTTGCTTGCCAAGTGCTTTTATGCAGGAAGCCATCTTCTGCTTACCCAGTTGTAAATTTTAAAAACATAAACATTACTTGGGATTTGTGTTTGGGGGATTTTAGCACCTATGATTTTAATCTTTGGGGGTAGTGAGAGACCAGTGGGCACCAGCAGGTCCACTACAGAATACTCAATCTTCCCTCAGCAGACACCAAATCCGGGCCCCTTACATAGCACCAATTTCTGGGGGTGATTAGCTAGCTGTGTGATGACATGTAGCTCATTGAACCACAGAAGGGAGCACTCTGTTCTTTCTAGAATAAACACTTTATATGAATAGAAGTTTATTTTTCCTATAAATAAAGCTTTGCCACAAGTATAATGCACTGATTCATAAAACTAGCACTACCATTTTTAGTCCACATAACACTGTATCTAAGCAGAGAATTAGCTCCATGGAAAAAGAAATGTGCAAAGGGTCAGTGCTTTTTTTTCTTTTTTCTTTTTCCATGTTGTTCAGTATCTTGAAAGACCCCACCTCTTTAGACCAGTGAAATGGCACTTTAAGGCTTGTCACAGTATTGGTAACATAGTGATGCCTCACCAGACTTCGGAAATGTTCTCCGGAGGGCCGTGTATTCTCTTAATGCCTAATACATGGTACTAGTCCTCCCATTATAGAACTGGTAAGGATGGGAATGGTACTGCTTCCTATTACTCCCTATACAAACACTACAGAAAATGGTGTTTCCTTTTTCAATGTCCTTGTACTTAGCTGGACTTGGTCTATAGGAAGAAGGAATATAATAATAAACATAAATATGATCCCATTCAACTGAAAATTATGAGCATTGTGTGGACATGTTGGGATACTCCTACCAGTGATTCAACCAGCAAAGAAGTAAGCTGCCACTGTGACTAGGGTAAGTGACTTTGTCTACCAAGGGTGTAATCAGACTAGCTCTGTACAGTAGCAGCAGAGCAGCATGTCTGGTATTAGCACTTCCCGGAGGGTACGGTATTAGAACAATACCCTGTGATTAAAGTCAGTGGAAAATTCCAACAACTCAATCCAGACCCTTCAGGAATGAAGAATTGAGTCATCCAACCAGGTCACAACACAACCACCAGCTGAGCTGCTTGTTCAAGGCAGCAGAAATACAGAATGAGTCGTGGAGGAAGGGAGTTACAAATGCCAGCTAGAGCCATTTCCTTCAGTGTTTTATCCCCTTGTGACTTTATACATGGGTCATGTGAGAAAACAGTACCTTAGCCTTCATTTCCCTGTTATTGTTTCATACAGACTTACATGGACTGATTCATGTTAGAACATCTAAGTACTGTTTGCTTTTTATCTCACTATTCAGAGTATGGAATATTAATGATGAGAGTAAACATTCTCTGGGAAAGGCATGAGTACATCCTCAGTTGTGTGCAGTGTAGTTGTTTCATGTCTGGTATGGTTTAGTATGTGGACATGGGCATACAAGGTGAGGAAGAGTGAACCTGTGATGGTTAACTCTATGCACACAGTGACTTCACTGGGTAATAGAACTCCCCTGTACTCGGGGGAGTGCATTTTTATGTATGGTGTGGTGTGTTTATTTATTTTTTCCATGTTCAAACCTACATGCAAACAGGAAATCTTCATCTACAGATGTTGGCAGCCATCAGCCTTGGTCACCACACAAGTCAGTGCATCACTGGTCTCTTTCTGCAGATAAGACTCTACCCTCTGCGTGATCTGTTGATCTAGTGATCTGGCTATTCCCATACATGCATGCGCGTGCGCGCGCACACACACACACACACACACACACACTGTGTTAGAGTCCACTGCTCACTACATTTCAAAATTATCACTAAATTTAAATTGCATAGAGTTGAATTTGTTGTTTGGGATTCTGTGGAATAATAACTGTCCACTTGAATTTGAGGAGCGATTTGGATTTTTCTTCTGGAATGTGCATTTTCAGCCTCTGCTCATAGGCACATGTAATTGTATACATAAATGCCAGCTCTCTGCACCCACAAAAGAAAATGCACTCATACACACACACACAGACAAACACACACACACACACACACACACACACACACACACACATGCACACACACAAAAATCTCTTTTAAGGATGGCATTCCTGGATTTTTTAGTATTTACAAAAGCTCAATTCCCCCTATAGGCACCAAGGAACAGAAACTCCTGTTTTAAAATTTTGTCCACAAAAATACAAGGAAATGTTTCTGTCTCCTGACAGATTGATATGATCATGATCAGTATATGTGGCATACAAAAAGTAACATAGCAACTGAAGCCCAGTAATTCTGTTATGGTATAGTATGTACACATATACACAGCAAGTAAGAAGCAATATGCGGACCTGACCTCGGTTGCTCAAAGTATGTCTATTAAAATACCATATCTATTATCTGATGTTCAAATCTATAATTTCGTGATCCAAAAGGAAATTTGATCATCAAAGTGGATTCCTGAACTGTATCTGAACTGTATAGATTTCTTATATAGTGGGCATGATATTAACACACACACACACACATACACACACACACACACAAGAAATACAGGGATGTGTTTTATTTATACCACAATTTATTTAGTTATTTTTTTATTATATTTTTATCATTAGAACATCAGGACTCAGTAAAGTTATTTAATTTGGTGGATTTAAAGTAACTATTTAAACTTTGCTTTCAGAAAGTTTGCTGTATGCCAGAGGTCAATTTAGGTACTGACTGAGCAATCACATGAAACAAAACTGAGAGAGTTTTCTTCTTGCTAGAAAAAGATATGGAGCAAACACATAAATGAATATATGAAACTAGATATTAATCATGTATGTGAAGAATAAAATGCCAAGTAATGTGTTGATAACATGATAACATATAAATTCATATAAATTGCATTTTAAAATACTACTTTTACTAAAGGGAAAAACCAATTCTCACTAGATAATAAGTGACATTTAATTATCACAATGACCATTTCATCAATTAGTATCCTCAATGTAATTCTAAATATATATGTGAACATACATATTCATTATATATACAACAACATATATAGGTTAAACGAGTGGCTAAATGCAAAAATATATACACATTCTACACAATTTTAAACTATTTACTCAAGTAGGTGCTTTTGGAATTCAACTATAAGTAAAGGTCAAGAAGAGGGGAAAAAAGCTGTGTATTTTTACTGGCAATACTTGAATATACCACCAGATGGTGATGTTTCTCCTAAAAGCATCATACCTTCCGGTCTAAAAAGTTTTAACACATACTCTAAGATTCAAGCAAGATGGCAGAGGAGGGAGTGACAGGAATGTGATTGCCAGAGGGTAGAGCAGAGTTCTGTGAGACACTGCCCTCTGGACAGGGCATGGCAATTTTAAAATCAGGAGCAGTTGCACTAACAGCTTCTGTGGTTACCTGTGCAGGAGCGCAAGATTGGACCTGCCAGCCATCTGCCCTGTATAGGGGAGGGCCTCATGAAGCCCCACCCCTCCTTGAGGAATTAGGGACAATTAATGGTCACTGAAAGGAGGAAGTGACATCTCTTCTGTGATGTAGTCACCGATGCTTTGTCTATACTGCAGTAAATAACTCCACAACCATGCACGTGAAAACAACCATAATTAAACCCAGTGGGCCAACAACAACAAAGATAATAATACATCGAAGTAGAAAGAGGCGTTGCTGGGAACAGGGTTTCAGAGATACAAGGAGAGGGAGAGATTGATCGAGCACAATGAGGAGTAGACATGTTCAAAATTTATCATGTACCAATATAATGTTATGAAATAAAACATTGAATATTGCAATTACTCCTTCAAAATTTAGTGTTGTAGTGGTCTTAAGATTACAGTCTTTAAGGAAATACAGGCTGTTCTGGAGTTTGTGGTCTATCTTCTGATAAACATTTGATAACCTTTACAAGCTTGTGATTATCCCTCACTTCATACCTGACTTGTGAGTTGTTTTCTTCTAGGGTGTCTTCAGAGTCTGTGTAATGTTGAAAGTATTGTTAAATGTATGAGAAATTTGCTTGAAAACCCCTTACTCCCTGAAATACTATTTCTGCAATCTGTTAGACAACATTTGAGAATGTTTAGTCTGAGCCAATGATCCGGGTACTCTACAAAATGCTCCATAGTTGTGAGACTCTAGTGTCTGGTTTGCAGGGACAGGGCTACTTCTCAGTGTCTCATGAATCCAGTAAGACAGTACACTGTTCAGTTCCTCTAGGTTCCTCTTTCTTCAGCCTCAAGTGATGCAGAGGAGGATGCTCTATAGATCTCTAGGCTCTTTTTCTCTCCCCAGGGGTCTTTTCTTCCCACCCCTGACACAAGCCACATTGTCTCTCTCAGCTCCATCTCCATAAAGAAACGGGTGCTCTCTTTCCAGAAACCCATGTACCTTTTGCTGTGTTATGATTTGGAAATTATCTCTAAACCCTCACTTGGAGTCCTTAACGGGTTCTACTCATTTATTTTTCCATCACTCCAGAATCATTGCCCTCTGGTGCTTCAGGTCAAAGATGTTACAAACAGTTACTTCATATATTTTATGGTTTTCATAAAATATGTTTCTCTCCATAGGAGAAAAAGATATTTATTTCACTTCAACCAAAGATTTTTGATATATTCTTCTTTTGTATTGTCCCTAAGACTCACTCATTTAGAATTTATTTACTGATTATTATTAAATTCACAATATTAGGTATCCAAATATAATTTTTTCTTGTCTGTATTCCATTTTTTATTGATTAGTTCGTGTCAATAAAAATAAATACATTGACAGAATTAACAGTCATGCCAAGATAAAGCCTTTTCTATGGGGCTGTGTTATGCGAGTGTCTTATGACTCCAGGAAGACAGAACAGTGTCCAGCTGAGTGAGATGGAACAGGGTAACCCCCAAACTGTGGGAGAAGAAACACAAGCTAAAGCCCAGAGAGGCTGCAGTTGCTGTAAGCGCCATGTTGAGTTTAGTGAGTATTTAGAGTATTTAGAGTCATTCCTGGGCTCTGACACTATGACTTGGATGTGATGTAAGTGTCAATGGCTGTGGGGTTGGAGGTCTGCTCCCCAGCACGGACATGTTAGTGAGTGGTGGAACTTCTAAGATGTGAGGGCTACAGAAGTGAGTCAATCAGGGAGGATATGTCCCTTTGGAGGAATTAATAAAGGTCCCATGCAACCATAGTTGAGGGTCTGTGTCTATCCTATGGCTTCTGGTTTATGGGGGCTTGCTTTGTGACCCCTTCAAAACACAGCCACTTTCCTTTGCATTTCTTTAGTATCGCCTAGCACACCCAAGGTGGCCCTCGCCAGACATCTAACTGAAATGGTCATGTAATTGCTGAATGTGCAAACTCTGAAAATGAGTTAAAATAACCCGTTTTCTAGATAAACTACATTTGTTATGGCAATATAAAACAACTAACCATCTTCATTTAAAATTTGAGTAAGTTTGGGAATGGAAACCAACTGTAATGGGCATTAATGTGGCACTACAGTCAAGAACTACAAGCCTGCAGGGCAGTGAGCTTTGGCATGGGGTCGATGCATTCACTTCCTTATACCATGTCATAAAATGTATCTATGTATTTCCAGAGCTGGGTATACAGAGAATATTTGAATACTCTTTGTTTACATCAAGTGAATAAACATTAGGATAGGAAGGCTCCTGGGGGGAAGTTAAATCTCTCGTGATACCTAACTTTTGTCTAGTCTTGCAAAAATCATAAAAAGCATGTTCTCATTAGCACAACATTTTATCCATATTAATATACCTGTGACCGTCTAAAGAGTTTCCATGGGCCATCTAAGGTTTATAAATCTCTTGGTTTTTATAGACTGATACTATTAACTGACAGGAAACTCAAGTTCTTACCCCAAATCCTAAAGCCAGTCACTGCTACTAGTTTCGTTATCCTTATGATCTACTACTGTTACCATGCAGTGGTTTCCACATCTTCTGTCATACATAAAAAAAATTACTCAAAAAAGTGGTTGGACTACAATGTACAACCCTAAATGAACTGACTCCTGAAAACTGTGGCACATGCATGAATATGCGTGTGCACAAGAATGTGCACACACACAATTCCTCAGAGCCAAAGTAGGCTCATGAGAACAGAAGGTCTCCCCCTCCCTCCTCCCCTGCTTTCTCTGCCTCACCTTTCTTCTGTCCACTCTTCCCCTCTTCTCTGATACACTGATCTCTTTCATGCTTTCAAAAGGTGATGTCTGTCCGAGAGTCAGGAAGGTTTATTTGCTTGGGAACCTACATTGTAAGTCTGTGCTACTCCCTAGGGGGATGGCTGACGTACAGCTAGGAACACCTGTTTCTGGATGCCTGTTTGAGCAGTGGATAGCACCACAAAAGGTGTTAAAGTTACCGTGAGTCTTCCCTGTCATACTACAGTGGAGGGCTTACATGTTAATCCAGGTGAATTTAGCACAGCGTTTAATGATCATCAAAGAACTGGTGATTCATAGACTCAAAGTGAGGCCTAAGAACAGAATCTCTCTCTCTCTCCCTCCCTCCCTCCTTCCCTACCTACCTTTCTCTCTCTTCTACCATCTTTCCATTCCTTCTTCCTTTATATGACTACTGATTAATTATAGGTCATACAAGTAGATTTTAGAGGCACTGTGAAATAGGCCTTTAAATGATGAATACCTTACTAATGCTGCCACCTTTAGATATTGTTCCATCAAAATGCTGTGATGACCTTCACATAGATTTATTTTATTACAACTTATAAGCAACGCTGAAAGGGGCCAAGGCCCATAGGTTGAGAACACCTGCACGAGAATATGCCACAGACATGCTGTTTGTGAGGTTCAGTGAGTTTTCTTCTCATTCTTCTTCTTAGCTCCTTTGCCTCTTCTCTGCTACTCACAGAAATTTGCTGTGATGGTTTCTCTACTATCTTTTGAAAGGTGGGGTGTGCCGTAAATCCGGGAAGGCTCCAGTTCTTTGTCTAGTCACTTCACTTGGTTCCTTTAAGCTGTGGACATGGTTCTAGTTGGCTGGCTGAGAGTTTCCCAGTTGACCATATTGATTTGCTTAAGCTTATCTTTCCAGCCATGAATTGAGCCATCAAATAAATATGTCTTAAAATTTAACTAGAACCATTAAAAGTTAATAGGCAAGTGAGGCTAGTGTAACTGGCTGTGAAAGTATTTCTAAGGGTGGAAGGGCCATAGGCACAGAAAATGTTGTGGGCATGTCACCATGCAGACCTGTCTCATTCAGAAATTTGACAAGGCCACTAAGTAACAGACATCCTAGAGCTCCAGTCTCTGATTTACCCGAACACTCCTGTAAGCTCTCATCTAAAGAAATCCAGAAATGATATGACAGCACACAGATGTGTGCTCCCCGTTCAAAAGCAGAGGATGACGTGACCTGGAACAGCTTATGGGCTCTCTGTGTGTTTTTAGGACTGTACTGAGTCTTAACAGCATGAGGCCTCCTCCTTTTAGTCAGAGCTGGATAGTTTCAACTTGTCTCAGAACCCAGCTTTTTGCAGTTGAGAAGGCATGTCATGCTTGGTAATAACAGTCTCTGGCATTAGAATCTTGCCAAATTTCTATTATGTTCTTGGCCATCCTGATCCTCTAGATTTTCTAACTCATGTAACTCAAGTAGGAAAATATCTTTTTATCTCTTGTTAGACTACAGGTTTTTTGAAGACAATGCATTACTCATTTCTGTCCTACCCAGAGCAATACTCTTCAAATCCTTGCATGCAGAAGAGCAATATCAGCTTATGTGGAAGGTTGAAGTCACAGATGGCAGGGTGTCATCAAAGAGGCTGTCATTCCGTTGATCTGGGTAACATCTGAAAGCCTGCATTTCTAAGAAACTCTGCTTGAAAATTCAGAGGCTACAGAAAAGTGGCTGTACCCTGGAACTCTGATCCGTTGTGTTGTAAGATCCATAGGTTGCCTTTAACATATGAGACTTTTTAAAAATTCTGTCTCTATTGCATTCAGTTGAGTGTCAAGAATAATATAAACTATGCATGGGCTTACTTTAAATCGATGTACTGTTCTAATAATATTGTAAAAGTACAATGTAAAATAACTTTAAAGCAATGGTTAATAAGGTTGCATAAAAACATAGGTGATTGAGAATAACTTTCCTGTAAAACAGAAATGCCTCAGCAGTGTGGTCGCCTTGAATGTCACCAATGTAGCTGTGTTATTTGGCCACTTTTGCAAATGTGGTGTCCTATTTATACAATAATGAACTATTGTTGACAAAGTATCAAATCTAACAAAGACACATGTCCTCAAAGTGTGTAGAAGCTGCCATTAAAAAGTGTAAGAAGTTACTGTGTGCTTGTTTGTAAAATTGAGTTAACTTTTAGGCTTAAAGAGCCAGCTGACTCTCTTTCACTGGTTGTTGTTGGTAACACCTTCCTTACTAAGCAGTCTAGATTGCTCTTGAATTTACTCTGGTGCTAAAATGCCTTCGGTTTGAAATCCTCCTGCCTTATTCACTCCAGTATTGGAATTTCTGCCTATATCACATTGTCCAGCTAGGCTTAGTCATGTGTAAACAGATTTTTTCATTCATATAAATATTGAGTAAGACCTGAGATATTTCCACATATGAGACCATCTAACATATAGCAGGAAGTTCACAAGTTTAGATTCTTACTTGCTGTGTACCCAGAGTAGACCCATTGTACCAATCAAAATGTTCAAGTCCTTCTAATTTCTTTTTCTATTTTTTCTTCACTTTGATTGGTATTTTGTCAGAATGTATGCTGTATGCATTCCTTGTGTCCATCAAGGACAGAAGAGGGTATGAGATTCCCTGGAACTGGAGTTAGAGGTGACTGTGAGCCACCATGCTGGTTCTGTGAACTGAACCAGAGTCCTCTGATAGAGCAGCCAGTGCTCATAACCAGCTAGCTACCTCTCTAGCCCTACTTTAGTTTCACAGGCCATACTATAGCTAGTCTATCCAACCCAGTGCCTTAAAGAGAGTTGTGAAATTGCTTTATGTCTTGTTTCATTTTCCTTGTTAATTGAAGAGAAATATCCTGAATAGACATTGGTTTCTTGACATTCTCTTTCTCAGATATTGAATTGAGTATTTTTTTTTTAGAAGTAAAACACTCAATGATGGTTATGTTACACACACACACACACACACACACACACACACACACACACACACACACTTTTCTCTGTGTTGCTTACTTTTATTTAAGATGCATTTGGCCACCTTCCTTGTTCATTTACATCATAATTTTACCTTGTGTGTAAACTGCTGAAAGTGAGTTGTGGCTTTGAGCTATTCTGCTGGGGTGGCAAAATGGCATAAACCCAGATGCATCCAGCTGTGGTGTGCCTGGATGACAGGAGGCCCCAGCCTGCCTTGGACCATTCTGGCTTACACCTGTGGTTCTGGGGTAACTATAAACGATTACCTCCACCCTCAGAATGTCTCCATTTGGACAATAAATTATATTGTTCCTGCGGTTCTACTTCACTAGTAACACCAGGTGCTGACAACCTTCTGTTTTTCTTCTTTGAATAACATAAGAAAATATTTCCAAATACAAACACCATGGCAGGAATTCTGTGCAATAAAGCGGGGCTAAGTCGTCCGCGGTGACGTTAGATGTTAAAACGTGACACGGGAGCAGTAGACTGTCAGCTGAGTGTTTTCACTGCTAACCATCTCAGGGTGTGAAATGAACCCCTCTGCTCCTCTCAGTCTTCTTACTTCCTCTTAGCTTCTAGTTTTTATGATCGTTCTCTTACTGTGTTGTGTTGAGAAGGTCATATAAGAGTACACCATTGACATGCCTCCTTCCTCCTGCTCTGACTCCTCCTTTGCCTCATTCACCTCGTGCTCAAAGTCATGATCTCACCTTCTTTAATTATCATTGTCACACACAGTCCGCTGAGTCCATTTAGAGTTGCTCACCTGTACACGTGTTCAGGGCTGACCTCTTGGGGGTAGATTAACCTATCTGGGAGCCCATCCCATCTGTCCTATCCAGAACCCATTCTTCTGGAATGCCATGGCTAAGAGTCACTGAGAAAAGGGGAGAGATGTAGATTTTTTTTTTTTGGTCCAACATGGGGAGAATGGCAAAACAAAAGCAATGGAAGATTAGCAGACATATAGTCTTATATGTCCAAATGCAATCTGACTTTATAAGAAAATTAGAACCCATTCTTGACCATTTGACAATTTCACTATTAAGCTTGCTGACTAAAACTTGTTTTTAATATATATATTATATAATATTATATTATATATTATGTAATATACTATATATGATATATTATACATTATATACTATATGTTATATATTATATATCATATGTCATATATCATATATCTTATATTATATATATTACATATTATACTATATATATATATATATATGTATATATATATATCCTAACTGAATTTTTTAATTCTTAATTGTCTTCTAAAGTTTCTTCCTCCTATCACTGTGTATGGAGCCCTCAAGTTCTCTGAAGCTTGGCCATTGCCCTTGTGTGACATGACCTAGCTAGAATCAGAGAGAGATGCAGTGGAATCACCATCTCAGTGACAATGAATACAAGTAAAAATAAACAATAATAACTCAAAAACAAGGGGAAGCAGCCACTTTGCTTGAAATATAGTCACTCAATGGTAATCTTGGGTCACTGTCATTTTCTATTAACCTTGTTCTCTCAAAGCAATGTTCCAAGCTCTTACCCTCTTAGGTAAGTTCAAAATGATGTAACATGAATAAGAACCTGGCACAGAGTACTTATCAGAAGTATCAATACAGTTTTTCCACATGAAGTGAAATTCCTTGGGTTCAAATTTTAGTATATACCTGCTCCCAGGGCTGGAACTTAATTAGAACACCTTTTTTTTTTTCATTTTTAATTGGTTATTTCTTTTATTTTTGTTTCAATGTTATCCCGCTTTTCGAATTCCCCTTTGCAAACCCCTATCCCCTCCCCCACCCATTTTCCCCCGCTTCTGTGAGGGTGCTCCCCACCAACCCACCCACCTACGTATTCCCACCTCAATGCCCAAGTACGCTCCTACGATGGGGCATGGAGCCTCCACAGGACCAAGGGCATTCCCTCCCATTCATGCCAGATAAGGCAAAGCTTCTGCTTCATATGCAGCTGGAGCCATGGGTTCCTCCATGTGTACTGTTTGGTTGGTAGTTTAGTCCTTGGGAGCTTTGGGAATCTGGTTGGTTGATACTGCTGTTCTTATGAGGATGCAAACCCTGTCAGCTTCTCCAGTGCTTTCCCTGACTCCTCCATTGGGGTCCTTGTGCTCAGTCTGATGGTTGGCTACAAACATCAGCATCTGTATTGTTCAGGCTCTGGCAGAGCCTCTCAGGAGACAGCTCTATCAGGCTCCTCTCAGCACGCACTTCTTAGCATCAGCGATAGTGTCTGGGTTTAGTGTCTGCAGATGGGATGTATCCCCAGGTGGAGCAGTCTATGGATGGCCTTTCCTTCTGTCTCTGCTCCACTCTTTTCCCTGTATTTCCTTTAGACAGAAGCAATTCTGGGTTAATATTTTTGAGATGGATGGGTGGCCTAATTGCTCAACTGGGGGCCATGGTTCACCTCTGGATATGGTCTGCACAGGTTCTCTTTTGTTGGCTATTTCAGCTAATGCCATACCTGTTGGGTCCTGGGAGCCTCTAGCTTTCCTGGAAACAGGGACTTTCTGGTGGATACCCCCAGTTCTCCATCCTCCACTGCGACTTGAATCTATTCAATATTCTTACCCTCTGTATATCTCCCCCATAACCTTGCACACCTGGTCCTGCTCCCCCTTTTACTTCCTCTCCCTATCCCTCTCAAGTCCCTCCTACCCTCTACCTCACATGATTATTTTGTTCCCCCTTCTTAGAAGAACTGAAGCATCCACACGTTGGTCTTCCTTCTTCTTGAGCTTCATATGGTCTGTGAGTTGTATCATTCATCGGTATTCTGAGCTTTTTTTTTGCCTAACATCCACTTAACAGTGTGTACATATCATGTGTGTTCTTTTGTGACTGGATTACCTCATTCAGGATGTTTTTTCCTAGTTCCATTCATTTGCCTGTGAATTTCATGAAGTCATTGTTTTTAATAGCTGAGTAAGTACTCCATTGTGAAAATGTTCCACATTTTCTGTATGCATTCCATCATATCTTGGTTGTTTCTAGCTTCTGGCTATTATAAATAAGGCTGCTGTGGACACAGTGGAACATGTGTCCTTGTTATATGTTAGCACAACTTTTGAGTATTTGCCTAAAAGTAGTAAATCTGGATTCTCAGGTAGTATTTTGCCCAATTTTCTGAGGAACTGCCAGATTGGTTAACAAGAGTGGTTGTACCAGATTGCAATCCCACCAACAATGGAGGAGTGTTTCTCTTTCTTCACATCCTCACCAGCATCTGCTGTCATCTGAGTTTTTGGTCTTAGCAACTCTGACTACTATGAAGTATAATCTCACAGAACACAATATGAAGACACATTTTCCCTGCATATCCATCAAATATACTCCACTCAGAATCTCCTCAACAACATAAAATACTAGATCCTGTCCAACAAAACATTTCCAGTGATTAAAATATTCCCAGTCTGTGTTCTATGATATGGCTGTCACTAGCCACGTGGGGCTATTGAACACTTAAAATGTGGTTAATGTGGCAAGAACCTGAATTTCTAGTCATAAACCCCTCCCGTTTAATGGTGATTTTTAACTGAGGCTCTAATACTGAACATATCTCTGAAGTGATTTTCTTTGAAAACATTAAGAACAACATCTACCACTCACCCCCCCCCATACTTACTGTTTTGAATATTGACTATACCTTTGAAAAATACAACCCTTCCCTTGTTTGACCACTTTAAGATGGCTCATTTATTCTAAAACAGATTTCTTGGAATAATTAGGGGCAGAAAATGAAACCTATACCTGACACTTCATTGAGGCCTGAAATTGATCTTTTCTGGAGAAATAAAACTGGGAGTGTTGGTGGAGAAGGATAGAAGATTGGTATTCAGTGGGCTGCCATGGATGTTTGCAGATCTTTTGACCATGCAAAGATAAAAACACCATGAGACATTAGCCAGTCCCTTAATAAAGTAATACATTTAATAATTTACCAGCTGTTTTGCTTATAGAAACTCTAATGGTTAAGAGGCAGCTACTTAAAAATAATCCAAATAGCAAGGACTAACTCAACTTTATGAAGGCATTCTTGCTAAATGATAAAATTCAAACATTATATTGGAAAAGATAGTTATTAAGCACTGGATTCTAACATCAACATTCTGGAGATACCTGTCTGCTTAAAGGTCCCAGGAGTGACAAGAAACAAGTTTATAGATTGGTGCATGAATAAGTGTTTGACATCCTTGATAAAATTAGAAGTCTGAAAAATTACAAGACAATACTGCTGTGCTTTTGCACTAGAAGATCATGCATTTGCTCACTAAGTTAAGGTATGTTGTTAACTAATTTATCTAGTTTTATCATAGTTGTACTTTCGCAGGTCTTTTACATGATTATTGTTATCACATGAAGAATGTGTAACATTTACATTGAAAAAGGCAATTGACTTTTTAAAAAATTTTGTCTTGGTTCTTTGTGAGTTTCACTTCATTTATCCTAGTCCCACTAATCTCCCCATCCCCATAATACCTGCCATTTGCTTTGCAACTTCCACACACACTAAAATACACACACACACACACACATACACACACACACACACACACACACACATTTTTCACACATCTTCATTTACCATGAGTCAATGGTTTGTTTCAAGATCTCTGGCCTCTGTGGCATCATCAATATTGGATCCCCACTGGGTTTCCTCCTGATTATCGCCCTGTGTCATGATACCCTACATCTTTGGATCTGCAAAACCAGCCCTTTCACTCAACTCCAGCAGTTCGGGGATGGAGTAGATTTGGGGGAAGGCCAACTCAAAGCCCTGAATTCAGGTCTGGGTTATAGCTGAGTTGGTCAGCCTGCCAGCTCTCCTGCACCCACACCATCAGGGTGAACTTTCCAGTACTGCTCCTCAGGCCAGACACCCGATGTTGTCATGTGCAGGAGGCAAGGTCAGTTCTCTTGCTCTTATGTCCTCTGTGTATCTCACCAACACCCAGGCCTCTACAGCAAGCTCCACTGTGCTGCCCAGTCAACTCATAGAGCCCACTCTCCCAGTTGCTGCAGCCTGTGAGGAGTTGGGTAAGCTCTGGCACTTTTGAACCCTCAGAGCTCCTTCACCTGTGTACTTACCATTAGCATCAGCTCTACTATGTTGCTGGTGAGTTGGAGGGCCAGCTATCCTAACTTAAGGATCTTACAATTCTATACCTGAGTTATCTTCTGATTTTTTTAGCTTGCATTACCATCTGAAAACCATCCTTGCAAATCAATATCATCTCTCTCAGTACTACATAACTTAAGTTTAATTGTGAGACGATAACTAATCTTCCACAGCATCAAAAATCAGAAACTAAAATATTACCTGAATGAGTGGAAGCACAAAAACATAGCTTCCAGAAACAGCTGAGCAGATGGGCAGTCCCCTGGTTTCTTATAATGTTGGAGCATCTATTTTCAGCCTTCTGGCACAGAACCATCTGACAGACCTTGAAATGAAACAGGAGTTATTAAATATTAGCTTGCTCTGTCTTGGCAGAATGAAATTCTCAACTATCCCACATTGTGTGTTCTCATGTTTCCTTTCCTGGACAGCATTTTTTTTTTGTCTGTAGATAAATAGGGAATTTTTTTGGCCAGTGGCTACCTTTTCATAACTGGAGCAACTCTATATGTAGGTTTTAATGTTCAAGTTTTTCTTTGAAAGGGATTGGGGAGGCTGGCAGGAACATAAGTGTCTTGTTATCAAGTGGTCTTTAAAAATGAAATAACATTAAATGCCATATTCTATGTATTTATGATGTTTTTGAAGACTATCTATGTAAATTGTATTTGAACTGTTAAGCCTTAAATACTCTTAGCAATTTCTATTTGAGTAATATTGAAAACACTTTGTTATAATTAAATCAGTATCTAATACAACCATGAGTTTACTATCGGGCCCTTAAGTTGTGTTACTTAATCACCCTAAACAGTTTGTACTCACAGTTATCCGAAGGACTGGGTCTGAGCCTTGTATTCATAAACAAGTTGCATAGTCATAGTGCCTACAAAGATTAACAATATTAGTTTCAAGTTTTGTATCAATTTAAGAAATTTGTATTAATAAAAACCTTAATTCAATATTAATATATAAATTCAGTACCAATGTAGAATAAATTATATCTTCAATTGTGCATCAATTGTAAAGATTTCTACCAATGTAAGATCATAGCTACATAATTATTTGTTCAAGAATAAATTTAGTAATCCATCCCACCTATCTCCTCCCTGTTCAAAATGATGACCATTCCTAAATTACCCCTTAAAATGACAACCTATCTATAATTTGTAAAATAACCATAACCATATACTCAAACCCAAGGGATCAAAATGAAGATACTCCATAACTTCTTCCTAAAAAAGAGTGATGAAAGATTCTTTAAAGGGGTGGAGAGGGGTAGGAAAATTAGAAAATTTGCTTAGACTTACGAAAGCTAGCTTTAAAATCTGTTATCAAGTCTTTGTATACTTAGAAGGCTAGGGGCTTGACTGAAGTTTTGCCTGGATCGAACTGAAAGTTTGAATGAAGCAAGTCCACCAGGGATCATCGTTTATTCCTGAAACTGTTTTGGAAGCAATTCGCTGGGAAAAGCTTCAGGAGGTAGGAATCTGGAACAGCAGGTAATTTCGGCATCCCGCGCATGAATCTTGTCCAAGCTGTACATTCTCTAACACATGAATCTCAGCACCAAAATTTTAGTACTATTAGGATACTCACATGAATTGTGCAGTGTGCACAGATCAGTTAGGGGTGAATCTTGCTCCTTGCTTGAGCAGGGGAAAGGCAACTACCATTTTTATAATTTGATTTGATCAATAAGCAATTGTAATAAATCTTCATTGCCATGTGGAAGATGGCATGATGAATCTTAAAGAATCCATAACCAACAAGTTTTATTGTATAAATTAGCTGAAGTTTTGGCTAGAGACATTTTTTATGTTTAAGCCAGTTATTGGGTTGTTCATGTTAAGAAATCAGCAGATCATGTTACCTGTCCTATTTGGTCTTCTTGATTTATTTTTTGTCTGTAGCCAAGACCTTCAAGGGGTCTTCCCCTTTCAAATCTGCTCCATATCACTCTGGAGGGTGTCCAGAGTCTTTTTCTCCTCTCCTGTTAGCACAAATATAAAGCATCTCTTCCAAAATAGCACGCTTTTAGTACCATAACTGAAAATCATTAAAGGTATAGAATAAAACAAATTTATAGCTTGGCCTCTCTCCCAGAGAGTTTTTATTATCATAAATATTATAAAATGTATAATCATCTTTATTTTGATAATTAAAACAACTGAAAGCAATTTTTAAAAAAAAATCTCAACAAATATGTGTTGGAATAGTCTTACTCCACTAACTTCTGTTTTGTTCTTACATGATTAATTATTAATAATGATATCAAGGCCTAGGTTTATACACTCTGAGCTATGTTAGGCTGCCTATCTCTTGCTTTTTTACCTATAATTTAAAATCAAAAGCTTAATTATTTATTCATCTAAGTATATTTATATCTTCTCTTCTGTGTAGATTAACATCTCTATGGCTATATATGTCCTCTTCTCTTTATATAACTTGAATAAACATAAGCTTCTGTTATCTGACTGAGATAAGTTTATTTTACTTACCCCTGCTTCTGACCTATGATTTAAAATCTAAAGCTTAGATTTCTTTATTCCATGTATACTAAGGAACATTTTAAAACTTACCTTTACACTTTCTCCCATCATTAAAAACAAAGCAAATTTCATTCATCTTTATCCTTTTTTTTTTTTTTTTTTGGATGCCAGCACCCTCTACTATCTGCCTCTCTCTGCCTCAGAGCAACCAACCTGTCTCTTTGCACAACAGGGGCTCATGGCTCCAGCAAAATTCATAGCTTGCTAAAAAGCCAATTCTCTCCAAAATCTTAATCTAAAATTACAGCTTGCTTGTATTATATTCAAGAATCTCCAAAAAATTTTAATAGTGAGTTCTTGCCTACCCTGTAAGTGCCACCTGTAATGGTAATTTTTTTAAACCACTTGACTATCCATAGGTCAAATGCTCATGCATGTGTGCTGTACCTACAAGGAGATAAGAAAGGGTCAATTTTCATTCTTTTGCATGCTGAGTGCCAGTTGGACCAGCACCATTTGTTGAATAGGCTGTCCTTTTTCCATTGAATGTTTACAGCTCCTTTGTCAAAAATCAGGTGACCATATACATGAGGGCTCATTTCTGGATCTTCTATTCTATTCCATTGATCCACATGCCTATTTCTGTACCAGTAGCATGCAGTTTTCAGCACAATTGCCTTGTAATATAGCTTGAGGTCAGGGATAGTGATTCAAGCAGATGTTTTCTTGTTGTTGAGGATGGATTTCGCTATTCTAGGTCTTTTGTTATTCCATATGAAATTGCACATTGACCTTTCCAATTCCATTAAGAACTGGGATGGAATTTTGATGGGGATATGCATTGAATTTGTAGATTGCTATTGGTAGGATGGCCATTTTTAAAATGTTGATCTTTCCAATCCATGAGCATGGGAGATCTTTCCATTTTCTGAGATCCTCCTCAATTTCCTTCTTTAGAGGTTTGAAGTTCTTGTCGTACAGTTCCTTCACTTGCTTAGTTAGAGTCACACCAAGGTATTTCATAGTTATTGTGACTATTGTGAAGGGTACCTTTTCCCTAATTTCTTTCTCCACATGTTTGTCCTTTGAGTATAGGAAGGCTACTGATTTTTTGGGTTCATTTTGTATCCAGCCACTTTGCTGAACTTCTTTATCAGATGTAGGAGTTCTCTGGTGGAATTTTTGGGGTCACTAAAGTACACTATCATGTCTTCGGCAAAGAGTGATGTTTTTATCTCTTCCTTTCCGATTTGTATCCCCTTGATCTCCTTTTGCTGTCTAATTTCTCCAGCCAGGACTTCCAGTACTATGTTGAATAGGTAAAGGGAGAGTGGGCAGCCTTGTCGAGTCCCTGATTTTAGTGGGATTACTTCAAGTTTCTCGCCATTAAGTTTGATGTTGGCTGTTGGTTTGCTGTATATTGCTTTTATTATGTTTAAGTATGGACCTTGGATTCCTGTTCTTTCCAGGACTTTTAACATGAAGGGGTGTTAAATTTTGTCAGATGCTTTCTCAGCATCTAGTGAGATGACCATGTGATTTTGTTCTTTGAGTTTGTTTATATGGTGGATTACGTTGATGGATTTCCTTATATTAAACCATCCCTGCATCCCAGGGATGAAGCCTACTTGGTCATGATGAATGAACATTTTGATGTGTTCTTGGATTCGGTTTGCAAGGATTTTGTTGAGTATTTTTGCATCAATGTTCATAAGTGAGATTGGTCTGAAGTTCTCTATCCTTGTAGGGTCTTTGTGTGGTTTAGGTACAAGTGTTATTGTGGCCTCAAAAAATGAGTTAGGTAGTATTCCATCTGATTCTATCTTTTGGAATAGTTTGGAGAGTATTAGTGTTATATCTGCAATAAATGTCTGATAAAATTCTGCACTGAACCCATCTGGACCTGGGCTTTTTTTGGTTGGGAGGCTTTTGATGAATTCTTCTATTTCTTTAGGTGTTATAGGGTTATTTAGATGGTTTACTTGGTCCTTGTTTAACTTTAAGATCTTCTATCAGTCTAGGAATTCATCCATTTCCTCCAGATTTTCCAATTTTGTGGAGTATAAGTTTTTGTAGTAGGATCTGATGATTTCTTGAATTTCCTCAATTTCTGTTGTTATGTCTCCACTTTCCTTTCTGATTTTCTTAATTTGTATACTCTCTCTTTGCCCTCTAGTTAGTCTGGCTAGGGGTTTATCAATCTTGTTGATTTTCTCAAAGAACCAACTCTTGGTTTTGTTGACTTTTTCAATGGTTCTTTTTATTTCTATTTGGTCTATTTCTGCCCTAATTTTGATTATTTCTTGCAGTCTACTCTTCTTGGGTATATCTGCTTCCTTTTGCCCTAGGGCTTTTAGCTGTGCTGTCAGGTTGCTGATGTAAGCTCTCTCCAGTTTCTTTCTGGAAACACTTAGGGCTATGAGTTTTCCTCTCAGTACTGCTTTCATTGCATCCCATAGGTTTGGGTATGTTGTGTTTTTGTTTTCGTTGAATTCTAGAAAATCCTTAATTTCTTTCTTTATTTCTTCTTTGACCCTGCTATCCTTTAACAGAGCGTTGTTTAGTTTCCATGTGTATGTGGACTTTTTGTTGTCTTTGTTGTTGTTAAAGACCAGCCGTAGACCATGGTGATCTGAGAGGATGCATGGGAGTACTTCAATCTTCTTATATCGATGGAGGCACGTTCTGTGTCCAATTATGTGGTCAATTTTTGAGAAGGTGCCATGGGGTGCTGAGAAGAATGTGTATTCTTTTACTTTTGGATGATATGTTCTGTATATATCTATTAATTCTAATTGGTTCCAAGTCTCTGCTAGTTTTGCAGTGTCCTTGTTCAGTTTCTGTTTCCATGATCTGTCCATTGGTGAGAGTGGGGTATTAAAGTCTCCCACTTTTATTGTGTGGGGTGAAATGTATTTTTTGAGCTTTAGTAGGGTTTCTTTTATGAATATGGGTGCTTTTTTATTTGGAGCATATATGTTAAGGGTTGAGAGTTCCTCCTGACTGATTTCCCCGGTAATGAGTAAAAAGTGTCCTTCCTTATCTTTTTTGATAACTTTTGGTTGGAAATTTACTTTATTCGATATTAGAATAGCCACTCCAGCTTGCTTCTTGTGGCTGTTTGCTTGGAAGTTTTTTTCCCACCCTTTTACTCTGAGATAGTGTCTGTCTTTGTCTCTGAGATGAGTTTCCTGTATGCAGCAAAAGGCTGGATTTTGTTTATGTATCCAGTCTGATAGCCTATGTCTCTTTATTGGGGAGTTGAGTCCATTTATGTTAATAGATATCAAGGAATAGTGGTTTCTGTTTCCTGCCATTATTGCTTTTGTAGGTTGAGTTGTGTCTGTGTCTTTTTCTTCTTTTAGTTTTCTTGTTTTTACTAGGCTGTATTTTCCCTCATTGTATTGGGTTTTCCACCTATAATTTGTTGTAGTGCTAGGTTTGTGGTCAGATATTGTGTAAATTTTGATTTGTCTTGAAATATCTTCATCTCTCCATCTATGATGATTGATAGTTTTGCTGGGTATAGCAGCTTGGGCTGGCACTTGTGTTCTCTTAGGGTGTGCATGATGTCTGTCCAGGCACTTCTAGCTTTCATAGGCTCTGCTGAGAAATCAGGTGTGATTCTGATTGGCCTGCCTTTATATGTTTCCTGACTTTTTCCCCTTACTGCTTTTAGTATTCTTTCTTTGCTTTGGGCACTTGGTGTTTTGACTGTTATGTGTCGGGAGGTATTTCTTTTCTGGTCCAACCTATTTGGAGTTCTGAGGGCTTTTTTTATGCTCGTGGTCATCTCATTCTTGAGGGTAGGGAAGTTTTCTTCTATGATTTTGTTGAAAATATTTACTGTGACTCTTAGTTGATACTCTTCTCCCTCTTCTATTCCTATTATCCTTAGGTTCGGTCTTCTCATTGTGTCCTGGATTTCCTGGACATTTTGGGTTAGGAGCTTTTTGTTTTTTGCATCTTCTCTGGCTGTTTTGTTTATGTTTACAATGTTGTCTTCTGCCCCCGAGATTCTCTCTTCCATCTCTTGTAATCTATTGGAAATGCTTGCTTCTGTGACTCCTGGTTTCTTTTTTAAGTGTTCTACCTCAAGGGTTATCACTTTTAGTGTTTTCTTTATTGTGTCAATTTCCGTTTTAAATTTTCTTTTCCATTTCTTCTTCTCTTTGGTTGTGTTTTCCACTAGTTCTTTGAGTTCTTTGAATGTTTTTCTTGTTTCCTCTTTAAAAGCTTCTGAATCTTTTTGCTTTTCCTCCTGTTCTTGTTTAAGTATCTCTATCAGCATCTTGAGGTATGATTTCAGATCTGCGTCTTCTTTTTCTGGAGTGTTTGGCATTCCAATGTTTGCTGTTGTGGGAGAGCTAGGTTCTGGTGTTGCCAGGTTGTCTTGGTTTCCTTGGGATATACTCTTTTGCTTTCCTCTTGCCATTTTGTTGTCAGTGATATGTTCTTACCTTTGCCTTGTATCTGGTCTGTGTCCCTGAATCTCCAATGGTCCAGGTGGCAGATGGGCCGAGCCCTGTTCTACACCTCAGAGTCACCGGGTGGGAACAGAAGTTCCAAAGTTGTGTTCCTGGTCCCTGTATAAGGCAGGGCAGGGCCGGGGGTGCGCTTTCTGTGCGCACTCCGCAGAGATCTCTCTGTTCCCTGGCTGCCTAGATCTCCTACTCACCAGTTTTTCAACCTTTAGGAGCTGCTGGTCTGGGTGGCAGATGGGCTGGGTTCTGTTCTGTTCTGCGCCCTGAAGTCGCCTCCGGGTGGAAACAGGAGTTCCAAAGTTCTGTTTCTGTCCCTGGATCAGGCATGGCAGGGCGGGGGTTGCGCTTTCTGTGTGCACTCCGCAGAGATCTCTCTGCTCCCTGGCTGCCTAGATCTCCTACTCACCAGTTTTTCAAACTTTAAGAGCTGCCTGTCCAGGTGGCAGATGGACTGGGCTCTGTTCTGTTCTTGACAGCCAATTCTTATATGCCTTGACTTGCTCAACGTAGAGGTATTTCAAATCTTTTCTGTGGATAGCATATATTTCCTATTTCCCTCCAGTACTCCTGGTTTAACACCTTCTAAAATATATATTTTATCTCTGCTTCCTGGTTTCTTTTCTGGGGATACACACACACACACACACACACACACACACACACACACACACGGCTACATTAAGCCAGCTGGGGGCAGGGAAGCTCAGGTTTGGAAGCCTGGCTTTTGAGAGCCTAAGACAAAGCATTAGAGCCAATACCCAACATATACTGTCACAATGGTAGTGATTTTAAGTCTGACTATCCCTAAGCAATTGAAAGTGGGCAAACCATACCTAAACATAGTGAAAGCAATATACAGCAAACCATTAGCCAACATCAAACTAAACAGTGAGAAGCTTGAAGCATTCCCACTAAAATCAGGGACTAGACAAGGCTGCCCACTCTCCCCCTACCTATTCAGTATAGTACTGGAAGTCCTGGCCAGAGCAATTAGACAACAGAAAGAAGTCAAAGGGATACAAGTCAGAAAGGAAGAAGTCAAAATATCACTATTTGCCGATGACATGATAGTATACTTAAGTGACCCCAAAAATTCCACCAGAGAACTTTACAGCTAATAAACAACTTCAGCAAAGTGGCTGGATATAAAATTAACTCAAACAAATCAGTAGCCTTCCTCTACTCAAAGGATAAATATGCTGAGAAAAAAATTAGGGAAAAAATACCCTTCACAATAGTCACAAATAATATGAAATACCTTGGTGTTACTCTAACTAATCAAGTGTTAACCTAACTAATCTGTATGACAAGAACTTCAAATCTCTGAAGAAGGAAATTGAAGAATATCTCAGAAGATTGAAAGATCTCCCATCCTCATGGATTGGAAGGGTCAACATTGTAAAAATGGCCAACTTACCAAAAGTAGTTTACAGATTCAATGCAATCCCCATCAAAATTCCAAGTCAATTCTTCATAGAGTTGGAAAGAGTAATTTGTAAATTCATCTAGAATAACAAAAAACCTAGAATAGTGAAATCTATCCTAAACAACAAGAAAACTTCTGCAGAAATCACCATCTCTGACCCCAATCTATATTACAAAGCAATTGTGCTAAAATTTGCATGGTATTGGTACAGAAATGGGAAGGTGGGTCAATGAAAGAGAATAGAAGATCCAGAAATGAACTCTCATAAATATGGCCACTTGATTTTGACCAAGAAGCTGAGAACATTCAATGGAAAAGGACAGCCTCTTCAACAAATGGTGTTGATTCAACTGGCCGACAGCATGCAGAAGAATGCAAATCAGTCTTTTCTTATCTCCTTGTACAAAGCTCAAGTGCAAATGGATCAAAGATCTCCACATAAAACCAAGTACACTGAAACTATTAGAAGAGGAAGTAGGAAGAGCTTAGAACACATAGGCACAGAGATAAATTTCCTGAACAGAATACCAATGGCCTATGGTCTAAGATCAAGAATCGATAAATGGGACCTCATGAGATTGCAAAGTTTCTGTAAGGCTAAGGACACTGTCAAGAAAACAAAACAGCAGCCAACAGACTGGGAAAGGATCTTTACCAACCCCACATCTGATAGAGGTCTAATATCCAATATATACAAAGAACTCAGGAAGTTAGACTCCAGAGACTCAAATAAACCTATTAAAATGGGGCACAGAGCTAAATAAAGAATTCTCAACTGAGGAATACGGAATGGCTGAGAAGCACCTAAGGAAATGTGAGGTATCCCTAGTCATCAGGGAATTGCAAATCAATACAACCCTGAGATTCCGCCTCACACCAGTCAGAATGGCTAAGATCAAAAACTCAGATGACAACAAACACTGGCAAGGATGTGGAGAAAGAGGAACACCCCTCCACTGTTAGTGGGGTTGTAAGCTGGTACAACCATTCTGGAAATTGAACCTAGTACTAACTGAAGACCCAGCTATTCTACTTCTAGGCATATACCTTAAACATACTCCAACATATAAGAAAGACACATGCTACTCCATGCTCATAGCAGTTTTATTTATAATAGCCAGAAGGTGGAAAGAACCCAGATGTCCTTTAACAGAGGAATGGATACAGAATGTGTGGTACATTCACACAATGGAGTACTACTCAGCTATTAGAAAAAAAAATGACTTTATGAAATTCCTAGGCAAAAGAATGGAACTAGAGAATATCATTTTGAGTGAGGTAACCCAGTCACAAATAAAAAAAAATACGTGGTATGCAGTCACTGATAATTTGATACTAGACCCCGAAAGCTCTGAATTCCCAAGAAACAACTCACAGAACTTATGAAGTTCAAAAAGAAGAAAGGTCAAAATGTGGAAGTCTCAGTCTTTCTTAGAAAAAACAAAAAGAAAAAGAAATCATGTATTTATCATATATTATTATGTAACAAATTGTGTGAGCTATAATAATATTTTATAAAACTAATTAATTAAAAAAAGAAAGTGGGCAAACATGAATATTGTGCAACTCTACAACTGGGACTTCCAGAAACCTCACCTGTTTCTCCTTCTAACATCTGGCATGCTCAGCTGCCAGAATGAAGCACAGTGAAGAGAGTTGTACCCAAATTACCAGCCTCTGAGTGCAGGCAAGCTAGACACATGCTACCTACTAACCCCTGGGCAGGAGAAAACATTCACTGCTGTGTGTTGCTGGAAACCCTGGAGTCTGGGTTTATTCATCGTGATAATAAGTTCCCAATGCCCTGGGAGAGAACAACTTTCCATACCGTGTTCAATGCTCCTAGGCCTTCACTGTTTACTTCAGTGGGCTCTTCAGAAATGCTAGAGAGTAGCAACTGATACTCTTGTTGATCAGCTGAAATGACACTCCAGAGGCAGTTGTTTCCCTGTTGTTGGGAAATACTTAGGAAAGCAAACTGCAAGACATAACTACAGACCATTGGGAGCACTGTCTCTGCAGAGGAAGTTCAAGGTAGCCACCATACTAAGGTCTGTAGCGCTTTCGGTACCCACACTTCAGTGAGGACTGTTTACTAGGACTGGTAGCACTGGGGCGAGGCCAGTTTTTCTGGGACTCTCCTCAGAAATTGGCTCTCTCACCAAGAAGCATGGTACCCTAGAAGAACAGGATCCCTGAAGTACCACTGCCCTCCAAAGGAGGTCTCTGAAAATCAACACTTCATAGCTTTGCCTAGGACACAGATCCTCCCGTACCACTTGTAAATTTATGCAGGAAGATCATATGTTGAGCCATCCCAGATGAAGAAAAGCCAGCCTTCTCACACAAAAGAGTCCAAGGATGACAGTTTCTGTTGGATTCTGTGTGTCTGGAATATAAATAACATTTGTTATTTATATTGGTGATTTCAGTACCCCAGTTTAGAAGCTAGTCTTTGCCCTGGGCATTAGAACAGAGTGAAGAGAGACTTGGGGTGGGGGGAGATGAAGAAAGGGAAGGGAAACCACTGATATATGTTCCTAATACTTCATATGTTTTCACTGCCAAGCCTTTTCCAAACTAACCTTGCCTTTCTGTAGAAACAGAGTTGTGGCCCCTCTGTGCCAGCTTCCCTGGGCAGCTAGAACACCCACTTCTGCTTAATTCCCAACTTCGTTTGTAATTTCCCACCTATGTTAATCTGTGGTACTATGTGATTTCAGGATGTTTTCTTATCAAACTCTTATTGAGTTGGTCTCACCAGAACTTAGAGCGCCTAACACTCCAATCTATTCTGGGTAGAATTCATCTAAGAGTTTACCCAGTGCTGTGACGCTTGGGCAGGCCTCACAGAAAGCCTGAGATCAAAGGGAAGCCTCACCAGACTGCAGGGACACTGTGTAATTTACCCAGAGCATCTGCAAGTGACACACATACTGTCAGCTCTGAACACCTGCAGCCAATGGATGACTCAGCAGTGAGCAGGCAAACCAGCATGGGGTTGAAATAAAGGAAAACAAAAACCAGTGACTGAAGCAAAACAAATCACATTTTGGCACCAGCTGCACTGGAAAAAAAGAAAAAGGAAAAAAAAAAAAGGAAAGGAGTGAAGTTGGTGGAGGGAGTCGGGGAAGAAAATGAGTTGGCAATTTTTAGCAAACTTTCAGCCAGAAGTATGAGTTTGTGATGGGCAGGGATAATCTAGAGCGTTAAAATCAAACCCAACAAGAAAAATGGCTGAGAAGTAAAAAAAGAAAAAATCCAGAAACATCTAATGATGCTGCCAGTGTCCTGCATTTATCAGATCGACGCCATCTGCTGCTTAATGTAAGGTAAAGTGTGTTAATGATGACTTCCAAGCACTGGAGAGGAGGTGCTCTTTTGAGAAGGAAGGGAACAAGAGCAAGGGATGATGAGCGGACCTCAGCTACAGTGAAGGAGGTTCCGCTGGGCCACTTCCTCTGAACCATGAAAGCACCATGATTGTGGGCATAACAGGGTCGCCTGCAGTCCCAACTGCCATCAAGCAAGGCTGCGACCTAGAAACTCCAATGTGTCTTCCGGGAGAAGAAAGCCCTGGTAGCCCAAGAGATGTCCCAAAACTGCAGCTAGCTTCTGGAATTTCGATTGCCCTGGGATGCCTACCATTTATAGCAATGGGTTTTTGCTTTCATGAGTGAAAGACAGACCTCTTCCTGCTTCATTCACCAGATAAATAGTCACAAATATTCCTGCATCTGGATATGTCAGGTGGTCCCTCTGGCTGGGTTCTTGGTCAAGATTTCCTTCCCCATCTGTGAGTTTTGCCAACTTTTATTCTCAACCAATTGTCTCACATTCTCTCTTTTATTTAAGAGTATTCAGTTAGCAAAAGGTTGCAAGCTCTCAGACCACTGAGATAGAAATTCTCAATTAACCTCTAACCTTTCTTAGGTGTCTTTGGATTGGGTTATCCCTTACACTTAATCATAGGGCCATTAACAAGCTGTCACAAAAAGAAACCAAAACAAGAAAATTGTTCTGAGCAGGCTGTAACTGCTACTAAGTGACAGTGACAACAGCTCCCTAGTGCTGCTGCTAACTTGACCGTGTGAGACATTCAGGTGGGTTAATAAATCCCAGTCAGTGAGGTTTATCCGTGATAATGGCCTCTGGATATCTCTTTAAGTGCTTTGCCCAGCAACATTCTCAACTGGAGAGTGGACATTTTTGAATTGCATGAACTGACTAAGTGGCACAAACCGTAAAGGACAACTCCCACAGAGGAAGGTCAGCAGCCTCTCTCCCCTCCTGCTGCAAACATAATCAGTTTATGTTAGCTGGCAAAGGTCAGAGGTTACAGAAGGGTCGCCCACGCTTTGTTTTTAGGCAAGATACTGGAATAATTACTTGATGCTCAGATCCACAGGTGCTGTAAGGAGCTCATTTGGGCTTGGCAGCCTGCAGAGAAAGCTGATTTCTCAGGAAAACCACAGAACTGTTCATGACAAAGTATATTTGCTGCGACAGAGTGATTATTCATTCATGGCCTTTGTGTAATACTGGCCGTACTCTACCTTCCGGTCACACTGTCCGCACATATTTTCCTTTTCCCTTATGAGAAGGAGAAACAGACACGGTGAGCAGATTTTACAAAGAATGGCCAGAATGTATTAAGAAATAGAGGGAGTTGGAAAGACACTCTTATAATCTGTTATTCAACAAAAGATACCCCACCTCCCCAAAAAGAAAAAAGAAACAAACAAGCAGTAAAAAAAATAAAAAAGATGTGTTAGGTTGAATTCCTTTCTAAGCTTCACATAGAAGAGAGAAGAATAGAAAGTCAACTTCAAAATTAACTCCACCAAATTTTCTTTGTCTCCCTTCTTTCTTGTGTTTTTGTTACCTGTCTCATGAAGTGAGAGCCTGCCTGGTTGTCAATGTCTTTTAAATCCAAGGTCAGTCCTCTGTTAACACTACAGTGGATTCATTTTGATTGAGACAATGTCCTTTTACAGTCCACTGCAGGTGTTTTGCTTATAGGATGGGTTATGTTTCCAGTCATCTGTTGAAGAAGCAAAGGATGCGATTCTGGAAATGGGTAGGCTAGACCTTTGCACTTGGAAGTTGTTTGAACTTAGGAAAGGTGTTCCACTTCTCCACTTGCTTTGTACAATAAGGGAAATGTCTTACTGCATGTCTTACCCAGTTTAGTAAGACTTAAAAATCACTAGTGTTTTTCAGCGTTACCCTTCCAAATTTTTGACCCAACTTATTTGAGATGAATCTGGTGCTTTTGGCATTTTTCTCAAATTGCTACTGGTAGTTCCTAACTCGAGATTAGAACATCTAATTTTTGCAGGCTCTTGTCAAACCCTTCCCTGAGAAATTGACCTCCTTTTCTTTTCTTTTTTTCATGTCTCTAGGCTATTACCAACAATTTTTATATTGTCCCACAGAGCATTTTCCAGATTGGTATGTCTTTGACCTTTTGCACAAACTATAGGACTAGTGGTATTTGAGTTAAGGCACAATATGCATAAGCAATGAGATCAATACAGTGGGCAGTAGCTAACTGTCTCATTTGTATTGATACAAATCACTTGAATGGGGTGGGACTCAGAGAAGCAAGGAAAAGGGATGTCTTTGATGCTAAGGTAAACTGTGCTTTTAATATGGTTTGACACCTGATGTTGAGGAAGTGCACAAGTATTGCCTACAGAACTAATGGCTGTAGAGTAAGTCAGGAATATATTTAACTGTGATGAAAGACTTTAGCTCCTTCATTCCCAGCAAGTCAAGTTCTTTATTTGTAGAGAAACATTTTATTAAAGGGCTAAAGAAGGTGGAGGTATGGCTTAGTAACAAAGCATACACTTAAAAAGAACAACACTCTGGATTCTGTGACTGACCCACACAAAAAGAAATGAAAGGATAGAGATGGGAGTGTCCAAGGGAGAACAGAAAGCAGAATAAAGAGAAGCAAGAAAGAACAGAAAAAGAGTAAGACAAAGAAGGAAGATACTCTTGGGGGGATTACTGGCAAACAACCCACATAAGAGGTAGTAAACCACAGCTCTAAGCACTTACCATGTAACTTGTGAGTGAATCAATCTGTTTATACTAGTTAATCAATGAAGAAAGATTTAAACTACATGTATGAGTTTCAGTGCTGCCCATTTCTGCTAGACTCTTAGATGGAAAGGCATTTTCTTCCTTATCCCCCCTGTCTGATTAGACAGTTATTAAACAACACTGAACAATGTGGATTTAAAAAAAGACAAAGAAGAAATAAGGTAACAGTCACAGGAAGGTGTAGGTTGATGTCAAGGCGATACATGTTTGTACAGTAGAGAGGTAGGTAGGGAAAGGTATAGGAAAGTGGAAAAGGAGGCCATAGGCAAAGATTCAGAAGGGAGCAAGATGGAAGCAGGTATGGATGTTTCTCTTGGTGCATTTCTAGATTGATAAGGTTGTTATTATTATTAATAAGGCTTTCTATGGGTCAGTTTATCTTATCTGGGTAGGCAGCTTATATCTTGATAAACTGGTTGTAAGCTTATTGTGTAGAGGGATTGTAAATAGAGAATTTAACATATAAACCTGTTTGATAAGTTAATGATTGTGGAGTCATATTTCTACCTGGCAGTGGAGAAAACTGAGTGTAAACAACATGCAGGGGTGGTGGAGTGAACCATGCCTGAGTTCTTAAAGGTGGCACAAAGCTGCTAAGTTAGAGGTATCCCACAGTACCATGTGGCCCCATGGGATCAGGCCCTAGTGTGGGATAAAAGGTTTCCACTTTTTAATATTACTGCAGAAAGGCAGTATGTAGAATCTGTGTTTACAGAATTCTTAGAGAGAGGGTGGGAAAGGCCATGAGAGAGACATGAGTACATAGTCAATTATGGACCACATTAGAGGCTCTGTTTCCCTACTCAAAGACATGTGTATCTTTTGTGTGTGTGTGTGTCCTCTCTGGTCAGAGTTCTGCTCTGTCCCAGAATTATGGTTTTGGGCTATTGTTAGCAATTGTACTGTCTATAGGAATGAGGCAAACATGCCAGAAGTCCAGGAGCACTCTAAACTGTGCTTTCTTTCTGATTGATTTTTCTGATTTGTCATAGAATAAGCACAGAGGATAAGAAGCAGAGGCCCAGTGAGAGCAGCACAGGTGAGAACAGCCATTCAAGGCAAATACAGATTACAAACTACTCCCATATTTGAGCAAAAGTTTTCGTAATGGAAGTTAGCCACTGGCTATTTTAATTTATACACAGCAGACCAAGTACAAAAAAAAATGAACCCTCCCAAGAGGCCAAAACTCTCCTAGTCAACTAATTTTAAAGTACTTATTTGTGAAGCAAGTAAATAAGACCATAACCCATTTACAACATGATCATGATTGACCCAGACAACATGAAGATAAGAGGGAGAGTAAAACTGACCTCAGCAGAAACAGACAGCATTTTTTAAAATTAGGATGAGCAAGCAATCTTCCCACTGAAATGAAGATTGTGCCTTCTGGGGACAGGGAAGCTAGGATTTTATAGGAGATAAGAATGGTGGTTCTAGCAAATCATTTAGGACTTACTTACTGAGAAGGAATAGTAGCATGTGTAAGTGGGGATTTCCTAGAATGAAGGATTTAGCTTGGGTTATGGTTTTATAACTATAGGTGTTCTCCTTGGAGATCAGGAGATTCTTTAGTTTAAGGGGCCATACACACCTTCAGTGAGGAGGTTCCAAAGTAGAACATACATATGTCAAACAGTGATCTGTAGTTCACTGTGAGCGATTCCTTCCTTCTTTATGATGTTGATGCTTGAAAACACTTTTATAGGAATGAAAAAAAGAGAACTTACAAAGTGCTATTTATTAACACTGAGAAACACATGCCATCAGCTTATCACAATCTAAACAGATGTGCCTGAAACTGCAGCCAGATGTGGATCTAACTTAAATTCTCCCAAAGTAAACACATCAAGCACTAACATTTTATTATGTAGAAAATAGTATTTCAAGGGTCCGAATTTAGGTTCAGCAAGACAGGGCCCTTATCCTGAGGACTTGATCTGTCCTCAGAATCCACACAGTAGAAGGAAAAGTCCTGACCCAAGTTGACTTTTGTCACAGTATGTGTGTGTACCCTAAAATAAATGTATAACAAATGCATAATAAGTGTATAAGTAGATACAGAAATGAATAAATGTAAAAAATAATAACAAATAGCACTTCAATTATTAAAATCTATTTTGGCCCTTCACAGTTTACCTGAAAAAAGACAATCCGTATTTATTCTTTTCAAAATATTTGATTTAAAATATGTTTTATGTATACGCAACTTACATAAAATACACCTAATTATGAGAAAATACAGATCATCAGTAACCTCAAAGATCAGTACCAATGCCACCCTTTTAACATGACCATGTCTTCTTACACCTCTTACTTTATAATAGCCTGCATTTTATAGTCAAAAACCGTGAATGTATGTGGGCACATAGGTGTCATGACCCACATGTGGAAGTCAGAGGACACATCATAGGAGTTCATTCTCCAACAGTGGAGATTAAGGGAGTTTAACTCAGGCTATCAGACTTAAAGACAAGTACTTTTGTCCACTGAACCTTCTGGCAACTCACCCACAAGGATTTTTGTTTTTTAAAGAAAATGCCCTGAAATTAGAGTTTCCTCCTGCTTAGATAAGTGCTATGACTCCATCACTTAGGACCAATGATGAGCCAGTCATCGTATCTCCAGTTGCTCATTTCTAACTGTACAGTGCTGCATGACGTAAACTTAACGTTCAGTCTGTTGCTGTCACTAAAATGAGACAGTCAGGAGTGCTAGTTTGTAATGTTATATATGCTGGTAGTAAAGAATCTGCATCAGCTCATGGAGAGTGTTAGCAGTTCATAGGGTAGGAAAGGGGGTCTAATCCCAGACTTTACTTAAAGTCGTATTATGAATAGCATGTAGGTAACAGTGTTCCAGACAAAGGCATAGCATAACCAAGCGCTGCTCAGTGCACTTCCAACTTTCCACAATCACCTGACTACTTACTTCTTCCTGACTGTGTTTAGAATATCTCAATGCCGCCTGATAGAAAAGGCACTCCATATGAATATGCATGGCATTGCTGAGCCATTAGAATTCTCTTTTCCAGTTCTCAATGACAAGTTTAAAAGAAAAAGAAATGAGAGGGTTTCTTTCCCTCATAGTCATGCCTGTTGGGGAACTTGCTAAATAGACCAGATTTTCGTGTAACTCAAAGAGATATGTCTGCCTATACCTTCGAAGTAGGGGATTGAAGGCATGTACCATACACCTTTCCTCGAATTTAAATTTTTAAAGTATATTATCCACAGTACTTTTCTCTACACTTAGACTTGGTCTTGTATGTGTCGCAGACCAAAGAAAATTTTTATCCATAAGATTAATAAGTAAGTGATTGTGGAGCTCAGGGGCAGAGCTGACTTAGGCATGGCTACTGCTGGGTTCATTCTTTTCTGTATCAACTTAACTTTGGGGAGATGTTTAATCTATGCATTGGGTTAAAATCCCTCCTTCCATGATCTGATGGCTTTACTTTGCACTAATTTCGGGTGTGTCCCAGACTAATAACAAATTATTTGCTGTAATCATTTGTCCAACATTCAGTGGCACATTGTGATAAAGGTAAGGGTACCTATGGATGAAACTGTGTAAGATTAGATATTTTTGAACAAGAAGCTCAAAGTTCACTTCCAAACAGCAAAATCTACAGTAAGTGGGAAAAGTCAGTAGAGATCTATAGCAAAGATTCTCGAAGTGTTTTCAGACCAAGAGTTGTAGCATCACCTATTAAAGAGTTTCCTGAGCTCCATCCTGGAATACGTTTTAAGATTGGATCAAACCCAGTAATAGGTGCCTTAGTAAGAAACTGAGGTGATTCTGAAGCACAAAGAGGTTGAGGACCATTGCTGGACCTTATCACATGTAAAGCAAATTTTTCTCCCATTTCCGTGATTGGGTTACATATGTCATTGTCCTTTCCAGAGTAGATTGGCTTTTTTGTACTCTACCTTACTCCTACTTCTCAACATTCCTATAAACCATTCTTAGATCCTGACAATCTTTAGGTATCTCTGATATGATTTAAGTACCCCTATATTTACTTTCATCTACTTTTATACCACCATCTATATTATCTGAAATGGTTTATAAAGGACTATTATAATTGTGTAAACACACAGATGCATACAAAGAGCTTTAGGCAGGCAGTAGCTTACATCAACGTTGTATGATGACACTTACTTAGAATGTTGAGGATTATATATGATATAAATTCTCTGATTTATTTTGTTAAGAACACATTTGTACAGATATTTGTGCTTTCTTCCAATTTCTTTATCATCAATTAAAAGAATATTAGTCTGTGTTTAAGTAGAGATACTTAATGGATGTTCCCAAGGGACATTGACCTATTCTAAATTTACAATGCATTTGTGATTTTATGAAGGATAGTTATATAATTTTACATGTATTTACGACCTGGTTATTGTTTCATTTGTACATGAAATATGACTTGTGTCAAGTTGACAAGGGGTGAATTGTGATGGCTATTCTTCCTTGCTTCTCACTCTGATCTTGACATGGAGATATTGATGCATAATGGCCATGAAAAGCTTAGGCCCAGGCCTTTAATCCCTGTAGATCTCTGAGTTCAAGGTCAGCCTCAGACAAAGCAAATTCCAGATTCAGGTGTGTTAGTACACACCTTTAATCTGGGCCACACCTTTTGCTAGAGGCCTACATTGGAAGAAGGGAGACTCACTCTTTACCTGCTTGGACTTACTTGCCAGCACCTCTGCTGAAACCTACATCTTCAAGATTCCAGCTTACACAGAAAACCAGATAAAACAACTAGCCTCATGGGACTGAGCAACTACGAGACATTTGGACTTCCCTTAACAACTGCCCATTGTTGGGTTAGGTGGACCACAGAGTGTAAAGTCATTACAATAAATTCTCTTAATGTATAGAGACAGTCCATCAGTTCTGTGACTCTAGAGTATCCTAACTAATATACATTTACTGCTCTTGCTTTTTCACAACTTAAATAAGTCTTGCTGAAAACAGAAGAGATGGCTAGAACCCCATCAATAACTTTGAGTTCCCCTTCTCTCAATAGGTATAATAGGCTCTACAATCAGAGCATTAGCAGTTTAATATTGAAGATTAAATAATATGAACTTCATTTTTTTCTTATCACCTAAGAAGAGAAGCATCAACTTAAGATTCCCAGTCCACTCCTATAGTGGGAACATGGGGATACTGTCGCTCACAGGAGATTAACTGAATCAATGCAATCCCTAAAGTTATTTATGAGTAGTATCTAGGCTACAAGTAGAAATTTTGTACCCTGACCTCTATTTTATATAATTTACTATATAAGATCCATGATGAAATTAGACAAAACAGAAACAAAATAAACACTGGAGAAAATGGTTTGATACCCATGAGAGTCTATTTCAGCCTCTCTAACCCCTGTATAAATGACAGGAGGAGGTGAATGAGTAAGCTGGGTATGAGGGTCAGTGATGCTCACTTTGTCAAGCACATAGCAGTTCCAGGTGCAATTGTGTGTCTCGCTATAACAGCTTCACCGTCTGCTTGAGGATGCTATACTAAAACAGTCTTTGGTGGAGTGTCATGGGGAGTTAAAGAGTGTATTGAAGAGAAAATAGCTGAAAACAAGGGAAGTAAGGAAGACGAGTCTACAATTTGTATTTCACTGATTGAGAATAATATTTCTCTATCAAATACAATATGAATGTCAAAGAAGCTATCAATCAGGTACATAGCCTTCCCCAAAGCCACAGCTCTGTGGCATGTATGTCTTCCTCTGACTACCAATGAGGCTGACACCCATATCCACATGGTTGTCATGGCATTAGTCACAATCGCCATGGCATGGAGTCAGCCCATGTGTCCATCAATAATAAGTGATACGGAAAATATAGGACATAAACATAAAGAAATAACGTTCACCTCAAAAAGATGAACTCTGGTCATATTCGTGGCTATGTGGATAACTTAGAGTACATTATGCTAAAATGAAATAAGGCAGATAGAGAACGCTAAATAAGTCACAGATTCACTACTTTGGAAATTTTTTTTTTTTTTTACTTTGGAAATTTTAAACAGTGGCTATCATTAATGTAAACTAGAATAATAGTTCCAAGGGTCTGGAAGACTGAATGGATGCAGAGCGTAAGTGTCTGTGTCCAATTGTACTGGAAAGTGATTTGACTAAGAATAGTGTGTTTGAAAGGAACTAGAAATGAAGAGTTAATATTTTACTAACCCATTTAAAAACTGTGCCTGAGGGAGTAGATATACTTCTTGTCTAGATCATCACACATAATAATAGAATGGCAGAGGTCACACCTAAGGATGCACAATTATCCTCCATCAACTTTAAACAAAAAGCAATTTTGTTTAATAAGTGAGAAGATAAACATGTATGTAGTCAAAAGACTAAGAACCCCAGGAGCTATGAGGTCTGAAGCACACATACCTACAGAGAGGTGCCTTCCCTTCTGAGCAATGGATTTTACTCTTTCTGTCTCATTTAAGAGCTTATCCACCATTTCCAAAAGTTTTGTGTATTAGTTACTATTTTGAAAGAAATGTCAGGCACACGTGGGAGACCTCTCTTATAATAAAAATTGAGTTGGAAAAAGCAAAACTATGAATGTTTAGCAAAAACAAACTTTGAAAGGAAGCTCAACTCTTAAAAAAAAAAAAAATGTTTCCTTAGGCATTTTTCTAAAATCAGCCTTGTTTCTGCATAATATTTTTCTTGGTTGGGCAAAGGCTGGTTAAAATATTCATTATTTTTTTAATGTACCATGCTGCTATTTGCAGCTTCAGGTAGTTAATATTTGTGTTTAAGCCTTGCAGTTCAAATGGGAAAATCCACCCTAAGGAGTATTGCTGAACAGCATGAAGGAATCCTTCGAAACAGGAGGTCCCTTTCCTGAATACCAATCAGTGTGGCTTTCCTCTGTGGCTGAGAAAGGAAGCACTAACCAATGTTTGCGCTCCACCATGCCCTGCATGTCAGAAGCTTAATTCCAAACACTGACTGCCTTGTCGGCTGGGTTTCCGGATGGCAGAATAAATTGGAACCTCTGAAGGCCGATGGCGCTACTGTGTCTCCAGATGACGTCAACGTCTTCTGGGACAACAGTGTGAAAAAAAAGTGAAATATAATCAGAAAGTGCCTGGATAAAGATTACCTCAGAGAGGGGGGGTACTTGAATATGATAGGTCAGCCCTGTGAGCAAAGGTATGGGTGTTTATTCACACATAGAAGCCTGGATTAAGATGTAAGGGAGCATAGAGGACAAGAAACCTTTGAGAAAAGTCTGCAGCCTGCATAGATGTATTCACCCTCTGGGTACATGCAAACAAATGAGGGTCTAGGGAACACTTCTGAGCAACAACTGTCTACCAAGTTTGTAGATCCCACTACAGATGATGCTGACAACAGTTTCAGAGCAAACCATTCAGAGAGCAATGTGAAATTATATGTCTGAAGGACTTAAGCATATTCCTGGGAAGATCAATGTTTTGTGTATGATCTTTTTAACAAGGATTAAATGAGGGTTTTCTATATATGAGAACATGTACCCTTGCTAGAACAGGACTATAAACATGACACAGACAGGCTAGACTTGAAGCCCTATTGGTGTCTTTGCATATCTCAAAAAAAAAAAAAAAAAAAAAAAAACAAGTGTATCAGTTAAATCCCTACAACTCACATAAACTTAAAAAGATATACGCACACCTTGGCCACCGGGTTGTATCTATTATGACAAAGCAGCTAACTCTGAAACATATGTACCTCCTGCAAAGGAGGTGTGGAGTTCTCTGTGGTGTCCCATGTACATGTAGCAGTGGTTGATTTTTGTCACTGTGACATTTCAAAGTTGAGAGAAAAGCTAGGTGGCACGTTACCTGGAAAATAACATTTTCTAAGGCACCATCTCTCTAGTAACAGCGATGTGACCCGAAACCTAGGCATCATCTGCTTCTCTCTGGCTACGATTGTACCTGTCCTCACACACTTTTTTTTTCCTTTTTTTTATTTCTTTCTTCTTTTTTTCTCTTACAACTTTATTTAATAAAACAGAGATACAGGTACAGATTTCTGAAAGCATTTTTGCATAAAACTATATGAATGTATTTTTGTCAGTACTTGACTTTTTTAAAAGTTTGATAGTATGCAATGAAATCTTACTAGCTACAATAAGCATAAAGTAGATGTAAAACAAAACGTAACATGGAAATAGTCAAAGTTTTCTAGGTGTGTATAGATTGAACATAATGATTTTTAAAGACCAAAAATTGCCACAAGGCTATCTTTTTAGCTCTTGAGTTATTAATGACTTAAGGTCTAGGTGTACCCCACTCTGAAAGGGTGCTATACACTTACTGTTTTTGTTTGTTTGTTTGTTTGTTTTTTCTAAGAAGGACTGAGGCTTCCACTTTTTGCCTTTTTTTTTTTTTTTTTTTTTTTTTGAGCTTCATATGGTCTGTAAGTTGTTTATTCAGAGCTTTCTGGGGCTAGTATCCAATTATCAATGACTGCATATTATGTCTGTTCTTTTGTGACTGGGTTACCTCACTCAGGATGATATTCTCCTGATACCTCCATTTTCCTAGGAATTTCATAAAGTCATTGTATCTAATACCCAAGTAGCACTCCATTGTGTAAATATACCACAATTTCTGTATCTATTCATCTATTGAAAGACATCTGGGTTCTTTCTAGCTTCTGGCTATTATAAATAAGGCTGCTATGAACATGGTGGAGCATGTGTCCTTATTGTATGTTGAAGCATCTCTGGGGTATATGCCCAGAAGTGGAATAACTAGGTCTTCAGGTAGTACTATGTCCAATTTTCTGAGGAATTGCCAGACTGATTTCCAGAGACACACTCTTTCTAACCCTCTGGCATGCTAAACAACCATTTTACATGATGACACTTAATTGTTTTTCAGATTTTCATCTAGTATAAGAATGGCCTAACATCCTTCTCTATTCTTTTTATTGCTCTTTCACTGAACGTAGCTTCCTTCTCCTCACAAAATATATACTGAGTATGGTTTCTCCTTCTTCTACTCCTCTCAGTTTCTCCCCTCCCCGACCTGGTTCTATCCTGCTTCTATCTTCCTCCAGAAAACAAATGGGCCTCAAAGGAATGATGTTGAAATCAGGTAAAATAAAACCTAGCACATCAGAATAGGACAAAACAGACAAACAGAAGGAATATAATCCAGCAAAAGACCCAAGAAATGGATATTTCTTGCTATAACTCATTTGTACTTTTAGGAATCTCCTCAAAACCCCAAACTCCACTTTATACACAAAAGACATGGAGGTTAAAAATCGAAAAGAAAAATGTATAAAATATATATGAATAAAGTAAAAAGTAAGAAATAAGGTTTTTTTTTTTTTTTTTTTTTTTTGTTTTTTTTTTGTTTTTTTTTTTTTAAGAAGAGCACTAATAACGCATTATGACAAGGGACCTCCAAAGAAGCCATTGAGTTCATTTTCTATTGGCCATTTACAGTTGGGAACAAAGCCTGTCCTTGAGAGTAGGTTTCGTTTTGTTTGGTTTTGTTTTTCCTCATGCAGCAAAATTAAATTTCATTTGCTTGTGGTTATCAATTGTAGATTGCTTCCAGGCTAGGGATGGGGGCATGTGTTCACTGCTACTTTTTAAGTTCTAAGACTCCACCTGGAGCAGACAATGAAGGCCTTGTGTATGCTGTGATAGTCTGTCTGAGTTCATATATAGATCAGTCCTATAGATTTAGAGGAACTTATTTTCTTGGTGCCCCCTCTGTCTCTGGCTTTTATGTGCTTTCTGCCTCCTCTTCCATGGGGCTCTTTGAGTCTGGAGGGAAGGAATTTGATGGAGATGTGAGTGTTCTGAGGTCTCTCAATCTCAGCATAATGTCTGACTGTTGGTTTCCTCTATTTGTTTCCATCTGCCGTAGAAGGAAATTTCTCTGAGGATGGCTGAGCAAGGCACTGATGTATTGACACAAAAGAATATAGGAGTCACTTTATTTGGTACTTGAAGAAAATAAAACCAAGCAGTAGTGTTTGGTTTTATCCTAGGACCCTAAGCTATCTAAATGGAGGTTCTTGATGGTACCAGATATGAGTTCCATCTTGTGGAAGAGGCATTAAGTCAATACAGATATTGTTTTCTTATAGACAGGGCACCATTGTAGATCTGAGTTTGTGGCTCAGTTGGTGTTAACATTTCTGCTATGGTAACATACAGAATACATTTCTGTAGCAAAGCTGCTAGCATGTAAGGGTTTTGCTTACCTTTTTTCTCTTTAGCCTTCCCCTCAGCATCTCATACATGTTGCCATTCACTGAACCTTGTTATCTTATTCAATAGTTCTATATTTAAAAAGACATTTCTTCTGACATTAACAATTTTCTTATCAGTGTTTTGCTTTCATTGTTTTTAGTTTAATTCTGTTGACCTCAGAGCATCTTCTGAGGTATCACCCTTCATTGTCCAGCTAATACTTTAATACTGTAGTTACATCAACACCTGTTCATTATGACTCAGATGCAAAACGGTCCCTACGGGCTCATCTGTTGGAGCCCTTGGTTCCCACTAGCAGCTCTGTTTTTTAAATTTATGGAAATTTCAAAAGTGTGGCCTATTTGGCAGATACAGGCCACCAGGGGAAATGCTTTGAAGATGGCATGTACTTCTTGTTCCAAGTCTGAACTCTCTCTGCTTACCACCCAGCTACACTGTGGATAAATGAGCATTTGCCATTGCTCAAAGCACTCTAGTAAGCATGTTGTCCTGACCATAATGGAGGGTACCCTTGACCCATGAACCACAAGCAACCTTTCCTGTCCTGAGTTATTTCAATTGGGCATCATCACAGTAACCACAAGATCAACTAACACTCTCACTTACTTACTGTTTAAACTGCCTTGGTTCTCCATCTTATATCTATTTTAACCCAATTTCCTAGCGATTCCTTTCTTTTATTTGTCTGCATAAACAACTCCCTGGCATTGGAGAAACTGACACACCTGGGGGTGACAGTGTTATGAATGGTCCTCAGTACTGTGGACATGTAGACTGATGGCACTCAGGACCTGATGCTTTACACTTCCTGTATACATATTCACTGACTATGTCTTTCTAGAATTTTCCCCCAACTCAAGTAGAATAATTGCTTTTCCAAACCTTTGGTCTTAAATGTGGACTTATGGCCTGAGTTGACTGGTAGAATACTAGCAGATAGACAAAGGTCACCGTGCCTTTGTCTGTTAAATATTCCCTACAGTTTACCACGAGCCTAAAGATTGAACTCTAATCCCTTCTTGCCCTTCCTCTGCCATCTCAAGTGTGTTTGGCCTTTCCTATCCAATAAGACATATCTACTCCCTGGTTTGCTTGGCTCTTGTCTTTAACCTGATTCTCTTATGTAACAATGAAATGTTAAGGTCACCATTGGCCCCGAATCAAACATTTTCCAGTTGTCACTTCTCTCTACTTTTCAGAATTACTTTATGTGAATATTGCTCCTTGACTTTTAAAGCATTCATTCATTATTTTTGTGTCCATAGGCTGTTTTTGTTGCTCATCGCATTCTTTAAGTTGCTTGCATCTACAGTTCAGATTTGTCTATACCCCCAGGCTTTCACACTCTACATTCAAAGAGAAGCTAGCTCATCTAGTGGCTTCAATTATTGCTTTGCCTCATTTCTGAACTGCAAACTCACTCATCCATCTGCCTCTCCGATATCTTAGTCTGAATATTGCTAAGGCATTGCACATGCAAGAATTTAAAAACTAAATCCCATGGTCCTCTTGTTTAAGCAGTTGACTTTCCATTTGGTGTTACACTATCTGAGGAAACAACACAGTCATCCACACATCCCTCAAGCCTCGTCTCACATATATGGGTGGCACATCTGTGTCTCATCCTTGTTCACCTCATGCTAGGACGTCAGTTCTGAACTTACTCCACAGCACTACTTTCCTTTCGTGGTTTGCTGCTACACTGTAATTTTGTTAATGCTCAAATCCCTTTGGAGCTCAAATCTCTTTGGAATGTCCAAATTTTCCTCTCTCTGTCTCTGTCTCTGTCTCTGTCTCTGTCTCTGTCTCTCTCTCTCTCTCTCTCTCTCTCTCTCTCTCTCTCTCTCTCTCTCTCCATCCTTCCTTCCTTCCTTCTTTCTCTTTCTTTCCTTCCTTCCTTCCTTTCTTCCCTTCCCTCCTCCCCCTCCTACTTCTCCTCCTCCTTCTCCCATTCCTTCTCCTCCTCCTCTTCCTCTTCCTGCTCCTGCTTCTCTTCCTCCTTCTCCTCCTCCTCCTTCTTCTTCTTCAGCCCTCTTCCCCCAGACACATACTTTGAGACATTTTAAGTGCATCTAAGATTTTATACACTGACGTGCAAGGCTGTGATTTGATCACCATCTACTTCTTCAGCATTATTTCCCCTGTGCTCATGCTCTGGCTTCCTGTCACTCTCACCTTGCCATAGGTGATATGAGCTATTCATGAGCCCTTCAACCATAAGCTAGCTCTCCTTCTTTCTGTAATATATTCTCCCAGCACATGCTGAGACTGAAGAGCATTGACTATCATATACAATGCCCTGCAGAAATAAAACCTTTCCATCTCAACCATTACATATTTTTTGAAATTTCTTCTAATTATAACTTTTGCCCTATTTGCTCACCTTAGTTTCTATGAGTCCTCTAGTTTCAGTTTTTCAGTAATGTAGTCTAATACTGGCAAATATTCTTGGTTAGATAATTTCTAAACATCTCTGTTTATAAATGCCACATAATTCCCATGTGCATAGCTATAGAAATTTCATAGAAGTCATTCGATGGCAGAGGCATATCTGTCTTCTCATTGAATTTCTGCCTAGCTCTTGGATCACCAGAGGTGGCATATAGAGTAAAAATGAAGGTGGGAATAAAATCAGGAACATCTTATTTTGAATATTACTGATGCATTACAAATGCAGGAATTTTTAAAAAATACATATATCTCTATCTCTATCTCTATCTTTATCTATCTATCTATCTATCTATCTATCTATCTATCTATCTATCTATCTCTTCCTATCTTTTAAACTACAAAAGTTTACCACCAATTTTTCTAAAAAGAATTAAAGTCAATTCCAGTTCCTTATCTTTAATATTATATAATAGTATCTATTCTTTTTTACTTCAAGACAGCTACAGATTCATGTTTTAGATATATCCCTGGTAAGACAGAGTGAGAAATGGACTCATAAATCTTCAGAACTTGAGGGTGGATACCACCTTCAAAGGCTCTTTCTGGCTGTGTGACATGTCTCCACAAGCTCCCCATCCAGCCATAACCACTTTGGAATGTAGTTGATCTCCTGGAACAGTATAGTACCTACATGCTTAGATTCTCCTTTGCCCTTCATTTCCCTCTCTTTTTATCACCGTGCCAACCTTATATTCTGACACATATTATGGACTCATATGTCTCTCTGCCTGACTCAGCACACATCTCATCTGTTGCCATGGTCCTGTTTTGATTGTTGATCAGAGTCACATTGTGAGAGATGATGTCTGAAATTCAGAGAAGCTCTTGCGGTTTTTCTTTGTTGAGAGAATTTTTTTCCCCTCATTCTCCACACAGTGAGGATTTCTAATGAATGGTTCTAGTGGCATACTCAGTCTAACAGTTCAAGTAAGATATATGGCGTTGTGAAAGAGAAAGTGGAAAATATTCCTCCATGGTGCTGACTTATTAGGAGGTAAAACAGAGACATATAGGGAGAGGGAAGAGAGGGGGGCATGGGCAGAAACAAGAAACAGGAGCTTGATACCGACATATTATCCATATTCTCAGAGTGCACAGAGGCAGCCTGTCCTGTCTGTTGTAGGCTTGGATAACCAGCACACAAACCAAAAGGAGACCAATCTTATTTTTATATATTTCAACATATTTTATTCCTTGTGTTATAATATGAATATATATTATAGATCTATTTATTCTGTATACATGCAAAGATATTTTACAGATATGATTCTTTATCTGGTTGAAGGCTTTCTTTTACTCTCTAGGAGTTCTATGTCAAATCTACAACCTGGCCATATGTTTCTGACTCAGAAAAGATTGTCGTAAATGGTTATCTGATGACAACTGCTTTAGTATCTTCTATTTTATTGAGTTCCTTGATTGCATTGCAGTGGGCTTGGTTTTTCAATGTTCATCTTTGCTGGTATATAGCTCTAGGAACCTGGGCATGGCAAGATCTGTAATATTCTTAAGTCTCCATCTTCTCATCACTTACAATGAGCTAATGCCAACCTCTCAGAACGTTTGTGAGAGCTAAGGCTACAAGTACCCAGACAATAACAGGTTCTTACTGATACTGGCTTCTCTCCCAGCCTTCATGCATACAGTAAAGTCTCATTTCATTTCATAAAGGGACATGACTCTTACTCTAATTTCGTAAGATCTACTCATTTGAATAGAGAAATTGGGCCTTCTATAATATACATGAACAAAATCCTATTAGGTAGAAGACACCTTTTCTCAAGTTATTTCTTTGAATTATTCTTTATTGGTAATTACTGTGTTCTATTTTGTATCTATAGTGGTAAGAAAGTTAATAATATTTTTTAAAATGTATATTAAATTTTCAAAAAATACACTATCTGAATTGAAAATCATGTCATTTGGAAGAATACAGTCTTAAAATATAGTGAAATTAATTCAAAATTACTGTCTTTAAACTTATTTGTTAATTACTTGACAATTACATGCAAAAAGCAGAGGTATAAGGTCCAGCTACATGTTAGTGATCACACCCACATCACAGCAAATTTCTGGCTTTTATGATTTATAACCTACTGAAACAACTATAATAGTCAAATATTTAAGAAGTTACACTAATAAATAGGTACTAAGAGGCTATACACTGCTATGCATTCAATCCTTAGAATTTTGCATGGTAAAAACGTGAATCAAAGTTTTGCTGAATGAATGAATGAATGAATGAATGAATGAATGAGCGAATGAATGTCTCCTGCGTTGGAAACAGTTATTGCAACTACTGGGAGTGCTACCATGCACATCTGCAGTCTACAAATACTGGGTTTCCCATGCACTCCAGTCTGGGACAATTACCTTGTAAATCTCAGAAAGAAAAGGAAGGAAAGGAAAGCCTTACAACTAAAGGGGTTTGTCTCTTTGTTTTGTTTGTTTGTTTTTCCTTTATTTTGTCTTGTTTAGTTCTGCATACAGCTCAAGAAAAATCCAATGAAGGAGACGTGAACAGAGCCTCCAAGGTCTCTCTTCGTACCGTTTTTTCTCAGTGCATCAGTATGTGCGCCAACATAGATGTCTTCCAGACTCATTGTCCAAAAGTTATTTTTGACATCTTATTTTGTAAATACACATACTGAAACTATTAGCCATTGGCGATTAAAATGTTTCTCAAGCCCTTCCTTGTCTGCCCCAGAAGTTGGAGTGTAAGTTTCTGGTAAATAGCCTAGCTGCGGAAGCCATCTAAGGTCTTCATTAATAATTTTTAGCATAAAATGATGGATATGGTAGAAAGTGGAGACTTACATTATTATTAACAATCAACACTTTGTTAGGAAGTTCTAACACTTTTAGTGGTCAGAAGTGAAGACTACAGGTAGATTGATAAGACTCTTGACAAACAGACACACTTAAGATATCTGGTACTAAGTTATGGATCTTTGCTCACTCTAATATTGCTCCTAATCATCCTGACTGTGCACCTCTCCACTCTTGATTGTGCCCACTACACTTCTGTTCATTTAGATCATTTCAACCTTCTATGGAACCCTGTGTTAAGATCATCCTCCTAGACACATGGCTCCACCACATATGTAGCAGAGGATGGCATTGTCTGGCATCAATACTAGGAGAAGCCCTTGGCCCTGGGAAGACCCTTTTCTCCAGTGTAAGGGAGTGCGATGAGGTGGGAGTGGGTGGTTGGGAGTGAGAGCATCTTCAGAGAAATGGGAGAAGAAGAAGTGGGCATGGAAGTGGGGGGGTGGGGAGGAGGGAATAACATTTGAAATGTAAATACATGAAATATCCAATTTTTAAAAAAAGATCTTCCTCCTTTGCTCTGTTCATCAGTGATTCCTTCAGGCTCACCAGTAAAGGACACCCTGATGTGATTCTGACAGAATATCGATCTAACCATGGGCAATGAGTGGTGAGGTTCTACTTAGAACAGTAGAAATCCCAAGCTGTACCAGGTCTTAAGAGAGCAGCTGATACTAAAAATTAGTAGGAGATAAAGAAGGTCATTGGCAAAAGCTTTGATCTCAGGGGCATGCCAACACTGTAAGGGTTCCAGGAACCAGAAAGGGGGAAGCATGGGGAAGGAGAGAACTCAACCTCTCTTTTCCTCTCAATTCTTCACAAAGAAATAAGTGAGAGAGGGAATCATGTGGCCATTGACCAGATCATATTACATGGAGTATATCAAAGAATTATGTCACATTTATGAATGAAAAGCACTAAAGGAAAACAATGACATTTTTGTGAAGTCCTTGTCTTTTCAGTAACTTCTGATACCACAGTTCATTGGTCTCATTTAACATTAAAGGCCAGTGGCCAGATACAACTCTGAAGTATCTCTAAGTATTGTTTGTAAAGAGTGGGACTTTGTATGGATTTTATAGATTTTGCATTTAGGTTGTACACACAAAATTGATTCCAAATTAATCTGTGTACATACTGTATTTTGAATGAAAGTTATCAATAATGTATTTGATAAAAAAATACCTGATATGTATTTAATTTTTTCAGGACTTCCCAATATTAGCTGTCTTTACATTTGGGGTTGAATTGTGATTTTCTAAGAGGTTTAATACCATGTCTAGTGTCTACCCACTAGATGCTAATAGAGCTTCCTGTGTTTGTGACAGTCAATTGTTCCCAAATATTGCTAAATATCCCTTGGAAAATATCAACACTGACTAGCAGACTTTACTCACTGATACCTAATAATGGCTATTCTATGGCTGTTAAAAATAGAAAAAAAATGCATAGTTATTAAACTGCTCTGCTCTATTGATACAAATCACCTATGACAGTCAGCCTACAATCTGGTGCCAAGTAATTCTTATTCCTTGATATTCATAACACATTCTACCATGGTTATGGTGCATAATCAAAGGGAGGGTAAACAACATCAAAAATTAGACTTCTAAATATTGCAACCCAAGCTTATAATTAATTCATTCTGTATACCTTGATCTGGTATATGCAAAGAGCTATACCATAAAGATATTCAGAAAAACAAAAATCAAAGAAATAAGGTCTCCAACCATAGCCAGTATAAAAATAAACCCTTGAATGACTATGTAAATAAGAGCAGAAGTGGTTTGTCCAACTCCTAGTGAACTCAAATGGCTTCTATCGCAGATTTTAAAAAAAGAAGTCCGCCTGTGATTCAATGATAAGCCAGTACATGACAGATATGAATTAAAAATTCTCATAAGGTATAAGATGATAAAATTCTAAAATCACACATCAAAAAATAACATACTTAAAAAGACAAGTGATATGCTGGGATTTCTAACCCATCAGTGACTGACCATGTTTAAGTAATAGAGTATATTTTTTTCTTCTTTTTTATTTAAACACGAATAACACATAGAATCACAGAATAGAGACTTTTAGCTTAGTTGTTCTAATTAGTTTGCCTTCATTGCTGCTCCAGACAATTTTCAGTGGATGATTTTGAAGCTGTGCAACTGGAGAATGATTTGAAGACTATGCTGTCATGACTCATTCATTCATTTATGTCCTCAATCCCTACCAGTAACTGAAAGAAAAAAAAAACCTAGACATATCTTAAAGCTTAACTTGACTGACTTTCCTAAGCTTGACAAAGTCATGCTAAGAGGCTCACTTAAGTCTGTAACATCTAAGGCTTAATGTTTTCTCAGAAGGTGAAGTCAGCCCTGTTACCTTTCTTCTACAGAAGAGAGAGCCAACAAAGTAAGGGAATTTGGAGGTGTGGTATTTATTAACTGTTTGCACTGAAGTGCATGCAGTGAATGAAATATCTGGCCCCACATTAAAAACCCCTGCTAGCAAAAAAGCCATACTTTACAGATTTTACTGAATCAAATAAAACTTGCCCATGATGGAAGGAAATACAAGGTCAAATATAGGAACAGGCATTGAAGAAAAGATCATTCAGAGGCTGCCTCACCAGGGATCCACCCCATATGCAGCCACCAAACCCAAGCACTATAGCTGATGCCAAGAAGTACTTACTGGCAGGAACCAGATAGAGATGCCTCCTCAGGGGCTCTGCCAGAGTCATACAGATACAGCTGAGCATGTTTGCAGCTAATCATCCGACTAAACACGGGGACCCTAATGAAGGTGCTAAAGAAAGGACTGAAGGAGCTGAAAAGGGTTGCAACTTCGTGGGAAGAATACCATTATCAACCAACCAAACATCCAAAACTCCCATAGACTAAAACACCAACCACTGAACACATATTGAGAGACCTAGGGCTTCGGTTGCATTTGTAGCTGAAGATAGCAGTGTCTGGCATCAATGTGAGAAGAGGCCTTTGGTCCAGGGAGAGCATGTTTTTCTAATGTGGGGGAATGCCAAGGCAATGGGGTGGAGAGGGTGATTAGGAGTGAGTGCACCTTCATGAAGACAAATGGAGGGGGAGGGGAGATGGGACCCTGGTGGGGGAAGGGGATAACATTTCAAATGTAAATACAGAGAGCATCTAATTTAAAAAAATGTCCATGTTCAATATGAATGCTAATATCTATTTATAGGATCAAACTCTTCAAAGCTAACAGCATTTCTAAATGACATATCGTTGCTAAGTTTACTTTTTTATTGTCTTAGTGTTCTGTTTTAAAGTTCTGTTGAACCCAGACTTATAACAAACGAAAATATCCTTATTTTCTAATTTCATTTCTTTTTCTCTGCTCTGAGATATATTGGAACCAGGTGATTTATAGATAGGAATGCAGATTACATTTGAATTTCCTGGTTTTATTGAGCTGTTGCTTTTATGCTATTCCACAGGAACAGGCACTATACAGAAGTTTTGCAGTATACTCATTTGCCAGCATTCAGTATAATATACATATATATTTGTATATATGATGATGTATAAAAATATAAGTATAGTATAATATATATGATATAATATATATAATCATATATCATATATAATATATACTTCTTGTATTATCTATCATGTATTAGTTATATATTATCATATAAATATATAACCATGTTATAATACATAAATTATATGTAATTACATAATTATATGTATTGCATATTACACAATATGTATTTTATATATTATATAATCAACCTGTGGTGGTAGAAGTCATAGTGAAGATTGGTTCTGGGTGAATACTAATTGTGATATTGTGACTGGCAGTTTTTTAGAATGATGACAATATTCAATTTTTTGATGATTGCTATATGGTTACATATATTTGCCAAAGGTCATGAATTTCTATATTTAATATTTGACCTATCTAATAAATGAATTATATATTTTATATTTATATATCAATATTAATATATAATATGTTATTTTGCATTGATTATATATAAAATATTTTATATAAATTTAATTTATATTAAATTTTAATTTAAAATATATACAAATTTTATATTTTAATACGTATAGCCCCATGACAACCTGAACTATAACGACTATCACCACTGGTTGATTTCTTTCTTTTATCAGCATTGTATGCATGGAATCTTATGTATATCTTTGATTCTGGATTATGTTTTCCTTATACAGTTTTTTGGTGAGATTCTCGGGAGTCCTAATTTACCCTCAAACTCATTTTTTAGCTAAGAATGACTAGACTTTTAATCTTTCTGACTCCACCACTTCCTTTGTGCTGGCATCACATGTGGTGCTGGGGATTAAATCCAGGATCTTCCATGTGTCAGGGAAACATACTGCCAATAGAGCTTATTCCTAGCCCTCAATATAATTTTTGGAGATTTGGTTCTATCTACATTTATCAGTAATTGTTTGGATTTTGTGGTTTCATTGGAGTAGACAGCAGCCATACCCAATTATTTGGGAGGTACATTCTAAAACTACCAGGAAAGAATTCTAAAACTATGAATAGTTTCAAGCCTAACATCTACTCTATTTTCCCATTTATGTAGCTAATTTGAATTCCTTAATTAAACACAGTTGGGAAACATCAAGAAGAAGTAATCTAAACACAGAACAGCCATAAAGATATACTAAAATAAGTGTTAAAGTTATACGGTCTCAGTCTCAAAAATCTTATGACCCTGAATTTATGCTTTTTATGTTAATTTGTGAGATGATGCTGCACTTAAACCAAGTAATTTATGACACGTATTTTGTTTTGCATCTCTGAAATTCCAGCATCACTATTATTGCAATCATCAGATAGTTACTGGAACACAAGCATCACTCTGATGGACAAAGCAGGTACTAAGTGACCACGGGCAGGGAAGCACCTACTCTGCAAAAGGACATGACAATTCATACCCCAAACATGACAGTCTGAGATTCCATCATGACACTCTGAATGTCAAAGAATTGTAAACTTGGGAATTGTTCATTTTTAGAAATTTCCACTTAAAACTTTCAAGATATTATTGATTGTCAACAATTTAAACTACACAAACTAGGGATGGGCAAGAGACAAGAGATGGGGGGGAGGGAGGGAGGGAAAGACAGAGACAGAGAGAGACAGAGATAGAGGGGGACAGAGACAGAGAGAGACAGACACAGAGAGAGACACAGAGAGAGACAGACACAGAGAGACAGAGACAGAGAGAGACAGAGATAGAGGGGGACAGAGACAGAGAGTGAAGGGGAAACTACTGTGTATGTCTGTGTCCATTATAGCTGCATTCCCACCACCACCAACCAGGGAAGAAAGACTAGAACAATGGGGTAGGAAACAGAACCTGAGCAAGAGGCACCTATTCTGTCTAGGGATGAAAGCATAGTAATTAATTGCTGCTCTCCTTTTGCTCCTCTCAAACCCACTTACCAAGGGCTGCCTCATCTGGCAGGCTAGCTCATGTAATACTTATGTCTGTGGCTTTTTGTTCTCCTCCACTTTCACTGTTAAATTTGTGCCCTGTTCTCTGCCACACACCCTCAGCTATGCATAACAGAAGTTAATATATTATTGCATCTCTTCCACCAATGAATTAATTCCCACTACCTGCCTTAAAAATAGTTGAACATGACAGTGCATTCATTTCCTTCCAGAGATGGGCAGGGAGAAACAATGGAGTCCCCTGGATGTGTTGAACAGACAGTATACCAAGTAGGTATGCTCCCGGTTCCGGGATAGATCCTGTCTTAGAAAATAAGGTCAACGGAAACTGAGGAACACACCCGATATTGACCTCTTGTCCCCACATACATATGTATACAGGTGTACCTGCATACACATGTACACACACAGGAGCATGCTTCTCTAAACACATAAGATGAAACTGTATCCTTAGTAGACTGTATCTAATTAGTAGTTAGCAAGATCCAACAAAGTGCATCCACACTTTTGCATCTGTCTTCATACAGAGGTAGAGATAGTACAGTAATAATACACCCACAAACGTGGAGCTCACAGAAAATATGAATAAGCAATAGATACACTCTTGTTTATAAACATGCAATGAAGTATTACAAACCCAGTGTGCATTTGAATTATGACTTAACAGTTTCAGTCATATGATCACACTTTCCACTTTAATTGAAACTTTGGGACTTTGGGACTTCCCTGTAATTTAACCTTAGTCACTGAAGTTATTAACACATGAAACATAAGGTAGATTTAAATTACGTCTATAGATTTGTTTTTAATGAATATACTATTTGAAGGCATGAATAAATACCCAATATCTTTAAATAAAAAAATTTACAATGAGTTCACTCTTGGAGTTTTGTTTAGACTTTCAGTATTTTCTTAAATTCTTCCCTCCCTTCCTCCCTCCCTCCCTCCCTCCCTTCGTTCCTCTTTTATTGATTCTTTTCCTCTTTATCTTCCCCCATCTTCCCTTCCCTTCCTCTTTCTTCTTCCATTTCACACTTGGACTGTGGACTATGGCCTGGCAGCCTAAGGATACATTTGCAGCTTGGAACTTTGCCCATGGGATGCCCCCCAACCCCAACTCAGCAGCAAGGACACAGAGAGTGTGTATTTGTTATTCATCGTAGCTGAACTACCAGTGCCCGACATGGTAGACCATGACCTTTTAGGGTTGTTGTTGTTGTTTTCTTCAGTTAATTTTTAGAATTACGAATCCAATCTCTTCTTGGTCCTCATTTCCATATCTTTCTGTTTCCTATTGCTGGACAATCTCAGCCACATTCACTGTCTTAATATGAAAGAAGGGTTTTCAGTTCATTCATTGTTGATTTCAAACCTATAGATTCAAGTGTCTTCTGTGTCCCTTAATCATATGACCCAAGTTATTGACACACTCAATACTGGAGGTACTTTAGTATATAGACAAAGTTCTTGTAGAGGTCACAGTGTGTGTGGGGGGGTGGTTTTGGTATAAATTATGAATGTTTTGCTGTAAAATATGTAAACACTGGCCCTTGGGTTAAAATAAGCAAGTCATCTGCAGAGCAGAGGAATGAAAGTTTTGCCCAGGAGATGTCAGTCCTATCCTTCTCTTGTAGGGGGATTTAAGAAAAGGCTTCAAGGAACTCTAGGAGTTCAGCCTTGCAAGCCCGGTGAGGAAGATTTGCTGCAGAGCATCACACTGAAGAGCTGGCATGGCTGGGAACTTGTGACATAGGACATAAACAGGTGGCCCAGTTCACACCCAGAAGGAGCTTCTGAACTGGTGCCATGAAGGTTCACTTTGACCTTAAAAAGCAGAAGTGTCCTTTCTGACTCCCAAGCAAATGAAAAGCTGTTCTGCTACAACATCCTTTACCAGCAACCGTCCCTGAATCTCACTTGGTGTCTTGGTCTGCTTAGGCCACCGTAGGATTTATAAGTAATATATATTTATTTCTTACATTTCTGGAGATCAGAACATCCAAGATCAAGGCACTGATAGATTTGGTGTTTGGTGAGGTCAGTTCTTTGGTTCAAAGATAGCATCTTATTACTATACAGAAGAGGCTACGGCAGGTGTCTCCTGGGACAATATGATCCAGACATTGATAATGAAGCATATTTCCCAACACCTGCCTCACAGTTTCTGAGCTGCATCTGTGAGGAGACTGTTTCCAGAGCCCGCTATCTATACACATCACATGTGTTACACACAAACCATCTGACCAATATTAGATTTCTGGGGGGTAAAGAATTCAGATGCTATTTACACAGCCTGACCCCTGAAGGTCAAAAGAGAACGTCTCCTCTGATTTCATTCTTTTATCCATCTGAAAAATATTTGGACATTCCGCAGGTGTGTAACACATGAACGTTCATAGTGGAATTTCCTCCAGTTTGTCCAGCCTGCCAACAGAATTCTGCAATTAATTTAATATCAGATGGACACAGAGAAATACTTCTTATCTCTGTAGGAGATGAGATAATTGGGGACACATTTCTTTCGGTTCCATGAGGGGGGATATTTTTCAAGTCTGAAATCAGCATTTTTCTTGTAATGCATTATCAGGCAGGCATGCCTGTGTTCTTGTATACCTCCATTATCTGTCCTTGATGAGCCCAGAAATAGTTCAAAGTCTGTCTACCAGTGTTCTGACTCAGTCATTGCTGAATAGAATCACAGTACATTTTCTTTTATATCACTTTTACATCCTGCAAATGAAATAGACTTATACTGCAGTTGTTTCTTGTAAAATGAGAGAATTCAACTGCATCACAAACCAGCACCCAAAGTTACCCATTGAAAACTGGTTAACTGTTTTATCTTTGTCTTCCTATGGGTTCAAGGTCAGTCAAATACATTAATTAAAACAAGAACAAAGACCAGCAAAGCAGTAAGTTTGAAGAAAAATTATATAGTTAGTATTTGGTAACTTTTTGTTTTCCTCATTTGTCATATCAGAATTTATGAAAACATTAATTCACATTGTTTTTCACTATCAAGAAGAGCTACAAAAGTAAAAATCACCTTGTTAAAATAAAATTTCATATAACTCTGGAGAATGTTCACAAATTGAGAATGAACCTATATGTTTTATGACTTGGTCTCATCATGAGAGAGCTTTCCAGAAACATTTTTCTATGGTTTAGAGGGGCGGGAATAATAACACTGACTGTTCTTCCAAAGGTTCTGAGTTCAATTCTGAGCAAACACACAGTGGCTCACAACCATCTGTAACGGGATCCAGTGTCCTCTTCTGGGGTCTGAAGACAGCTACAGTGTACTCATATAAAAGAAAGAAAGAAAGAAAAAAAGAAAGAAAGAAAGAAAGAAAGAAGGAAGGAAGGAAAGAAGGAAGGAAGATAAAATTTAATATCATCATTTTTTATTTTTCCTTACCAAATCTTCATGTGCCTTTCTCCCTTTATCTCTATTCTGATGGCCTCTTTTCCTCTACTTTAAATTTTTCCATACACACACAGACACACAGACACACACACACACACACACACACACACACACACACACACACACTTGGTATTGGATAAGCAGTTGGGTGCTCATCCTTGGCAAAAATTAATTCTTCCTCCCTCAGCAATTATTAATTGTCAATATTTGGAGAGGAAAAGAAATAACTTAGAAATAACCTGTAACAATGAAATCTATTTAAAAATTTAAGATTTCTTTCTAAATAGTTTTTGTTTTCATAAAAAGAGTAAGTAACTAAGTGAACCAGGCTATGAAACCAAAAGGCACTTCATAAAATACATTGATTTCCATGTACTCTTGTGCACTAAGATGTTAATGACACTTTACAGTTTAAGCCAAACTATTAATGACTTGTTACACGTATGCTTAAGAACCATAAAAGCAGAGATGATTTCAGTTTTGAGTCTCAGTGGATCTCCATGATGTCACTCTAGAAAGCTTGCCCATTTCTCAGGAAGTTACTAGTAGTTCAGAAAGTGGAAATAATGGTTGCTTTATTTTAGCTTTACATACAAGAAAGAATAGGTGCTTGTTTTCTGCTTGCGGCTTGTTTCACTTAACATAATATCACCACCTTTTCCATCATTTTGCTGCCAAAGGCAGGGCTCTTTTCGTTATGACCTATAGGTACCGCTATGTGTATCTGCTCTACTGCTTCCATTTGTCCTGTAGTGGGCACTTACATTGGAGATGCTCCCTTCTCCAGTGTAAATTTCTGGTATTTTTTTTTTTCAAACACTAGGCAGCTATAGTTGCATTGGCTTATGTCTGGATGCTCTGTCAACCTACATATCTGTTTCTGTGCCAGTGCCATCTGAATGATATTGTTCTTGTTTATTTGTTTCTCTGTTTGTGTTTTCAAAATTTTTTAAAATTATTTTAAAATTCTATTATATGTGTGCATGTGTTTGCTTTCATCTTTGTGTACCACATGCATGCCGTGCCCAAAGAGGCCAGAAAAGGGGGATTGGAAACCATGAGGCTGGAGTTAGGCATGTTTGTAGTCTCTTGTGCTTGTGTGCTGATTACTTGGGAAAAAATTATAAGTTTAATAATGCAAGCGGAAAGCATTCTTGGATCTGTGTCCTGACACTAACATTTACTCCTAAAAGTTTTAGGGGACAAATAAAAGCTGTTGGCATACACAATATGTGTGTCTATGCAGCACAGGTATAATGCATAGTATGTACTATGCAGAGAATGTTTTGGTGTTAGGCCCACATTCCGTTTGTCCCATCATGTCCTATACACACTGTATACTCATCCCTGTTGGGTTTCATTTTTAACTCTTAGGGTTAAAATAGAAGGTTACTGAATGACTCCTCAAGGTGTTTAGAACATTAATAGACAAGGAAGATAAGAAAACAACAGGGTCAGACTGGAATCAGAAAAGAGTAGTGGGAAACTGTGTGGTTGTTGGTTGGAACCTTCTTGGGATGCCTGAGTTGAATAGCATGCCTATTGTTTGACCCCTTTCCAGCCTCAGTGTTCTCTTCGGAACTGCTTTGCAGCTGAGTAACTTACCCCGAAAGTTTGTGAGTATTTGGTTCCTCTGGATATTTCTTCATGAAGACTTTAAATATGTCATTCAAACAAGAAATGCAAGGTTCCGGTAGGTTTCAAAGGATCCAAGATTTTGGGAAATGCCAGGAAAGGATCAAAAAGTCAAAACTGACAAGAGGTTTCGAGCCATGTTTCATGACAAAAAATTTAAATTGAACTATGCTATTGACAAAAGAGGGCGTCCTATCAGCCACAGCACTACAGAAGACTTGAAGTGTTTCTGTGACCTTTCAGAGTCCAATTCTGATCTCTTTAATGAAGAAAGCAACGTAATAAATCAAAAGAAAGTGAAGCCCAGAAGAAAAAAAGATCAAAAAAAAAAAAAAAAAAAAAAAGAAAGTCAAAAACTCTGACTGAAGAGAAAAATAAAGAAACCAAAAAAAAAACTGACCAAAAGGATTCTATAAATAAAAAATGACTTAAAGAATTCTGAAAGAATTCATAAAATGAAAAACTTACATAAATCTCAAAAGATAGATTCAGAAGTCAGTCCCAAGAAGGATAGTGAAGAATTTCTACGAAATAGAAAGAAGAAAGGGGGCACCACTGACCTTAGTGTAGAAGCTTTGCCCAAAGGAAACTAAGGACCAAAGATTCTGGTACCTCTGGAATGGAGAAATCTTCAACAATGAATTGTTCTATGGCAAAAGGAGAAAAGCAGTCAGTGGTTCCAGTGATAAAGGCAAAAGACAGTGATGGTAGAATGCTTGATGAAGATGCCCTGGAGGAAGATTCAGACAGTGCTAGTGAACTAGGATGTGATGAGGAATCTGAAGGTGGAATCACAAGTGATGATAGAACCTCAGCTGATGATGATGAAGATGAAAATAAATAAGAAGAGGAAGATAGTGAGGAAGAGGAGGAAGAAGATGAGGATAAAGAAGAAGAGGAAAATAGTGAGGAGAAAGAGGAAGATGAGGAGTATGAAAGTAATTATGGTCCTGTTCTTTCAAGGGGTAAAAGAAATATAGAAACTAGTTCTGAAGATGAAGATGATTTGGCAGAGTTATTTCCAGAAGAACCTGGTTTTGAACATGCTTGGAGAGAATCAGATAAAGATGCTCGTTAGACCAATGGGATTACACACCAACTAGCAGTTTGCAACATAGACTGGCATAGATTGAAAGCAAAATATTTGCTTGTTCTGTGCAACTCATAAGCCCAAAGAAGGAGTTGTATTTTCTGTGAAGATATAACATTCAGAGTTTGGAGCGGAGAGGATGAAGGAAAAGCAAGGTCAAGGTCTAGTAGAGTTACTGAGTGTTCCTGATGATGCTGTGAAAAGGCCTGGGCCTCTAGAGAGAAGCTAAGAGACTACCAGTTCAAATGATTGAAATACTATTATGCAGTAGTGGAGTACAATTCTTCTGAAACAGCAAGTAAGATTGACGAAGATTGTGATGGCCTGGAATTTGAAAGCAGTTGTTCTTTCATAGACCTAAGATTTATACCAGATGATATTATCTTTGATAATGAGACCAAGGATGTGACCTCAGAAGCTGATCTAACAGCACATAAACCCAAGTATTTCATATATGCTGCAATTAACAGTAGAGATCTCTTGGGATGAGACTGATCATGAAAGAATCATAACACTTAACAGAAAGTTTAAAAAGGATGAGCTATTGGACATGGACTTTCAAGCCTACTTGGCTTCTTCTAGTGAGGATGAAGAGGAGCTGGAAGAAGCACCAGAAGGTGAAGATGGAGTCAATGTAGGAGAAGATAAGAAAGCAAAGAAAAGTCAGAAGGAAGATGAAGAACAAATTGCTAAGTATAGACAACTCTTGTAGGCTATTCAAGAAAAAGGTAAGAATGGAAAAGAAAATAGTATGGAAATGGAAATCAAGTGGGTTCCAGGTCTTAAGTAGAGTGCAAAAGAGATGGTCAAAACCAAGTTGGAGAGAAAGGATAAAGTGACCCCTTGGGAACAATTTTTAGAGAAGAAGAAAAGACTGAAAAAGAAACAGAAGGCTCTTGCTGGAGAAGCCAGTGAAGATGAGCTTCCTTCTGATATTGATTTAAATGATCCCTATTTTGCTGAAGACATTAAAAAAATAGGTATAAAAATCAATGAAATCTGCAAAAGAGAGTGCATCTTCATAGGGAAAAACTGAACTAGAAAAACAAAAGGGTATGATGGCTTTACTTGTAATGGATGAGGAAGAGGACAGTAAGAAACACTTCAATTATGACAACATCATAGAGCACCAGAATCTGAGCAAAAGGAAGAAACAGCTCATGAAAAAGAGGGAGTTACTTGAGGATGACTTTAAGGTAAATGTCAGTGATACATGGTTTCAGGCAATGTACACTTCCCACTTGTTCAGTTTGGATCCCTCTGATCCTAACTTCAAGAAAACCAAAGCTATGGAAAAAATTCTGGAGGAGAAAGTGCGACATGGAGAACAGAAAGAAGAACTACTAAGTATTCAAACAGTAGAGAGAGCACAGCAGGACACAGGAAAGCCAGCACAGAAGCAACACATAGATCCTGCCCTGTGCATGCTGATTAAATCTGTGAAAAACAAAACAGAGCAGTTCCAAGCCAGAAAGAAACAGAAGATTAAATAACTGCGTACATGTGCTATCTCCTCAAGCACACAGAAACAGCATAAAGGACAGTGGGAATAAAGCCACCTCTCTGGAATAAGAAAAATACCCTTTTCTGACCATTGTAAAGTCGTTCTTCATTGGGGCAGGAGAGATGGCTCAACGCTAAGGAATAATGGTGCTTTTGTAGAGCATCTGAGTTTGGTTCCTAGCACCCACGTGTAAGTCACAACCATATTAATTCCAGTTTTGAGAGACCCAGAGCCCTGTCCTGGCCTCCATGGGCACGGCTTGCCCATAGTGTGTGCATAAACATGATTGCAGGTAAAACAGTCAAAGAAAAGATTAGAATCAAATTGAGAAAAACTGTTCCCCTTAGGTAACTGTTTACCTAATGTAAATACTTCATGTTTTACACTATTTTCACAATTTTTTCATAATTATATAAACTGTAGCATTCTTAGGAATTTTATATTGTATGAAGTTCATTTCCTACAAGTATAGTTACTCTAATTTAGCTTCCTAAGATACTATTTACAATCTATGTAAAATAGTGTCAGTTCTTCTGTGTAAAGATTAAAAGCAAGATCTTGATGGTCTTACTAAAGTCAAGTTACCTTAGGAGGTCTTTCTACGAATGGTTCTCTGATTTTAAGAAATCATGAATTTATTCAAAAGCATGCACCTAAAGAACTATCTAGGAAAGAAATGGCATGCTGTTGATGAGTTTCAAGGAGGTAATCTGGAACACATACTGCTCATGTGTGTAATTGTCTGAGACAGATTCCACATGCATACAAACAGGAGGCCTTCGTAGTGACTCCAGTCTTGTGGAGTGCCCTTCCTTCTACTTCCCACTCACCTATGCCACGGGATACACACAGCAATCAATGAACACTTGTAGCTTAAAAATTCCTAGCAAAGTCCTCTCATCGCTGCCTCTCCTTTCTCAGTTTTCTTCCTAAAACCACACCTGGAAACCATAGATTCTGCCATCATTAAAGGATGAGGCAGAGAGAGGATGTGTAATTCATGGCTGGGAGGTTCCGTCCCCTGCACAGACAGTACATGTTTGTTAATAACCCTCTGAAACCCAGACATTTTCCTGTTTCGTCCTGTTTTGAATTTTTCAAAAGTGATTTTCCAGACTGTGCCCGTCCATTACTTTTAATAATGACTTTATTGGGATAGCAATTATTTTCTTTGGGCCAGTGGAAACGTGTTAAGCTATATTTCTCTCATAAGTTCAGACGTCCTTTTATGGATTTTAAGTATGTTATTCTGTGTGGAGAATGGAATCCAAAAGCCTGGAGAGCTGAGAGGCTAAATTCTGTGACCAGCCAAGATATTCTTCACCATTCATTTCCCATAAAGCAGTCAGTCAGGGCGTTGTAATGTTAATCTCACTGTTGAGAGATTTCTGCCTTATAGTGTTACATTAATAAGGCAGGAAATGCTCTGGAGAAGACATGACTGGACCCAAGACATGACAAGCTGTGCTTGACCTCCAGACTCCAGTTTGATCTTAAACCAGTAGCTCACAAATCAATGTCACTTCTCTGACTTCATCCCAGCCTTATCCTCATTGACTTGACTATTTTAAACATGCCAAACAGACTTCAGGAATCTCAAAGGATCTTTATCATAGCTGGCTGTAACAGGACTCCTGGACAGGGGGTGATTCGTGTTTGCCTAGTAGTATGAATTTACAGATGTGGAAGGCCTCCAGACAATCCCAAATCCCAATTCATTCTTAGCTTGTCTGCCTAGGAGGGCTATGTCAAACCGATGATGTCACTTAACTGCTGTGGTGGAGTTGCCTTGGTCATGGTGTCTGTTCACAGCAGTAAAACCCTAACTAAGACAACTGTCTGTTGAATTCAGAGAAAATAGAGCATGCATATTTTGTATCAGAGAATGTTGGTTCTAAGGTAAAAAGAAGCAGAAAAATATGGAGGAGATTTTGGGGGTGGGGTCACAGGGGTAGGGCTCTTTTAAGATTTTTTTTTTTTTTTTTTGTCAGAGGAGGACTTAGTCAAGAGAAGAGAGAATATAGGAGAAAAACTAAGAACCAAGAGCAGAAGGGATAGAAAATATTGATGGTGGAGAAAAGATATGAGAAAGGTTGGAAAAGGGAGTCAGGAAGAGGAAAGGGGTAGGTAAAAAGGGGAAGTGCTGAGCATATGCCACTTGCATGTTGGGCAAAAACCCAAGTGCTCAGCTCATGCAGCCTTCAAGTAGCTAAAGAACTAAATTCTCTACATATGTTGCTTGCAGATGTTATTGCTAGAAAAAAAAACAACAAAACAAAACAAAACAACAACAACAACAACAACAAAAATGCTTTGGTCCAGAAGCAGGACATGGTGTTTCATTTTTGCATCTCAGCACGTGGGATGCAGAGACAGAGGCATCTCCACAAGAATTAAACAGCCCATTGTTACACAGCACACTCTAGGCAAGCCAAGGCCACACTGCAGGGGTCTGACTCAAACAAGACTGGGGGAGGGCTGAATCTGTTCAACCATGAAGCCACGGTCTTCATAGATATTTTGAACATGGAACAAGACGTACTTAGACAGTCTGGAGTCCCTTTCTATATGAGTTAAAATATTCACTTTGATCTCTCTCTATAGACATGCCCAAGGCTTCCCTTTTATTACTTCTTCCATGTGGTTGGTCTAAAGAAACTGGAAGAGGGGGGGATGGGAATGGAGACAATTACAGTAGCTAGTACCTTCTTGGTAGCCATAATAAAGCACACAGATCTAACAGAAATGTATTTATTTTTCCAACATGTCTAGAGGTGGGGTTTCCAAGAGCAAGGTGCTGGTAGGGCTGGCTTTCTCTAAGGACATTTCTGGGGCTTTTCTCTCGGCTCACAGAACCTGTTGATGCTTCCTCATCTTGGTGTGCCTTCTGTGCATGCCCACGCCCCAGAGATGTTACTCATCTCATAAAGACACCTGTTTTGGAGAATTAGGACTTTGTCTTAATGGCCTTCCACTAACTTACTCCCTCCTTTAAGAAGCTTGTAAGCACTGTTTCCCTCTGAGGGCTACTGTTGTGACCTTTAACATGATCTCCTGACAACCTAGTTTAAGTAATAACTGAGGCATACTGGAATTCGAAAGCATTGAGAAAGAAACTCATCTAGCTATTCTTGCTCAGCCCACACAGCCCAAAAGAGACCATCAGATTTCCTGGAACTGGAGTTACGGATGGTTTCAAGCTGCCCTAATGTGGGTGGGAGGAACCAAATCCAGAGCCTCTATAAGTTCAAGCACCTCTACCATATGGTGCCATTGATTTTTTCAAATGATAATTCTAGTGGGATTGTTGATGATAACCCTATGCTTATGTTGCTTAACCAACTGAAGCATTAGCATTGTCAGTGATGCCTGGGTAAAAGTAACAAGTAGCATTGCTTCATGTTACACATCGATAACTTTATCTTTGAACAACTTGTGTATTTTAGTATGACTATAAACTGCTACCTATAATATTTTAATATGTCATATATATGTCTTGAATTTATATATTTAGAACTTTAGAATGCCCTTTTGCATATTACTATAAATACCATGAAAATATTGTTAAAAGAGTTTAGTAAACATGGACTATACAGAACACACCTTGCTGGTACTTGATATTAAATAGCTGTATACAATATATTATTAAAGCATGTAATTTATTAATATATTTTATTTAAATATTCAAGTGGTTAAAAAAAACATATGCTTTACAATATAGTTCCTTTTGCTTTGAAGGTTATGTGACTCATAATGATAATGTTATGTAGCAATTACTGTTACTATTACATAGTAATATAATAGTCATCATAACATAGTAATAAATATGATAAACATTTTAGACTTAAAAGATATGCTCTTCCCTGTTTCTTCCCTAAATGATGCTTGATAGATAACATCCCCAGGAACCTCAGAACAACTTGTTTGATAATTCTATGCATACCAGTATATGTAAATACTGGTCATATACTTTGTGGCTTTTAAATTAAGCAAGAGGAAGGCAAGTCCTTGCCCAAGACCACTTACCTAATCATGGAGAAGGTTAGCTTTTTATTTGCAACAATTTCATCCCAGATAAAAACTCAAAATATAATGAAGTCGTTTGAGAAATACCTGCTCTGTTGTATCTATTGTACCAGCTTGGGCAAACTAGACCCACTTGAGGACCTCTTCTTCTTCTTCTTCTTCTTCTTCTTCTTCTTCTTCTTCTTCTTCTTCTTCTTCTTCTTCTTCTTCTTCTTCTTCTTCTTCTTCTTCTTCTTCTTCTTCTTCTTCTTCTTCTTCCTCTTCCTCTTCCTCCTCCTCCTCCTCCTCCTCCTCCTCCACCACCTCCTCCTCCTCCTCCTCCTCTTCTTCTTCTTCTTCCTTCTTCTTCTTTTCCTCCTTCTTTTCCTTCTTCTATTTCCTCCTCCTCTTATTTTTGTTGTTGTTCTTTAATATGACAAATTCAAATTCACAGTCGGCAAATCCTGGGACTAAGTGAGGAGTGATAGTCTGATGTCAGGTATGTACAGAAAGATCATATCAAAGCGTATTCTAAAAATAGAGAAACCCTAAAGCAGTGATTCCCAAGCCTATGGGGTCTAACAACCTTTTTATAGAGATTGCCTAAGACCATCGGCAAGCACCAATATTTACACTATAATTCATAACAGTAAAGAAATTATAGTTATGAAGTAGCAGCAAAATAATTCCATGGTTGGGGGTCACCACAACATGAAGGACTGTGAGTATGACATGTTTGGTTTCCATGTGTTAGCCACTAAGTTAGGACTATCCAGGTGCATTGATATCACCCAGTTGACTGGTGGCCCCGTGACATTCCTGTATTCTGTAAAATCCCAAGCACAGTCCACTCCCTGCCTCCCACTGCCTTTAAAATGTTGTGTACAGAGAGTGTCTTCAGGAATTAAGTCAAGGCTGAGGACTGTCTCAGTAAAGTCATTGTATTCTTGCCCTGTTTCTGGCTGGCTGACTTTCCCTCGAGAATAGGAACCAGGAAATCTTTGCAGCCGTTCTAACAGATGTTCCGAAGCTGGAGACAGCTCACTGCTTCCCTTATTTGTCCTGGATTCAGTGGCTTCTGAAGCCATGCTCTAATACCTTGGTTGCTCCCAGAGAGATTTTGCAGCTTTCCTGTAAAATACTGTACTTTCCCTAAGGAGTTATCAGTTCTCTGTTGCCCCCAGGAAATCCTGGTGTCTTTAAGGCCATTGGGGACAATGTTTCTTCTGTTTTTACATCTCCTGTGGTCTGAACTGCTAAGGAGCTCTCTTGAACACGCTCACGTACAAACAGGGCATCTCCTCTACCAGTCAGATGGCTTTCCTTTCAGATGACTAAAACACGAGAAGCAGAAGATTCTGGAAGTTTTATTTTCAAAAGTGTCAAAAGCTAAGAAGGGACAGTGAAGTCATTTGGATACTAAAAATTGTTTTGCAGGGACTTTGGTGCTAGTCCAGCTCAGCTACCTAACATCTGTAAGAACTTGTGCAAATTTCTTCTCTTTAAGTACTAGCTAATAGAGTAGCTCAAAGGGTTAAATTGCTAACTTGTCAAAAGTCATTGAAATACTAATTGTGAAGCACTGTGTACATTATAACTTGGTATTATATTGATATTAGTGTTATTACTATTATTAATTTAATACACTAAGAAATTCTATCTAAAGAATGATCAATTACATTCACCATTTTATGTTAACTAGGGAGAAAAAAAAAAAACCATACTGGTGTAGAAAAGAGTAATCAAACCTTTTACAGCCATCCTTTGAAGCTAAGAAATCGCCTTCCCATTCTGCCTCATAAACCTACCTGCTGATTAAGTTTTCACTGCTTTTGCTTAACTCCACACCTGAACTCACTGATCCTCAGCGGCAGGAGGTCTGCTCTAGTCCTTGTTATACAGAACACAACAGTATGTAAGCAACTTCCATATTATAGCAGATTTAACTTTCAGAAAGATGTGTTCTAGTGAACCAGAAAGCATAAGTATGTCTAAATCCTCATCTTTCCTGGCACATTGGGGCTTTACCTCTAGTTGACTGTTTCTCGGGGTACACTCAGGGGGTGCACAGCATCCTTGTTATCCACAAAGCTTCTGTCTTGATGGTGATCTTTACAATAACTTCCAGATCAAATGACAAGGTGACATAAAACAAGGGGCCATTTCCTGATGAAGGAAGCTGAACAGGAAATTCTAAATACCACCACAAATTTTCCAGCTTACTAGATTTCCACATGAAAAGTCTTTTGGAATGATTAAAGTATCTGGGCAGGAAAGGAGCGACATCTTGAGAAAGTGGAACTGGGTGCAGGTGGATACCTCAAGAAGTAATTACATGAAAAACTTGAATGCTGAATTGGATATTACACATAGACTGAACCCCAGGTATCTCCTGCTTGAGTAACAAGGACACATCACATTATACCTTCTGTGCTTGGAATGGTAGCAATGGCCGTCCTTCAGAAAGAAATCCAGAAAATTCTGTGACAATGACCCAGGGGAATATAGCCTGTACTGCTCATTATTTCTAATTAAATAAATCCAGTAAGCACGAAGTGTAACACCATCTTTCTTTTACCATACCATGCAGCTTTCAGAGTACGTGGCCCATTTCGTCCTTGTGATGCCTTCTCTGTTAGCTGCATTAGAAAAACAATGAAAAGTATTCTGTTAAGGCATCCCTTCTGTCATTCTGACAGGCAGCCTTCAAAACTCTGTGCTAAGCAGCAGCTTGGGAGATATCAGAAGTCCTGCTGTAAACTGCAGTTTCAAAACACTGACTGAAAAGGCTGGGGAACTGGTATCTACTTTCCTGTGTTCCACTGTACCGTCTTTAGAAATAGGTTGAAGACATGTAATGTTTTGTGTCTTACCTTACTCTTGGCCTTCACTGAAAAATATTATAAATGGGATCAAGAGCAATTAAACAAATCTGATGACAATAAATATGCTCAAGAGAATAATGGCCATAAATGTTGACTTGCAGAATGTCACTGGAGTGTGGGCAGATCAAGTGTTTTATGCCGTTTTGGTACATTAGATGACAATATCTGATCAGGCTGGTTTCCATTAATTTTAGGTGATTTTTCTCATTTATAGTATAAGTCTGTGAGAAATGCGGAGTCAGGGATTTCCATATAAACAACACTATTTCAACACCACTCCCTCCCCATGTGTCTTTGTGTGTTCTCAGGCTTGAAGCAGTAATTCACTGGCATCCCAAGCTGACTTTGCATCACAATTCATGTAGATCTCAGCATTACAGTGGCCAGCTGCTTCAGTTCCTCCTCATCCCATGTGAATGGCTGTTTTCAATTATCAAGGTCAATATGTAAAAGATGACTTGTACTTAAATTTGAATTTCAACAAACAGCCTATGATTTATATGTATAAGTATTTATCATGACATGTAGGATGTACTTACACTAAAATTTTTTTCATTGTTTAACAGAAGCCGAACTATACCTGAGCACCCAGATTTTGAGACTTGCTCTTTCTGTTCTCTTTCTCCCTCTCTCCCTCCTTTCATATATAACTGAACTTTTATCATGTGGAGAATACTAAATGCATTCGACAAAGAGGGTTTCCGGACAGCCAGAGATGTTACACAGAACAACTCTGACTTGAAACTAAAGCAAAACAAAAAGTAAAAAAGAATAAAAAGATTTACATTTTTAGTGGTTCCCAAGATAGTTCTATTAGATTTGAGTCATATTTTCATCAAACTTTATCCTTTTAAATATACACTTCAAACTTAAATCAAAGAACTACCATACAACGTAATATTCTGCAAAGTCGAGAAATTAAGGTTATTTTTTTTAATTTTGAGATTATAACATAATTACATCATTTCCCTTTTCTCTTTCCTCTTCAAACCTTCCCATATAAGGTTCCATTCTCCCTTCTATTTTAAGGAACCTTCTTTTCTTTAATTGCTGTTTCATAGATATGTGTAGGTAATAATTCAATAAGCTAGTTTATCATTCAAGGGAAATGTTTTTGTTTGATTTCATAAATAATTCTTTCCTATAACTTATGTAGATGTTCATCATTTTATCATTATTTTTAAAAAAGCCCTCATCCATAGTTATTAATATGTGAAAACATTTGCCAATCGTGTCACAAATTTTGCTTGGCAATAAACCTTTACCTAGGAATATAAGATATTTTATATGCCAGGGTTTAAAAGAGAGTTTTGATATTTTAATCACAAGAATTTAAAATAAGAAAAGATAGTAACCAATATTTCTTCGACTTCCCTAAAGAGGAAAAACAGAACAGGCAAAAAAATAATGGTTTATGGAAACAAAGAAAGTCAAGTTGCCACGAGAGATCTGGGAAAGATGAGGCTGTAGGTCCCTGAGCATGAGGGACCAGAGCATCACTTGAACTCAAAAGACTCAGTGCCTTGGATAATGAGTGTGTGAGCAGCTGCTGAAAAGAGATGGAAATGCTATACATTCCAGCACAAATCTCCAGACCCAGATACCATGGGAACAGCTGATCCTCTACAAACACATGTTCATATGTGGTGATAAGATAAGCCGTGACATGCTGTCTGGATATTATGAGCAAGGTGAAGGGTAACCTAGGGGACCAAGCCAACAGCAGGAAGCTGCAGAAATCCCAGCTGTGAATTAAACAAGGATGCCTGGGCTTGAATATTTCTTTTGCCCTTGGCTAATATGCGTATTGACCCCTACCTAAATAGCTTAGAAGTATTCTTAAGTAATTTGGTTCCCATAAATAGTGTCCTCTTTGGGTATTATAAGAGAAAGAACCAAAAATAATAACTGCAAATGATCCTTGGGACCCTAGCACCTGATAGATGGGGGAGGGGGGTTGTTAATAAATACAGAGGGTTGCAAACGCTTGTCCTTGATGATTTAAAAAAAAGAATTAAAAATTCTTAATTAGAAGAAGCTAGGTAAAAGCATACGTGGAAATATTTTTGATATGTTGGATTATTCATGAACATTTCTTATTGCTCATTAAAATGGGAAGTTTATGTAAGAGCTTCCTTGGTGTGATGTCTTACGTTTGCAGAGGAATTTGTTATATTTTTTGGTATGTCTTCAATATTTGTTTTACAAATTCAACATTTGTCTGACTTCAAATATTGTATGAATATCTATTGAAAGTAAATACACTCTCTATTATTGAGAACACATATTTCTTGATTCTTTTGCCTGCTCAGTTCTGGATTATTTTGGTGACAATTTTACTTAAAATGAGCAAACTGGCTTTAGTGAAGGTGAAAGGAGGAAGAGTGACAAGTAACAGAGCCAGGCTTTCCAGGGGAATATGGGATGCATTTTGAAATGTTCTGGATACTCATTAAGAATTATACTGAAGTTCCAGTTTCAAGATTTACTACAAAGCTGCAACATTTAAATGATGTGCATACATAAAACTTTTTTTCAACGATGTTAATAATTGGACGAATTGTGCATTCTGAAACTCTAAATTGGTATGGGTATGGACATCAGAGAAAGTAATATGACTTGATAAGGTTAATAGAGTTTGACCCTGCAGCTCTATTGATGTATGTACAGAGATTCAGGTATAGCGTCAGAGATATAGATAGTTAAAACTGCAGACTTGGGAAGATATTATTAATCACTTTTCTATAACTATGAATACATAATCAATCTAACTAACTTAAAGGGAGGGAAAAAATACCTCTTCCTCTCAGCTCACACTTTCAGACCTTTCACTCAATGTTTGCTTGACCTGGTCACTTAGGGCATGCTGTGAGACAGACCCAGAGGCAGTGATCTCACAGGGGAATAAATCTGCTGAATATCACAGAGGCCAGGACGCAAAGAAGGAATGAAGACACCACTGTTTCGTTCCTGAATGTGTTGCCAGTGGCCTATTTTTCTTCCACTGGGCTCTACCTTCAGAAGATTCCTCTACCTCCCATGTGCTAGCGATTAGGTACCAACCCAAAACACTCAAGACTTGTGTGCAACTTAAAATCTAAATGCTACTATATAGTGATGTTTATAGGAATATTATTCTAATAACATCAAGCACCAGTTGAATCTATGACCAGCTTTTATATATACAATCACAGGGGATTATTTAATCTGCAAAGTAAAAGAAATTGTAGTGTCTGCCACAACATTAATTAGCCTTAAAGAAATATGCTAAGTGAAATGTCAACCATTATATAATTTGATATATAATGAGGCAACTTGAGTAGTCAAATTCACAGCAAGAGGACACTAAGTCAATGTTAACAGTGACTGGGCAAGTGAGAAAATAAGACTTAATGTTAAGTTAATATTAATATTAACATTACTGCAAGAATAGCTGCCTAGATTTGGTCAGACGAAAGAAATTTAGATGGGTAATGGAAAACCTTGGGAGTAAACCTTGTATCACCCACTATACTGCAGGTTAAGCATTAAATAAGATATAAAACTTTTGCCATAAATATTTGTCTACAGTTTTATATTAAAAAACAGTTCTACAAAGTAAATGAGTTGTAAATCAGTAAATCATCACTATATAGAGTCAGCAGAGTTGGAGAGGTGGCTTAGTGGTTAAGAGCACCTGTTGCTTTTCCAGAGGAACCAGGGTTCAGTTCCCAATACCATCTGGTGGCTCACAACCCTCTGCCTCCAGTTTCAGGGGTAACCCAATCCTCTGCTGGCCTCATCAGGTGCCAGGCATTCACATAGCACACAGACATGCAAGTAGGCAGAACACCCACATACTGTCTTTTTTAAATTGAGGGTCAGGGAAACAAAGGTGTGGGCAGGTTAGAAAAGATCTGCCAATGGGAAGCTTCAAGAAATACAGATAAATATGGACGTCTCTAAATGTAATGGGATAAAATTGCACTGAAAAATCTCTTGGAGGCAGGGCAACAGAGAATGAATGTGCTGTTTAAACTGGGAAGGAACTGGGTAAAATATGCTAGCATGAAGGTAAAACTAGGCAGTGAAGGCCAACTCTGAAGAGCCTTGAACGCCACTGTAAGACATTTGCACTTTCTCCTTTTTGGATACACAGGGAAGCGCTGTGTGTCTATTTATAGAAGAATTTCCTGACCACACAAATATCAGGAGAATATTCTTATGGAAATATAAGACATTGAGGTAAATGCTATGCAGGAAGCCAATTATGGAGTAAGGGAAAAGGAAGTATAAGTTTATAATTTTGCAATAAAAAAGTATTTATGGAAACTAGTCTTCTCAAAATAACTATAGTGAGTTAAATCTTTCCTTTCGTGTGTGTGTGTGTGTGTGTGTGTGTGTGTGTGTGTGTGTTTTAACGTAAAGAAGAAAATACCCATAAGTCTGAGGTTTATGCTTTAAGCATAAACTCCATTTTTATAGCAGTTCACAGGGGTGTGGCCATTCTTAATGCTAAGATATTATTTTAAAAGCTATGATTTTACTCAATAGAAACCACTCCAATCTAAACAAAGATTTTTTTAAGGTCAAAAACACAACCCTTACATACATCCAATTAAAGGTACAATCTTAGGACTGACTTTGCTTTTATATGAACAAATTTCCAGAGAATATGGAAATGTGTAAATAACTATGCCTGTTTAAAATGTCAAATACATCTCTAACTACTTCTACACAAAACAATATTAGATGTGTGACAACTGGCTTCAATAGTAAGCAATGCTGAAGCAAAGACTGAGCTTAAGGTTTTGAAAATAGTCGTATTATCTCTTAGACAACTTCATCGTTTTATTTTTTTTTTCTTTTGTAAGCTCATAATCGAAACTTTTAACATTTAGTCTGGAGACATTTTGTCTGATGTGATAGGTACCAATATAACAGGAGGCTTGGTATTAGAACAACATGAAGACGTTAGTTGGTCTATGATGCTAGGCAAATATTTTATTAGTGTGGATCATGTTCTACACCAACAGCCCTCCTCTAACACAAGTCATAGTTCACAAATCAGAAGTGGCTCATTGCCTTGCCTCTACAATGCAGCTGCAGAGGGATGGAAGCCACACATCACCCGCCCAAAAAGAAGGCAAGGCCACTTGACTGCATGCCTGGCTTTGAAAGGATCTGTGATGCTGTTCTGGCCATTAGGAAAGCCCAATGCTTCCCCTTCAATAGCATAGCCCCCACTCATAGTTTAACATCTGTGCTCTTCCCTTCCCCCAAATTTATTTTCCCTTGTCTTCTTTATACATGCTAGATGGAAGAAAAAACACATGTAAGGAGTTCAGTGATTGAGAATAAAAATCAAGTCTGGTTGCTTCCTTCCCTCGGAAGTTTTCACAGCATCTTCCAGCACTATGAAAGCTAGTCCTCAGGAAGGATGCTTTTGGGTCAGATCCAGCTTGATGACCTTGGGTCCTGGGTCTGGAGTCTGTGGTTATCTTCAGTAATAGAAGCTTGTCTTCAGCTTCTGTCATCCAACCAAGAGCAGCCTGTACTGTCTTTGGGGTCTTTTGCACTATCCTAATCAACCACTAAAAAAGAAGTTTCTGATGTTTGCCACTGAGATTTTTGTTAATCTATGGTCCTTAGAGTGATCATTGTCACTCAGTGTGTCATGAGATCATTTTGCATACGCACATTTATCTGTTTTACATATAAGTTAAGGTAATATAAACATAAAACTATTCCTTATGGTTTTTCAAACTTCTTTAGTTTTATCTCTACTCACTTTCCTCTGTATTGACCTTCATTCTGAGCTTTCCAGTTAAAGCTGCCCCATTTCCCCCATTTTTCTTACCAGAGCACCCCTATCTATCCCTTCTCTCCCTGGTAGTAGAAACATAAATGGTCACTGTACCAAGCCAGTGTAATTCCTCACTGCATTCTAAACACTTACATTGATATTCACAGGTAATTTTATCTCCAGCCCTTCATCAAAGAAGCTTCCTTGTGAAGCAGATAGGAGCCTTGACAGAAAGCCACACTGAGCAAACTACAAAGAACAACTAATCGTGGGGTGTCTGGGTGGCCTCAACTCACACATGTGCAATGCGGTCTCCAAATCTAAGACTGAGAGTGCATCTTTTTTAAAAAATTTTTTTCTTTTATATTTTAAGAATCAACCAGTCAGATTGGCCAAGATCCAAAACTCAGATGACAGCAGATGCTGGCGAGGCTGCGGAGAAAGAGGAACACTTCTCCACTGTTGGTGGGGTTGCAAACTAATACAACCACTCTGGAAATCAGTCTGGTGATACCTCAGAAAATTGGATATAGTACTACCTGAAGACCCAGCTATTCCACTTCTGGGCATATACCCCAGAGACACTTCAATACACAACAAAGATATATGCACCACAATGTTCATAGCAGCTCTATTTATAATAGCCAGAAGCTGGAAAGAACCCAGATGTCCTTCAGAAGATGAATGGATACAAAAATTGTGGTACATTTACACAATGGAATATTACTCAGCCACCAGAAACAATGACTTAACCAAATTCTTAAGAAAATGGCTGCATCTAGAGAATATCATCCTGAGTGAGATAACCCAGTCACAAAAGAACCGACATAATATGCAGTCACTGATAGTGGGATGCTAACCCCAGAGGCTTGCACTCCCCCAGAAACAACTCACAGACTGTATGAAGTCCAAGAAATAAAGAAAACAAAATAAAACAAAAAAATATTTACATAACAAGAAAACTTTGACTATTTCCATGTTACATTTTGTTTTACATGTACTTTATGCTCATTGTAACTATTAAGTTTTCAATGCATACTATAAAACCTTTAAAAAAATCAAGTACTGACTAAAAATATATTAATATAGTTTTATGTAAAAATTATTTTAAAATCTGAAAAAAGTACTGACAAAAATGTATAATTTTAAGCAAAAAATGTTTAAAATCTGTACATTTATCTTTGTTTTGTAAAATAAAGTTGTTTAAAAAAAAAAAAAAGAATCAGAGGACAAGAAAGTCTGCTGGAGATTTTGCTTCCTTGAAATGACAGATAAACTACACCCATGAAACTTGAACAATCGCACTCTTCCACAAGCCCTGAAAGACATCAACAGGTGTGCCAACGTGGAAGGGAAAAGCCCATGAGGTGCACCTGTAGACCAGGAGCTGCGAGCAATGAAGGGACACTAAGAGGGAGAATTAGTCTCTTTGGCGATGAGGTCTTATTCTGTTACCCAGCATCAAGAGGTCACTTCTGAAAACATACATACAGCAATAGTTGGGTTTTTAGCCTTTGTCGTTTATACAATACAATTATTATACAATAATAATTACAGGAAAAGAGCCCGTGGATTTGAGAGGGAGCACACAGAAAGACATCAGAATGGGTGGGGGGATGAAATGACACTTAATTTTAATTTTTAAAAGCTACAAAGTTCAAAGCGTTTAAAAATCACTTTTGTCCAGTAGGTGAGCCTAGTGCTACTCTAAAGATATATAGAAACTCCCAGCAAGAGTCACCATGACGTTTAGGCTTGAAAACAAAACGTTATTAATAAAATAATAATAAAAGAAAATGCAGTCTGAGAAGAAAGTTAAGGAGAGCAAAGAGAATTTATGAGAAACTGTTCAACCTTATTTGTTGTGAGCATAGAATTCTGAGAACAAGTATTGTGCTGCGCCCGGGTGACTCTATAAGACCTTGTCTGAATCCCCCACGCTGTAAGTTGAGGGAGAGAGTTCCATTTATATACAGCACAGATTGGAAAACAACCAGAAAACCGATGCCCCTGAGGGACTGCTCCTTAAAATGGTGATGCTGTCTGCACCGGCTGATATTAAGTGGGCTACATAGTTCGAGCACATACAAACGTGTCGTGAAAGATGAACGCAAATGACGTTAATGATATGCTTGCTAAAGCAATAGGTGGAAGCCTCCTGATGCTAAAACTTGCTTTCCAACATACAAAATTAATATGGCTTAACTGAGATCAGGTTAGAGCTCCTGCTGCTGTGTCCTTGGCATCCCTCCTCCCCCTCCCTCAGAGGCACCGCCCTCCTCTCCCTCACTCGAGGCACCGCCCTCCTCCCCTCCCTCTGAGGCACTGCCTTCCAGCCTCCCCTTGTCCTCAACCACTTTCTCATCTCTGAGTAACTGCGCCATCAACTTTGTAACCACAAACACAGGGAGCTGTTGAGTGCTCACATTGTTTTTCCTGAGATGGGGAGAGGAGTTAAGTATAAAGTAGACACTCAAATTTCAAAGTCCCAACACCAAACCCAAACTGCAAGACAACTTCTTTCCTCAAAATATAATTTGATTTTTAAAGGATAATTATAACATACTATAAGATGGTTTTTTTAAAAAGCTGAATTAGGCAAAACAAAGAGAAGGAAAGGGGAGAAAAAAAAAAAAAAAACAAAAACCCAAAGGACTGGAGTATGAGTTTTCCACCAGTTTACTCTCCAGACCCACGATGCATCATAAATCCTGGCCCAACCAAAGCCAGCCCACACCGGTGGAGACGGCAAAGGACAGTTGCCAGCAATATGAAGGCTTGCATATGTAAACTTAAGAAATGGGGAATATACTGATAGGAATTCTGAATTTTGCTGCCTTCCGTAGCCCAGTGTGGAGCCCACGGGCTCATCCAAGTGAAATGCCGCCAGGCTGGTGTTTTCACCCTGCTCCAAACTACCTAGCCCATCCGCTACATGTCACAGTCCACAGGGATCTGCTAATCGCAGATCCTATTCTCAACCGCTACCGGGAACATCTTTCCAGTGCTAGGCCATGTGAAGCCATTCCAATGTGGGCCGCAGAAGCTCATGAATCCGGGAGTTCTAAGAGGGCAGGAGGTAGCTCCTGTGATCAACTGCACATGGGTAACCGCCATGGCGGTGCGGACAGGGACTAGAACAGAGGGTCCCATTTCCAGTCTGTTCTCCCTCAGTATCTGCATACCTTGGCCTCATCGTTTCTGTATACCTGCATATCTGTATCTAGAGACGCCAACAAGCTGAAGATAGGTACAGCTATCTCAAGACGAAAGGCATGGGGAAGCGAGTCCTCTCGATTTTGTTTTTGTTTTTGTGTTTACATGCATAAAAATAAATTTAGTTCAAAATGAAGCATCTGATTTTTTTCAAGTGGTAAAATCAAATTGGAAAACCCTAATTAGTCCCATCTGCACATATTCCCGCTCTAACTTGTAATGTGTGCTAGAGTTTTGTTCAGCTACGCACAAATATTTCAGGACCTCACAAGAGCCTAAGTGCTGAACTTTAATTGAAAGTCTGGTATTTCTTCATGAGTGTGGGAAGAATTGGGCAGAAAAATGGACTTCCAGCTATATTGGAGGGCAGTACTAACTTTATTTTCACTATTAAAATCTATATAAAATAACATTATTACAACACAGTGAAATCTCCTACAGTCTTTCAAAATGGCTCAGAAAAGAAAATAAAACTCGGAAAACTTTAAGTGGGCATGATTTTGAAAGCCAAATATTTTTAGAAAATTTTAATGAAACCTACACATAACTTTCTTACTTTCAACATTTTCCTACATCAAATGTTTGTCTTCCAAAAGCCTGGCTTGGAACACACACGCACAAGCACGTGCACGGGCACACACACGCACACAAGTGTACGATGTTTCATTTTCCCATTTTCTTTCCTGATCCTAAGAGGATTTTGATATGAGATAGACCCTAACAATAATATAGGGACACAAATAACTGACAGTGAAGGGGGAAATTTACTCTGTTTCTTTAAAGATTTAACCTAATCAAAATTGAGCTTTCTGGGGTCTGATTTATTAGGAGGACCTGTCCCTGCAGAAAATGACGCTCTGGGGATTGCTGGTGTTGGGTACTAGAGCCAATCTGCTGTGACATGAAAGTCATGCACTCACATTGTCACCAGACTACATCCCATACAACAGTGCTAGACAAAGATACGTGACTTTGTCTAGTCGCTCTCTTTTGGTTCTCCAGGGGCTGAGTATGCCCGTGTTATAACCGTTTGTCTGAGTGCTCTATCTGAGAAATTAAGCCGAGACACTCAGAGAATGTGTCTGCCCTTAAGTAACACAACTCCGATTCCTGCTGGTTTGTTACATCCAATGAGCTGATAAAACAGCCTGGTACCTGGGAACAGGATGTCCTGGTCAGAATGCCTCTGTCACGTGCCCTCCAGACTCAACTGTTCTCCAGTCAATTATGTCCTGGGTTTTCAGCAGATGGCGCTGTTTCCTGAGACGCAGAATTTGTCAGCCAAGCCTGCGTGTCCCCATGCTGCACTATACAGGTCACAAGACCTACAAGCAAGAGTGTGGAGGCTGAAAGTCCTTCTCCAGTCCTTGAAAACACAGATACGTTTGCCACGAAGACTCCATCAGCTTACTAACAGAAAGTAGGATGTTCTGTTAACTCTGAGCTGTGGATTTTCGGTTAAATCCACATGAACTGGTTTTCTCCTTTGACCTAGGGTTTTAGTTTGTCTTTGTCAATCATCCCAAGTTTCCTTACGTTCTAGGTATTCTGCCAACGAGAAGGTAGAGCCAGTTCTCCAGGAGATAGTACTTGAGTTAGTGGAATACACACAGGGAGGATGACTTCAGACCCAGCACTGACTTCCGGCTAGTAGAGGATGGGGCTTGGAGATGCTTCAACCACCTCCAGAAAATGAAGCTGAGAGCAGCTCACCTGCCTCAGAAACACTTAGAAAGTCATTTTGTATCACCAATGTCCAAGCCTACCTCAGTCACAGTAAGTCGAAATCTCTGAAGGTGTGGGGTGTGACTCTGGGTTGCAGTGTGTGTGTGTGTGTGTGTGTGTGTGTGTGTGTGTGAATATATGAATGTGTGTGCTAGTGAGTGCATGTGTGAATGTAAATGTGAGTGTGTGTGTGTGTCTATATGGTATTTGAATGTGTGAGTGTATATGAATGTATATAATTATGTGTGTGCATGTGAGTGTGAATACAAGAATAACTCTGTGAGTGTGTGTGTGTGTGTGTGTGTGTGTGTGTGTTGTAGCTGCCTCAAATCAGCAGTGTTGCAAATACCCACTAACAGATATGAACCTTCAAGCAGATTAACCAGTTCTGATAATAAACTCAAAATTCTTACATGGAGAAAGGAATTCAAAGCAAGAACCACGAGTCTTGTATAAGGAAAGCAAATTGGCTTTAAGAAATGTCAAAAACCGAAAGTGCAGTGCCACCTCTTGAGAACATGTCTGTTTTCTGAGTGTGTTATTCACGTTATCAAACCAAGTGCCTAAACAAAATTGCAGAAAGCATTCATTTTCATAGGAGAAATCTCTAAATATGAAGCTATGATGTTGAGTTCTTCTTCCTTACACCACATTTGGGCCATTCGGTATTTGTGGGTCATGTAGTATGTGTTAGGCGTTGAGAGAGTGGAGCTAAATCAGTTTTCTAAGGGTTCACTGCTGCAGAGCAGATGGTGAATGGCAGGTGATTCTGTGAACCATTAGCATAGGTTAACACAGTTCCACCTAATGGGGCCAATGAAGGAGCTAGATAAAAGACTTCTGGTTAAAATTCTGATATAAAAGAAAAACGTTGACTGTCTCCCTAACAGAGGCAAGGCTCATGATTAATTATTAACAGAATCTCTACCGTTTGAAGAAAGGAAATCGACTTAAAGAACTGTCAATTTGGAGGATACACTAGAAGTCCTGGGTTTTTAGGTGTTCTCAGCCTGCTGATCTCAGAGCCGTGGCGACTGATTTACCAGCTCTCCACTTATCACATCTGAAGAGCTTTCTCAAAACCGAATGGGCCAGAGGTCACACCTGCCCTTCTTACACAGGTCTGCTTTGTGAAGACCGGATATCAGCTTTGGGATTCATAGGAACTACAGTGAGCCGAACAGTGATTACCTTTCTCATGAGTTTGAGTCATTTGTCTATTTACATTGGAGTTTGATGGGCTATTCTACACCCATGAATGATTTAACAGAATGGGATTAGCACCTGTATTGTCACTGGGGGCAAGGCCCAGGGTTAGGAAGCACTGGATTCTTGTCAGGGTCTGGCCTATCTCTGAAGTTGTTTATTTCCTCATCCCTCTGGTTAATTGGTTTCTTCCTCTGTTGAAAAACAAGCCAGTGTGTTAAACATTAAGCATCTTCGAGCGTGTATTCTTCCAGGTCATCAAATGCTTGAGGTTGTGGTTTAGCTTGGATTACCACTTCTGTACACCCAGTGGAAAAGAGATATGTAAAGATGTCAAATTCCAACTGGCAAGCCTGTACCTCAGGGTATGTGAGCTCATCATTTTAAAACCACTGGACATGTGTACTGTAATTAAAAATTTAAGTAAATGCATGGAAGACGACAAAAACTCATTCTAAAAATGGAGGCTACAAATAAACCAGGTGAAAAGAAAACCAGGATTCCCCATGGAGTTGTGGATAGAAGCTGCAGGTATTAACATGGCCCCACACTAGCTAAGATGGACACCTATTGGTCCGAAAAGCATGAATAGATATGTGGGTGAATCACCCCATCTCTGTGTGCTTCCTTGCTTTGCAAGCCCAGGGAACTTAAAATCTGTAATGGTCAAGAAGTAAAAAGTATGACCAGATTCTGGATAGGAAGAAAGAAAGGAAGGAAGGAAGGAAGGAAGGAAGGAAGGAAGGAAGGAAGGAAGGAAGGAAGGGAAGGAGAGAGGGAAGAAGGGAGGGAGGGAGGAAGGAAGGAAGAAAGGAATAGATAATGGTGAAATAATTTAGCCAAAAGAATGAACATGTTATTGAATTACGACCTTGGGTAAAAATGTCCACACATCCATACTGACCCAAGTACATTAATCCACAGAGAGGGCAAACAAATCATGTCAGAGAAATTTTGAAAAACGAATGCAGAGAAGGAGAGAATGACACAACTCCTGCTGTGTGGCCCCTGTGTGATGGCCTCCTTCCAAAGAACACAGTTCAGAACATGCAGAGGAAGCAGAGAATCTTGACAAGCTCTGTTTCAGTCTGAGGTCTATGTCGCCAGGGAGACGTAGTGTTGGGTGTGATGAGGAAGACTCTGACCTGTGGCTTTCCTCCTGATGCCATTCTAATATGAGATACATATGAGGCAGCTCCAGGGTGAGAAACACTCAACGAAATGCCCCTTCACTCTTTCTTTAGGCTTCCAGCTACATCAGCTTTAATGAAACTTGAAGAAAATCTCACAGTTTAAAAAAGCCAACAGAGATAGAAAAAGTAAATGTATTGAGAGCCTGGATCAGGTGCCTAGAACAAGAAACAGACATTGGGTAAAAGTTAAATACTGTATGAGTTACTTCTGTCATTGATATGACAAAGAATCTGATAGACAAAGACCAAAGGAGGACAGATTTGTTTCTGCTCAGGGTTCCTGCTCTTCTTTCATCATGGGGAAGGGAAGGTAGAATTTAGCTGAGCTTCTCTCATTTTAATAAATCAGAGGTCATGGAATATTCACCTGGCAGTGGCATTTTCCTCAAGCCTGACCCTGAAGACCTACATCATCCGGCTAGACCCCATGTTCCAATGGTGCCACAACCTCTCAACATAGTGTCACCTGTGAGGGAGGGACCAAGAATGCAAGCACATGAATCTGTAGGCAATGTGTTATATATACCCAAACCATAACATGGATGTATATAAAAATAGGAAATATAATTATTATTAATATAAATTAATAATGTGAATTGAGCCATACTAGGATAAGACATGGTCAGTCTCTAAAACATACCTAAGAATAACATTCTACAGTCTGAACAGGTTATATTTAGGAGTATATATGTATATACAAACATTCATGCACAACTATTAAAAATGAAAAAGAGCCTATGAATTTGAAGGACATCAGAGAAGCGTATATGGGAGAATTTGAAAGGGGAAAAGAGGAACATATTTTAATTACTATAATCTTGAAAATAAAAGCAAACAAAAATCCAGGTATATGTATGAAATGCTGTATTTAATCTTTTTAATGCTTTTAACTACTTAAAACTATCCTAAAATGAGATATTCCTTAGAACTAGTCTGGTACTATAATCTAGGTTAGAAATCTATGGCTTGTGAGGTAATGTTTATATTTATACCTAAAGGCCTGGGCTACCTTTAGCCTTTGTCAGAGAAGGTTCTTTTAGGACTAGAAAGCAGCCAATGGAAAGATGCAAACCTAGCCAAAGTGTGAAGAATAAAGGCCTGGGTGTTCAGCCATAGCACAACATTTGCATCAACCTCACCACTACCAAGGCTGAGGCAGGAGTGCCCTGACATGCTCTGGACATGACAATTACATTGCATTTGTGAACCCAGCAGTACCTGTGGTTATCTAAAAAAAGCCTGCACATCATGCCAAACAAAATTCATAGATAGAATAAATGATCTCCAGTCCCTACCCCTAACCATGAAACTGTTGACAGATGGTAGCCATTAGGATAGGAAGAATGACACACATCTGAAGATGTGATCACTGGAAACTGGCCCCGCTGCCATGTATGTATGAGCAGCAGTGACTGTGTAACTGTACTTAATGGGGTACCAAAACCAAAATAAACAAAACTCCCAATGACAGTGAAAGGGGACATATTAGGGGAAAATGGGACTGCTGTAGAAGAGGGGTCCATGTCATATTTTATTGTCTACATGTATGGAGTTCTCAAAAACAAATTTCTAAAGAGAAGGAAAAAAACTAAAAAGTTTAAGTTCAGTATCCAAAACTTTATAGAACGGCAAAAGGCATGTGTTCATTAAGATGAATATTTTCTTTCTGTATTTAAAAACTTACAGCATATATTTCAATAGAATTTTTTTTCCATTACAAAGGATGTCATATCAGCTATGAAAAATAATGATGCAAGGTTGTTGGCTTCAGTACTTGGCGTTATAGATGCAATGAATCTCAGGGTTATATTTATATGTGCATTCTAGTTATTAGAGCTCTTACACTCATAGTTTTCAAAATATAAACAACAACCTATTTCTATTGAATGGAATTAATTACCCATGCTAAATAAAAAAGTAGCATTCCCACACAAGGCATTTAGAGAAAAGTAAATAAAACTTAATATCTATTTGCAAAGAAAGTTTAAGATGGGTTTAACAAATAAATATAGCTTGGTTATTCAATGCTGTGACATGTTGGTTTACAATAAAACAAGGGGAATTAAGTAACTAAATACACTTTAGCATGGATGTGTCTCAAAACTGGGCTAAGAGAAAGAGGGGGATCACATGTGCAATTATCCCACTTATATGAAATACTTCAGAAAGGAAAATGTACAGAGACTTGATGAAAATTAGCCATGTTTGTGTTTAAGTGGGACAAAACGACTCCCAAAGTTTGTGAGCATCCATTTACAGTGGCAAAAACACTCTACATTGAGTTCTCAGATGCTTGCACATGCTAAAACTTTTGATCTATATATCCCAACAGAGAGTTACATATTATATTATACTGAACATATGATTAGTGTTTCATGAATTAATGTGAAAAATATTACAGACAATCTATAGCTTTGTTTAAAGGAGTATCAACAATTTCCCAAAGAATTGAGCCTTTGGAGACTGTGTACGGAGCACCAGCTACTGTGAGTAGAATGACTGTGATAGAAGTCCAGTATGGAGAATAGAGTCCTGGTCACTGGACATTACACTACAGTGAAACTAGCTCACCCTGGCCATTGATGTTGAGGCAAACTACAACATAATGAGCACCAGGCAGTAAAGCTATATGTGTCAGGTGTGTGGGAGACAAAGAGAAATTAATTTTAATAATCACATTTAGGTAGAGAAATGGACATTTTAAAGACCAAATTATAACATAGTGTCTTTTTTATATTATATATATATATTATTTATATACTTATATAATATATAATAGCAAAGATAAAAATTAGAATTAAATTTTGTGAACTATAAGAAAATAGGCATTTCACATGGTAGGAATATATTCCTGTCAAGATATATTGGGCCAAAATATAGAACATCGACAAAATGTTCTTTCAAAAGTGAAAAGAAAACAGTACTTAGTAGGAAGACACAAAAAGTGATAGTCACGGAATGACAGGTCTCAGCACAGCCTAAAGCAAGGCACTGTAAAGCTTCTGATAAATTCAATATGCTGTGATTTCCACAGTGGCATGAGGCATGAAAATGACTATGTAATCAAAGACCAAATCAAGTCCTGGTCAGTATTAACACTTCTCTCCCTCTCCCTCCCTCCGTCCTTCCCTCCGTCCTTCCCTCCCTCTCCCTTTCCTTCCCTCTCCTTCCCCTGTCTCTTTATTCCTTCTCCTCCTTTCTGTTCTTCATGCCTGCTCTCTCTTTCTCTCCATCTTTCTTTCTTCTTATTTAAAAAAAAAAAAACAGTCATTGAAGGTTTGGATATGCATTTGGCTCTCACCTCTTTTTAAAGATACTCTGACACTTTCTTACATTTGAATGACAAGTTCAGTTAACATGCACCTCTCTGCATTCTCTTACCTCTATCCCTCCCTCATCTAGATCCTCTTTCTCCTCCTTCTCTTCCAGTTGTGTTCTCAACAAATCCCTATGTCTTTTGCTCTATTTTTGTTGTTTTGCTTTGTGACCAGTGGGTTTAAAGAGGGCCCTAACAAGGAAGTGGTTTGGAAACTCCCCTGGGGTATGAGTGACTCATTAGTCTGTGTCACTTAAGACAATGACTTCCTTTCCTCCAGCATCCCTCTTTCACCATTAGCTCCAAAGTTAGGGGTAGAGACCCATTATCCCCACTTTTTTCTATGACTGAATGTTTCTGGATGGAACGGCAAGTGTATGAAATCATATTGCACTGCATGTATTTAGGAAATCGTAAAGAATGAGAAAAAAGTCATTTAAATTCAATTCATTCAAAACGTTCTAAACAACATCTGACATATAATAAACAAAATAATAATTCCAAGGACAACAAACTTACCTGGAGTTTGCATTATGAGGCCAGCATACCAATACTAGACATAAGCATTGCCCAAATGATCACAGAAATAAATGTGAAATTCCTACAGTAAACATTACCTGCCACATTCCAGATCAGATGATAGTATTTTTCTTGAATTTGTCTACATTCACTATCATATTAGGTTTCATATTTGTAGCATTCCTAAAAAATGTGTGGTAATTCTGAAATCTGATACTTTAAAAAAATGTAAAAATCACTCAACTACAGACTTTTAAAGCCAAACTTTAAGAAGGTAACAAGCCTTGTAGAGTTTTGCTATCAGTATACTTTGTCTTTTGTCATTAATAATACATCTGTGTCAGCCATGTGAAGCCAGGAAGGACATAGAAAAGGGGAAAAATGTAAATTCACAAATGGAATTTCCTCATTTGCTTTGAGAGCATTTACTAATATTTTCCTGGAGTACAGTATATAAATATAGAGTATAAAGCATACAGAAAGCACGTCTAAAATGTATAGAAAATGTTACAATGATAATCCAAGTCTATTGAATACATTTCAGTTTGAACAATTAAGTCAGAAATGTCGAGAATTGTGGTACTCACCTGGGCTCTTTATAGTACTAGAGAGGCACTATGCACACTGCTAGATATAATCACAATTCTTATACAAGTGTGAGCCCAGTGATCCAAAACTGACCTGGTGACACATGCCTGCTGATGTACAATAGTAGCACAAATTTCATAGGAATAAGCAGTCACATTCTGATTGGATTTCATATCTACTCCACAAGATGAAACCCATACCTGGTACTATTGTCTGGGCCAAGAGCCAGTGACTAGACAGGTAGTAAGTCTTACAGAAGAACTACTGCTATTATCTGCTAAATAAAAATAATATTAAATCATCTTCTAGTGACATCATTATATCCATAGATTAGTGCATCTCTCAACCTTATTCAGAGATGTTTATTTATGCAGTGGATGCTGATTAACACAGGGATCATATCTAGACAAGGTGCAGAAATTAGGAAACAAGCCATCAGGATGCTTAGCCCAAAATAGCCACACATACTTACATACATACACACACACACACACACACACACACACACACACACACACACATACACACACACACCCTCTCAGACTCAGGGATCATTTCAAAGGTGGGGTAGAGGTGGTGAATCACTATGAGGAACCTTTTTACAAACACAGCAGGTCACTTGCACATATGCATCCATAATTGTTATGACAGAATGGCTGTAAAGTAAGTCGCAAATCAGTAGTTGAGCCCCCAATAGTATGTATGATTTGTCCTTCTTGTTTTCCTTAATCTTTTTCAGCTCAGACTCCAATCAATTTAGTGTGCACCTTCCTAGAAGTTGTGATTTTGTTGGCATGGTAAGTTTGTTGTTGTTGTTGTTTTATTTCTGTGATTATCTCTATGTGATGAACTCTTCTTTTGACAATAGCTACCCATCTCCAATTCTGCTTTCCCCAAGCCCTCCTGACACAGTGATGGCATGCCACCCCTTCTTACTTCCTCTACCTCCAAACTGTGCATCTTTTATGATCACTCTTAAATTTAACTGAGCTTATGGGCATTCTAAATGCCTACCAAAGTTAAGAAGATGCATCTCACCAATGTAAGTGTACCATACAATATTAGCCATGGGAATTCTGAATGACAGAACCCTCCAAAGATCCAAATACCAAATTTGCAGACATCATAGAACATGCCAAGGGTCACCCAGCTGTGAAGAGAGAACCTCACTTCCAAGTCATTAAATTGTCCCTCATGGCTGGTTCCATACATATATTAGCTATCAAGTTGTCCCCACAGGTCCCAACATATCCCCCGAGTCTCTTTTTTTATTTTTAACCAATGAATAAGTGTATTTTCTCTGAGACTTCAGTGGGAAACACAAATACATGTTCTTTTTCTGTTTCACATAATGATGTTTTCTGCCCTCTAGGATCTCAGTTCTACCGAAAACAACACTACAACTATGTTTTCCTTGGACACCAAAAGGAAATTTAGCTGAACTCCTCCTGACCTGTTGGATCTGGGACTTTGGGCCTGCAAGTCACTTGCACTTCCCACTTGCCTCACAAGTATTTTCTGGTTTCAACCCAGTTGGAAATATTGAGACAAGCGTCTCTCTCACAGTGCAGTGTTTGATCGCTTTTACTTTTTTGAGTTGGAGGGAAGCAAAGCCTCCAAAAACAAATAAACAACCGTTAATCATACTTTTGATCCTTCTCAAAAGTTTGAACTCTGTTCCAATCTGAGGCAAAAATTCAGGTCAGCTCTCATTTTATTTGTTTGTTTCAGAATTTTGAAGGGAGTCCTTCATCTATAACACCCCAGGGCATAAACATAGTAACATACAGATATAAGTTCACGTACACATACAATAGCCATAATGTTGTCCAGTTTTTCTGCATCTCCATGAAAGCACCACAATTCGCAAATAGCTAAAAATAGCAAGAAGAATAACAGTGCAGTTCCAACAGCAACAGCATTTTATCAGCTCATCTTTCAGTGGGACTTGCCCCAGTTGTTTTTGGAGTATGGTTTAAATGATGAAACTAAAAGTTATCTCCATCCCCAAATATCACCCTACCCTGTTGTTAAAGGACCCCACTATTAGATATTTATGCCTTTGGTAAGAGAGAGTCACCTCAAACCTTCTTTCATGTTTTAGAGAGGGTATTATTAAGCCATTGGCACTCCACTGTGAATTCGTTTAATCAAGGGGATTCTTGAACGAGTCACTGTTAGGACCTAAAGTAACAAATCTGGGAGCTTGTTCCACATCCTGGGCATTCCTCTTTCTGCAGCTCTGACTCTTCCATGTTTCTGTGGTACTACCTTTCCTTGTTAGAATATTCATTTTGACAACTACCTGTGATGCATTTGTCACTTTAAGACTTAGACCGAATTCTGCCTCCTCTGTACTTAAACTGTTCTATTGGCTCCTATATGGGATTTAGTTTTAAAATGGTATATTCATTTTTGATAGCATATTGGAGAGTTCTGTGAGATTATCAGAGGCAAAACCTATGCTCTACACATCCTTAAACACAGTTCATAATATCAGCGGGTAAGAGGTGCCTTTCAGAGTGTCTTTACTTTTTGGCCTACTCCAATTTAGCTAATGCTCAGATAGAAAGACATTTTGGAACTAATTTATTTTTTTAATAAATAAAGTAAATAAAGTGTTACTCTGTAATCATGTCTTACATGGAGCTCACAATGATCCCACCACTGCTTTCCAAGTGCTGGTATTAAAGCCATGTGGCTTCCGTGCACATGTCCTTCTAAGTGATATGCCGATGGAACAATCAAGGAGAAGCTCTAGGGAGAACCGAAGAGTCAGTCCTAGATTCATACTCTGCCATGCTTCCATAGAAGACAATAAATAAAATCTAAGTTCTTGAAGAAGTAGGTGAGTATATGACCAAGAACATAGGAAAGATAATGAGATAATAAATAGTATATAATACAAAGAGGACATATTTGCCAAAACAAAATGTAAAGGTGAGAATGTTGAAACAAAAAAAAAATGTGAACCAACTCACGACATCAGGAATTTTATCAAAAAGCTATAATTTGATGTAATCACAATGCCACCTAAGTGATGAAGGACATGGGAGAGGAAGGTCACATTGTGGGATCATATCCACAGACGTGACAAAGCACTCACACGGTACTGAAAAATGGTCTTACTGAATATATATTAGTGAAAATGCCCCAGAGCTATAATAAAAAGAAACAAGGTGGCTGTGACCATCATAATTTATCAGCAATGGTAGAATCCTATTTTGCAGGTATAAGAGGCTAGAGGATGCTAATGGAATTGGATTTCTTTTCATCAAAATTGGCCATTCTTCTAAACAGCCTTTTATTTCTCGATGTAAATTAGGATAAATAAAAGAGATCATAAAAACATACAACTATAGCTCCCTGCTTCATTATCTTGATAATAGCAAAGCAAACAAAAATAGAAAGTGACACAGTACAAGACATTTGAACTTGGAAGTAGTGATTCCAGGAAATGAAGATCCAGTTTGTGAGTGATGGGACACATGGAGTCTCTTGCCATGAGAATTAAGGGGCCAAGGTGTTTCAGTCTCACTACCATACCTTGAACATCCTCTAGACAGTAAGACTCACCCGGTAGAAACTCACAAAACTTGGGGATGAAAATCCTTTTAGACTCCCTGAGAAGGGGCTGTTCAATCTATTCTGGTGTCTGTGATACATTATCTTTCAAGAGGGTTCTGGGTTATTCTAATGAGTTGTAAAACTATCCCTGTTGCTGCTTAGTTTGTGTAAAAAAATTTGAGTTCAACAATATCAGTGGCTTGGCCTTGGAATTATAGGAAAGGGCAGAGGAAGAAAAGAAATACCCTTCCTGGTGGACCTCTGGAAAGGCCATACACCAAGGCATATATCTTTTAAAATTAAAAGTTCTCTGACTTGCAAGTTTATGGCCAAACTCATATAATAAATAATAAAAAGATACCAGTGGACACCTGCTAGAGGGGCCCACTAGTTTGAACACTTAGTCCTGAATTTCAAAAAGGAGAGTGATTCTCTGTCTGGGGGCAACAATTAAGTACAGCCACATTCAAACAGTCTCACAGTGCTTAGAAAAGCAAACAGTCTCTTATTTTATAATCAGGCAATCAAATTCCTCTGTGCATATCTAAAGAATTAAAAACGGATGTCGACACAGATGTTGACGGCACCATTACGGTGCTTGTCCAGACTTGAAAGCAACCGAGATGCTCTTCCATAAATTAATGGATGAACTGCAGATTGTCCCAGGAAAGGGAGATTATTATTGAGCAATAAAAGAAAATTACCTATCAAGCAACCAAACGACAGGGAAGGACAGTCAACACGTCTTCCCCACTGAAGAAGAAAACAGTGCAAAAATGATCACCTTGTATGAGTGTTATTCTTGCCATTGTCTGAAAGGAAAAACAATGGAAACAGGACATAACCAGTTTCTGTCAGAGGTCAGTGAGGAGGACAGGGTGGAAGGATGTGTAGGATGTCTAAGGCAGTGACAGCATCTCCATGACAGTAAAATGGAAGACACGTGAAGGGTACATGTGTGGAAGCCCATAGAATGTATTCTCTCAAGGAAAGATTTTGCTGTACACTGTGGACTTAGGATGATGATGCACAGGAACAGGTCCATTTATTGTTAGTCATGTACCAGCCTGTAGGAGATATTTGCTAGCAGGGGACCAGTCCAAGTTTGAGACAGAAACTATATGGAAAAATCTCCATATTGTTTTAGTAATCTTATTGTTAATCATAAATTACTCTGAAAAGTAAATCCTGTTTTAAAAAAATATACAACAAAGACCTTGGCTTCAGGAGATGTGGTTCTGGAGACTGGCAAGGTCTGTGTCTCTCAATGCCTTATCCTTCCCTGTGGTCTAAAGTTCTTCATCGCCCCTCTATGACCATGCCTCTTTCTCAGAGACTGCAAGTGGGTAAAACCGGCGCCAACATGAGTTTCTCCTGGGCCTCGAACAGAAGAGGTTGAAAAGTAAGAAGGACTGAGCTAAGCAGACAGTGAGATTTGAGCACTGGAGCCTGTTTAAATGTCTACATTAGCACTTGGGCTGGCAGTAGTGCTTACAGTCCCGGGACAGGAAGAGGTCACTAAGAAGTGAGGGAGAGAGGAAAAGAGGAAGAGGGGCTGAAAAGTTAATCTACATAACAACTGTGTGCTAAGCATTCAAGGTTTCCCATGCCAACCTGTGGCTTAGAGACACTTTAGCTACTAATCACCACTTTGCTACTTCCAAGCCACCAGTAATGTCGATGACACTATGTGGAGAGCTTGGTTGCTGGCATGTATAAATCATATATCCCTTGCCAACCACACCAAGTTCAAATATAGGAGACAACAGATGACTACATGAAGCCACTATGGTCCTACTCTAATGTGACACAGGGATTCTTTAAAGGCACATTACCTCAAAGTAACTTCTAAAAACATCTCTAACACAATGCTGGAATTGGAATATGAGTTTGTGAGACACTCAAGAGATAATGGTAGCACATGACACTTTAAACAGAGGTCTTCTTTCCACTGCAAATAGATTTGTCACACAGCTGAGGAGATTCAACCTCCAGCCTTCCTTTTGTGTAGCCTTCTGAGTGTCTCTGGAATAGGGCTTAGCAAGGTCCCCACAGAGGTAGACAAGGGAAAGTTAATCCCATTCTTTTATTTGATGGTTTCCCTTTTGGAGATGATTTTCTTCATTTGATTATAATGTAACATTTACTATAGTAAAAATGTATATTTTACAGAACACAATGAAAGCATAGAGGTTTTGTTGTTTACTTTAAGTGATGTACAATATAACAGTGTGGTAGGCAGTATCAAGACACTTGACTTTTGGTATTATGTCCAATGTTCATCTGTTTAGATTTCCTATTTCTTTTGAGAAACTCAGTATGAATTCAAGTCTTTTCCATAATTATACTCTGCCTGCTCTGCTTCACGGGGGAAGCTTATATGGCCAACTGAGGTAAAAATGGAAGCCATGGGAACTAGATGGGGTTCTGCATTAACTTAGGTGTCCTTTGTTCCTGCTGCTCCAGCTATGTGGAAGAGATCTTTCAGCAGTGGATGCTCTATGCCAAGGGGCAGTCCTAATAGCAAGAGATCAAAAGACAATCAGTGCTCCTGTGTCTGGAGGAAGAAACATCTTGAGACTGTGACATGACCACATGGTACTACTCCACCAGATGGAGCCAGAGATTGAGAAGACACCTTCTCAGGGAGGAGGAGGACAGTAAGCAGAGGAACAAAGACCACTAGCCATCCAAGCAAGTTCATGTTAAACTCAAAAGCAATTGGGAGTCTGGTGTGGGCTCATGTCTTCTAAATAAGCTACTTGCTTTCTGTTTCTGTGCATGCTCTTGTAGATATTACAGAGCAGAAACAAAAGAGATGTGCCACCAAGACAGCAGGCTGGAAAACCCTTTGAGTAACTGCCTTAGCCTACCAAAATAGGTTATGGTTAGTGGCAAGAAAAATATTGAGGAATATTACTTGTACTATTGCACTAGGAAAAAAAAATTTAGAAATTGACCCACCATGTTTATTGCATATAATGAACAAGTGCTAAATACTCAGAGCAGAAAGATGTAATCTTATTTTCACGTAATTTAAAAATTCATTTCTGTTTATAAAACATGTATCCTGATCAACTCACTGTATGCCCTCAGCTCAAGCAGGTCTTTCATTCTAATTTATAAAAACCACAGGCTATAAGCCAAATGAGATTTAAAAGCAGACATCTCCTTATGAGATAGATCATTTAAGATTAGACAGACAGTTAGTATTGAGAAGAGTGACGAGAAAAACACAAAACCAACAGTAACAAATCCCCCTCAAAAGCCAAAACAAAAAACAAAAGCAGCTAAGTTTTTTATCTGCAGTCCTCTTACCCATCAGAAGCTCTGGAGATCCTTTTACTGATATTTGTGAGTTATCCTTTGGAAAGCCTATTCTTCATATTCTTGGCCCAGCACAAATGTGCATGCTGTCCTTACCGCAAATTTTAGCTATACATTCAGCAGTGGTAGAAATCTGAATTTATTGTTCAATGTCTTGAGGCTGAATGCTTAAAGGTTGCTGGAGATGTATATTTCTTTCCATTCTTTGACTAGATCTTCTACCCCAACTGGCATGTATCAGAGACTCTCTAAAGAACAGAATTACTATCTGATGATTCAGTTTCTTGAAAGAATGGGTTCTGAGAGAAAAGACGCCTCATACATCGTCCTTGACTGTCCCCTTGCTTTAATACCTGTTGCAGCAATAGACTTACATCAGTGTCAGAACTAGAAACGTTCAGAGCTGTTTCCTCCTGAGATCCTCACAGTAGACAGAAGCTCAGGAAGTAGCTGATATGGAAGGTGTGCTCTCAGAAGCATTGTTGAAGTAGTCAGGGAGCTACCAGTCAGTGATCTACATTTGGGAAGAGACTCCCAGACCTTCGATAACCTTAGAAGATGTTCGAGTGGTTTGGCACTATGATCACCTCAAAAATCAATTAGAGAACAAAATCACTATAAGTCAATGCATTGACCTTGCAGACAGGTGTGTGTTTTCCTCCAAAGCTCCATTTTTCTCTATTTAGTAGACAGATCTTTTGACAACCTTATAAATCGTTATATTTAGAATGTATGGTTGCTAAGCCAACCAAGTCCAAGTATATACAATAGTAAACATTACCTTTCTCAAATCAACGTTTTCATCATGGGCAATGGTTTCATTTCATCTTTTGCCTATGGTAGTCTGTGATCTGAATGCCTCCTAGTTTTCCCTATGAACAACTAGCTGATGTTCTTCCCCATGTCCCTCTTTCTGAAGCCTAAAATTCAGAAAGAAAAAGCATTGTAGAAGGAAAATAAAGGTGATGATCTTATATTTCTGATATCATGAGAATTGCTTTTTTTCCTGTATGGGAACAAACCACTTCACTCCTCCAGAGAATACATCCATGTCTTTCTTTACCACCCTACACTGTGAAGAACTTCACTTCTGTCAGAAGCAGAGACAGGCAGAGCCTTTCAGACCTTTCCCATAATTCTGCAGTGATTGGACAAGTGGGTACCTTAAAGTTATTGTCACAGGTTGGTGTCACAAAACAAACAAAATATAGACACCTTAAGACATAAAAACTTGAAAGAATTACTGATCACTGTATTTTTTTTTTAAGAATCTCATAGGAACTCATTCAGCATAAATGGAAGCCAAATCAAAAATTTCTTATGACATAAATTTATTTTTGCCTTCCTCTTTGCCCTCCTATTTTAATATCTCTATATCTAAACATCTCTGTTTATATAAGTCTAAAATCTGTAACCTCTATGGATTTAAATAATATGCCTACATGCATATAGGTTTAGTTTTAAAAGCCTAACACGAACAGGTCTTCCTCTTTTTTATAAGCTTTCTTAGGGTTTGCTCATGAGTTTCCGAGCAAAAAAATTATGTAAATAAATGATATCATTCCAGGCAATACATTCAGGGAGTTACTACATTAAGTAAGCAAACGTCATATAAAACTCACATAAACATAGTTCTTCATTCCGCTTCCTTTGAAACCTGTTTATTCATGGAAACTAGCTCCTTCTTTAAACTTTCTTACCTTTAAACTGTTTCCAAGCTCAAGGGGCCCCAGGAAGGAATTCCTAAGCCTCAAGCTATACCACCCTGAAAGGATCTCCTTAAGTTTTACAGTTGTCAGGTGGTGTGAGTAGCTGGGATGGGGGAAGAGGGGAGAGGTGAACGAGGAGTTTACCTGTAGCACACCAGAGAGACTTCTGGGGTCCTGCAAGTGACTCAGCCTGGATCCAGCTTTTAAACCCAGAATCCGAGGGTTGGTGAATATCTGAGAAAAGAGTAAAGAAAACTAAAACCTCCCATCCAGTGTAGCTGATGGAAGGGTTGTCAACCTACCTCTCTGATCTGAACTGATCTACTGATCTCCCTCTATCATAATCTACTTAACTCGATTCACTCTCAGGATGAGCTGAATGAAGATACTGGTACATCTGGTACATCTGCTTCTATCAAGCTGTGGAACTCCACAGGCCAGTGGCCAGAGCATTGTTCCAGTCCAGAAGCAAGTGCTCTACAAAAGGGCGAATGGGAATTACGGTAGGTTCACTGGGCGGTGCTCCTGAATATCTTGTAGAGGTTATTTTTCCTGTTCAGGCAGTGAAAAGGAGTAAGCTAGTTATGCAAGACCTTAGCGACGCTTGGCTTTTCATGACAAAATAATCATTCTGAGTTTAATGAATTTGCTGGGTAGTACATGATATAATATACATTATATAGCAAATGTATAATGCATTTCATTTATATTACATTATTTAATAAAAAGAACATTTTCTATCAAAATCTTTTGAAATCCCGATTTTATCATTTGTCATCTATTCTGAGATGGGGAAAAATGATCTCCTGTCATCACTAAGGAAAATACCTAGCATACCCTAAGGCTAGCCTCCCCCCATCTCTCCGGACATGAACATGACCAGATACCTTACTAAGGATGTCTTGGGAAATGAATCTGTGAGGTATAGCTATTAAGATCGTTCTGACTGTCCATCATCAATCAAACCTGCTCCCTCTCTTGCTGAATTTTTAAAAAAGCAATTAAATCATCCTTGAAATATTCAGGTGGTGGTCCTATGATGAAATCTTATTATAGGAGGGAATTTCCTTGTGTAGTATGCCCAGTATTATCTGAAATACAGAAAAAACTTTTGTCTATTCCAAGCAACAGTAAAATTTACACTGCAACCGCTTTTAGATCAGATTATACCTGTGGCTTTGGTTTGAAAGATGATACCTGCCTCAAAATCCATGCTCAAACTTAATCCCCCATCCAAAGATGCTGAGAGGTATGCTCATATGGAGTAGACTCAACAATGAATTTTCTGCCTTTGTGAACAGACTTGCACCCTTGTAAGAAGTTCTGAAGTTGAAAGTCTCTGTATCCTTTGTCCTTCGTTCATATAAAGACACCCTATTGGGACATGAGCTGTCATGAAAACTTAGTGAGTTGGATAAGAGGTTTTGCTAGCTCCTGGCCAGAGAGTCTGCAGAGTCTGGCTAACTGATGAAAATACCCCACAGATGCCATGTGGTCTGATGGTGCTTTCAATTGTGAGGGTTAGTGTTTCCTTTTCTTAATATCTGCCACAACACACATTGTCTCCAAGAAATCCATCTCAGTGTCACTATGCCTTAGTTACGAAGAACGTTATCCATTAGAAGTCAGGTAACCTGAGTCACATGAGTTGGCAAAACTCCATATTTCTAATCCAACAGAGTATTATAAACATGGTTTAATGCGACACTAGGCTTCGTGGAGAGTAGAGAAACTAGAATGCCCTGCATAAAAACCATGAATGTTCATCACCACTGTGATTAGTAATTCCCTATGAGTCAAAGACTTTCCAAATACTCCTATCTTAAAAAGCAGTGACTCATTTAGGGGTCGCTCAGAGAATATCTCAGTTCTTGAAGAAGAAACCAGGAAGAGAGTAGATGGTCTGACTGTTTATTTTTCTAGTTCCTGCCAAAATACTTTGCCTAAAAAGTCTGATGTGCAACTGTTCCTAGAGTATGGCCTTGTTGCTATGTTCTTGGGACAAGTGGGAAAAAGTACAGAGTCACAAGAAAGGGCCAGGTGTGAAGGGGATTTTTTTTCCTACCACCTTGCATGGTTAGATTAAGTAAATGCTGCCCCTTTGCCTCTTTGCTTTATAATTATTTTTAAAAGCAGCTCTTTATTTTTCATGTCATCAGTGAAACAGGACATCTGAGCACCAGTGGAAACACACACAAGACTCATGTAGGCAGTTGAAGATGTTAGAATTCAAGCAAACCTTGTGTTTTTTTTAATTAGAAGTGATCTGAATGCTTTGACAACTCTTGAAAGAATAACATATGAAGCGTTTCAGGTTTACCCTGCAGTCAGTCTCAGTTCTCCCAGCCTTTGAAGTTGCTGATTTACACACATCTGTGATGGGCTCAGCTGGACCTACCACTTTTAGACAACTTCAGAGTCACAAGCCCCAGATGCACTGCATGGAAAGGCTTTGAGAGAGCAGCAGTCTTCACCAAGGCTGCGCTGTGGAACCATTTGGGGAAATTTTTCCAGAATATTTTAATACCTCGGCTATGCCCCAGAATATTAGGATTATTCAGTGAGCTGAACAAAGTTCATGTGCCCAAGCTGTATCCCCAAGCTCTAGGAGCACCTGGATATCTTTTGAAAGTCTGCATGCTCAGCCTATTCCCCAGAACTCAACAATCAGCTGGAGAACTGAGCAAAGCCCTGTGACCAGACTGTCCTGCAAAAACAGTTTAATTATAATTTCTTGCCAGAACTCTAATGCTGGCATTTTCAAAAATTTTTTTTTTACATAGAACTGTGAAATAAAATGGAGGACACCAATGTTTTTAAACATCAGATGGATAAATACATCATTTTCATACACACAGTACCCTAAGATTTCTCCCTATAATCTCCTTTCTGGTGTCATGGTCTATGGTCACACGTGCATAAGCACAGGCACACATGCACACACCACTCATGCGAATATATAGAAATCAAAAGCTAGGGTCCACATGAGATCAAAGGTGTTCTATATTTCTTTCTTATTCTGGGATAACTTCTTTAATATTCCAAATTTCATTTTCTTTATAGATGAATGAAATTCTATTACATACATACATATACCATGTTTTAGGGTTTTTTTTTTTGGAGGGGGGTGAGGCCAACTTTACTGATGTTATTCAAGAGAGTAGGGAGGGCTCCCTAGGTTCCTCCTATTATTACAGGGTTATGAGATAGAAGTTGTGAGGGAGATGCTCAGTGTTGGGGGCTGAGTTGGGATGGGACTCCGCAACAAGCAAAAGCATCTTTCTTATTCTCAATGTCCTTGGTGGGGGGTGGTAAGTGGTCCAGGGTTTCTTCCTCCTTAGAGGCCATGTAGGCCATGAGGTCCACCACCCTGTTGCTGTAGCTGTATTCATTGTCATACCAGGAAATGTGCTTCACAAAGTTGTCATTGAGAGCAATGCCAGCTCTGTCATCAAAAGTGGAAGAGTGGGAGTTGCTGCTGAAGTCACACAAGACAATCTGGTCCTCACTATAACCCAGGATGTCCTTTAGTGAGCCCTCAGCTTCCTGCTTCACCACCTTCTTGATGTCATCATACTTGGCAGACTTCTCCAGGCATCATGTCAGACCCACAACAGATACATTGGGGGTAGGAACATGGAAGACCATGCCAGTGAGTTTCCCATTCAGTTGGGGGGGGGTAAGCAGTTGGTATTGCAGGATGAATTGCTGACTATCTTGAGTAAGTTGTCATATTTCTCATGGTTCACACCCATCACAAACATGGGGGAATCAGCTGAAGGGGTGGAGATGATGACCCTTTTGGACCCACTCTTCAAGTGAGCCCCAACCTTCTTCATGGTGGTGAAGATGTCAGTAGACTCCACAAAATACTGAGCATCTGCATCACCCAATTTGATATTAGCGGGATCTCGCTCCTGGAAGATGATGATGGGCTTCCCATTGATGACAAGCTTCCCATTCTCAGCCTTGACTGTGCCATTGAATTTGCCATGGGTAGAGTCATACTGGAACATGTATACCATGTAGTTGAGGTAAATGAAGGGGTCGTTGATGGCAACGATCGATCTCCACTTTGCCAGATCCTGAGTAGAAGGAAGCACTGGTAACCAGGCACCCAGTACTGCCAAATCTGTTCACACCGACCTTCACCATCTTCTCTAAGGGATGAGGCTGGCACTGCATGAGAAGATGCAGTTGTTTCTGGAACAGGGAGGAGCAGAGATTCTCTGCTGATAGACACACAGGCTGGTTCATTTTCTTTCATATTGTGATTAGAAAATCAATAAATATAAATTATGAACAAGCATATCTGTGGCAGATACAAGAGTCCCTTAAGTATAATCCTAGGACATGGTCATAATGCAGTTTTATTTTCAGATTTTTTTTAATCCATATTGATTCCACAGTAGCTATACCAGCTTCTATTCTTGCTGGCAGTAAATGCTGCCCCATCCTTACCAGCATTTTTCAACAGGCATTTTAGTGACCTGTATTTTTGTGCATCTGTTCCAGCAGCCCTTTACAGATAACTAAAATGTGCAGTCGGAATGACTGTTCTTGCTACTCCTAATGCACCAACTTTATCTGGGAGAGATGCAAATTCATTTGTGGAAGCCATTCCTCCCTGCTGAATCTGAAACTTTATTTTAACCAAGTATTAGAGTACTCAGGAATTAGTTAAACTTGCTTGCGTGATCCACCACAAAGTTTAGAAATGTCTTCAATTCCAGGTAGCCTCTATTTATATTCAAACTCCAAACAAAAAGACCCCCTCTCTTTTGCTAAATAATATTAATTTGAGAATAGAATACACTATATTTTTGCTAATGACTTTGCCATCCCCTGATTTTTTTTCCATCTCTGTACAGGACCTAGATTTTAAGTCAAGTCAGAAGAAAATCAAACTGGGCTGATATTATTAGCTGACCAGGAACTCAAAAATGGTGACTCAAACCTGAACCATCTTTGTAAATTTACTACTGCCTTCAGGAAGGGCCTTTTAACCTAACTCACAATCTGGTTCCTGCAGACATGGAAGACCTCATATCTGCCATGTGTGTACATATGTATGTGCGTGCATGCACATTTATGATATTGTGTTGCTATTAAAATACATTAATTTGAACTCTTAGGAATTAGAAAGTATAATATATTAGGGCCTTCATTTAAAGAAAGCTGAAATCTCACAAAATCTTTCCTACAATGTATGAAATGCCAGGTGTTATTTACATTCAAGTATAAAAAATCACCACCAAACATTACAATGACACTTGTCTGAATATGTACCATTTCAACATCAGCATTTTTTCAAAGATGCTCACTTCCTGATCCAAACTCAAGGGTTTTGGCAAAAGTTTCAGTGAACATGCCAAATCTCCCTTACCATGTGAACAAGGTATCAAATTGGAAATTCTATATTTTTGTTTTCTACTATCTTTCTGTCTGTCTGCCTATCATCTATTGATCTATTTATGAGATAGGTTCTTGCTATGTAGGGTAGGCTGTCCTACAACACAATATACCATTAATGCAGCTTGTTTTGAACCCAGGTTTCTCCTACTCCCAATCTCAGAGGGACTGGGGTGATGGGCATGTAGCAGATCAACCATCCTCAGATTTATTCTTCTTGACTTGAAGAAACTGTTTTGAAACTAATGTTTGCTGTTTATAAGAGTATACCTTCCTTAAACCTATAAATTTGTACTTACAGAGTACTTAAGGTGCTGTCTTTGGTTGTGAGCCTAGCCTTCAACAACTGAACCATCTCAACAGCCTGGTACTTAAGATTTTAAAGTAAGAAAAGATAGTACTCTGCATTCATAAGTATTATAGCTAAATTAAGACATTCATTATTATTCAGAATCATACATGTAGAAATGCCCTTTAAAATGTATATTGTTTTGTCCATTTTTTCTTCACAACTTTTTAAATACATTTTTGAGGATATAATATTTATATTGTATTCTCATCCTGTTTCTCTCTTCAATTTCTACCATATTCTTTTTACTTCATAAATTCATGGCATCTTATTTTTTTATGTATATATATATTATATATATATATTAAATATGTAGTAATATAAAATATACTAATATCAAGTATATATTAAATATATATCAAGAACCTATCAAAAGGCTCATATCTGAAGCAGATTGATTTTCCTCTCAGCAACCATTGATTGTCTATAGCTCTTCTTCTAGGAGTTGAGCCTTGTGAAGATACCTCCAGCCACATTTATATGTCATTCAATAAGTGTTGTCATTTTTAGGACTTGCTTGGGCAACCATGTCATTGAGATTTTCTGGGCACAGTTTCCTGTTGTTTCTGTAGAAGACACTGTCTGAGAAGCAGACATTACATTATGGTTGTCTGTCTCTTACAATCTTTTTACCTTGTCTTCTGTGATGTTCCCTGAGCCTTAAGATCATACTGTAGATTGGCATTGTGAACTACACAGGAAGTAATTCTCTACATTTTCACAAGTTGTTGTTTTTAAAGTAATCTTCATCTGCTGCAAAAGTAAGCTTCTTTGATGATAAGTGTAAGCAAATCCAAAGGTATCAGCATTCAGAATATAGTTAAGATTTATATAGGTTTAATAGAGTGGCAGTGGTAGGTTCTTTACTAGGGTCTACTGCATCATGGAGCATAAATAGTAGGCTAGTTTTATAGTAACAAACATTACACTCTCTTCCATTGAGTGGGCCTTAAGCTGTACAGTTAGGGGGTTGTTGGTTACCCCAGTCTGTAAGTGCCAGTATTGCTTTCAGGATATCTTGCCTTTCTGATAGTTGTTGCTCATACTTGTCACTGATGAGTAGGATTATTGAATGGTTTTGTCCTGCAGAAGCTTCTACTGTTCCTTCCACTATTATGAGATAACTTATCTATTTTTATTTTATGTACATGAGTGTTTTACCTTCATGCATGTATGTGCATTACCTGCACAGTATATGTTTGCCTGGCAATATTAGTGGCCAGAAGAGGATGCTGGAATTTTACATGGTAAGCTATCATACTGGTGCCAGAAACTGGACCTAACTCTCCTACTTGATGAGCAAATGTTTTTCATCTCTCCAGCGCAAGTCCTAAAATATAAAAAGAAAAGAAAACAAAAAATAATCTAGAAAGTATAAGATAACTTAGAATTTGACTTGAACTTTTGCTCCTCCAGCTAAGGAAATACCCATCAATTCCTCAACCACTAAATGAAATGCTTACCCGAATATTCTAAATCAGAACAGCTCATAATATCTTTGTTGTAGGAATCAACTAGTGACAAAATGCTAAAAGGACTTCAGAATTAAAAATTAGCTGCTGCTATTTTACTTGTGGCAATTTCCCCCTTATGACTGAAATGTAGACTTATCCTACATTACTTTTCCTCTTCCATTTTATATAGGTAGCACTGAACTTAGTTTGTTCCTTGAGGTCATTTCTCAAGCCATGAAATTACTGACATATGTTATGTACTTTCAACTTGTCCTCCTGGCTTGTAAAGTTACTAGGACCACTTTTTTCCCCACAGACTTTAGAGACATTCAAGCCAACACCCAAATACAGTGGGCATGGTCCTTCCTGACAAGCGTCCTCCAGATTGACATTATCAAGAGCATCCTCTTGTGGGCAGAGCAATACATGCCAGCTGAGCTGTGGATTATTTCATGGCTTTTGCTAATAAAGTAACAGTACCACTGATTTTTCCGGGGTTCACGGCTATGTACCATGAGAATTGGTTAAAAAGTAAACAATTAAAACTCACTGATGAGAAGAAATACATTAGAGACTTGTGTAAAGTGTGAATAAAGTGATTTGCCAAGAAGATAGAGAAATATTCTTTTAAATATTAAAATATAAATTGTACCTTTACAAAGTCATGTTTACTAAAACCTACTTTATTAAATGATACATAATAATTTATTGTTATTATTCTGGGTGATATAAAATGACCAAAGTTTCTTTTGTTAGTTCCTTAAAATTAAAGTAGTGACATTTTGATATTACATTTATATTTGTCACTTACTCTCACACTTCCACCAAGTATTTCTCCTGTTTGTTTTGTTTCTGGTGATCAATGCGACCAATTCAGATACAGTTAAGTCAGGGATTGAGGCTAAAAGATTATAGTCAAGCTGGAAACAGAAAATTTTGGTGATAAGAAATATATATTCACCAGGAAAAAGCCCTGACTCTGAATTGAAAATAGAGCTGTCATTCTGAGGTACTTTTGATGTTGTTGAAGAAGTTGCTTTTTAAAAGTATACAGGCTCAGATTTTCTCTTGTTTGACACACAGTTATGTTCAGTTTTTCCCTATATTCTCATGTGTGTGTGTGTGTGTGTGTGTGTGTGTGTTTCCAATAAACTTGTATTGATGTCATCTTTTAGATTCTGATACTGTGTTGATTACTGTGCTGAGTAACAAATCATCCCCCACTGCAAGGATATGCAGCATGCCCATGATAGACCAGGACATCATCTCTGAGTCTCACTTATGTATGCAGTTAGTGTTACCAGAGACTTTGATCGTATAAGATAACACCTGTCTCGGGCTTCAGGAAAGCTATCTATACCTAGATGATTGGGATTGCAGAGGCTGATGATGTAGCCAAGAAACCAATGGCCTCTTCAACATTGCCATCTCAGAGTCCTAGCTGCAACACTTCTGTGGCTCAGCATTGTCAGCCACATCTTTTGTAACCCGTTTGTAAGCAGCAAATCACAAACTCAAAGGGATAAGGTTGTACTTTATCTATTGAGATGGTAATGACAAGGGTCCAGACAAATATTTGGAGGACTACATGTTTTATTATAGCTGTTTTTTTTTTTAGAGGACTACTCTAGACTCTACTATGCTGACTAAAATAAATGGTATGAATACATGGAAGATAGGCAGAGAGGTAGAGACAAGAAAGAGCCACAGAGGGATCCAGGGAGAGAAGAGAGAAAGACAGAAGGATGGACAGATGGATGGATGGATGGATGGATGGATGGATGGATGGATGGATAGGTAGATAGATGGGGATAGAGAGGTAGATAGGCAGACAGACAGTTATATTCCTTAAAAATATATCAATAAAAGTATGTAAAAGTTAGTCTGAAGTTAGTTTTCTGGGTTGAATTAGCTATTACTAAGGCTATACTTCCTATTCTCAATCAAAAGGAAGAATTATCCCAATGAAACAGGTGGGATTGTCTCAGTTACCTCCTTCCAGCTTTATAAGTTGCTCAGGACAGGTTTAGAAGACACAAAAAGGAGAAATATGTTTGTGGGTAGAATTGGTAATGGGAGAGGGGAGGGAACTGGAGGGATAGAAGGAAGAGAATTCTGTCACTGCCTTTCATCCACAGGGTGTCCCTAGTCACAGCTATACTTCTAGAGCACCCCAATGCAGAGCTTAATTGATAAAAAGCCCAAGCATGAACTGAATCTAACCCATTTCATGTTACTTAGGTGGCTATCAGGACATAGTTATGCCATAGCACAACCTTGTTCCTTTGTTGTGCAATATTTGCCTTCTCTTACCTCTTTGCTTAGCTTTGCCTGCTCGAATTGAGAGCAAACAACAAAGTTATAGTTAAAATGATATGTTCAGCCAGTGTCTACTATGCCTTGTTCCATCCCTCTCACCTGTACAATTTGCAAAACCTCACCATTACTTTGGTTCTGTAAAACATACATACATACATACATACATACATACATACATACATACATGCATACATACATACATACATACATACACACATACATACATACAACACTAGATGTTAACCTATATCCCCAAACTTGATACTAATACCCTGTTGCTAAGCATACTGTGTGCTTTAATCACTGGAGATGGAGATTTCAAGTCAGTACTGACCTGGGAACTTCATCTTGCCAGCTGGCTTTTTTAGTTCTTGAAGGGCTGGCTACATAGGCAATGGGGGTGAACTGTGAACAACAGTCTTATTCAGCTATGAACCCTATGACCCAGAATGATGACCACCCTGGCCAGATTGGCTTGTTCGTGCAATATTGGCACAGATGTTTATTGTAATCTATCATTTTCTGATTCAACTGAAGGCCTGTTTCTAAAGACAAAATTCATACCTGGCACTGTTACCCAAGCCAAGAATAAATGTCTAGAGAGATCAGAGGCCCTGGGGAAGAACGTATCACTATTTTTCTGTTAAATGGATATAATATTAAAGTATTTCCTATAAACTTATATTTATAAACACCTTAGTATAGCTTTCAACTCTCATCTGAGAAACTTATTTCTCCAGAAGATTGCAATTAATACAGACTCACAACTGACTAAAGCACAGAGAACAAGAGACTGTGGAGTGCTTTATCCTCAGTGGGACATCTGTATCTCAACTCTTCTTCCCAAGGCTCAAGAATCATATCATAATAGGCTGTTGAAAGATTCTAAGAGTCAGAAGTGGTGGAAGACAGCTGAAAACAAAACAGTGTTTTCTGAAATGGAAATGGCTGTAACTTTATGAACAAGATTGTACAAGATCAAGCTAGAAATAATCCGGCATATGCACAAGAGGCTCTTGTTGTCTCATTTTCAGTTGAGATGTAGGAGAATGATGGGCTGCTGGTGCCGTGTCGGTTATCTTTGGATGTGACCTTTGACAGGCTGCCTATATCCCAATGGATAGTCCTACAGCAGGCACAGACTGCAATACCAAGTGGACTCCGAGGGTTCAGAATAAGATCACAGAAACTAGGGAGGGAGAAGTGAATAGATCCAAAGAGGGTTGGAAGAGGGGATAGTATGAATTTGATCAAAAAATTATTTCCATTCACTTATGAAATTCTCTCTTTTTAAAAGTTAACTAATTTCTTTAGGTTTTGGACAAGTCAGATAATGTTATTTCTCCCTCATGATATGAAGGATGTCCCAGATTTCTCTTGGCCTAAGCTTTTCCACAGCACACACAACACTGATAAATGTCCTGTTCCATAGATTACACACTCAGATAAGCAATTTATAAAAACCATAGCCAACTTTTTTTATGAGTTTAATAGACTTCTAAACACTTACGATGATATTTGAAACGGCAACTTTAAGTGATTTTTCAGTGTTTTAAAAGGATTTCAAATATGCTTCACAGAACAATACACAAATGGTTATCAGTTGAATACACTTAGAACATTCAACTTTTATTTGTCATAAAATCACGCTCAACAATTGTGTTGCCAACTCTTTTACCTCCACGTAAAAAAATTGGAATAAGACATCATATTATCATATATTCACAAATACGGTATCTTTAGCTCATTTATTTATTATCTTCGAACCTGACATACCCCTGTATCTTTTGCCTCTAGTACCCTTCATGCCTTCATATAACATGTGTGCTATTACCCCCCCCCCCTTCTTCAAAACTTATTTTTACTAAGCCATAGTCCCCCTTTCCATTTTTATGATTGATGCCCACCCTCGCACGTGCATATATACATTCATTTAAAGCTATGATCCATCTGTGGAAGATGTGCTGACTTTTGCTTCACTTAATAAGAAAAATTTTCAGCCCCATCTATTTTCCAGGAAAATTTGTAATTCCATTATTCTTCATAGTTTTTCATTATTCTTCATATATATATATATGCCATCTCATCATTTCTCTCTTGGTGAGCATCTAGGTTAAATCACCCTGTTTGCAATGAATACTAAAGAGAAAGTACCTCTGTGGTGGGATGGAGAATTCTTTATGTATAAGCTCATCAGTGATACAGCTGGGCTGAAGGGATATACTATTTGTTCTATCTTTAGATTCAAAGAAGCCTCCCAACTGACTCCCACAGTAGCTGTACTGATGCTCCGTCATTCCCTACATCCTGGCCAGCAATTGCCTCTTTTTAACCAGTTGATTCAACGTAAAAGTAGACTTCAGCATGTATTTCTTTTTTCTTTTTTTTTTTTCAGGGCAGAGTTTTATCAGACATTTATTTTTTTTTAAACAACGTTATTTTACAAAACAAAGATAAATGTACAGATTTTAAACATTTTTTGCTTAAAATTATACATTTTTGTCAGTACTTTTTTCAGATTTTAACATAATTTTTACATAAAACTATACGAATATATTTTTTAGTCAGTACTTGATTTTTTTCAAGGTTTGATAGTATGCCTTGAAAACTTAATAGTTACAATGAGCTAAAGTACATGTAAAACAAAATGTAACATGGAAATAGTTAAAGTTTTCTTGTTTTGTAAATTTTTTTTTGTTTTGTTTTGTTTTCTTTATTTCTTGGACTTCATACAGTCTGTGAGTTGTTTCTGGGGGAGTGCAAGCTTCTGGGGTTAGCATCCCACTATCAGTGACTGCATATTATGTCTGTTCTTTTGTGACTGGGTTATCTCACTCAGGATGATATTCTCTAGATGCAGCCATTTTCTTAAGAATTTGGTTAAGTCATTGTTTCTGGTGGCTGAGTAGTATTCCATTGTGTATATGTACCACAATTTTTGTATCCATTCATCTTCTGAAGGACATCTGGGTTCCTTCCAGCTTCTGGCTATTATAAATAGAGCTGCTATGAACATTGTGGTGCATATATCTTTGTTGTGTATTAAAGTGTCTCTGGGGTATATGTTCAGAAGTGGAATAGCTGGGTCTTCAGGTAGTACTATATCCAATTTTCTGAGGTATTGCCAGAAAGATTTCCAGAGTGGTTGTATTAGCTTGCAACCCCACCAACAGTGGAGAAGTGAAGTGTTCCTCTTTCTCCGAAGCCTCGCCAGCATCTGCTGTCATCTGAGTTTTGGATCTTGGCCAATCTGACTGGTGTGAGGTGGAATCTCAGGGTTGTTTTGATTTGCATTTCCCTGATGGCTAAGGATGTCGAGCACTTCCTCAGATGTTTCTCGGCCATTTGGTGTTCCTCAACTGAAAACGTTTTGTTTAGCTCTGTACCCCATTTTTAATAGGGTTATTTGATTCTCTGGTGTCTAGCTTTTTGAGTTCCTTGTACACCTTGGATTTTAGGCCTCTATCTGATGTGGTGTTGGTAAAGATCTTTTCCCATTCTGTTGGTTGCTGTTTTGTTTTCTTGACGATGTCCTTACAGAAACTTTGCAATCTCATTAAGTCCCATTTGTTAATCTTTGACCTTAGAGCTTGAGCCATTGGTGTTTTGTTCAGAAAATTTTGTCCTGTGCCTATGTGTTCTAAGATTTTCCCTACTTTGTCATCTAATAGTTTCAGTGTATCTGGTTTAATGTGGAGATTTTTGATCCACTTATACTTGAGCTTTTACAGGGAGATAAGAAAGGGTCTATTTTCATTCTTTTGCATGCTGAGTACCAGTTGGACCAGCACCATTTGTTGAATAGGCTGTCCTTTTTCCATTGAATGTTTACTGCTCCTTTGTCAAAAATCAGGTGACCATATACATGAGGGCTCATTTCTGGATCATCTATTCTATTCTATTGATCCACATGACTATTTCTGTACCAGTACCATGCAGTTTTCAGCACAATTGCCTTGTAATATAGCTTGAGGCCAGGGATAGTGATTCCCGCAGATGTTTTTTTTGTTGTTGAGGATGGATTTAGCTATTCTAGGTCTTTTGTTATTCCATATGAAATTGCACATTGATCTATCCAATTCCATGAAGAACTGGGTTGGAATTTTGATGGGGATTGCATTGAATCTTTAGATTGCTTTTGGTAGGATGGCCATTTTTAAGATGTTGATTTTTCCAATCCATGAGCATGTGAGATCTTTCCATTTTCTGAGATCCTCCTCAATTTCTTTCTTTAGAGGATTGAAGTTCTTGTCATACAGGTCCTTCACTTGCTTAGTTAGAGTCACACCAAGGTATTTCATAGTTTTTGTGACTATTGTGAAGGGTACCTTTTCCCTAATTTCTTTCTCCACATGTTTGTCCTTTGAGTATAGGAAGGCTACTGATTTGTTTGAGTTAATTTTGTATCCGGCCACTTTGCTGAACTTGTTTATCAGCTGTAGGAGTTCTCTGGTGGAATTTTTGGGGTCACTCAAGTACACTATCATGTCATCGGCAAAGAGTGATGTTTTTATCTCTTCCTTTCCGATTTGTATCCCCTTGATCTCCTTTTGCTGTCTAATTGCTCCAGCCAGGACTTCCAGTACTATGTTGAATAGGTAGGGAGAGAGTGGGCAGCCTTGTCGAGTCGCTGATTTTAGTGGGATTGCTTCAAGTTTCTCGCCATTAAGATTGATGTTGGGTGTTGGTTTGCTGTATATTGCTTTTATTATGTTTAAGTATGGACCTTGGATTCCTGTTCTTTCCAGGACTTTTAACATGAAGGGGTGTTGGATTTTGTCAAATGCTTTCTCAGGGTCTAGTGAGATGACCATGTGATTTTGGACTTTGAGTTTGTTTATATGGTGGATTACATTGATGGATTTCCTTATGTTAAACCATCCCTGCATCCCAGGGATGAAGCCTACTTGGTCATGATGAATGATCGTTTTGATGTGTTCTTGGATTCGGTTTGCAAGGATTTTGTTGAGTATTTTTGCATCAATGTTCATAAGTGAGATTGGTTTGAAGTTCTCTTTCCTTGTAAGGTCTTTGTGTGGTTTAGGTACGAGGGTTATTGTAGCCTCAAAAAATGAGTTGGGTAATATTCCATCTGATTCTATCTTTTGGAATAGTTTGGCGAGTATTGGTGTTATATCCCCAATAAATGTCTGATAAAATTCTGCACTGAACCCGTCTGGACCTGGGCTTTTTTTGGTTGGGAGGCCTTTGATGACTTCTTCTATTTCTTTAGGTGTTATAGGGTTATTTAGATGGTTTACTTGATCCTGGTTTAACTTTGGGATCTTGTATCTGTCTAGGAATTCGACCATTTCCTCCAGATTTTCCAATTTTGTGGAGTATAAGTTTTTGTAGTAGAATCTGATGATTTCCTGAATTTCCTCATGTTTCAGTTGTTATGTCACCACTTTCCTTTCTGATTTTGTTAATTTGGATACTCTCTCTTTGGCCTCTAGTTAGTCTAGCTAGGGGTTTATAAATCTTATTGATTTTCTCAAAGAACCAACTCTTTGTTTTGTTGGTTTTTTCAATGGTTCTTTTTGTTTCTATTTGGTCTATTTCTGCCCTAATTTTGATTATTTCTTGCTGTCTACTCTTTTTGGGTATATCTGCTTTCTTTTGTTCTGGGACTTTTAGCTGTGCTGTCAGGTTGCTGATGTGAGCTCTCTCCAGTTTCTTTTTGAAAGCACTTAGGGCTATGAGTTTTCCTCTCAATACTGCTTTCATTGCATCCCATAGGTTTGGGTATGTTGTGTTTTCGTTTTCATTGAATTCTAGAAAATTCTTAATTTCTTTCTTTATTTCTTCTTTGACCCTGCTATCCTTTAACAGAGCGTTGTTTAGTTTCCATGTGTATGTGGACCTTTTGTTGTCTTTGTTGTTGTTAAAGACCAGCCGTAGACCATGGTGATCTGAGAGGATGCATGGGAGTATTTCAATCTTCTTATATCGATGGAGGCTCGTTCTGTGTCCAATTATGTGGTCAATTTTCGAGAAGGTGCCATGGGGTGGTGAGAAGAAGGTATATTCTTTTACTTTAGGATAGTATGTTCTGTATATATCTATTAATTTTAGTTGGTTCAAAGTCTCTGCTAGTTTTGCAGTGTCCTTGTTCAGTTTCTGTTTGCCTGATCTGTCCATTGGTGAGAGTGGGGTATTAAAGTCTCCCACTATTATTGTGTGGGGTGAAATGTATTTTTTGAGCTTTAGTAGGGTTTCTTTTATGAATGTGGGTAATTTTTTATTTGGAGCATATATGTTAAGGATTGAGAGTTCCTCCTGACAGATTTCCACGGTAATGAGTAAAAAGTTTCCTTCCTTATCTTTTTTGAAAACTTTTGGTTGGAAATTTACTTTATTCGATATTAGAATAGCCACTCCAGCTTGCTTCTTGGAGCTGTTTGCTTGGAAGTTTTTTCCCCACCCTTTTACTCTGAGATAGTGTCTGTCTCTGTCTCTGAGATGAGTTTCCTGTATGCAGCAAAATTCTGGATTTTGTTTATGTATCCAGTCTGATAGTTTATGTCTCTTTATTGGGGAGTTGAGACCATTTATGTTAATAGATATCAAGGAACAGTTCTTTCTGTTTCCTGCCATTTTTGCTTTTTTTGGGTTGAGTTGTGTCTGTGTTTTTTTCTTCTTTTAGTTTTCTTGTTTAGGAGATTTCTTGTTTTTACTAGGCTGTATTTTCCCTCATTGTATTGGGTTTTCCACCTATAATTCATTGTAGTGCTGGGTTTGTGTTCAGATATTGTGTGAATTTAGATTTGTCTTGAAATATCTTCATCTCTCCATCGATGGTGGTTGATAGTTTTGCTGGGTATAGCAGCTTGGGCTGGTACTTGTGCTCTCTTAAGGAGTGCATGATGTCTGTCCAGGCTCTTCTAGCTTTCATAGTCTCTGTTGAGAAAGCGGGTGTGAGTCTGATTGGTCTGCCTTTATATGTTATCTGACCTTTTTCCCTTACTGCGTTTAGTATTCCTTCTTTGCTTTGGGCACTTGATGTTTTTACTATTATGTGTTGGGAGGTATTTCTTTTCTGGTCCAACCTATTTGGAGTTCTGAAGGCTTCTTTTATGCTCATGGTCATCTCATTCTTGAGGGTAGGGAAGTTTTCTTCTATGATTTTTTTTGAAGATATTTACTGTGCCTCTTAGTTGATACTCTTCTCCCTCTTCTATTCCAATTATCCTTAGAGTCGGTCTTCTCATTGTGTCTTGGATTTCCTGGACATTTTGGGTTAGGAGCTTTTTGTTTTTTGCATCTTCTCTGGCTGTTTTGTCTATGTTTGCAATGTTGTCTTCTGCCTCCGAGATTCTCTCTTCGATCTCTTGTAATCTATTGGAAATGCTTGCTTCTGTGACTCCTGATTTCTTTTTTTGGTGTTCTGACTCTAGGGTTATCTCTTTTAGCGTTTTCTTTATTGTGTCAATTTCTGTTTTAATTTCCTTCTTCCATTCCTTTATTTCTTTGGTTCTGTTTTCCTCTAGTTCTTTGAGTTCTTTGAGTGTTTTTCTTGTTTCTTCTTTAATAGCTTCTGAATCTTTCTGCTTTTCCTCCCTTTCTTGTTTAAGTATCTCTATCAGCATCTTGAGGTATGATTTCAGGTCTGTGTCTTCTTTCTCTGGAGTGTTTGGAATTCCGATGTTTGCTGTTATGGGAGAGCTGGGTTCTGGTGTTGCTAGATTGTCTTGGTTTCCTTGGGATATACTCTTTCTCTTTCCTCTTGCCATTTTGTTGTCAGTGATATGTTCTTGCCTTTCCCTTGTATCTGGTCTGTGTCCCTGGTTCTCCACTGGTCCAGGTGTCAGATGGGCCGAGCCCTGTTTTATGCCTCAGAGTCGTCGTGTGTGAACAGAAGTTTCAACGTTCCATTTCTGGTTGCTGGATCAGGCACGGCAGGGCAGGGCAAGGCAGAAGGTACACTTTCTGTGTGCACTACACAGAGATCTCTCTGCTCCCCTGCAGCCTAGGTCTCCCACTCAACAGTTGTTCAGCCTTTACGAGCTGCCGTTCCGGGTAGCAGATGGGCCAGGCTCTGCTCTGCGTCCTGAAGTTGCCTCTGGGTGGAAACAGAAGTTCTAATTTTCTGTTCCCAGTTGCTGGATCGGGCAAGGCAGGGCAGGGCAAGGCAGGGGGTGCACTTTCCGTGTGTACTCCGCAGAGATCTCTCTGCTCCTCGGCAGCCCAGGTCTCCCACCCACCAGTTGCTCAGCCTCTACGAGCCCTCAGCATGTATTTCTGTTTGCTTTGTGAGTGCTGAGACAAGTGTGGCAGGTTGACTCTGATGAACCTGTGGATCACAGTTCGGCCAAGGGGACCCCAGGACCAGCACCTTCTTCTTGCTATACAGCAAGCCAACTTTACTGCAAAAATGTGGAGAGAAAGGAGCTTGAGGGAGGCCACATCTGAGGCTCTACAAGTTGGTGTGTTAGCCAGAGTCTCTCTTCTACTTTTGGCTTTGGTTAGTGTCTGGGAGAGAGAAATCCAATTGACTCCTGTCATGTTGATGTTAATTAATTGCTTGTGGCTTCTGTTCATCGAGTGTGAGCCTCGAAAACCTGTTTGTTCACTTATCACAAGGGTGAGCTAAGCAGATGGGAAAATATTATTTTGGCATGTTTTTGATGGCAGCATAATTTATTTTTATCACACTCTCTTTGGTGTAGGAGAAGAGACTGCCACCTGTGCTTTGTGGAAGAGTGTCAATGATTTAGACAGATTAGTGTACTGCCTAGGAGAGAAGCACAAAGAAAATTGCCAGCCTAAAGTCAGCTTTTTACCCATTTCCAAACACTGCATTTGTGTAATACTGAACTGAGCAGAATACAGTGTTTATGTTCTTTTAATGATGGAAAGAGCAGATAAAGACACAATGATATCTCTCTCTTTCTCTCTCCCTCCCTCTCCCTCTCTCTCCCTCTCTCTCCCTCTCCCTCTCTCTCTCTCTAACACTCCCTCCCCTCCCCCCTTCTCTGTGTGTCTGTCTCTCTTTCCCTCTCGCCCATGTGTGTAGGTAGGTAAGACATAGAGGTATGATATGTAAATTTGACTTGCCTAAGTCATGACATGTATAACTACTTTTCAAATGCTGGAAACACAAGACACATCTTGAATAATGTAAAAGCAAATTCCCAAATTCAGCAGTGATTTTTTTTACTATAAAATCATTTAAAATTGAAAAACAGACCACAATTAACTTTATAATTTATATGCTACTTACTGTTCAAGACTTGACATAGAATACCAATTATGAAAATAGCATAGTGCGAGATTTCTTCCTGAATAACTCCAAACATGTTATACTTTGCACGGAGTGAGTTTAACTTAAATGTAAATTGCTAGGGCTTTTGTTTGCTCTTTCAAAGGGCTGTTTGTTGTATTACTCACTGCTCTTCTGTTCCCTCCAAGTTGAAATAATTAAGATCATTTGCAGAGCCTGGTTTGCTCATTTTGCTGAGTGACTTTGCTGCTATGGTCCATTATGTCTACAGGAGAGCCCCATTATTTAATCAGAACATCTGGAAGCCATCATGTATGGTGAAAGTCAAGATGTATCCTCCGTGTTAAGCCACATTCATGATAAAACTGATGGATGGAACCAACGTGCATAGGTGAAGAAGATTAATATTTGAGACTTGGACCTTGTGAAAGGACAATCACAAAGGGAACTTTTGTTCTATTTAACCTCTTACTCTATTTTATATTACTATATTTTACTTAATTGACAGCTTAGTGACCATAATCTGATTGACAGAAAGCTCATCCTCTCTGGACAGAGTCAGAACATTTTAAGAAAGAACTCTGTACAGTGTGTGTGTGTGGGGGGGTCTCTTTGCCATTACTCTTGGATAGAGCTCGATGGCTACCCCTTCCAGAGATGCCTTGACCTGGAATCAGCTTTGATGAGAATGCCTATTAAGTATACTGGGGACATTGCTCTATGCCCACTCCATTCTTCCTGTTGCAGAAAGAAAAGGAATTTTTTTCTAGAATCAAAAGTTCATGTTAGATTAACTAACCAAGAAGGTGTATAAAAATCCCAAACATACAGCTTAATTTTAAACAGCCACTACCCCTGTGAGTTTGCATGCATTTCTCTGATCTCTAACCTTTGTTTTCCTCTTCTTTAATTTTAAGAACATCTGTCCACACTACAGCCTCACTCTCACCAGGAAATACAATTACAAAGATAGAAAGCAGTCTAGCAGGTGAGGTGCAGCAGCTCCACCCCCCAACACTGATGCTCAAATGACTCCCAGATGAACAGCTGGGCCTCTCTACAGCTGGAACCTACCTCACCTGGTGATGTAGAGAAAGAAGCTGTTGATGGATCAAAGGAACAGTAGAAGAACTGGGTTTGTGATTTGTATACAAAACACACTGGGGAGCATAGAAATGCAATTTGGCTAGGATCTAGTTCTCATTTATGCATTGATGAGAAAACATACGGAACACTTGGTCAAATTAAAAATAATCTCCTTTGGCAAGTTTGAACTTAGCTTCTATGCTTTTTCTCTTAATCTGCTACCCAGATATGTACTTAAAATAGGAATGTGGGTCTACTGGAGCATGAAATAGTTGAGATCTGTTCAACAATGGGGAGAATGAGAGAAATTTCTTTAGAAGTATATTTTTGGAATGTGAGCCAGTTGAACCTGAATGGTCACAGATAATTTAACATGATCCCTAAGCCATTAGGGAGATTTTTTTTTCTTTTTTTGCAAACACTGAGCTTTGGATTAGTGATGTCATCTCTTAGAAATTGGTAACTATAGAGGTTATCCTATGTGATGTAATAATAACTTCATCATGTTACAGAGGATGTAGGTGGAAGAGAATCAAATGAGGAGGAAGAAACCCACAACACCCCCTCCTCTCAGCTGTGCCATGCCCACATTTCTTTGTTCATCCCTATGTGACAACGGGTCCATGGTCCCTAAAGAATAAATGAAAATGAGGAGCAAAGATTGATGGAATGATCTTCCAGAGACTGCCCCACCTGGGGATTCATCCCATATATAGTCACCAAACCCAGACACTGTTGTGGAAAATGTGGAAAGTGTACAGTGAGGGCTGGGGATACAGCTCGGTGGTTAGGAGCACTGGCTGCTCTTCTAGAGGACCCAGGGTTCAATTCCCAACAACCACCTGGCAACTTAGAAGTCAATTTCCAGGGGATTCTCTGTCCTTTTTGTCATACATGGGTACCAGGGTCTTCAGTGGTCTGTGGTTTAGTCCATGTGTACTCCTTAGATAGTGGTTAAGTCCTTCAAGCTCTTGTTGGTTGGTATTATTGTTCTTATGGGGTTAGGAACTCCTTCAATTCCTTCAGTTCTTTCTCTAACTCCATTAAGGACCCCGTTCTCAGTTCAATGGTTGGTTGCAAGCATCCACCTCTGTATTTGTTAGGCTCTGTCTCTCAGGAGACAGCTATAACAGGCTTTTGTCAGCATGAACTTCTTTGCATCAGCAATATTGTCTGGGTTTGGTGGCTGTATATGGGCTGGATCCCCAGGTGGGGCAGTCTCTGGATGGCCTTTCCTTCAGTCTCTCCCCCAAACATTGTCTCTGCATTTCCTCCTCACAATATTTTTGTTTCCCCTTCTAAGAAGAACTGAGGCATCCACATTTTGATCATCTATCTTCTTGAATTTCATGCTGTCTGTGAATTGTATCTTGGGTATTTTGAGCTTTTGGGCTAATATTCATTTTATCATGAGTACTTACCATAGGTGTTTATTTTGTGATTGGGTTACCTCACTCAGGATGATATTTTTCTAAATACATCTATTTGCCTAAGAATTTCATGTAATCATTGTTTGATCCTTTGTACCATCTGAAGAAAGCAGTGCTGGGCCTCAAAATCAGGGATTTCTTTTTGATAAACTGTTCTTCCTTTGAAGCTGGAAATGGAAGCAATTGTAAACCAGTAAAATATCTCTTTAAAATAATTAGAATGTTGAACTCTGTCTACAGTAAGAACTGTGTGTTTCAAGCAAGATGGTGGAAGCAACTTATGCTTCTTCCTGAGGGATGCTCTCTCTTGAAAATGTGTTTAAACACATATTCATGCAGTGTAACCAGGGCTTTAAACCAGTGTTTCCTACATTTCATTTGCCTTTTTAGAATTTTAGAATTTAATAGGATAATGTAATTAAAGTTTTCTTATACTGACATGATTTCAATAGCCATCTCAGAACCTGGCATACAGTAGACTCTGTTAGGTACCCTTTGTGAGAGGAAGTTATTGCAGAGAGCCAATGAGTGTGAAAGGCCTCAACAAAAATATAATTATCAAAAGATTCCTTTAGATTGTCACAACTCTGTGAAAACTGGGTCCATTTTTTTTCCTTTCTTCATATTTTCTAAAGCAGCCCTTAAAAGTACAGCATAACCCAGAGGGGATTAAAAGTATAGAGAGCCATCACTCAGGTATGCTTTCTCCTTGTTCGGCTCTGGATGGTTTTAGTTAATCCTGTACAGATTAGTTGACCCTTCCCTTCTTCCTTATGCAACGTTCACAAACGTGAGTTGTGTAGTTTTTTATAAAGTCATTGGAAGATATAGATTGCCTTGTTTCTACTGTTCTTTTTTTTTTTTTTTTCTTCAAATTTTGGTACTTTGATAGCTTAGGTAGCTGAATCATTTTTGGCAGACAAGTCCTTCTTTTTTATATATTCATACTTGACTTTTGACTTGCTGCTGGGTATGTATGCGATGACGTCACCCAAAGCTTGATATGTGTTGGTGCTTATTCTCCATGGATACTATTATGTGTATGTTAGTAGCCACACCTTCTAAACATAGCCTATAGCTCTGAAACAAATGCAGTTGAACTCAGCCTGGATTTGCCAGTCTCCCCACTGACCTGAAATGACGGAAACAGAAAATTAGCATTTATTACTGTGAGCCATTATGGCTGTGGATTTTGTTATGTGACATTATTAAAAAATTACTGACTAATTCAGCTGTTGGAGATCTGATACCTTTATAGCCTCTGGCAGAGTTTTATGTAGATACTTTAGCAGAATGGTTTCCCTGCCTCTCCATAAACTGCAGATTTCGTGGTGGTTACAGTTACTCCACAGTTAACATATTTCCACTGCATCTGTGTTGTGAGAATCATTGTACCAAAAGTGCATTTTTTTTGTTGTATCATTATTTCAGACAAGATAATCTGTCCTTAGATATTTTACATTCCTTGGGATACAGTTTGGAATATTTTCCTTTTCCTCATATGCTTGATATTCTTGGATATTTAATTAATGTGCCAACCTTTCCCATTTCCCCCAAATAGGTGGTTTCTCATCTCCATTAATGTTTTCTTAAAATGGATACTGTGAGCTACTTCTACTGTTTTACTCAGCATATTTCTCTTCATTTTTCCATCCCAGCCCTTTAAGGACAGGAACTCTGGCCTCTCTCCCCTGTTTAGTGTTTAGCCGCCTGGGGCACTGCTAATAAATAGATGGAAACCAAGACTACAAACTGCATCTTCAGAACCTGGTCTTCTCGAGGACAAATAGAAAAAAAATGATCATTGTGGGGAAGCTCGGTTGAGAGAACTAATTCTTAGCACTGAGGGTAGGTCTTGATTATTTATGTATCGGGTCCTGGAAACTGAAAACAGCAGAGTTTCAATGGTGACTCCAAAACAGAACAGCAATAGAATTCATATGCCTTTTTAGTTCACAACTTCTTCCTTTTGAATCCTCAAGACACTCCACTCATAGAAATGAAAGTCCCAACACTTCCATTTGCCCATAAGCAAAATTCATAGTAATTACTAAATCAATGTCTTTGGCCGCTTGAATGAGACCACCTCCCACAGGCTAATATATTTGAATGTTTGTTTCCTACTTGGTGGATGAGTTAGGGAAGATTCAGGACTGAAGCCTTCTTGAACAAGGAAGAGGGGTAGGTTTTGAGGTCTGAAAAGTCCGACCAGGTCCATTGTTTGTTTGTCTCTCCCCCTTCTCTCTCCCCCTTCTTTTTGATAATAGACCATGCTTTGGAAGCTCTAAGCAAACCCTAAATAAATGTTGTCTTTTAAAAGTTGCCTTGGTCACGGCATCACATCACAGCAATAGAACAGCAACTAAGATAGTGTCCTTTCAGTATTAGATCAAAGCAAAACAATTTACACACACACACACACACACAGAGAGAGAGAGAGAGAAAGAGAGAGAGAGAGAGAGAGAGAGAGAGAGAGAGAGAGAGAGAGAGAGAGAGAGAGAGAGAAAGAGAGAGATTAAGATGTTTCCCCACCTTCCATTTTCTTGAAAACTGGCTAATGTCTCCATTGCCCATGACCTACTTGCTGTGGGAACCAGGCCCGAGATGAGGATACTTCTACAACCTCCCCACACACACAAAATACAAATGATAACTAACTTCACTTCTGGTGTTTAAGTAAATTCTAAGCAAAGGTATCCTCTCTCTCCGATGTCACAGATACATAAAATGTGATATAGTTTGAGTCTCACAATCATTGACTTTCTTTTATCCCACACACAACTTATATTCAGAATGCACAGACTTTCTTTTATACTTGCACAACTTACATTCAGAATCAATCCCACAACGACACTATTTTTAGCCAAATGCTTATCTAACTGTCTACATTCCTATAGTATAGTTTAACATGAGATCAACATCCAGCTCCTTTTTCCTGCAGCCATGAATGGAGCTCATAAAACAATTTGAAGTGTGGCTACTAAAAATGAAATATTGAATGAGCAAAGACTAGTAGAAACAATAGAGTTCTTCAACAATTAAAGGGCATATTAGGATTGCCTCTTTGTCTTCCACCAATCAATCATCTATGGATCTTATCCTTGTGAGGCAGAAAATTGGAAATTACCACCTGTTCCCTAGAGTGAGATTTGGCATTTGTTGAATGTTCTATGAAGAAGCTGCAGTGTTTTTATTGGATAAACTGGATCTGAGCATAATTGCCACAGCATTGGGTACATGTATTTACCCCCTACTGCCTTAGCATCTTCTGAAATGAGGGTAATAATAGTTCTCACCTCATGTAGTTATTACGAAGGTTAAATCATTGAATAACCATTACAGTGCATAGGATAATTACTGACATATAAGAAGAATTAAAAAAAATATAGTGATCTCCACAGTCCTATGACAGCTGAGCAGTTCCAAGTTTCATTTTTATCCCTGCTTTATATGACAAGGGAGGAAGGAAACAGCATCTGTGAATACAAACATGACTAAGTTAAAGGACACCCAATACAATGTACCGTTCTGGGAACTTGCGGAACTAGAGGCTGATATTTCAAATGAGTTCTAAGTAGCCTTTAATGTAGTTAATTAATCTCAGACACTGAGCTGTTGGATAGCCAGTATGTTGGCTGTAGAATACAACTTTCTGAAGGCATTCTCTGTCCACGAACAACTAAGTTTGTTTTCCATTATTTTCATGTGATACTGTTCATCAGGGGCCTATCTGAACTGGCATTCTTGAAACGACTCTCTTTACAAATCCCGTAAGCCCTAATGCAGTCACTTTAATTTACAACAGGCTCAAACCTTATATAATTGTTCTCAGCTCAATACAATCCTTAACAGCTTTTGATTTACATATTGGGCAGCTGCTTTGAATAAAATGTTGCCTATCATGGAGTTTTTTGTCATCTGTCCAAGGAATGTGTTTATAAACGGTTCCAATTAGAATAATGAAGGATTCATGTGAGAATGATGATCAATAGCCAACCTTAGGAACAATCTAAGTCAAAGACAGATGGAAAGTGTGCCCCGGCTTAACAGTGTCAAGTCAGCTACAAGGAATGTGCACAGTTGCTCCTGGAAAAGAAATAGAAATTTTAAGTCTTTGACCGTTGGCAAGCATCTGATTTGATGACACAAAAGCATTTAGATTCTGATTTAAATAAATCATTGATCCACTTACAACTAGGACCATTCCCATCAATAGGAACTTTGGTGGCCAGGAAAAACAGGCTTCAAAGTAGCCACCAGACCAGGTCTTTGCAATGACTGTGGATGCAAGCATTCCCCAACCGGCCTTACAAACAGCTGTCCACGGCTAGAACAACCCATGTTGATAGGGAAGGTTTTATACAAACACATTTTAGACGATGTCAGACACATCTGGTCGAGGGCTTTGGAATAGCTTTATTTACTCCTTCCCTGAACTGGAACGTCAGAAGCATGCACTGCACATTCGGCCAAGAGTTCCCTTTGTTCCACGCGGCTTCCACAGCTGGAACCTTTTGTTGGTTGATTCAGCCAGATCTTCTGTAGAGACTATTATATTCTTTGGCGAATTTCTATGAGTTTGCATCTTTTTATCTACCTCAGCAAGCAGTAGGGAGTTCGTAAAGACTATGCACAGTACCTTCGTTTCAAATGACACACGGACACCAGCTGCAAATGCAAAAATCAATAGCACCGAGGTGGCCTGCTACCAAGTTGGCCCTGATGAGCTGTGCTCTCGGTCATACCCCTGTTTGCTTAGCTCATTTAGGGGAAAAGCATCAAAACAGAAGTAACTTCTCATTCTTTTGCCTTGACGTTGCTCGTAGGTTATCATCTCTAGCCAAAAAGTATAAAAGCAAAAGACATTTTGTCACAAAGTCTAAGACCAGTATATGATGCACAGTTTCATGAGAGTTATTAGAGAAACATCTGGCTTGCAAAAGTTGAAGAAGGGACTAGTTAAAGTTCTGACTAGATTTTAATATAATTAAGGCTGGGGTTTTCTTTCTCTTTAACCACATCAATTGAAAGCCCAATTTCAATGTTCTATAGCCTTGAGGAGTCATAAGTAAAAGGGAGGTGGGGGCCGAGAGACATAAGTAGATATTCACAAATGTGCACCTAGTATAGTTTTAAACACATGCTGAACTGATTGTATCTGTTCTGTTTCAGAGAAATTCAGTGTCTGCTTCTAGTTTTCAGGAACAAACTGTCTTAAGCATGCGAATAGCCTGACTCCAGCCCTGAAGCAGCCACCCAACATTGCCTTTCCTGGGTCCTCCCAGTGACTGACCCCATTCCAACGGAAGCCACCAGAGTCTTTGCAGCTAGCAAAAGAGTCCACTCCCTTGGCTGCTCTTGCTGGTGACCAACATGAACAGGACTTATCCTCCAGTTACCACACAAATCTTTGCTTTGTTTTGATGAATGCTGAGATGCTGCAGCAGCTGCTCCAGTAAACATCTTTACCCAGAATCTCTTGGGAAGATATTCTCCTCCAGGTTCCATTTGGTCCCTGGTGGATTTCCTGGGTGGTTAAAAATGACATAAGGGCATGTTCTAGGGACAGTACTCAAGCCTTTGCCCTAGATGCAGATATAGAAAAGACTAGATGCTGTATGTTCTGTGGACATGCAATTGCTGTTGTCGGTATGGGACTGTCTGTGGCTCCTCATGCAGCACATGGTTAAAATCCAGCCGACCACTGGACTGAGAACAGGGTCCCAAATGGAGGAATTAGAGAATGGACTATAGGAGATGACAGGGTTTGAAACCTCATAGGAAGAACAACAAGATGAACCAACCAGACCCCCTAAAGCTCTCAGATCCTAAACCACCAGCCAAAGAGTACACATGGAGGGACCCATGGCTCCAGCCGCATATGTAGCAGAGGATAGATAGCCTTATCCGGTATCAATGGGAGGAGAGACCTTGTGAAGGCTTGTGAAGGCTCAATGCCTCAGTGTAGAAAATGCCAGGGCAGGGAGGCAGGATGGAGTAGGTGGGAAGCACCCTCATAGAGGCGGGGGAAGGAGGGATGGGATGGGAGGAATCTGGAGAGGAAGCCTGGAAAGGGGACACCATTTGAAATGTAAGTAAAGAACATATCTAATGAAAAATTCTTTAAACAAAGAAAAAAATTCAAGTTACACTGCAACTATGTGAATAGAAGCTTTATTTGTAGTTGCATCTAAAAGTTCTTTCTCCTTCCTGTTACAGGGGAAGGAGTCATGTCAGAACAAGCGTGAAAATGTAAAGCATCAGCATGAGCCAACTTACATTTACTGTTCATGCAGAGTATCTTTTTATAGAATTCTCAATTGTTGTATTCTCAATTTTGAGGGATAGAAATTTGGGAAAACAGAAGAGCAGAAGACAGGAAACTCTGTTACACTTACATGGGAACAGATTATTAGCCATTCTCCTCTCATCTTTTATATGAACATGTAACACACTACATAAAAGATCATGTTACATATGTTATTTATAAAATGCTCTTACACATAAAAATAAATCATGAAATTGCAGAAATCTGTAGTGATAGCATAAATACAAATCATATGTAAGTGAAACTCACATAATAATAAGATATGATGTAATGTTTTCTGTATACATCGGAAAATCATTCTACAAAAATATTTTTTCTAGTACATTGTAATAGTTACCCAATAGTATACATATGTGTATTATAATATGCATTCATCATGAATAATTTTACAATATCTTTCTTTTGCAATTTCACTATTAATAAATACATGCAATGACTTGAAATAATTTAGAGATTTAATGATTTACTCCTTGAGTTGAAATACTAGAAACTGAAATTTGATTTTTATTTTTATGAAAGTTTTGAAGGCTCTGATGACTATTGACCCAAGTTGTACAAATATATAATGAATTATATACTTAAGTATTAAGAAATATCAAAGTATTATGAAGCACTTCAAAATAAATTGAGTAGGGGAATTATTAGTACTGAGCAAGCATGAGGATCTGACTTTGGAACCCTAAGACACATGTGGTATCATTGTGGCATCATGCACCTTTGACCACAGTGCTGGAGGTGAGGCAGAGAAAGGAGCATCCCAGTAACTCAATGGTCAGCTAATCAAGCCAAAACCATGAGCTTTAGATTCAGTAAAAGATTCTCTCTCAATATCTAAGGTGGGGGGAGATAGAATAAGATGCCCAAAGTGACTTCTGCTCCTCACACATTTGTATACAGAAGTGAACAAGATCATACACACACACAAACACAAAAATATGTGCATGCATATGCAGACACACAAACATACACAAACATATACCCCCAGACACATATGCATTCAAACACAAGAAAATGAGTATAAAATTTTAATGGAAAACCCTTAGGTACAGAATCAATCCATACGCACTGTAGGTTAACTCTATAAATGGGTAAAAGGAAGTGATTGATATAAAAGTCAGATCAAGGATAGAAAATTGGAACCAGGTTGTTATTGAAAGTTAAAGGCAAAGCTTAGGAAAATGGCAAAGAATATATTTTATGAGTGGTAGTTGAAAGGGGTGTTTAATTGTTAATGGTTTATTTAGTGATTTGTTCTGGTGCTATTCCATAATTTATTGAACAAAGGAAGGTTGAAAATGTTTCTGGAATATTCAGATTAAAAAGTGATTTCTCAGTCATTATGAATAAAGCTTAAACAATACATCTCATTCTGTTCACATCTCTGTCTATGTCTGAGCCTGTACCTATTCTAATTGAGATGTACTAATCTCTATATTGAATAGGTAATGAGGTATTTCTCCCCATACAAGCTACTGGATGATATTTATCTGCTCAAAACTCTGCTAAATACAAGTATAACACAGTCTTTACTGATATACTCAGTACTTTAAGGAATACTTCTCCACTGTTAATACAGGTATTCTGTGACCATGTACTTTGCACCATGATTAGAAATTCCTTGTCATGAAAGGAAACACCATTCATGATGTTGGAGTATTTGATAAAAGTATACCATATCCTTCACTAAATATCACCAAAATCTCTGAGAAGATATGAACTGGGTATATTTAAGATGCTGAATAACAAAGAGTAATCAGAAAGTTAAAAACAAAATAGCAGAACCAATATAGAAAATAAAGGAGAGACTAAAATTGTAGGTTCAGTTAAACTTAAAAGAAGATTAAAAATATAGAACAGAGGCTAAAATTATTTCTGTACATTGATATGAAAACAGACAAAATTTATTTACATCTCAAAGACAAAAATATTCAAGAGTCACTCAAAATAAAATATATTATACAAACAATGCTTCAAATGTTGCAGACATCTATTCTTACTCTAAAATATCAGTAAGCCTTAAGGTCTAATAGTGTTACTTGAAATTTTTTCAAATAACAATGCATAGTAGCAATTCTATAAAAATCTCTGTTAGGAAACAGAAGAAGGAACTTTATTCACCATTAGCCATGTTTTATCTTAATATGGAAAACAGTTAAAATATTCAATAAATCTAAGCATCAATATTTTTGAGTGTGGATCTGAAAACCCTTTAAAAATGCTAAGTCCAATATACAATATATCAGCTATCTTGGCATCAGTGTGACATAATGCCTGGGATAATCGCAGCTTCAGAAGTTTTATTCCATGACCATTAGTCTCTGCTGCCTTTAGGCCTGTGTTGGGACAGTAAATCATGACAGAACATAAGCACTTGGTTCAGAAAGACACTAGCTCATGATTTCCAGGAAGCAAAGAGCAAACAAGGAAAGGCTGGGACTACAATATTTGTTTCTAGTAACCAAATTCATCACACAAGTTCCCACCTCTTCAAGGTCCTATCAGCTTCCAATAATGCCATTGACTGGATACCAAGTCTTACATGGGACTTTGGAAGACATTTAAGATCTAAACTATAGCACACAACAAAAAAAGAGAAGAGTGATTTTAAAATTATTATAGATTTGCACCAAAGTAGTTTTTATTCTATAAATACAGAAGTATTCAGTACTTAAAATCCAGTTAATGCACCTATGAAGTTAAATGTACAATTAAGATAAAAAGAAAATCTTCTTCCCAATATACTCCCTCCCCTGCACTATGCTAAGTATGTTACAAGTTACAATCATTAGCTTTTCTACAGTGACTGTGAACTGTTGATCTCCCAGATAAATCTCAAAATATCAACACTAACTTAATCCTATGGGCCTTTCTATTGTCCTTCCTATGATTTGTTTGCAGTGCTAAGAATGAGAGAAACATAAATCTTAGTGATTGCTAGACAATTATCTTCCAGACAAGTATCTGCCAATGAGCCACATACTAGCTCCAACTAAAGAATGTTCTTAAAATATTTATTTCCCAGTTGAGATTGAGAAAATGAAACCAGTAAGAATAAAGAAACCCAGCAAATGTCATCTACACAATCTGAGAAATTATGTTTGTAAAATAGGCCAGAAGTTACTATTCTGAAGAAAGTGTTACTGTCAGAAAGACATGATATCAATATTTGTTTTCCTTAAAGCCTATGTGCAAGTTATGTTACTGAGAGAGCTGGCCTGGGTATAAAGATAACAAGAAAGGATCCAGAAATGAGAATGAATCCCAATCCTCACAATAGCATGCCTTCCATTGTGAGATTATCTGTCTGATAGGAAGAGTATGTGGGCCATCATGGAAGTTGTCTCTCAGTTTATCATCACAGTGAGAAACCTTTTATTAATACATTGAAAACTATTTTTTCTTCCTATGTCTGTAAGTATTTGAATGCAAGAACATTGACATGGTAGACAAATCAGTGTATCAGCTCTGCAGATAAACATGTCTGGGAAATAGATTTGATTTTTAAAAAATGGTGTACCTAGTAAAAAGGCATTTTTGAGTGCACAGATGACGGAAGACATGGTTTTTCTCAGTTTAGCCAAGAAAAAAATGTGCTTAAAGGAGACAAATGGCAGCTTACTGTTAGAAAAAGATAGGACAATGAGTACTCTTAAACAGCACGCTAAGAGAGTCAGAACATACATATTTTTTCCTAAAGGATGCTTAATTAGAAGTAAATTGATGGTTTTGAGATTCTTCCTTGTGTCTATGTTTCGAATTGAAGAGGGAAACTAAGAACACACTCATCTCTGCTTTGGAGAATGCTCACTGTTCTTCATTGCTCTCTGTGGTTGTTTTGGTTTGTTTGTGTTTTTCGTTGAGCCATTGAGATGCTACAGCTTCTAGCAGGACTTCCAAAGTCTTTCACACAGCCTATTTCTCTCCCATTGTAGACTGATGCTTGAAGGTTTCTAATTTCATCACCATTTCCTATCAACTGCTTATGAGTCATGTGACTTCCTAATTTTCTTATAGAGGTGGAACCTGAATTTCTTACACTTTCTTAATCTATCCAATATAATTTTTTGGCCAAGAAAACTTTAACAAGCATGATGTGTGTCTACTGTTTTAAACTATGCCAGAGAAGTCAAGGACATTAGTAGGAAACATACAGAAGCAACTAACCTTGGCCCATATGGGTTCACAGCAACTGAACCAAAACCAGAGAGAATGCACCGGACAACACTAGGCTCTGGGCACATATGTAACAGTTGCTCATCTTGGTTTTCATGTGGGACTCCTAGGAGAAGCGTCACGATATGCCTTTGATGACACTATGTATCTTTGAACCCTTTTTCCTACCCGGGCTGCCTCATTTATCCTAGAAGATGTGCCTAGTGTGACTTCAACTTGATATGCCAAGGTTGGTTGATTGGTTGATATCCATGAGAGGTCTATCCTTTCTTGAAGAGAAAGGGAGGAGGAGTGAATGGGGAAAGAGAGGAGGAGGGGAGGAAGGACTGGGGAAAAAAGCAGTTGTTGTCAACAGTCACCTATTCAACTTGCATAGGGCTTGGCTTCAGTGGAATCACACCAATATTCCTTCATGATAAAAGACTTAGTGGCAGCTTGTACTGTGCGAAGGTGAAGTACTGACTCAGTATTTTCTGTGGTGAAGCTTGCCATACTCAGCCTTTTGCCACCAGCATCCATACATGATATACATTTTCAAGATGTCTTCACTTTGTGACATCATATAAATCACAAATGGAACATCTGTCTATACCATGCCCCTCCTTCTCAAGGCGTCTGGAAGATCACAGAAGAGGGGTAAAATTATTATACAAGACAGATATGGGAAAGACTGTGGCAAAACAGTTTCTTTTGGATATGACAAGAGCTTACACTCATGAACACAAAGCAGTGATGATTGTGTGTATCATGGACACAGTATACATAATTAAAATGCCATGTGGTTCTTATGGTTGAGTTAAACAATAAGATACACAACCCAGTGGCAAGTTACTATTCTATTTCCATATTGTGGCTATGCTATCTGCAAAAAAATCCCATTAGAAATATTTTGTGCCTATTAGGCAGCACTTAATTAGAAAAGGAGCCTGCTGACATATGGTCATGTAATGACAGTACATTCTTATAATCTTTATTTGTGTACACCTTTTTAATTTAGCAACTGCATCTGTACTCAAGTTTTTATCTACTTGCTGTACAGAACATATTTCATAGATATGCCCAAGGGGATCCAAAAAAGAAAATCTAATCTGTCCCAATTGCAAAAAAATATTAAGAAATACTGAAAAATATACAAACTCTGTAGCCTTTGGGTGTGTCTCACTGATAAAGTATGTGCTTATCATGTTGGGGGACTTATGCTTGATATGCAGAATCAATAGGAAAAGAATGAAGGAAGGAGGAAACCAAAGAAGAAAAAGAGAGGGTCATAGTTCATTCAAGCAAACACTCCTCCATAACTGTCTTCACACATAAAGTAAAACATTTCATCTTGTAAAAAGTCACCATTTCTCCACATCTCCCAGATAGTCTAAAAATGAGTGAGAATTCTAGGAAGACATTTCCAAAAGCAACATTACAAAAATGAGTCTTTCTTTGTCATAGGAAACCTTGTCAGAACTCTTGAACTGGGGACTAATACCCCTAAATTGGCAAACACCTCATTTGAGCTAACATACTAAAGGTATTACAAAATAGTCGAAATGAATTAGATTATAAGAGCATTCTGTCATGTCCAAAGACAACTGAGAAGGTAGGGGTTTCAACCATCTATACCCAGCCTTTAAAACCAGACTGTGAGGACAATAGAATTCTCAAGTGGAACATGGGGAAAAAAGATGCACAGCCACACCTCATTTGTAAAAAATCCAACTGAAGTGGAGCTTGGACAATTGGTTAATCAGATCAATGCAAAGAGAGACTATCAGCCTCTACCTCTCAGCTGAGCAATTGTGAGGCTTTAGATGCTGGGTCAAGATGTTGTTATATCAATCGGTCTGCTTTGCATGTCCTAGGACAGAACCTTGGCTGGGCGGGGCATTTTATGAGTGTGGGGACTTAACCATTCACATGTGTAGAATCTTAAGGTGATTGAAGATTTTTCACTGTCTAGAACTATTTGTAAAGGAAGCATGAAAAGATGTTACTAGAAAGTCTTCTTTGTTATAACCTTAGTTCTAAGGGGCCGTATTGTGTAGTGCCAGTCTTCATGATAATCATGACCTCATGATAAAATGCAGCCACTCTAACCAGAACCAATTGTTGTACTTTATTCTTGTTGGTTTCATGGCACGAGTCCATAAGGTAGGAAGATGAAGATAGCAAACATTATCACTGGAAAGACATGGACCTTTTAATCTTTCATACTAATGAAAGGACAAAAAAATGACACTGTAGATGTGGATTCTATATAAACTTCGCACACACTTGATTCTTGTAATTTCATGTTATGCCTTTAAAAAGAAGATGTTTGTAATACTTGTCATTGTTTTTGAAGGCCCGCTCTGAGTAGAGAGATAAAAATAGCTATTCCCCTTGGTTTAGTGCCAGAATTCTCTTCATATCCATCCACTAGGGAAGATTGAACTTCTTCCTCATCCAACTGGTCACTAGGTACTTGCTTTGAGATGCCGATTATGAGGTGAAAGAGCTGTATGGTACAGTAACACAAGAAGTATACAAGGCCATCACCTGCATCAGATTGTACTTAGTCTTTCCAAATCTATCTGTTATGATTGCACAAGTATGACTCCTCTTTTGTAATGAAACGCATCTGTTGGTATCTAATTTTATGGTTCAGTGATTCAAATAATTCTTAGTTTATCACAGGCCATACAGTTACATAATTGCATGGTATTTCAGTTCACAATTCAGTGTGTACTGGCCCAGTTGTTAGCCACGATTTTTAAGTATTATCTGAAGATGATGTGACTTTGCTTTACAGTCAAATAATTTATAGTGTATTCCCAATTTTAGTACTTATAAAAAATCTCAAGAAATATCACTTGTTGTGGATATTACCTGAGTAATATAGTTTTTGGAATGTATAATTGTCTAAATAGGAAATCAGCTCCATTAGGCCCCAGAATCTGGTAAATGATGGGGCTTCCCATGTCTGTTCACTGGGATATTTTTTCACACTGTGGAAAGTACAGAAAATAGAAAATAGAGTGATCAATAACCTAGATTTGTCTGGGAATTCCCTGATGTTCAATTTCAAATCTCTTGTCCACAGATACCTCTGTTTATCAATGACAAGGCATCTGATTGGTCCAGAAGAAGCAGATTATATATGTGAACTGCATGTTGATACTTCTTCCCTATTGATATCTAAAATGTATTCATAATACCAACAGTGTTCCAGCATTCCAACCTCATTTTCTTCAAACATTAGACTGAGGGCCATTCACAAATGCTAGGTCTAATAAAGGAAACACAATATACTTAGTCTAGGTTGCATCTTAGAGGTAATTGATGGGCATGTTCAAAGCCCTGTATTTGATCCCCAATGCCTAAACAAAATTCTATCCGTACCCCAGTGACCACAAAAACATTATCACTGAGTTAAGTGACTTTTTAGTCTTGCTTCATGTGTCTACGTTATCAGTCCATTCTTTCAACATGGTGTTTCATTCCTGGTTCTGAGGCCTATGTGCACCAGATAACATAGTGCACATACAAATTAAGCAATAAATACTATATTCCAAGGAATATATAAGATAGAAAACTACCATAAAATGAGGTGGAGTGTTCCAGAGACAGTATTTGAAGTGATAAGAGCAAAAGACCTGCAGACAAGAGAAACGTGCAATTATGAGAACAGAGAGGGGTATCTGATAGGGGTCATTCATTGGGACAGGAATGGACCAGTATTAAGCAACTCTATGATGGGAGGGGTGGAATAAGCACCTTAACAACTTCTTACACATTTCTGCAGTATTCTTCCTCATCTAAATTCAACAGGACCCTAGAACCCCAACTCACACTGTCTACAAGGTTCAGAACCCAAGCATTGAGCTTAGTTGGGGGTTGGTAAACAATAAATCTGCACGAAAAAATTACAGAGTAGATGAGTGATAGTTAGCAAAATTCTACAAAAGTGTGGCAATAGATTGCACTGTAGAGGAAGGGAGAAGACGAGGGATGTGCAGAAGGAAGAGAGGTGTGGAAGGAAAGGGGAGGAGCAAACACTCAACTCTGGATGGCACTCATCCTAAGGAAGATAAATTTATTCTAGTGAATTCTTTCTTGAAATAAAACGGGGAGTAAATGTGCAGTGGGTGGAGCCGAAGAAAGTGGGAGGGGAAGGCTGTGACACAAATGAAATCCAGAGAATGAGAAGGAAGGGGAGAGATGAAAGAAAACTCTAGAGAATTCAAAAGCAGGTATTGAAAACTGAAGAAGTCCTGGGTCTTAGGTTCTTCTCCCTCACCCTCTCCTTGAGTCCTCTTTATTCTCAAAGACCCTTGCTAGGACTCCCTATATATTTCCTGTATCACCCTTTTCCTTAGTTCTGTCTGTCTTTGTTGCTATTTTTAATATTAAACCCAATGCAAAGATCCAAAAAGGAACAGAAATATACGAAATTCAGATGAACCAACACTACAGTTTTGAGACAACTACAAAATTGCTGATGAACCTACAATAAAGAAATTTGTCATTCAAGTCTACAAGGCACCAGGATATTCTGTTTCAAGAGATAATCCTGAGGAAGGGTGAAGCATAATGTCTAATTCTGCAATGAAAATCTTTAATATTAAACCCATGAAAATCCTTATTAGTTCAACAAGAAGCAAAATCCTGTGCAAATGGGATAAAATGGGCTGGCTTCAGATTTTCCTGAGATACCACTAGTATCTGGAAACGGGTAAAGCATCACTATAGACCTGAGCCACATGTGGACAGCGCCCGAGAGCTTGACACCTCTCAAAGGCACTCTGAGTCGAGGAGAGCCAAAGGACCTCGTCTCACCTCTTCTCTCTCTACAGTCCTTCCTGCCTTCACCGTAATGCTCATCCTCCACTTCTGAAAGATTTAGAAGAAACCCAGATAACAAAGATATAATTGTATAGCAGAGTAACCAAACTGAAAGAAACGTAGAGAGTGGTGAGAATTGATTCCAATAGAAATGAACTTTCCGGGCCAAGGTCATTGGAATTTCCAGGGAAGAGAGGAATATACATGTCCTGCTGTTATTACTCACAATGCACATGAGAATCATAAATCCAGGACACAGATCAGTAGTCAATCTCGAAGCATCATCACTCATAAATACTCTCTTAGCTTTTAGCTAAGAAATCAAGAAATAAATTCTTATGGATTGGAACAAGTATAGAAATGAAACCCTTGAAAAATTCCCCTGCCTGTGTGCATGTGTGCATGAGGGAGGAGGGCATGCGAGTGGTGGAAAAATGGTAGCCCACACAGCAAATGAGAAAACAGTAAGAATTATCAATTAAAATGAGATTTAGAAATAAACCAGAACTTTTGTCATAGCAGTACATCAAATACTAATACAAAGAACAAAAAAATTGATAATCAAATCAATAAATTTGCCGCTGTCCCGAATGACTCAATTTAAAAATAGCACATAATGACTGTCCAGATAGCTCCACAAGTTAAGACACTTGGCAGCAAGCCTCAAACCTCTATTTGATACCTGGATCATGTGTACATGGTAGAAGGAAGGAATTGACTTCTGAATGTTAACCTTTGATCTCTGTATTCACATTGGTACATACAGAACACACACCAGAGATAAATAAGTATAATTATTGAAAATTAAATATAACACATGAGAATCCCACTAATATAATTGTATAAATGGGACCATGAATGCAAAAGGGGATTTATATATGAATAAATTAAAAATAATTATTATATAGATAGAACGTTCAAAACAACACATCACAAAGATTCCAGTCTTTCATTAGATAAGTGCAGTTTAAGACAACATGTACTAAGTAGACCCAAAGATGCACACTTCAACATGAAGGGTGAAAACCATTAAACTGGCAAACAGTATTCATGGTAGATGCTAGGGTTCCAAGCCATATTGCATTACTACTTAATGCAAAGCCCAGAAATAGAGGTCAAACTGGACCAAAATTACAGATTTATCTGCTAAAGCAAAATGAAGCAGACAAAATGGGCACACTGAAAATGCTCATACGTATTCATATGGAGACTCCCAAGTATTGTCTAGAATTGTTCAATGAGAACAAACTAGCTCTGACGATGATAGCAATATCCCAACTGGGAGTTCACTGTTGCCATGTGAGAGATACTCTCGATCATAGTAACTTCACATAGCAAATATATTACCTACCTAGAGAGGGATTTTGTGTTTGAATAGTGGCTGTGGCTAAGTGGTTGCTAGAGTTGAAATATCCCAAAACAAGAATGAAAGACTATGTTGGTGGCTTAGATATAAGTTCCCTCTAGAAACTGCCCTAGATGATATTTTCTGAGTTTGGGCTTCCTTACAGCACCGTGCCTTCAGAGCCTAGTGTAACTCATGTCATATGTCTTCTGGCACATTCTAGAATGAATATGAGGCAGAAACAACTGCATATTTTTTAATCAGATCTGAGAACTTAAGAGCATCATATTTATTGTATTGACTACTGGCGAGTTATAAAACTATTCACTTTTACATAGAATGAATAGAATTCTATTTAAGTGGAGAAATGGAGTTCTGAAACAATGTGTCTTGGATATTTCTTCTAGATGTTTCTTGAAAGTAAAATCTGATGTGTAGTTTAAAATCTCATTCATGAATTTCCTGTTATTAAGGAATCTCAAGAATTGATAAATCCAATGTACCATTCAACTCAAGACTAATAAAAATCTTCAGTCATCTGTGAAAGCAATAGTCTGTGAAATATGAAAACTTACTGCAGTTAGTTCAGGTCATAAAGACATGACCCTCTGCTTCCCTTTGGCTTGGGTGTAATGGTTTCAGTGTTTATGGTGAGTTAATTATTTGCTTCTTAGATGAAGAAAATTTGCCAAACCAGTTTCACTTTTTGACTCATCGTTAAGTATATTCTACACCATTACTATGTTGGCTTTGTTAATATGAGTCTACAAGTTGAAACGTACCTTCCGAGTCAATTGCTCAATTTAAGAGTTAGAAAATGATTTGGGTAAGACAGGAGGAGGATGTTGAAATGCTTGTGTCTCATTCAGTTTTATAGACACCACGGTTCTGACAAGGCTCATCCCTCATTTGGCACTCAAACACTGCCATCTTCATTAACCTTGTCAGGCATATCTGCCCAAGAACAATTTGCTATATGTTTCCTGTCTACAAATTACCTGGGAAGTCAGATGCTTGTAGATTGAGATTCGATATGCAGATTGAACCAGATTTCGTACGATACAGCTACTTGTATTTCTAGAAGGCAATAAGCCTCTGGAAGTGGTGACAGTTTTGCAAGCTTTTGTCTCTTAAACTTTTGTTGCCATGTTCTGAAGTGAAAAGAAACACTACCAAAAGGACACAAACCTACACGTGTAGCCCACTAATCAACTGTAACACAATAACACACACGATGCACTGAAAGCCATTTAAACCTTGAAAGAAATCTGGAAACCTGGCCCCATGTTCTTTTCTTTTTTGACAAACCTCTTCCTCAATCCCCTCAAGTCCTTTCTACTGCTTTTATGATAATCACTTTTATAAAAGTAAAACAACTATTTTAGTCAGTTTGGTATACCACTAAAATAAAATTGTGGTCTGTTTTTAACCTTAACTGGAAGAATGCTTTATGTGATTCTATCTAAGTGGTTTCTTTCTGCACTCCCCATCATTCTATTACAAAAAGAAAAGTTATCCAGACTGATTATTAGTGTTTATTTTAAAATAGTAGGTAGTAAACAATAGATCTGTAATAGCTGTTAATTTTCATATTTTTTTATTTTCGTGTTTAGAAGTCGTGAAGCAAAATACAACCAGTTTTCTGCTTAGACCCAAAAGGACTCTTGGTGTAATATCATTTTAACAGGCCTAAAATTTAAATTAGGATTAATTTGGTTTGCGTTATAAGACTTCTAAGACAATTCCACATTCTTTCAAGTTTGTGGTTTCAAAAGTGATGACTCTAAACCCATGTGCACATAGAGGATGGAAGGAGGAGGTACAGGAATACAATCAAGACAGATATGTGCATGAATGAAATTTTCAAAAATAAGAAAACAATGCTTTCTGTCCAACATGTGTGTTTTCTTGTTATAGTACCCACAAGAGTTACTTTCTTAAGTACATGTTTCCATTCACAAATTTCTTCATTCTTCTTGAAGATTTTCTAAATCCAGGGTAAGACAAATCTTACAGGAATCATATAGATACTGGGTTTATTTCATCCTCTCCCATCGTCAAGTGAAAACAGCTTGTATTTAACTGGTTAGGCAACTAGTTAGAGTACTTCAGTATTAACAATTACTAAGGCAAACCTAACACCCAAATAACAATTCAATTGGCTATTTTCTAAACTGATGAGGCAACTGGTTATCGCACTTCAGTATTAACAATTGCCAAGCAAAAACTGACACCCAAATAACAAAATTTGATTGGTTGTTTTCTAAACATGAATGAAGAGATTAATGTTCAATTGTGGGTATGATTCTCATAAATATGCAGTTTCAGTCTTGTAAATCTGCTCTATGTGCAAAACCCCTCAAAGCATGAATGATGTGTATTGACTAGGAGGAATAGGAAAAGTCACTTCATTCTGGTCCTCGGCTGTAAGCAGCATTCTTGCCAGGCTACCAGAAATCATTTTGTTGATATGTACAAAGATAGCAAGACATGTTCACAGAGTAAAATTAAAATAAAATTAAAATACACGGTTTTATCGGACATTTCTGGATGAAATAGTAACTAAAGTATGGCACAAACACAGCGGACATTTTACAAAAGAGGGACACGGAAACATGAGACAAATTGGTGTGTTAAATAAAATGTGATGCAGACTCTGAGAAAAGGAATTAAGATGGGCAGCCCCACATCCTCAAATCTAACAACTAAATTTCTGAGGTACAATCCTTTAAAAAAAAAAAAAAAACCTCGAAATGCTAGCTAATATGAAAAAATGTTCCTCTGCTCCGACTTCCATAGACATTAATCAAAAGTTGGTAATTCTTGCCTCAAATGTACATTCAGTGCCTCAATTTCCGGTTTCCCCTTAAGTCCAGAAGCCCAGGGTGGAGCCTGCTGCTTTCTTCAGCTCCATCTGCCTCCAGGGTCTCTAATAGATGTGGCTATTTTACAAGTTAAAAGACATTTTTGCTCCCTATTATTTGATGCAAAAAAAAAAATGTAAGAGGATCAATTAAAAGGTTCTGTTTTGAGAACCTAGGGATCAGCCAAACAGGGCATCCTTTCCATGTGCTGTTAAGGGTAGACAGGCTTTTAGGAAGAACAATTTAAAATTAATGGGAACAAGTCTTTGATGCAGTTAAGACTTCAAAGACATGCCAGGTTTTTATTTGTAATGAAAAAAAAAAGTTACAGTAAATAGACAGCACACATTAAAGCTTACAAAATCTCCCTCAAGGGTTGGGTTTGACACACTAGTGTGGTCAGAATCCCTGCTCCTCTTTTTCCTTTGCTCTCTGTGTGTCTCTGTCTCCCACTCAGTTCTTCTCCCCACTTCCTACTCCCCAGTTCCCCTTCCTTTCTTTCCTTCCCTTCCTTTCTTCTTTCCCCTTCCTTCCTTCCTTTTTTTTTTTTTTTTTTTTTTTTTGGTTTGTTTTTTGGTTCTGATGGTATATCTTAGTTAATCCTGCCTGACAAATCATGAATCTGGTAAATTTAAAAACTGAACACGGAGGTTAGGATTTCAGCTCAGTTTCTAGAGTACCTGCTTACCATGCAGGAAGAGCCTGCAGGGCTCAGTACCTATAACTGGAAAAACCTGGTGGCTCAAAACTGCAAACCCAGCACCCAGGTGGAAATAGGAAGATCAGAAGCTCAAGTTTTTCTTTGACTATGTAGTGAGTTTGAAGCTTTGTGTCATGAGACAATGTTTCACAAGTAAAACAATCACAAAACCCACACAGTCACTCACACAATCACACAATCATATATACACATAAGCACACAGGAACAAGTTAAATATGTGCCCTACTTGGGAAAGATGAACTATTTTTAAAGTATATATTTACTTTTTTTTTTTTCACAAATCATTCAGACAGTTGGTCCTTATTTTGGTTGACAAGACAGGTGTGGCATTCATTATGTTTGAAATAATCAAAGACAAGAAATAAGTTCCAAACAGAAGGAAGGAAGAGAGCAAGCACAGTAACCCTGGAACCTTCAGCTAAGAAGGTCCTGCTTGTTGGCTCAAGGAAAGCGTACCCTTTACATATAAGCTTTCCCGACAAATCAAAGACTCAATCCTATTAATTCGAACCATTCTCCTAAAGCCCATTGGCCACTAGCAGTATATTGTCAAAAAAAAAAAAAAACCCTATTATTAACAACACTTTTATTAATAGGAATAATATTGTATAATCTTTATTTTAAATGAACATGTTTATTTTTCAAGGAGATCTAATGTTGTTAGTTGAGAACACTTAGTGCTCTGGAAAGACTAAATGTTCTTGCTTCTTTGTTTCAAAATAAATTTTGTATTAAGACATTTCAAATTTAAGTACTTGCTTTCATTATCAACATCCTTCTTAGTGACTAATACCCTTTTTAACTTATTCTAATTGTCATTTAATTTGTCATAATTCTATTATAAAAGTTACAGATGGAATCTTCTGCATCCAGTGTCATAGCTGCTTTCCTACACGCCTGTGATAGAGGGTTAGAGTCAGTGCTGTGTGTATTCAGGTGTTCTCTCTCTCTCTCTCTCTCTCTCTCTCTCTCTCTCTCTCTCTCTCTCTCATTTTTCTCAGTTTACTATTTCATTGCAGGGAACAAAGGAATTCAGGGTAAACTTACTGCATAACTGTCATCTTGGGATGATTAGAAACTCTACAATATTTATATATGAACATGGATGAACTAGATTTCACAAAGTGTTGAGAACTAGGATTTTGAGGTGCATATTTTATCCCTATATATATGTTAAATGTGTTTCCTTCAACTTCACTTATAGCCCATATGGAATGTAGTACCCCAAGAAAAATACAAATGCTACTTACAGGAAAGCCTGGGTGTCCACTGAAGTAACAGTCTGTAAGATGAGGGACAAATATAGGCAAAGTGGAGGCTTTATAATAAGATAGGCAGACTTTATCAGTTAATCTCCAAACACTCTTTTCAGATCTGTCTATGGGTTAGATGGGACTTTGGTTCTGTGGTTTAGAACATGACAGAAAAGTTGTGTTGGGTCTTCTTCCCTGTGCAGATATGGAACTTTCCACACCAGAAGAAAGGGAGGGAATGGGGGGAGAGAGAGGGAAGAAAGGAAGGAAGGAAGGATGAGGGGAGGGGTTGCCTCATTTCAATTGTAACTTATACTCAGGAAAGTAAACTTGGGATGAGATATGAAACTTGGGTCATGATAAACACTGCAAAAAGAGATGGGGGAAAATATCCAAGGATTTTAAAGAAAATCAGGCACAGACCTACCAACAAACTTTAAGGAGAAGAGGAAAGCTCTTGGGTCTGAAGTGGAGGGTAGCATCTTCCCCAAATCTGAGATGCTATTAGGGCTGTGAGGAAAATTAAAGATATACTCCATGACGGGTTTCTTGCATGGTATATTTGCCCCTTTTTCACAAATAGCAGAAGGCCATTCCTATAATCACCAGTTGGTATTTAATCCACAGGAAGGGTCATCGAGGGCCTTGACACTCACAGTCCCTGCAAACAGAACTTGGCTCAGTGAGAAGAGCGTGAAATGTTGAGAACTCTGGTTCTTAGTGTGGACCTCATCATTAAGCATCTGAAGGATTTACTAATGAATGCTTCGAAGCCCAGCCTGTGCAAGTGTCCATCTCTGTCTCTTAAATGATGCCAAAGTGCCTAGTTCTCAAATAGTTCTGGGAAGGAATGGTCGAGAAAAAGAAGATTCCTTCCTTCCATACCCTAACTCCTTAGGGGGAGGATGCTACCTTTGAATGGGACAGGATCTTAGATTTTCTCATCCTGCTAGCTACTATTGATTATGTGGGTTATGTTCAGAACAAGAGATGTTCACCCATCTTCTTGGCAGTCATTCATGTGATGGAGCCTCTACTTTGGATAAAGTCTACCAAAAATAATTAGACCCCTATTATTTTTTCCAGCAATGCTGTTAGACAGATTCTTGCTGGAAAATGCAAACAAAGGCTCCCTGAGTTTACTGCTCCACCTTCACCAAAGACTTAGTTCAGCAAGTTGGTAAATGGAACAGGACAAGTTGTATCGTTTACTGTGTCTTGCTCATGGTTCACATATTTGGCTAATAGGTGAGAAATAGGCCCTGAACACTGAATTTTGGCTACCTATCAAAAGAAATTGGCAGGTGGGAAACTTCAGTCCCAGGAAGCTACCAAACACATCAATGTCATAAGTAAGGAACAGAAGCTGCGTCTTGGTGTAGGCAATGAAGATACAGAATAGTGTGCTGCCAGAGCAAAGGAAGCAAAGAGACAGAGAAAAGAGCACCCCTATTGTCAGAAACATTGTGGAGGAAGTTGAAAAAGAGTGGGGTTGGCAATAGAAAACTAGACTCTAGTCTGTCCCTAAACAAACAAATAAATACACCAACAAAAGCCATACAGCGCAAAATGTTACTAAAAATGTCTGCTGTCTAATACCTGAAAATTTAACTGTAAATCAAAAAAATTATAAAAGTCACAGAGAAATGAAGGCGGGCCACACATTGGATTTATTATAAAAGGCCACAGAAAAATTATTTTCTCCCTACGTAAAGGATAAAATTAAGGGGAAAAAAGCCAACATAATCACCTGCATTAATTAACAAAAGTTAATTAATAAAAGCAAGTAATCAAAAAAAGTATAATTATAATGGTAAGGAATTGTATCGCTGAAATGTTTTATGAAGTAAAGAATAATAAAGAGGTTAGCATAGCAATGACAGCAAGAAAAACAAATGAAATTCTGGAGGTAGGAAATACACCACCTACTCTTTAAAAAAAATCTCTGAGTATTATCATAAGTAGATTTAAATAGACAGAATCTCAAATTTAAAAAATGCTGATATCCTTTTATAGGAAGTACAGAGAAAACAACACAGAAGGAATAGGTCCTAGGCGAAGAGTGGGCCACATGTATGTATATCAGCACACACTGAGAGGCAAGAGAAGCAGGGGTTAAAGTTCAGAACTTCAGTGAAAACATTACAAGCATCCCATGTCCAGAGGGCTCAATGAAAGCCAAGTCGTCTGACAACTCAAAATTTCCATTAAAAGGCATGTCAAGAGGACATGCGGGAAACTGACACATAAAATATTTCAAAGTGACAAGGGAGAAAGTGCTTGTCATTTCCAAGGGGTCTCCAAGTAAAATAAAAGAGAGAGAGAGAGAGAGAGAGAGAGAGAGAGAGAGAGAGAGAGAGAGAAGAGGCAACAGAAACAGAGGAGTGAGAAACGTGAGAATCTTTTACGAAAATGCTCAGAGAAAAAAAGATGGTTGGGGAAAAAATTTCATGTCAAGAAAGCTATTTTACAAACAGATATGAATAAAGAGATAGTTCCAAATTTGAAACAAATTAAAACTGAAGAAATGTGTTATTAGAAATGCACTGAACCATGTCAGAGTTTAGTGGGTAAGAGAGAATACCACACACCTAACGGACCTACACTTATCCCCAGTGTCACATCATGTGACTCACAAGGACCTGTAACTCCTTTGCTCTTTTCTGGCCCTAGCTGGTACCTACATTCACATGTGGATGGACATACACACACACACACACACACACACACACACACACACACACACTTTTAAATGAAATAAATCTTTAAGATCAAACAAATAATAAATGTCCTAGATAGTCAATGTGTTAAGAGTCTTTCCAGTACCATTAACTCAAGTTGATAGTCATGAAGATATTTTGGGGGCTATTTAAAACATGATATTAAAAGAAACTACATTTATATTTTATAGGTGTTATTAATGCTAAGTAGTGCTGATTTCAAACAGCAAGTTACTGAATGTTAACATATTTTCCTGAAGTCTCAGCCCCTTCTTCAAAGCAGTATTCAGCACCTTTACAAGGATCATGTTTACCGTAGTAGAAAATGTCCTCACTGCAAGCCTCTTGTGGGCCCATGGGACCATATCATTGCTGTTGGGGTCCGTGAGCACATAGGAAAGACAAGGTATGACACATGAGTTTTCTTTTTTTTATTTTAGTTAATGCCCCTCTCTAAATTATACAAGCAAAAAGTAAAACTAGATTTAAAGAGGAAACTCCATCCTCTCCTATCAAGACCTAAAAAAGAAAAAAAAAAAGCCTTTCTGAAGTGTAGATGTTCTAGATGAATAGGATTGTAAGTTTAAACAGCAAGTGGATTTCTAGTCCGAATGCAGCATAAAATATGCACCGACATCTGGGTATAAGCTAATGACTGCATTCCTTCAAGCAGGTTGTTTTCCCAGTAGAATAGAGTGTGGCAGCAAACAACACTGGCCGTATTTGCTCCTGCGGTCCTAGTATGCCGAAAAAGCGACTGATGACAGAGTATAAACAAATATCTACCAGTTCCTAATGTGAGAAAAATGCTGCAGAGAACAAAGCCAAAAATGACACAAAGGGGGCTGGAGAGATGGCTCAGTGGTGAAGAGCACTGACTGCTTTTCCAGAGGTCATGAGTTTAATTTCTAGCAAACACATGGTGGCTTACAACCATCTGTAATGGGATCTGATGCCCTCTTCTAGTGTGTGTGTGTGTGTGTGTGTGTGTGTGTGTGTGTGTATGAAGACAGCTACAGTGTACTCATATAAAATAAGTAAATAAAATCTTTACAATATTTTTTAAAGGGTGATAGAAAGGAAGAGGCTTGGGGCACCTGGTGGAGAAAGTACAGTTAAGAAACACTTGAAGAAGTTGGGAAAAGGGATCCAGAGGTGTCTCCCAGTGGCCAGTAGAACCCAGATCAGGTCATGAAGCTGAAAGGTATGAGACATGTTTCAACAAAGCAATATGGCGAGTTTACAAGATCATCAGAACCAGCCAGGAAAGCCCTTACAGTGTTAGGAGGTCTTTATACTAAAAGTCATGAAGGACTTTGAGCAGACGAAGGAGCCATGATGTGCTTCTGTGAGTACAAAGTCTTTTTGGTTGATTTACTCAAAGCAGAGTTCAGGGTCCAAAGGCAAATGTTAGGAATACAATTTGAAGTACCAACTAAGCATCACATCTTAGGCTCTGCACCACGAACTGGGTATGAATTAGGAAGAAAAGGGGAGCCACTAGGAGACTAATGAATCATGGCAAAAGGGCTGAGACCGGGAATGTCTTGTTTCTAACCAGACTTTGCTGGAAATCTGTGATGTAGTTCCAGCCAGGAAATTAGAAGTCCATCAGTGAGGAGTGAATGGAATTTTTGCAATAGCTGGTGCACTGTCTACTGATTATTAGCTTCTGAAAAATCCTGCAGAGCTGTCTCACCAAGTAGGGAAAGGAATGAAAATGCAGTTTTAATTAGCTGACAGAACTCATCACCCAGTGTCATGTAGCCCCGTTTTGCTTTATGCCCTTTTGTGTGTCCCAGGCTGGCCATGTTGCAAAATAGTTGTGCCATCTTACTTTTAACCACTTCAAAAACCTTTACTGAGAAAACTATTCTTAGTAATGAGTTGGGATTTGTCCTCAGATACGAACCATGAATCATTCTGATGAACAACTGCAGTCTGAACAGCAGCTTTATAGGTTAAAGGGACAAAGAGAACATATCAAATATAATGCAAAACCAAGCAGATTCCCTCCTCCTAGCAGTTCCTCCTGCCACACAGCCTAAAAGAAGAAATTTTAAGTCTCTGGACAGATACATAGATTTATACATAGATACTGGCATTGCTATACCGAGGGTGAATCAAACACAGGAATAACCTTCCTGTTCTCAAGTATCTACAAAGGCCATGTGTGCAATGTTTTCTGGGTAGTCGACTACTAGTTACTGTGGGCAAAGAGAACAACAGAGCAAAGAAAGGATTCATCTGAGTCTAGACGGTGCACCAACAAGATTACTGGGGTTAACTGGAGCATGTGCACCATCGAAACCCTCACCCCAGAAGGGGTGATGGGTCCCAAGAGTTGCACCTCCTGGGTCTTTTTATACCACTTACAGAAAACTACACCTCTGAAGTCTCTGCTTCCCTGGCATTGTTTATACTGTCTCTGTAGCCACAGGAAGGGGCCTTGTAAATCTTTGATTTTCCTCTTTCCACGGGGGAATGATAAATACTCTGACCCAGTGAGAGTCTCCTGCATGTGGTTATAGCTAATAGGATCAAATATAGTGACAATCATATTCAACCTACAGGAAGCAGTCATGCAACATAAGGGAAGCAGAAGAGAGAAGTATTTGTGCTTTATATTAGGGCTCTGTGAAAATCATTCTGGGTTGCATATTATATTCTAGCATCTCCTGTTATGTGTTAGAAAAATATATTGAATTTCTGATGAGCTCATTATTAGAATGACCTGGAAATTTCTGATAAAAGTCAAGCATATATTTTGGGGTGATATAAGACAACTATAATACCAATACATGAAAGAAGCCTCATGAAAAAAAATTCTGAGAGAGCAGGTAAAAGGAGCTAGGAATTAAAATAAAATGCATTGAAGGAAGCAGCCAAATAAATGCTTCCTGAGAACAGGGTTAGGGAAAGGACTGTGGCAGTGGTGAACTTTGAAGCTTAAGGATTTAATGACAACTTAAGAATAAAAGTAAGTCCATAAATTCATAAAAATCGATAATTACAGAATATGCAAGTTCAATGAGAGAATGAATTGTTAACCAGGTCTGTTTTATTTATAGACCAGAAGAGGGAGAGGGGGAGGAGGAGAAAGAAGCCCCCTCTCCTTTGTTCTAAAATTTGGGAAGAAAAGAAAAAACTGAAAGAAAAAAAAAAAACCTTGTGAGTTGTCAATTCTGTTATGCTATTACAAAAAGATGGAGTTAAATTAATCCACATTGAAGACACAAAATAGATCTTCAAGTGCTAACCTGCCCACCAAAAATGTATCTACCTCAAGCTGAGAACAGGTTTCCATGGAAGTCAGAGACACCTTAGGGTCCCTGATGAAAGACCATGCTGAGATCCCAGGAGAGATGGATCTTCAAACAGATTTCAGTGATGCTTCACATCGCTTCCTGCTGAGGATGAGCTGGAAATGAAATGTAATTACCAAAATATATGACTAGCCAATCTGCATGAGCCCCCATGAAACAATTACAGAAATGAAATTTAAAATATGTGTACTGAAATGATTAAAGCTATAAACTGATGAATGAGTGTCTGGTCAAAGCACATGAAGCTACATTCAAACAAAATAAGTAAACAGATGTAAAACATCACCCAGTAGAGCTTCTATAAATAGATGGGAAACACTCCACTCATCAAACAGCTGACAAGAGCAAAATTAACAAAATGGAATTTGGAAGAAAAAATTAAAAGGCATAGGAAACTCATATAAAATTAAGGGCAGTTAAGGGGTAGGGAAAGCTGTAGGCCAATTATCCAACAGGATCCATTATATCAAAGAAGACTAAGAAAGTTGATGAGAATAAAAATACAAAGTTATAATATCTGATACAACAACTACGTAGTTTGATTCTCAAGAAATCTGAACGATAACCTACAGAAAGAGAAATATCAAATCAATACAGTTGGAAATATAATAAAAGACAGGAAAGCACATCCCAGATAACAGAAGTGATATGTAGGTTGTCACACTTTATGATGATGGTTGTTTCCTTCCACAAAACTGCCGTGTGTGTGTGTGTGTGTGTGTGTGTGTGTGTGTGTGTGTGTGTGTCCTTCTGTATAAATATGTACCTTAATGTGCATGTGTGGAGGCAGCAGTAGACAGGGTAACCTGGCTGAGGTTGAGTTCGTCCAGGTGCCAACTCCTCTAGCTCTGGGATTGCAGACACATGCTGCCACACCCAGCTTTTTCCATGAGCACTGGGGATCTGAGATAAGTCTCCATGTTTATTCAGCAAGGCAAACATCTTTAGAGCTACCCGAATATGAGATTTTCTATGTGTGTGTGCAAAGACTTTGTAAGGACATGCTTTTGGTCTATCCACTCCTTTAGCTAATACTCTGCCCCATCGCCTCTGCTTTGGGCCTAGAAGTCTAGGTTGGCAAATTGAACCTTTTTGCTCATTTAAAGTATTTTGTAGCATGTGTGCTAAGTGCCTGTCTGTTTTTATAAGTAATTTATTAAAATGGAAGAGATTTAATTAAAAAAAAACACAAAGATGCCTAAAATAATATGTTGCATGTTATAATACTGATTTGATTCCATGAGAAGGTGTGAGGCAGAATGTTGTTGGAAGCATCAATTACAAAGTATTTCTGGATTTCATAACATTTTATATTAAAGTGGAAGAACGAAAAAGTAAGTGGGACAATGAATACTTTGCATGAAAACCAAACAAAGAGAAAAGTCCATGAGCACACTTGGCCCACTGAGCCACCCTGGCCCTCGTAGTTGCTATCCACAATGATCGTTCACCCGGATCCTGCACCCTGTGTACTTGGAGAGCCTTGTAAATTTGCCAAACCTGCACTATCCCCAGTATTTCACCTTAGACTCAGTAACACCGCCTGTGCACTTGCTTAGCCTGGTGACTGTCCAAAACCCCAGAAGGCCTATCACAGTCACATTCTCAAACATAGTTCAGACAACACAGGTTGCCATTTGTCCTACTCAGATATGTTTGTGGTCACAACTGAACTGGAGTCACTATCATTCTTCTGAACCAACATCAACACAGGCAGGACTGTAGGAGAGCAACGTCCTTATATGTGATCTGATTGTTTGGGCAGCAACAAGAAAATAAAATCAAGCTTCAATTAAAGAGAGGCAACTTAAAATCTCACATCTGATATGATCAGTGGAAGAAGGGTATAGGCCAAGGTCTAAACACAAACACACGAACCACAGGAAAAGCCAAGACAGTCCATATCTGCCCAGGTCCACCAGTCCTCTGAAAAGGTTAGAGACAATTATCTAGATGGACCACAGGACACAGAGGTTGAGAAAACACCCACAAAACATGATCAAAGCATTCAAGGTGTTTAATGACAACGAAGACAAATGCCTCAGTGAACTTAAAGACAATGGGAATAAATTCCTGAATCGGGTCCAAGGGAACACAAATGTAGGGCTGGATGAAATGACAAAGAAAACGCAGGATCTGGAAAGTGATTTTAGGAAGGAGAAAGAGAAACGTAAAACAATCCAAAGGGAAATGAAGATGAAATTGAAAATTCAATAATCTCAGTAAAAAAAAAGCAGAGGAAAAGCTTTATCACTAAAAATGGATCTAGTAGGCGGCAGAATATTAGCACTTGCAGATAAGGAGAACAACTGGAACACAGGAGCAAAGATATAAATACACACACACAGAATATGTGAAAATTTTGTTTCACCAGAAAAACACAAAAACAAAAATCTGCAGCGATGAAGAATCCCAAATCAATGGGAGAGACCAGGTCTTCAGAGAGATCATAGAAGAAAATATCCCTAAATTAAAAAACAACAATAACAACAGCTGACATATTATGCCAAAAGGGATTAAAAAAAACTCACCGTGGCAAACTATTGATGAAATACTAAATATACAGACCAAAGGGGGTGGTAGACATTAAACCTGCAAGAGCAACACAGCCAGTCACGGCCAAAGCAAAACTCATCAGATAACAGCTGGCTTCATAATAAAACTTTTAAAACTCAGAGAAGCATTGAGCACTGTTCTCCAAATCCTAAAAGAGCACCAATAACAATCCAGACTACTTAACCCAGCAAAGCTATCAATACACCCCTGAAGGAGAACGAATATCTTTCATGATGTAAACCACCTGAGAGAATTAATGGCCACCAAAGCAGTCCTATTAAGAATAAATCGGACTGAAGAAATGAGTAAGCACAGTCAAGAGGCTACAGAAAGAGCTGAAGAGATGGCTCACTAGTTAAGAGCACTGGCTGCTTTTCCAGAGTTTCATACCCAGCAATCACATGGTGGCTCACAACCATCATAAAGGGATCTGACTCTCTCTTCTGGTGTGCATGAAGACAATGCATGCGCACACACAAGCGCGCGCGCGCGCGCGCACACACACACACACACACACACACAGGGAATTATATACACGAATGAATAAGTTTTTTAAAAAGGAGATTAAAGAAAGAAAACAGATGATACTATCGTTATTGAAAGACAAAGTAGGACTAAGACTACATAAAGAAAAATGTGAGAACAACAAATACAAGCCTTGAATAATAACTTTCGGTGGAGATTTGCCTTGTTGTTCTCCATGGACAGAATTGTAGCAGCTCTGTGTGTGTGTGTGTGTGTGTGTGTGTGTGTGTGTGTGTGTGTGTACCTGTGTACCTATAACAAGACACAGGCATGAGGCAAAGAACAACCTTTAGTGTTGGTCATCTCCTTCCCCATCACTTAAGACAAGTTCTCTTATTCACCGCCATTTATATCATTTATATAAAACTATTAGAATAATACAAAAAGAAATTGAAGTTTTTGAATTATCTCTTTTTAAAATATTTATTTATTTCATTTATATGAGTACACTGTAACTATGTCTAGACACACGAGAAGAGGGCATCAGATCCCCATTACAGATGGTTGTGAGCCACCATGTGGTTGTAGAACTTAGGACATCTGTAAAAGCAGTTAGTGCTCTTAACCTCTGAGCCATCTCTCCAGCCCTGGAATTGGAGTTTTTGATCAAAAGTTTTACATTATGTCTTTATCAACCAACCAAGGACTATTGCAATCAATGAGCTATGGCTTGTTTATTGTTGTAGCAGTAAAAAAAATTAACTATGCTTTGCGCAGCAGTGAAATCTTAAACAGTATTTTCAATGTTCTTTTGTTGAAGCATTTTTCCTGCAAAATGTTGTCAAGGTACTTGAAAGAGTGGTAATTCACTTGCAAAGGATTTGGGAAAATATGGTGGGTGAGTGAAGTCTTCATGGCACAATCTTCGAGTCTGAGACACTGCTGTGCTCCGTATATCCAGGTGCTGTCATGTCATTGGGCTTTTCTGTTGAACAGCACCAGCTATAGAAATAATCTTCCATGAATCTAACCTATTTGTGGGGCAAACACCACAAATGCTATGGTTTTATAGGGATCCAGAGTACTGTGGTGGATCTGCCTGACAGCAGGCCACTAGTTTCCATGACAATCTCTCTCTGTCTCTGTCTCTCTCTCTGTGTCTCTGTGTGTCTCTCTCGGTCTCTCTGTCTCTGTGTGTGTGTATGTGTGTGTGCATGTGCACACACACTCACGTGTAAATTTATCTTTAGAGTTTCTTCTCAGTCCAGTCACTGAGCAGGTCATCACCAATATTCTATCTACTCCTTCTATGTTACAAGACAATGGAGAAATTGGTAACTGTTGCACAGAATAAAAGATAGCAATATTTAAAAAATAATAGTTTTAAAAGATTTCTTATTAGCTGCCCAAGTGTCTAGTTTTGTTTTTTTTTTTTTTTTTAACCAATCCAGTTTAGATGAATCATCCTTGAACAGTCTCAGTTGGGTTCTTTGGCAGTTTCTCCTGAAATCATAAGAGCATCAAATTAAGTTCGTTCAATGGCTTGTTGTCATGCCCCATGACCACCAGCATGCTCCTCATCGTCTGGGCTCTCGGATCTTTGAATACCTCCAGAACTGTGTCCACACTCACTGCATGGTCCTCAGTAGTTCCTGGGTCGATGTTAATGATGTTACTTATCTCCATGGTTTATGATACATTTTGGACTTGAGCAATATACTTGAAATGAGCTTACTTATTATTCACTATAATTTCAGTAATAAAAATAAACATAAGGTTTGGGGAAGAGGTGTCATTTTTTTTTCCAGTGGTGTAACCCCTGGAAAGTTTCCCATAGTCCAATAAATAACCCCATATTTCAACTCAAGGAACACATTCTTAATTAAACTCAGTGGGATAAAAATGACAAAGAAACAACGTGAAATATAAGGGATATCTTGTTGAGAAGTGTCATTGGGAGAGACAGAGAGACAAAAGTGCACATTGGGGTGAAAATGACATTTACACTATACTACTTTTACTACTATACTATACACAAAGTATGAAACTCTCAAACAAAACAATTAAAGGCAGCAAGTAAGCTTCAAACAAATGTGCACTTAAATTGTACACATCATAACCACATTTATTAAGAATATCTTCCAAACTTAAATGGCAAATTCCAGCAGTGCAAGTATCAAAATTACTTCTGTACCAACGTGATAGCTGGCCGATGAGCATCCAGGAATTCCTCTCTCCCTACCTCTTGCCTCCAAGTTTCTAAGAATTTATTTTCTTTTTAAAGATATTATAAATAGATGTTAACAAAGAAAAGAAAGCTTCAATGGTGGTAACTGTTAAAAAGTAGACAGTGATGTAAAAGTAAAGGTGGAGAGCAAGAGAAAGCTTCCTCATATGGTTCACAACTTGACTGACATCAGGAAATAGAATGAATAAGTTCATAAGGTGACAGGAGGGCACCTGTGCGGTGGCACAGAGGAGCAACTGTGAATTACTGCATTCTGGATGGGAAACAGCCTTCCCTGTTTCTCGGAAAGAAAGGGGGGGTGGGCAAAAGGGAATTGAGGATGGAATTCAGCTGGCCAATGTAGGGATTTCTGTTTTTCACATGAGATATTGAATCTGGATCAAAGACTCAAGATCAGATCTGAAATGGGAAAGTACTGTTCAGACTCCTGTGACTAGCAAGATGTGTGGATTTGTGTAGTATGGGACATGTGAAAAGATTTTTGGAACAGTTCACTCGTCTCAATAGCCCTAAACTAAATGAGAGTACTTGAAAGTAAGGAATTATAGATGGTAGATACTCAGATAGATATTAGATAGGTAGATAGATAGATAGATAGATAGATAGATAGATAGATAGATAGATAGATAAGTAGATAGAGATAGATAGAGAGATAGATTGATAGGTAGAAAAGAAAGAAATCAGATCACTATGTAGGTCCACAAGGAAGATATCCCACAAATATTAAATTTTCTGTTTACACTTAATTAATAATTGATTCTTGTCAATGTATAAATGTTTCAATTCTCCTACTGTTCTTCAGGCCCTAAAATTATGTTCGTGTCATTGATCTGTTAGTGAGGCTTTCCACTCACATTTTAGTTGGCTCACTGAGTTTTTCATTTTCATTATTATAGTCTGACGTTTCTGTAGCTCTTTAATTCCACAATAATGTTCAATATCACCTTTCTTATTTCATTCACCTGCTTCTTTGTATTCTCTTTGAATTTATTGAAGACTTTGCTATTATCCCTCTCTAGCCTTTGAACATACTTATAACTTTGGTTTTGAGTGTTTTGTGCTGTCTTTCTTTCATTCATTAATTTTTATTGTTCTCAGAGGTCACTCAGCTGTCATTAGAAGTAAATACTGTGAGAATCTTAAATTTTGGAGAAGTTACATAGCTTTAGTCTCTTACATTTATTATGCTTTTGTACTGGGACTTATTTGTCTAGGATTGGGTTACTGATCAGGGTTTTTTTTCCCTTTTAAATCACCTTTATTTTTTTAGTGAAAGTGTTTGAAATATTAAGTGAGACTATGATTTTGTTATGGTTAGGGTTAATTTGTTATTTCTACCCACTGGCCTACGGAACTCACTCAGTCATCAGACTCTCAGCCCATTTTTTAGGACACCAGACTCAATCCCCAAAACTCTGCTTAGTGTAAAACACTGTATTTAAAACCAGGAACAATCAGAAAGTTGCTACTCTGTGGAAAGAATATAAGTGTTGGCCAAAAAAGCAGCTGCTTCAACTCCAATCCTCTCAGAACATCAATAATTACACTCCTCAAGAGCTTGTGCCTGTTTTGTCCTATTGACGATGTCCTTTGCTTTACAGAAACTTTGCACTTTTATGAGGTCTCATTTGTCAATTCTTGATCTTAAAGCATAAGCCATTGGTGTTCTGTTCAGAAAATCTTCCCCTGTGCCTATGTGCTCTAAACTCTCCCCCACTTTCTCTTCTATTTGTTTCAGTGTATCTGTTTTTATGTGGAGGTCTTTGATTCACTTGAACTTCAGCTTTGTACAAGGAGATGAGGATAAGTCCATTTGCATTCTTCTACATGCTGCCCTCCAGTTGAACAGCATTATTTGTTGAAAATGCTATTCTTTTTCCATTGAATGGCTATACCCTTTTTGTCAAAGATCAAGTGACCATATGAGTGTGTGTTTATTTCTGGGTCTTCAATTTTAATCTATTGATCTACCTGCCTGTCTCTGTACCAATCGAATGCAGTTTTTATCACAATTGCTCTGTAAGATCTTTACCAGTCCTACATCCAATAGAGGGTTAATATCTTTTGTATACAAAGAACTCAAGAAGGTAGACTCCAGAGTCCAAAATAATCCTATTTAAAAATGGGGTACAGAGCTAGACAAAAAATTCTCAAGTGCAAAATATCAAATGGTCAAGAAGCATCTAAAGAAATGTTCAACATCCTTAGTCATCAGGGAAATGCAAATCAAAACAACCCTGATATTTCACCTCACACCAGTCAGAAGACCACAAACTCAGCTGGCAACAGATGCTGGTGAGGATGTGGAAAAAAAGATACACTCCTCCACTGTTGGTGGGATTGCAAGCTGGTACAACCACTCTGGAAATCAGTCTGTTTCTTTCTCAGGAAATTGGACTTAGTACTTCCTGAACACTCAACCATACCACTTGTGGGTATAAACCCAAAAGGTGCTTCAACATATAACAAGGACACATGGTGCACTCTATTCATAGCAGCCTTATTTATAATAGCCAGAATCTGGAAAGAACCCATATGTCCTTCAATGGAGAAGTGGATAAGAAAATATGGGACATTTTCTCAAGGGAGTACTACTCAGCTATTTAAAGAAGAGCCCAGAGGTGTAACTTGTATTCCTAAATTTACTATCCCTTCGAACCCAATGGAAGAATTAGAGAAAGGACTGAAGGAGTTGAAAGAGATTGCAAACCCCATAGGAAGAACAATATCAACTAACCACACCCACCCAGAGCTCCCAGGGACTAACCCACCAACCAAAGAGTATACATCCAAATACATATGTAGCAGATGATGGCATTATCTGGCATCAATGGGAGGGAAGGCCCTTGGTCCTGTGGAGGCTTGATGCCCTGGAGTAGGGGGATGCTAGAAAGGTGAGGCAGGAGTGGGTGAGTGGGTGGATGAGCATCCTTATAGAGGCAAAGGAGGGGAGAAGGGGAATGAGATAGGGTGTTTGGGGAGGAGAATTCAGGAAGGGTAATACCATTTGAAATGTAAACAAATAAAATGGTTAATTTAAAACAAAACCACAAAACAAAAAACAAGAAAGACCACTGCTCTCCCAACACTGAAGAGCATCTTCCATTAGACCTTCAAAAGATGGCCTAAGGATAGAACTAACATGCAAGATATTTTTTTCTCCTGTTTCTCTGAGACTTTGATTATAATGCAACATGACATAGAGGATCAGTTTGGGGATACTACTTTTAAGTACTCCTGATCAATTCACACTCTCCACACTGCTAGTAAGTTACACATTTCAGAACTCAACTTAAACACCTGCTGCTGGCTTTGAGCTGTACTGGTTTTTCTTCCACCCTCTTGAATTTCATTGTTTTACCTGCAGTAAAAAGATCCTAAAAACAAACTCTAGGCTATGCCACTTCAAAGCAAACTGTGGAGAAGTCAGAAGAGATCTGACTGCCAGGATGAAACCAGCATTCGATGTTCTATTTGAAAACAGTTCCATCTTTGATACTTTCTTTTACAAATCCAACATCAAAGTGAACTCCCAGGTACTGCCAGATTTCTTCTTTCTAGTAAGAGATGAAATGAATCCCTGTTGTCATTCTCTTAATGTGATAATTAGACAGTGTGATAATACAGCTTTCCTGGTGTTTATAATCCTTGATCATGTATTGTAGTTATAAATACAGGCCACAGACTCAATGACTTAATTACAACCTTGATGGTAGACTGATAGAGTGAGCCTCTCATGTCCCCAGGCTAGGAAGGAGTCTTTTGAACGTATTTTAGGATCAATCTACAACAAACATTTAGAGCAGTATTGAAGTGTTGGCCCTCAGTCTTGACTGTGATTCAAACATTCCTGACATTTGTATGTCATTACTATACACTTTCAATTCATGTTTATCACATCAGACTCTAAGATTTGTCAACTTGCTTTTCAAAATGGGTATTGTTGCTCAATGAGTCAACCTTTTATTTCTTCTCTTGACACCCATCTGTTTACCAAATAACTTCTGTATATGATGTATGCTAATCGGTATTGATATATGGTTGAATTAAACAAAAGAAAGGTCTTAGAAGTATAAAATCTAAGTATAATGACATGTTCGACATGCAACCAAAAACTGCATTGTTCAGAGTTTGATTCAAAGAAGAATCACCAACCAATCCTATGGTAAGTAGTGTCACTTCTGTTGCTGTGATAAATCACTCTGACAGAAAAGGAACTTAAGGGGCAAAGGGCTCATTTCATCTTACAATATTGGTTACAGTCAACAACTGTAGAGAAGCCAATTCTAGGAACTACAAAGGGTAGTTTACAGCATATCTATAGTCCAAGAGGGAAAGAAGTGAGAAAGTGAGAGAATGTATCCAAGCTCACCTGCTTAAATTAAACTCAGCTGGATTTCTCCACTTACTCTTGCCTACCTAGAGAATCGTGCTGTCACACTGGGCTGAATCTTCCCACACTAATTAACTTAATTAAAGCACCCCCACAGATAAAGCCCACAGGCTAACCCAGTGGAAATCCCTCCCTGAAGCTCTCTGCTCAGGTGGTTCTAGGTAATGTCAAGTTGATGAAACTAACGTCACAAAGTTCTTATATTATTCTCTAAAGTGCTAATATATGTTTTCATATATTCAAAGTGACTCAATAGGCTTAAGACAATAATTTATACAGACATTTTATTTTTACTTTGTTTCATACAAAGTCTACAAACTTACCAAACTATCGTCATTACAGTATACTCATTTTTTAAAAAAATAGTAAAAAGGTAAACCCCAAGTTCCAAATTTGAAAAGATAGAGATACAAATACTCTGAAAAGATAATAGATATTACATATAAATGTTAACATTAGCTGTATCAGATAGGACGTTAAGTGATGGATAGTTTATGGTCCTCCTAGTAGCCATCTACCTGAGTATATTGATGAAAATTTCAAGTTTTGAATGATTTTTTTTTAGCATTTAGGTTGCTAGGGACTAAACTATATATAAGACATATATATATATATATATATATATATATATATATATATATACTAAACTATATATAAGACATATATATATATGTGTGTATATATATATATATATATATATATATATATATATATATATATATATACTAAACTATATATAAGACATATATATGGACATATATATATGGATGGTGAGCATCCAGGGGATGGTGAGCTTCCAGGCCAGTTGTGGGCAGCTCACTGCCAGATCTTATCACTAGGGTAGGCATGTTCTAGTTGCGTCTTGGTGGCGAGGCTACATTCCAGCTGTTGTGTTTTTCACTCCCCAGCTGCATATGAGATCAGGGTCCAAACTTAGGCTCTTGTCTGGATTTGTTGTGAAAATATAAAACAGCTTTGCTGACATGTTTTTTCCATACCAGATCAATATGTCCCTCTTTAAGTATCTAAAGGCAAGTAATGCCTGTCTACATTGCTGATGATTGACTATATATGAACTTCTTTAGTGATTATATAAAGAACTTCAAAACATATGACTGTATCATTTTTGTGTGACTAAGTCCTCAGTGTTACTAAGTCTGGCAGCAGGCAAGCATCTTCAAACTCATGAAGTACACAGAGACTTCTCTGATCTCTAGGATATATGAAGACAGGGGATTTTTGTCCTATAGAGGTCAGTGGTTACAATGGGTCAGTCCCTTTTGGAGTCACGTGTCATCTCTTCTAGTCATCCATGACTCCAAAGTCATAGATCACAGACATGTAAGTGTATTTGTAACTGCCTCCATCTCTTCTTAGAGGTCAGTCATTAAAATGTGTGGGCTCAGAATTCCTCCTAACTTTAATAATAGATCTCTTCCTCTCAGAGATACTCTTGCTCTTGGACAAATGTCTTCGAACTGATGTCTTGATTAGATCATGGATAGCTGACATCCATTGAACAGGACTGACTGTTCCCCTTGCAATTTTAAAACTATGTGAGATAATCTATTAACTGGGCAACCAGCATTTTAGAAGAAGTAAGTAGATAATAAATTATTTTATGAGAGTGAGATGATTCTCAATTTAAGCCTAATAATTTTATTTGTATAAATGCTTTTGGTATACATAAGGGTAAGTGAAAAGCGACATTAGCATGTCCTAAAGAAATGTAGAACACTTACTGGTATTAGTGTTGTTTCTATTAAAAGTCAGCACGAATACTGAAAAATCCTAGTGGGGAAGGGCAAAGGATCAGCCATTCATTAGCTGAGAATAAATGGAGCATCTACAAAAGGAAGACTGCATCTTAAAACGTGATGAGCAAAAATAGGACATTAATGATGGTGACAGTCTCTCATATCTCAGAAGTCCCCCATCTTATAAGTTAGTTCGTGTCTGCTGTTTGTGGTATGTTTGTAAGGGAAAACCAGCACTAGGCACCACATCTTCCAGCAATACCAACAAACAAGAGTATTCTTGCCTGTTTTTCTACTTATAAATTCAAATGCCTGAACGTCCTCACATGTGGGAGACAGATGAGAAAGCAAAGCTAAAGTTGGGCCTTGAGATCCACAATATTCTTAAACCTTGTTTCCAGTCTAGTCTTAGGTGTTGTTTAATGCATAGATATATCCTAGTGGTCCCTACTACATATCAGACCATACACATGCATGCATAATTATTGATATTTACTGATACTTAGTTACAGTTTTATCTAGCAAGCAAATGGCTAAATTAGGTTAGAAGTGTCTTTCCCAAGAGCTAAAGGGGTTTTGTAATCCCATAGGAAGAGCAACAATATCAACCAACCACTCCCCCAGAGCTCCCATGGACTAAACAGCAACCAAAGAGTACACATGGAGGGACCCATGGCTTCAGACACATATGTAGCAGAGGATGTCATTGTCTGGCATCAATAGGAGGAAAAACCTTGGTCCTGCAAAAGCTTGTTTCCTCGGCGTAGGGGAATGCCAGGGTAGTGAGGTAGAAGGGGGTGGGTGGGAGTGGGAGCATCTTCACAGAAGCAAGGGGAGGGGGAATGAGAGAGAGGGGAACTGGGAAAAAAAGAAATTTACTCACTACCAAAAAAAAGTGTATTTTGCTTTCATGCCTATGTGTTGTCCCTGACCCCCATCTTATATGTTCTTCTCAACTGTAAGAGATGGACTAGTTACAGTCTCAACAACAATAAATAAATCCTTCTATTTCTTGTGAAGAGCTTTTATTTCATATGTAAGCATATAGATGAATCTATGATTCAGACAGGTAAAGTCACTTTGGGGATGCTGTTCATCAAAATGGAAAAACCTAAGCAATAAAAACCAGGCCACCAGAAGACATGTATAAACTCATGATTTTAGCCCTGAAGTTGGAGGTAGGACAGTTATGAATTAAGGCTAGCATGGAATTCCCAGGGAGAAAAGGAGACTGAAAAAAAAATGAAAAGAAACTGGAAAAAGGAAAATAAACCTTAAAAACTTGAACTAAAATGTCAGGTGAGAAAACACTAACCAAACAAAAAAGTGCCATTGTTTCTAAAAAATAATGAAAGAGGAAGGCCTTACTAATTTATTCTGAAAGGTGTGACTTAAATGGCTCATAGAGCAGGGCTCAGCCCCCTGACTGTAATTCCTTTTGCCTTTTTAAATTTTCTGTGTATTTGGGAGTTAATGTGAATTAGATAATAGATATAAAGAAATACGTGAGGTAGAGAATTACCTATGCTATATCAATTTGATTTCAGTTTTAGCTTCTTGGGAGAAACAAAATACAGGCTCCAAACACCAGGGAGAGCAGGACAAAGGATACACTGGGAAGACAGACACTGAGTGATAGCTACTTCACTCTCCTAGTGACATCCTGAACCTGAGAAATTTCATTCATTTAATTTTCCAAGTGCAACATTAGTTAAAACAAAAACATCTCTGTTCAAGAATATGTAAGATGCCATCACCTGAAGTTTTATTGTTGTAGTAAATATTAAAAAATATAATTTGCTTATCTCCTACAGGTTCTTCGGTCTCACTCTGTGACCCCGCTTCTAACATGGAGCCTAAACACGGCCTCTGTCGCTTGGTTCAGGCCGACACCCAGGCCTCACTCTGCACGACTCTCTTACCTGGTAGTTTTACTCTGCCTGTTCACCACCTATATCCCAGTATGTTCTTTACCCCGAATTTCAACACAAACACAACTCTAACTCCCAAAAGCTTTTCAAAGAGCTTTATATATTCAATTCTCAATCCACAAACCCTCTACACAACAAGATTTCATCAAATAGACAAAGACACAAACTGCCCTTCTATATGAGATATTAGACCTATAAAATCCTTAAATTTTCCATAGTTATTTAACACCAATTAAGCCCAACTAGACCTAGTTCATCCTTCTGGATCTCCATCTTGGAATTTCCTCTCCATCATCCACTCCCTCCTCTGACCTCTGAGCCTCTCTATCCACCTCCCTTACCCTGCCCAATGACTGGCTCTCTTTTATTTTACTAATTAAAATGGGAAGGTTTAGATGAAGTCTCCTCAGGAGTACTTAACTAGGCAGCTCTTCTTAGGGAAGTGGAATTAACATTAAAATACGAACAGCTTCAGGACAATCTACATTTTATTACTTGTCTGTTTGTTGGTTTATAAGATGCTATCATCTGCACATTTACTTATTATTTATTTGCTTGCTTGTTTATAATAGCTAGAGTCTCACTATTTATCCTAGCTGTCCCAAGGTTCACTATGTAAACCAGACTAACCTTCAGCTCAGAGAGATATGCCTGCTGCTGGGTCCATCATTTGAATGGTAACATTTTGAGTTTTATAAAATAAAAATATCCAACCATTCATATTTAATATATGATGAAAAAAGACCCAAAGAAAAAACAAAGTTTTCTAGTCTAGGGAATCTATGTGATACTCTTGCCTTCTTTCTCTACTGGGTTTTCTCTACTAGGATGATACTAAAAATAAAAACATATTTATGAAGTTGTCTCAAGTTCAAGATGTGGCTTGGAACTCGGGCTGGATTATTTTTATAACTTTGTTATAAAAGCCAATCACTTCTTGTCCACCTGTTTCTGTGAAGTTCTTTGCCAAAATTTCTCTGCATGAGTCAGGGGGGTTATAAAAGAGAAGGCCCTACTCCCCATCCTGATCTTATTCTCCACTCCACCTGCATGTTTGGCTGCAGGCAAACTAAATCTCTGAGCTTCACCCAAGGTACCGGATTCTTAACTCACCTGGTGTTTTGAGCCCCCTAGTTCTGAATCTCTGCCTCTGAGCTTTTTAGTCTGTTTTCTCCATCCATCACCTGCCACATGTTGTTGGGCTTTGCTTCTGGCCCAGCTGTCCTCTGCTCTTTGAATGGGCCCTTTAATTCCTCTTCACCCCTGCTCTAGCAGGACACAAGGGATCTCCCGTATGGAATGTGATCAGCAATCCATCTTCTTGCTATTTATTCTTTTTTTAAAAAAAAGAACTAAAACCAGGATTCCAAAGAGATACCAACCTTCTTGGGTTCACTTTGTTTACATTCATCCTTTTTTTTTTTCTCTCCTTTGAGATAAGGACAGTTTGTATAGTTTAGGTTGTCCTTAAATTCACAATCCCCCTGCCTCGACTTGCGGAGTGTCGGGACTGCAGGTGTATGCTACCATGTGAAGTATATTTTTCCTACTTCATCCTTGTATAAATCCTACCTCATGGTAGTGAGGATAAAACTCAGGGATCTATACTACTGCTGGGACAAAACACTAATTAAAATTCACACCCGTGAAGGGTACAAATGAATAATGAATATGTGGGATGGAAAGGGATTTATTTAAGATTAACAAAGAAGGTCTTCAGTAGGTACAACATGGAGAGTCTTTGTGGGCACTATGCTCAGTAAATGAGCAGTCAGCACAAAGGTCAGCACCTCTTCATTCAACTGTTGGAAGTTACTGAATGGATTCAAATCCATAGAAGCCAGGAGGAGAATGAAATCCCCATGACTACAAGGTAAGGAGAACAGGAAGCTTCTGTTCAACATGAAGGTTCAGTGAAGCAAGATGGAGATACTTTAGTGATCTTCTATAAACATTGTACTTACAGACGACAGCAATATGCTAAGCGTGGTTAAGAGAGTCAGTCACATGTGATGTTCTCTTAACTGACTCAGCTAGTAAAATGGAACGAAACCACTTAGAGTGATATATCTCCTTCCTTAGAAAGACAGTAAGCACTTTCAAAAGCAAAGACCATACATGTCTACTTCAGCCCTTCTCTCTTGGGATGTGCTCAGTGCTGCTCCACGCATCCTCGCAGACATGCCTGCATGACATCTTGACTTCTACACAACTGCATTCTGTTTACTAATGAGACAGCCTTAGCATCAAACCCGGAAGTGTACTCGATAATTCTAAGGGTTCTTTATTTCTGACAAACAATTGTATATAAAGATAAGGAATGGGAGGAATATGAAGAGAATGAGGAAGAGGAGGAGGACTGGGAGGAAACCCTTCAGAGATATGTAGTAGTAAAGGGGTGATAATGTTAACATGGATGGGAAAGCTTGCTGTGATGGGGTATGTGTGTAATCTTATTATTCAGGAGGCCAAGGCATAAGGATCACACATCAAAGAAAAGCCTGAACTAAATACCAAGACTGTTTCAGCAGCACACACACATATGAGATGTAAGACTACGTATGATATGTCTTTGCATTGTAGTAATGCAGAACCAAAACATGGAGGTGCTGTGCCCAAGGTCAGCAAGTAGGGTCCAGTGTCCATAGTAAATGCCTGCTTTAGCCTTGGTGCCAATAAAGCCCACTTTATACTGAGGGCCTATTTCCCACATGTGTTTCAGAGACTGCTTCTTTATCATGTATGTCCACTCCGTTCCCAGCTGTGGCTTCGGGGAGCTCTATGGGGTATCGTAGCCAGCTAGTAAATTTACATTGACTTTCTAAGCCCGAGGTACACAGAGATCTCTGTAAGGCAGCCAAGTTCAAGTTCAAACATGATTCCTCTTGCGGGAGGTTTACTGTTATTGGGCTACTAAGTCACTCCCCCTGCCCCCCACCATGGCGATCCTTCAAACAGACCTCCACCTCTTCTGCTCCTAATGGAGAATCTTCCAAGTGGAAGACATTGGACGCAACTCCCTGGGAGCTTTGTCAGATTCATTTAATTGGTGCTTTGCTTCCTCTAAAAAACAAAACAAAACAAACGAACAAACAAAAAACCCAGTTAAATTAAACGCAAAAGAAGCTGGTTATCAAAGGGAGCGTTCAAGTTCAGATATCTAAGTTTTATGACTGATGTTTTATCCCTGTCTTACTAGAACATGCTTGAGAATTATAAGATTAACCTTTAGGAAGCTATGATCAGATAGGTCAGTAAAATCTTGCCAACCCAGAAAATTCGGTTAACCAGTTCCATTTAAAATGTGGCAGTAGAAAATTGTTTAAACTTAAGGGGGGAAAACAATCTCCATTTGCTTGAAAAGCAGGTTCCAATTGGGGATGGGCTGTTGAAATCCTATCACTACACAGAGATTTGTTTGTGTGTTTGTTTATTATTATCTATGGAAATATTTATTGAAGCTACTTTACATCCTGCTTGGGTACAATGGAATCTAAATTTAAAAGAGGGTACAAAAGAGATGCAAAACCCTTTGGGGCTTTTGTTTGTTTGGTTGGTTGGTTTTGTTTCACTAAATTACCCTATGTTAGCTAACATATACATAGTTTGCATATTATATGTTACATAGTTTTACATAGAGGTCTACATAGTTAGCTCCACCCCACAACTCTCCTTAGAAGACACAATGCCAGTAGAGCATAGTGAAAGGACAAAGTTTTCTACTGAGGAAGCTCCATGCAGTGTGGCAAATGGACCTAGGATACCAGAATTGTATGTCTATAGGCTGGCTTCACCCTGAGCTAAGGAGAAAAGCAATTCCAGGTAAGCTTGTTTACAACACGTGCTATACTGTTACTTAACATTCTACAACATAGGCTAGACTTCGTTACTGCAAGTGTAATCTAGCACCTCTTTACATCTGAAGGTTTAGTACATGGACTGTAGGATCCCGAAGCTCTTCCCTGGTTATTGTGATTCCTTTCTAGGCCAGTGCTTCTCGACCTTCCTAATGCTGTGACTCTTTAACATAGTTCTTCATGTCGTGGCGACCCTAACCATAAAATCATTTCTTTGCTACCTCATAACTATAATTTTGCTACGGTTATGAATAATAATATGAGTATCTGATATGGCTGATATCTGATATATAACCCCTGTGAATGGGTCCCTTGACCACCCTCCCCAAAGGGTCATGACCCACAGGTTGAGAACTGCTTGCTGCTCTCTATGCTCCATTTGAGAGAGAAGTCTCCCATTCTAAATATCAGCTTCTTTGGATTCTCAATCCTTGGGTGTCTTTTCTTCACGTAAGCTTGTGAATGAGTCTATTTTTCTCAAGACATAAATTCAAAACTTAACCCAACCATTTTATCTAGACAGTACCCATACTGGGTGACTTCCTGGTGTAAGAAAATTGTTTTCATTTCTGAATTATTATTAAGACAAGAAATGTTAGAGAAATGCTGATGGGTCATGGTAATGGATGATGGTACTTAGTATCTTGCTTGTCTGTATCCCGCTTCCACTGCCTCTCATCATTGAGTCAAGTGCTGCCATGGAAATTAAGAACATGGTACATTTATCCACTTCATTTTATTCACAATGAGGTCCTGTGAAAAGTAAAGATATCTTCAATGTTTTGTCTACTGAAGATAACTACAATTTTGTTTTGTCCATAAAGAAGTAACAAGTTATATCAGTGGTTCTTCATGGAAAAATTTAAAGAATGAAAATGTCTCAACTGGTACTAAATTTTCCTCTTGAAACTTTTAATAATGGAAACTTCTCCCACACATGGAATTTTAATACATGCAGATAATAGAGAAATTAGATGCTTGAGGGATGACGGGGCCAATGTCTCTGTATCCTCTCATTCTCTAAAACAAGAATAGCTTACCTTGGCCTTATTCAGAAAGCTAATAGTCTAAATTAAGAAACCAAAAGGATGGCTTATGCTGTGATTCTCTCCTAGAAGACGCTCATGAAGGTGACCACTCCTGCACTCCAAATTCTCCTTGAATTTCCCTGCTTTCAGTAAAATCCAAATCTTATCTTCTGTTCCAGGAGCATTTAGATTTGACCTCCTGACACTTCTGGCTCTTCCAGAAAGATTTTTTTTCATTTTTTGAAGATTTATGTTTTTGCATTTTATGTGCATAAATGTTCTTCTTGCATGTATGTATGAGTACCACATGTAAGTGGTCTCTATAAAGGCCAGAAGATGATGCTGAGACCACTTCAACTGGAATTGCAGTAGATTGTGCCCTTCCATATGGATGTGGGAACTAAACCTGTGTCTACAGAAGCAGTAAGGACTTTTTATTGGTGACACATCTTTCCTACCCTTTTTATTTAAACAACGTTTTAGTGGTGTATATTCATTGGTCAAACCAGAGGGCTTCATGACAGTATCTTGTTCAAACACACCCTGTACACACCCACGAATCACTACCCTATTTGCCTCTACATCAGTCTACCAGCTTCCCTAGTCTCCTCAATTATAGTCCTTTCCCCAGTGACATGCATTGTGCTTATGTATGTATATATGAATGTTTACATCTATATATGCCTATGGACATTTATATGCAGGACAGTAAATATTAGGTCCCAATTTATAAAACATAAAGATGATTACAAACATTTTTGATCAGGATTCATTTGGTTAACATGATAATTCCCTATTGTCTATTTTTGAAACAACTAATTCTTTATAGGTTAATGAAATTCTGCTGTAAATTTGGATACAGTTTTTCTTACTCCTTTATTTATTGATGAGGCTTTAGGCTTCTGTATTATCTATAACGAGCAGAAATGGTGTGGTTGAACCATCTGAGTTCTGTTTTTTATATGCATTTTAAAATATTTTTGAGATGATGATACTACACATAATCTCTCCCTTCCCTTTCATCCCTACAAGCCCTCCCAACATCCCTCCCTGTTTGCCTTCAAATTCAAGGCAAAGAATTTGTGAAGAACCTCTGTAGTGATTTCAAGAGAGGTCACACTACATTACATTGCCATCCTGGAAGTGAGCCTTGGTCTCTGTCCTTGCCAGCACTTTTTGTTTACTGACTTTGAATCATAGGAATTTGAATCCTTTGAATCCAGGGTGAGATGGTCTCTCACTGGAGTTTGGGTCCTCATTTCCCTGATAACCATTTTTTCATGTGTCTGACATCTGCACATTATCATCTGAGAAGAGGTTGTTCTTTATTTTGTGCGTTTAGATTAGATAACACTTTGTGTTTACTTTTATGAATTCTTTACATATTCTAGTTACTCTTTGAGTGTCAGATATATAGTTGGCAGATGTTTCCTTCCCCCCAAGCTTTCTCTTCACACTGGTGATGTTTCATTCACTTTGCAGATGCTTTTCCATTTCATTCAAGCCCATTAGCCAAGTTCTCCTCTGATTTCCAGTATTTTAGAAAAGTCTTGCCCATGACTATAACTTGAAATGTCATCCGTATGCTTACTGTAGCATTTTCTAGGTTCCAGGTTTTATAGTGAGATCTCTGAAGCATATTGAATACATTCATGTAGTGTGAGAAATGGGGATCTGGATTCATTCCATGTAGATGTTCATCTTTACTAGTGTCATTTGCTGAAGAAACTATCCTTTTTCAAATGTATGTTTCTGAGGTATTTGCCAAAATCTAGGCAGCTGTAGATGAGGTTTTATTCTGTTCCGATATATATACATATATATTATATCTGTTTTATGACAATACCATAGTGTTAATGTTACTAGTTCTGTAGGATAGACAGGAATAATAATAGTTTCTGATTATTGAAATCAGGGATACTAATATCTCCAGAATTGTCATTTTAATACTAGACTGACCCACCAGTTCAAGAAATTTCATGCTTCTGTATGATACTCAGGATTGTTGATTTCTATTTCCATGAAGGGTATCACTAATATTTGCTGACTAGAACCTAAATCTACAGGTCACCCCCAGATGCATTCATTTTTAGAATATTAATTATTCCAGTCATTGAGGTCTTTCCATCTTCTAGTGTCTTTGGTTTCCTTTACTGTTTAAAATTTTCACTGTAGAGCTCTTGTGGCCATTAAAAAGATTAATTACTTGGAATTTCTTTGAAGCTTAGATTAGAATTATTCCTTGCTTTAATTGGGGAAGATAGCCAGCTCCCTAGAGCAGGGTATACTGGGTCTGTATTTTGTGAATGCTCGAAGCTAAATATTTAACTGGTTTGGTTAGATCTAGTTCTCTCTCTAGTGTATTCAAGTCAGTGAGACAAACAGACAACTGTGTGCAGACGCCAATCAACTCAGGATAAAGAGAAAATGAAATCTTTCAGAGACAGACAGCTTCCCTACTTTCTGAAACTTATAAACATTCTGGAAGAGCACACTGAAAGATCAGACTAAAGTCTCTCAAGACTCATCTCCCTTCCAAACACAGTACGTAGACAAACAGGGACAATCCTTGTAGCCCTGGAAACTGCAAAGTGTGAGCATTCTTCATAGGCAAGTGAGTCTGGATTTGTACAACCATTTCTCAGCCCAGTGTGTCAAATATGTAACAAAGACATTTATACATTCAATTGCTCCCAAGAACCACAATTGCATATTCCAGAGGAAAAAAAAAGTGTATTCCTACATACCATTGAGTTTCCAATCCCCAAGTTCCAAAGAAAAAGATGTTATTCCTGGTTATATAAGGATGGATACAGATATTAGCTCATTTATTACTATAAAATTACCAAAATCTCGGTCCTTACAACAAAACACATTTAATTGACTCATTTAACTAATTCAGGCACCTCTAAGTTGTTTGGTTTTCATTTATTTTTTTGATTCTGAGATTCCAAATAAGGTAGTTCTGTCTGTGAAGACCCTGGTAAGGACCCTTCTTGGCTACATCACAACTCAACAGAAACTCAGGGAAATGATCACAGAGGAGGTATGCACATGAAATGGCTTTGCTTTAAACATTTTATTTCTTTAATAATTAGCTTGGATACTTTAGTACATAAATTAATCTGTTTGGCAAAGGGGTTTCTCAGTTATCAACCAACCTTTTCCTACCATCCTACAACTCTCAAATACCACATCACTTCTCAGTGTAGCCATATTGGAGGCCAAGTTTCCAGAAGCACATGGCCCTTTGAAAAAAAAAAAAAGATGCATCCAACTCATAACTAACCCTCAAAAATGAGAAAAGTAAGAAAGCCTAGTCTAATTAATGTAATGCACAGGTTACAAAGACCAGTTCAAGACCTTCTCCCTGAGTGGAACATCTGCACTAAATAAACTTATTTTTATCATTTATGGGTATTGATAATGAAACACAATGCTGGAGAGATACTTCACAAATTTAGAACATAGAATAATGTCAATATTCAAAATGTATCTCTCAAGTTATGAGAATTAGTAAGAATAATATCTTTTGATGAACTGGTTGTCATGAGATTGGAGCTGGAGTAAGGATTGGATGAAGTGTAGTCACTAACTGCATGGCTGTCACTTAATACAAAACAGCTCTCCCAGCTTTAATTATAAGGCCAACTCACACTGCCTCAGTCTGAAAGTTGTTTCTGCCTAACAGTTGCACACAATATAGCAGCATACTACTTGGAGACAAAAATGTCATGTAGTATACTGTGGCTTTCAACTCTTAAACAATGTAGCTTCAGAATAGTTTATATTCTTTCTCCCTCATAGTCTTGAGTTGACCAAAGACATCCTCATCTTGAAATCCTGAGTCACAAATAGGGAATACTATTGTTGTTCCATGGGTACAGTTTTAGTTATGAGTGAATGTGTACATATAGCTATCAATGTACTGTATGCATTTGTATATATTCCCAAGTACTATACATGAATATATGTTTATTGACTTATCTTTATACTGCTGTATATATACATATATGTGTTTAAATCTGTGGATTTGTGTGTGTGTGTGTGTGTGTGTGTGTGCGTGTGCACATGTGTATGTGTCAAAGTAAGTGATAAGTTTTACTTTGGGATAAATTTACACAGGAAAGATAGAAATAGAAGTGATTAGAAACACTCAAACTTGTATAACTCACATGGTCAAAGCCATAGAGTTGAACTAAGAGTAGAAACAGAAGTGCATCTAGATCTTTGTCTTTCTAGTTTCTACCAATCACTTCTGGAGCCTTCTACCACATGCCCTAATTCTGTCATGTCTCTTATAGTCACTGAACAATTAAACCAGGGAATGGTCCATCTGGTTTGTGTTTCAACAATGGTTGTGGAGGGATGCTGAATAGTTTTACGCTTAATCCCTTCTTTGTGTGCTGTTATTCTTTTTGTTTTGGTGCATTTGGATCTCGTCACACATTTTGAGCACAGCTGAGATATTCCTGTGTAGACATTAGGGGAACACCAAAGGTTCTGTTCTACCCCTTGAGCTGGTGAAATACTTTATCTTCCCAAAATGTTAGATCCCAGTTTTTTTTTTTCTTTTTGCTTCCTGGTAATGCCTAAATTCCTTTCCATTTTTCACAAGGAATGCTAGAGCAGACATACACAGGGTCATAGTAGCCAATTGTGCTATCCTTCTTACCTGACACCAGCTTTAGCAGGCATGCTTGCACAATCAAATCAGTATGTCCATAAGTCAGGTAGGTGAGACATTTTGAGAATCAGTTATGAGTCATGTTCTCTACAACATACTCCTCATTCTAGTCCATGGAAATTTGGTCAGTGTCAAGTTTCCTTAACATCTTGTCCCTTGCAAAAACAAAAAACAAAAAACAAAAAACAAAAAAAAGAAAGAAAAAAGAAAAAAATAAAAACCCTCTCCCCCCACCCAAAATCAAAACAGGCAGAGAGAAGGCAAACAGGAACCCTTTGCTTTCTTTCTTTTTTTTTTTTTTTTTTTCCAGAATCATGAAATGAGGACTCTGCATTGCAATCCAGCCAACAATTTAATACTTTTCAACTGACCAGACATTTCACCCTCAATCTCTCTCTCTCTCCTCTCTCGGGCAGAACGATGCACACAGGCTTGTTCTGTCTTTGTCACGTATGCTGCAGTTTTGTAGCTATAAAAGATGACACCTCGACAGAGGCTCTAACTACAGAAAACCCAACAACTACGCATGTGCTCTTGTTCAAGAACCAGTGAGAGCTGTGGGCCAACAATGTCACAAGCCAAAAATCATCTCGATAAGTAATCCATCCTTGTTTTACTGCACCAAGAATTGGGGACGCTTAATTTATTTTGGTACAAATGACGGACAGACAGTCTTTCCACTCTACAGTTTTACAACTGAACTATAAGCAACTACTTGACACTTGGGTTTGAAAGCGTTGCCTTGGTTAAAGAACTCATACTTGGAACATTTAGTCTTGGGGAAAGGGAAGGAATGAAAATTCTATAAGAGAGAGCCCAGATATCATTAAGAGAAAGCCAATACACAGAGACAATTGAGTAAACAGGGTCTGAAAAATTAGCATACACATTTACAGCTGACCAGCAGTACCCTGAGCAAAATTCTTAAGCAGTTCCTAAGGACAAATGTCCCCTCCAGAGGTTGCAGTCCCAGACCGCTTATTATTCTGTTCTTAAGTCATGAGTTAATGACCAGTTTGATGTGCATATTTAGTGGATATTAGGAACTGTTAAATGTCTTGAAAGAGCTATTTCATAATAACCTACCAACTAAAGTAAAAATGAGCATAGAGCTCATTAAGAAACTTAACTTGTAGATGCAGAACATGCCTGATGCAACCACCACCAATGCTGATAACTTAGACTATCAGGGGTTAGATATCCAGTTCATCTTCCTTTCATGTTCAGAGTATCATAATCATGCATGTTGGACAAAGGCAAACAGTACAGGAAGGATTCCCTAAGCATCCACCACTGTGGTTGGAGAACCTCATGGTTTCCAATCAGTCATTCTCCCTCATATTTTTGCCGAGCACTGCTGGGCCCCACAGCATTCTCTAATTGGCAACACTGGAGTTGAATTAAACCTGGAAAGGGCCAGCTGTACCCTTGGGGTGCTAACAAACCCTAAATGGCAGGAAAGCAAGCAAGCGACCTGGAATTGATAATTCTCTTCATATGTTAGTATCCGGGATTATTTGTTATTAAGACTTATTGAAAATGAAGAATTGTGTTTTTCTCTGTTCACTAAGCCTGTTTTCTCTTTGCACGTTCCTCAGTAGAGCCCATAAAGTGGGTCTGAGCAGGTTCCCATTAGCTGTGGTCAGTTCTAATTCCTGGTTCTCATGCACTAACTAATGTGTGTAGGTTCCCAATCCTGGGAAGAAAATACCACAAAACTATTCTTTGACATTGCTTAATTAAAATAGAAAAGGCAGCCTGCAATTTACATGGCAAAATTGAGATAATCGTTTACCTCATGTGGACAAATTCCTTTACTACATGATACTTTGTCATCAAGGTTATTTGTACATATTCTCCAAATGCTTCCATCTGAAAGGGGTCATGAAATATTTTAGACATTTTTTCTTATATTTCAACCAAATTAAGAGTGTGGTCTCAATTTTTATTGCAAATACATGGAAAATAAGTTTCTGATGATGCAGACTTCTACATGTATGCATTCCACCCAGAGTCACCATCTGATTTCCACATGTATGAAAAACCTAGAGACCTTAATACCTCCTGCCTTCTGCTACATGCCCTCTGCCCCTTGCTGGCCAGTAAATATTTGGGTGAGAGAAAATCGCAACTGGACTTTTTCTGTTCATATCAAAATTACTATACTGAGGACATTTTCTTTCTCAGACAACAGAAAGGTGACTCAGTTGGCTTCCATAGTTTCGAGGCAAGACACGAGATTGTGTAATTAAAGACTTCTGGGAGATCAGAGTTTCAGATGTGATTCAACCGCTCTAGGAAATATTTCTTTCTAACTCTTGAAACAATATTTTAGAATACTAGCCTTGTTGTGCAGAATGGGCTTTTCTAGAGAATTTAACAAGGTAGAATATAATAGAAGTTTATATTTTATATGGTAAATAGTCCCAATGAAAGGAAATAGCCCTTATTTCATGGTTCCAGCAAAAGGCTTGGTGTCTCACTGGCCTGATTTGGGACAGATGAGAGGTCAGGACATAGAATCTTCTGATGTCCCAGGTTTTAGCTCTTGTTTTTGATTCAGACCCCTTAGCTTTACCCATGGATGCCAGTGAAAATGAATGGTTAGATCCTTGGTGGGCAGTAGGTAAGTCAGCCAGTAAATGACATGTTGTTAGACATTCCTGAATGAGTGAAGAGGAATTTTGTAGGAATAGTCCCTGCCCAACAATAAGATTTATTTCTTTTAAAGTGTGAGAAGTTAAGGATATCTGTATAGTACTGCCACACTCACTAGCAATCAGAAGTTGTTTGTGTTTTGATTTTTTTTCATGAAAATTTACCCTCAACATACTTTCTGCTTGCCTTGTCCATGGTGAAAAGACTTCCATCAGAATGAAGAGAGTTTTCCAACCATCATATTCTTTCTGGCCACTGGGAAAACAATGTACATGGAAATAGACTGAGGATCTGAAGGGATTTGGGCAGACATCCAATGGAGTCTGATAAGGGCCGGCTCTCATCTGTGCTGAAGGGATGCAGATGTTATTATATTAGTCATATCCAAACCACATCTAATGCAAATGGAAGCAAGATGCTACTGATGAACCATCCCTAGGATCGTGTTGCCAAGAACAGGGTGGAGAATGTTTGTTTGGCGTACAAGCCCAAGAAAGATAGTCCTCTATTAACTGAAACTTAAAGTTCACTTTCCCAGTGTTGAGCCTGTCTATAAAGGGGAGATTAGGAGATGACATATTTGGTTTTATATTGGAGGGTATAAAAATCCTATTCTTAGCACCTAGGGGTCTTTAAAGTGTATTGTTGCCTCCAAGTGCAAGAAGATAGGAGTGGCATTCTCTATGCCTCCATGGTCAGAACAAAATTGAACTGCCATCATCAGGGACTCACAAGTGTCATTCCAAAGACAACCGTAACTGGTGCTTGATGAAAGAAAATAAATAGAAGAGATTTATACCAAATGGATTAGACTCTGTCTTTTAATATCTATGGAAAGAAACCTGCTGGCCAAAGGAAAGGGGCTAGCAGATGTTTTGCTTCTTGTTGTTACTTGGTGATGAGTATATTTGATTCTTGACAGTTCATTCATTTTGGGGGGGAAAAAGTATGTGTTGCCAGTATCTTTTCCAAACAAGGAGCATTATAATAACAGCAGAAAGACATTTGCAAGCTAGCAGGCATTAATGAAGTCGGGGGCAATTTTTCCTGTGGTGAATAGAGTCATGCCAAACCTGCTAGCTGTTTGGGTTTTTGGCTGCCTAATAAATCTTTCCTTTGTACAGCCTGTGAATGTTGGCACACAGACTTCTTACATCAGGCTGGCTCTAAAGGGGCTCACTGAAATTGACCCCAACATCTCCATGTTCTACCTGCAAATACCTCACAGCAGGACGTCTTCATCCTTATAAGTAGACACTTATCTAGAAGCACAAATACTATGTTTATTGCATTGCTGTGCTTGTGTATATGCATGCTTTGTTTATTGGTTTCTTAATTTTCTTATAAATTGGTGCATTTCATGTGCATTCAGATTCCTGAAATCTTCTGGGAACACAAATCAATGTTCTCCTAGCACATTTTACTTCCTGGGCTTTTAAAACTCACGTTGTAACTGAAAGTTTCTGTTAAAGGCTGAAAGACACTTTCATCTTCCGACAATCATCCCAGACGAGCTGATTTGTCTTGATATATAGAAATTACTATATTTCTTTTCCTTTTTTTATGCTGAAGAAAATTGGATTGAATGCATTCAAGACATTGTCATCTAAAATGTACAACTGACCTGGAAATAGTAAGAAATTCAAAGTCAGTTGGCCACAAAATAGTCACTGAAGAAAATGATGCCCAAGGAAGCATGTGTTCCCCTGTGATAGCACTGTGAACTGGAAAGCTTAGGAAGCCATGCGATGCTCACATCAATGGTTTCATGTGTCTGGCACAGAAAGGAAGCATGAAGACATGGATGATCCTGAATAACTGTACTCATAGGCTTCTTCCAGATATTGTTCTCTACGGTGAAAAATTAAAGACCTCGGCAGAAAATTTTTTTATTATAACTGATTGTTGTCTTTAGAATATGGTGGTCCACATGACCCATTGAGAAATCACCATGCTAAAATTTGACATTAATGTGTGTGGCATTGACGGAGGTCAATATTTGCTAACATTACCCCAAGGCTAAGAACACAATTCTATGTGTCCTCTCAAAAGAGAGAGCACTTAAAATAGACAGCATATTCTTCTGTTAGGCAATTTTGTTCTTGGACATGAAATAGACTCAAGTTCGATAGTAGATGCCCCAGGAGAGGGCAACAGGAAAATGCGCTAATCCAAAAAGGTGCCTTTTCACAGCCAGCTCTACGCAAAGTAAAAAGGGAAAAGAAAAAAGCCCATCTCCTAAGCCATTCCAAACTTGGCCAGAGAAGACTATGGAAAAGGGAATGAAAATGTTTGGGTGCTTTTCTTCTTCTTCTTCTTCTTTTTTTTTTTTTTATGTGCTCTGCCTTGTTGGCATCTTTTTGCCAGAAGATATTGGAAAGCCAACAATGTGCAATCCAGAAAGTTAAAAATAAATCCTCTGTTGGAGCAATCCAAGATGCTTGCCACGAAAAAGAGTTTTCCCCAGTGTGCCAGTTCTGAACAAATCTTAAACCAAGGTGCCCCAGTGTTCCTGTTGCATATAAGGGCCTGAGAACGTGGCAAGAGAGATTAAAGAGCTACAGGATTACCACGGTAGAAAACTAACTGGACAAAATGAACAGGAGAGTGTCTGAAGTATAGATCATGTTCTAACATTCAACGTGGTAGAAGAAAGGGCTGTGAGAGAAAGAAGCCATAAGACCTATAAACAAAGCCACTTGTCTGTGAAGAAGTCAATACTGAAAAGTCTAGGAAATCTGTGTTTGAGTAGATAATTTTCTTCATTATACTTCCTATAATCCTGAGTATCCAGCTTTAAGTCAATCCAAAATAATCCTTCTCTCTTTTGTTATATCTAGCTTATTCTTTTTTTCTTTTTTTTTGCCAAAACCCTGAGAGCCTGAAAGTGATGGTTTAGAGTCAGCCTCTGCCTGCAATCGTGCTTCTTACCTAGTCTAGTGGAGCACCATCTTCTTAATGTGTTACTCACAATACAGCTTCAAGGAACAGAAAAGTCTTGGCACTAGAAATGATAGGCAAATAAATATAAATGCCAAAATATACAAAGTAACCTGAAACCTATGTGTTGACTGCCTCTGATCCAACATCTTTGTGATGAACAGAGGCAATGTTGGTCTCCTAGCTCATTTGTCATTTGGATTAAGATGAAGAGCTAATACACACGTATAAGCTCTCTATGAGACCCTCCTTCCCATCACAGATTGCCACCTTCCCTGTGTTCTCTTATGGTAGAAGGGAAAACCTAGCTCTTTGGGGCCTTTTCACATAGCACTGAAGCCATTTTTATGACCTGATTATCATGTCTCAATTTTTCTGTGTTCCAACACTGCATACCACACTTTGGCAATTATATTTGAGCAAACAAACTCCACTGGGGGATCTGCATGTTATGTGTGTGCTAACTCATGTGCACGTGTGTGTGTGCGAGAGAGAGAGAGAGAGAGAGAGAGAGAGAGAGAGTGTGTGTGTGTGTGTGTGTGCGCGAGCGCGTGTGTGCACACATGCACGGGCGCACATGTGCCTTTGCATGTGGTTATGATGGTGATGAAGAGAATAAATGAGGAAAGGAAACTACAATCTTCATAAGCTAGTACATTGTAAGCTTTAAAAACACATACCTAGGAAAGATATGTGTTAGGAACTTAATATATTGGGAATCCCACTAGAGTGTCATTTCAAAGCCTAGCTATTTTCTGTAAAGGGCATCTAACTGAGGTAAGAAAACATGTGACACTTTTCTTGAGTCTCATTTGCCAGTCTGTAACATGGTGTGGCTTTCAGCAGTGGTGCTGGCAGCATCAGCTGGAGCCATGTCCTACGCTCCTTGGGAGCTTGCAAGAGCCATGGGTTTTTGTTTGTTCGTTCGTTGTCATTTTGTTTTGGTGCTCACTGCCCTCTGTGCCTCCACTTCTCCAATCCTTCTTTCCTTCAAGAAGCAAGGGTACTATGCTGTCTGCCTTGCTTCAAACATATTAATACACCCACTTTTTATGCTCTGGTTTTCTAAATCTTGAGTTACATAATTTTTGTAAAATACTGTTTTTGCACGCTTTGGTGGAAACCAACTTTCTAATGGGATTTAAGATCAGCTCAACCAGAGGGAAATCATGAATGGTACCAGAATCCTAACCAGTTAAAGGCTAGTCAAGCCATGGGTCTTGGAAGAGAATCCACTTTACTAAACCAGCATAACCCTTGTTTTAAATATTTGTCCTTAGTAGTCTTTAGCTCTCATCAAGTTTGCAAAACAATGAAGGCAACCATGGAAACCCACAACCAATCAAAATGTAGGTTTGTAGAGCCCAGCCACTCACCCAAGTCTCAGGGAACACTGCAGAATAAATGGAAGAAAGGTTGTAAGAGAAATAAGATCATGGAGTTTGCTGTGAGATTGTGTTTTTAGGGAATGACAGAGAACCTATAGCCATGGAGTCTCACCCAAATTATTGACTAAAGGTGAGCTGAACACAGGAGACATTCTAATGTGGCAGGTGAAGGCACATAGGGCCTCAATCCTACACAAAGAGAGCTACAGGCAACTAGGACATGCAGAGTGGCAGAGAGAAAGAATTCTCACGGAAAAGTCCACCAGTCATATGTGTAATACCAAATAGAGCTGGAAGTATACATACAAAGGACTATTGATTGACTAAGCAGGTTATTTTTGTGTTTAAGAACATACATGTATATGTACATACGTAAACGTGTACATAACAGTAATTTACAAAAGAAGGAATGAATTTAAGAGACAAAGAAGGGATATATGGGAATGAGATAGAGTATAGAAAAGGGGGAAACACAGTAATTATGTTATAATCTCAAAAAGAAAAAGAAAAATGTATACAGGCCATACTGTGAGGGCTGGAGATCCCCAAAGATCCAGCACAGGGACTGCAAACTGTTCCATGCCTTCCTCCCTTCTTGAGTAAGAATCACTATGCATCTTTTGAACTTGCTAAAGACAGTTTCCAAGACAAACAGACCTAGGCCAATAGGGGACAAATGAAAAGAACAGCACACAGATGCTCTAGGTTCTGAAACAAGAGATATGACTGAGTGGTAGATCTTGAGGGAGCCCTCAGAGAGCCAAGGGGAGCAGAGTGGAAGACAAATGCTCTATAACCAGCAGGGAACCCATGGCAGGGGCCTAGGCCCCCTTCTATGATCTCTGCACACCAGGTCAACACTAAGAATGAACTAAGGCAGTTCTAACACTTGATCTTCAAGATTACTACAGGGAGTCTATTGACCAAATGCAACACAAAACAAAAATTCTGCTTGGTTAAAAGGCATTTTGTAAAACCATGTGAACACAGTAGCTATCAAATATAAATAATAGAGGGCCAGGGGGAAGCCCCAGTGATGGTCAGATCCCACAGAGGAGATAAAGAGTCAGCAAAGGAAGAGTGAGTCAGGCACTGAGGTTAGGGGAATCCTGCAGCCTGAAGTGAGGGTACTTTATTTATACTGAACTCAGTAGGCAGGTGTAGATTCATGTTGTTCTAAACCAAAGATAATAATACCATTTTTTGTCCCGGACATGTGTTTTAAGGTCCTTTTGTTCATAAGTTTAGTCATCATTGATTATCAGTGACAGAACAAAGTTATCTTTCACAACCATATTCTCTCAGCAACCCCACAATCCAACTCTTAAGAATCTAAAGGCATATTTTTTTCAAAGCATGATAGCTCATTCTCAGACTCATAGCTCTTGTGCTTTCAGGGAATTAGACAGAAAGAAAATGTTCAAGCCAGACTGGGCAGATTGTCATATCCGAGCAGTGATGTATCAACTTTTAATGTTAGAGTGCTAATTGTCGTCAAACACAAGAAAAATCTTCAAGTTTCAGTTATTATTCAATTTCTGCCATATTACAATGTGCATATTTCATATCTTAATAGAACTTATTCATGTGTCTAATTTTGGTATGTTTTCCCCTTGGTTATACAATATGATGGTGGTCCTGTACAAAATTACTTCTCTAAGAAATGTTCCTCGTGTACATCGAGGAACACCATTCTTTGTATCTTGATATAAAAGCCAGTATGCTGTGGAGGGCAGGGATAACGTCAGTTGCTTTGTTGCTGTATCTTTTCCACGAGGGCCATACCATAAGTAGCTCCCAGTCTTATATGCCAAATAATTGCCTGAGACTACAGTAAGAACAGACTTTCAATTTGATATGCCAACTCTTCTCGCCCACCAAATCTTGTTTACCTGTTCAAGTTTACTTTGTACCTGAGTGAGCCGAGGAGCAATGCTCCAAGAGTATCTTGGAGTCAGTGCCTCATAAGGGGATCTCTGGCATCTTTGTTTAACCTCCAAATTATAAAAAAGACATTCAAATAAGGCCAGATAAAAATATCTCCCTACAAAAGGGATGGGAAAAACTCAGGTCTTTCTTGGAGAAGGTTAGAAGCAGTGTTTCTGAGAAAAAGGTATAAATTATTCTTAAGAAAATTGCCATCAATCCAATATTCCAAGTTGTACAAATATTTAAAGGCCCCTAGGCAAGCAACATGTGGAGATCAAGACCAAAAGTGGAGACCACATGAATGACAGCAGTTGCGTCACCCAGCTCAGCTTTGGTGGATCTTTGTCACGCAGCTGTGCTAGCTTCAGGACTTTGGTTGTTCCCATTAGCTATGGCTGTGTCAGTTGAGAACTGTATAATGAATGGGGAACTGTTCACCTTCTACTACATTAAATATGGTATATTCCACACTCCAGGATCACTGTGATGAATGTGATAAATAAAATTGTTACTAGGGATATGGATAAATTGGGGATGGAGACACCTCATGCTATTATATGCACAGGATTATGCAATAATATAGATACTGTGGAAAGCAGCAATTGCATCGCGGAGTGTATATTCTTCTTCCCCGCAAATTGAAAATTAGATGACAGCATATGTGTGTGTGTGTGTGTGCGTGTATTCTTATTTATAGACTCCCTAGTGGAATACTATTTAGCATTAAAAAGGAGTAAAGTGCCGTTGTACTTGAAAACAATATGTTGAGAGGAAGAAACCATACACCAAAAACTGTAGATTTATTTATGCCCCAAATAGCAGTCTAGTAGTTTCGAGAGTTAGAGGAAATTAAGTATCAAGCGTATAATTTTGTTTTCAATGCTGAATGATTGCAAGCAAAGTAAATGCCAATATAAATATTGATATGTCTCTTATCTCTAACTTTTCCCTTTTGATATTTTTTGTATTTTACCTCAATAAAGAGAGGTCTGAAGAGACAAACTTGGCCTGGATGGAAAGAGAATAGACAGACAGTTGTCAGCTGACTGGTTCTTTGCATGGGGTGCTATTGTCTTTTCTCAGCTGCTATTCTCGGTGAACTGTTTAATAGGAGCCAGAAGCAAAAGCAATGTAAGGAACGCATGACAGAAGAACATGGCAACAAAGGTATACACTGTTACTAGTGGGTGTGGAACAGCAGCCAGAAGTGGGTTCCCACAAGATGAGACTCCTTCACAATGTTTCTGAATAAACAGGTACAATGTGTAGACAGCTATTCGCCAGTATACAAAGCAGTTCCAGCAGACAAGGAGAACAAGGCTCCATAGGAAACCATGAAAGAGTAAGAGTCCTCTTGAGTTCCAGGTCTGTTCTTAGAGGTTCATGTATGTGTGGCAGTTTGATCACTGTTGCTTTTCCTAAACAATCAGCATACTGAATGCATCCATGAAAATAAATTTATTGAATTGTCAACCCTCATGTTTTAGTCAGAGGTGCTCTATGCAAACCCACCGGGCAGAAATATAGATTGTATAGTGTGGTTAATGCACAGCTCAGCTGGAAGCTTACATGGCTGCTGGTAGGCTTAATATGAGAGGTTGAGACAGAGATTGGAAGACTAAACCAAGGAAATAAAGTTGTGAAATGGCAGCACCGTCGTGGAAAGCCTTCCTATGAATGGAAATGACAAGTTCCGGCCTCTTCAATGAATGAATAAGAAAGATGCAGTAGGCATGGGGACAGTGGAACATTGCTAATGTCCATGTGCCACAGTGGGGAGGGAAGTGTACTTAAATGTACCATAGGACATAGTTAGTAAGGCTTCTGAAGGACAGGGAAAGGATATGAGTTGGAAGAAAAATGGACAGTCTGGAAACAGTTGAGAGAAAAGCCAGAATGGCCCAGTTGCTACACGCTCATCACAATTATGGGCAGGAGAAAGAACTATAAAGAAGAAAATTGGCTCCTATGCGATGAGGGATGAGCTCTCTCCTCTCATCTCTGTCTTCTGATTCTATGGCATTTCAGAGATTCTGTGCCATTGTGCTCACTCAGGTTTTCAGAGGTCTGAGGCTCAGAAATCAATAATCACATTATGGAGCAATATCTGGGTTTTGGATTGTCCGGCTCAGTCTGTGAGAAACATGTGCACCTGATTACTTTAGAACAAAGAAATATTTTCTGACATTAAACTTCTCCTGACCATGGTTAATTTGAGTGTGCACATGCGTATATGTGCATATGTAACCATTAAGTAGCCATGCAAGTTGCCATTCAAGACACAGCTGAACATTTTATACACATGTGATGGGATCGGGTCAGCATACAGATAATTGAAAAATCAAGGTTGACTGGGTGAAAATTTTTGCTCATGCCTATTTTTTTTTTCATTACCACATACTCAGAAGCCTCAGTAGGTTTGCCTTCACCTAAAATCGAGAGCTAGGATTGGAAATGTCATGCGCACATCGACTCATCAGCTTTGAAGAAGTCACACAGAGCAGAAGAATAACGTGAACTTTAAAAGGGCTGTAATCAGTGCCATTGTGGAACGCAGCAATAGAGGACTTAGCTGTGCAAATACACAATAACAAAATTCCAAAATTCAGTTCTTGCCGGAGGCTATAGGTGGGAGGCTGAAAGGAAGAGTGCTGACATGATTTTGCCAATAAGAAGGAGGTAAATAGAAAAGTATCCTTTGGATTATTTATCCATGAATAAGAGAACACGTAGAAAAACTCTTGGTCATTATTTTGTCATGTTTGCGAGGCTCATTCTAAAGGTTTTCGTTGGTTCTGTAACATATCTTTACTGATTTCAGTATTCTCATACCAGTTATTGAAATAAAGCCCTCGTGATGCCAGGCTGGCTCCTGGTAATTCACTTCCTGACAGATCTTGACTAGCCATCTGAAGCTAATGGGGAATGAAATGATTAGTTTGGACCAACATGTTTCGAAAGAACTGTCTTGTTCCCATGTGTAAATATTGAACCCATTGCACAGAAAGTCACAGAACATTTTCAGTTCAAAAATGAAAAAAAAAGAAAAGATTACAGAACACTATTGTTTTAAAAACAAAACTCCCAGTTGTTAGATTTTACCAAATGCAGACTCAGGAGCTAGATGCTGAAGTGAAAGCCTGCTAGGTCAGAGAGGCAGAGAAAGCGCCCAGCTGACCTTCCTACTTCATCAGCTTTCCAGAAGGAAATATTCTTTCTTCTTCTCCACTCTGTTGTAAATACCCTTCGACTCAACGTCCCTCCTTTATGTCTACTAACACTCACTTCCTGTCCACTGGTTTCTTGCTCTGCCTCTTGACATAGGTTGACTTTATTTAGCTCTTAGATTAATGGTGTGTGCTAGATTAAAGATGTGAGCTAGGGATGAGCCACACTAATTTACTTGTTTATAAGAAACAGAAAGCAACAACAATTTTAAAATCTTGGCCTTTCATTATTAGTAAATAAATTATATTTGTTAATTCTAATTAAAGGTTATTGTATTACATCTATCTAACATCACTCCTCCTCCTCCTCCTCCTCTTCCTCCTCCTCCTTCTTCTTCTTATTCTCTCTCTCTCTCTCTCTCTCTCTCTCTCTCTCTCTCTCTCACACACACACACACACACACACACACACACACACTACAGTTAATGACTAACATGGTTGGTTGTTTGACTCTCCATAAACTTTAATCTAGGATGCTATATACAATAATATTCACTGTATAGAATTTCACAGTGTGATCAGCAAAGTGCTGCTGCGTTGACTGAACAAACGTTCCAAAGACTTTCTTTTTGAGTTTTGCAATTTTCTAAGAGGATTTGAAGAATTAAGTATAAAGTTTAGTTCAGAAATATGATTTATTGCAGTATAATCATACAATAAAAAGCAAGCAAATTGAAACTATACATGGGATGATTCCCACGAGAAATCAGAAGCTCAAGGCTTCTCCCAGGATAGTCATGCAGGCTGAATGCAATCCCTTTGGCACTAGATTCTGGCATGTGTTTAAATAAACCTATTTCCTATTTCACGTTCTCCTACAAAAAGTCATGAAACACCATTGTTGCCATGTGTAATTCCACCCAACTGTAATTCGATGTCTTCTGATCAATCTTTCCTTTCTTTGCTGCTGTCCTTTCTAAAGATAGAAGCCAAGGACTTGTTCTAGTAAATACTTTGCTGCACAATGATTTTCTCCGGGGGGGGGGGGAGACCACAAATCCTGATTTGAAATGATTGCTAACTTTCAAGATGTAAATTCTTTTGTCATAGGCATGTTTGACATGTCCCTATGATGACAGATGGGGCCAAGTAGAAGACAGTCCTTGGTATTCACAAGTCAGTGTAAGCTTTCTTGGATATATCACTGAACATATGATTGATTGGTGACTTTGTTTCTGAAAGTCAGTATTTCCAGTCCCTACAAGGTGCGTGTAAGTACTTATACTGAAGAAAGAAAAACTAGCAAGTTCAGTATCTTGGGCATTACAGATAAGCCTTGGTAGCTGGCCTTCCAGTAAGCAAGCTGAATAAAAGCTGTTCTTTTCCCAGAATACCATAAATAATCAGAGTTGAGAGCCACAGGGGGCCTTTCATTCACAGTACCATTTTATAAATAAATAATATCAGAGCCAGAGAATATAGGTGACTTTCCAGAGTCCTGTTAATTATGGGCAAACCATCAGAGGTAAGAATCTAGCTTCCAGGAGAGCTGGGACATCCTTCTCAATAGGTGGAGAATAAAACCCCCACCTGAAATAAAGTCACACAGCAGCAATGCCAGGTTGAACTTGTTGAGAATTTGATCTAACTCATCAATCCCACTAGAACTGAACGTGGAGACAATGAGAGAGTGAGCCATAAAGTCAAGATAGAAGAGTAAGAACAGGAAGTATGGGAGGTGAGCTGAGGGCAGAAAGGAATGCATTTCTGCTACGATATCTTGTAACTTGTAGCTATATTTTATGAGCAAATTTACTTTTTTTGATCATTTAAAGACTGTTCATAATTGCAAAAGTGGGTGAAAATAGAAAACTCGGTGACTGAAGAAGTGGTTCAGTGGATCAGAATGCTTGCTACCCTTTCACAGGACCCAAGTTCATCTCCCACCACAGCAACTATGTCAGCTGCTCGTCACTGTGCACAACTCCAGCTTCAGACGCTCTGCTGCTCTCTCATGACTGCTACAGGCATTCACATACAAGCAGTAGAGTATCACATAAACATATATGCACACATAAAAATAAAACAACTCTTCGGGAGAAAATAGATCAAATAGAAGATTCCATGCATTAATTGAATTCATGCCTGACTTAGGCAATTAGTAATTAATCTTTACTTTTGCCTTTTTCTGAGTTTTCCACATAACTATGTAATAATTTTCTGTAAACTTTAGAGTCTTGTCAACATTATCATCAATTTATTTTCTCTGGCTAAAGGAATGGGGACATAATTTTTTTATTTAAAACTAGTAAGCTGCCAGTCTAAATGAAAACCTCCCAGCATAATTCATAATTTTGTATATAAAAATGTTAGACAAATCAACATAATTTAGGTTTGGGAATAAAAGCTGGACACTGGGTGGCACAAATATCACCCATGAAGATTATATATATATATATATATGTGTGTGTGTGTGTGTGTGTGTGTGTGTGTGCATGTGTGTGTGTGTGTGTGACTGCTCTATCACTGTACTAAGACACCATGATAAAGGCAGCTTATAGAAGAAAGTATTTCATGTGAAACTACACTTCCAGTAAGTTAGCATCCATGACCTCTATGGTAAGGAGCATGGCAGAAGCAGGCACAGTGCTGGAGTAGTAGGTGCGAACTTACGTCTTAAAGATAAGAATAAGCCAGGGAGATAGCCGAGTGTCCCTTGTATTAATGTCCTTTCTGACTCTTTCTGGACGCTCAAGATGTCGAAGCAAGGATGTGGTGAGTCCTCCGGAGTGAAATTCTGGATTTCTCTGAGTCTTCTGGTAGGAGCTGTGATCAGCTGTGCTGACAACACAGGAGCCCAAAACTTGTGTATCGTCTCTGTGGAGGGAATCCAGGGATGGCTGGTCACTTCCTGCTGCTGGTGTGACCGACATGAATGTGTACTCAAGTTTTTCAGCCATAGATATTATGACAATTGTGATATATATATTTGATTGCACCTTCTCCTATCCAACCAGATCATAAATCTTATTAGCATCACAAATACTGTATATATGTTGTTTATCAAGGTACCCCATTTTCTACACAGAGGCTTGGTATAAAGTCAGCATGAATGAATAGATGTATCTGAAATGTGAAAGCATGCATCTTAACAGTGAAATCTGGGATAATAGAAATATTTTTTCAGGTATTACTGTAAATTTGTAGCAGATGTGTAATTGATAACTATTTGAGACAAAATCTTCTAGCAACTCTTCACATTTCCACCTCAAAATATTTCTATTGCTTTCTTTTACTAAGAGACATAGAAAAAAATTGGAAGTGATAATGATTTTTGGAGCACGATTAGTATTTATAATAAATTGTTAATATATAGTCATATGCAGCATGTCATAGACAAGGAAGGAGACATATCTGAATGATGAAATACCGGGGAACATATTTGGAGATAAGTAATACACAAGTTTTATTTGATTTGGAAGACAGGCACATTAGGCAGCATAAGATATGGGAAGGAAAGCAAGCAGAGTTCACCCTTTACATGGTGACTTCATGTTATACTGTGTGACTTGCATTTCTGAGAGTATCTACTTTCAAACAGTGACAACCCTATGTAGGGCAAGTTTCTGACTTTAGGTTATTTAATCACCTACTGCTGTGGGCACCCACAGACATGAGGGTACAGATTCCCCACAGCTCCTGAGGGATAAGTGCATATATTAAACATGTCCAGTCATCCAACTTGTTTCAGGTCTAGGCAAACTGGAGTGGCTGAAAGACAATCCTTTCACTCCACAAACCTAAATTCTTGCTTATAGTTTAAAAGACCAAATCCATGCAGGACCCACCCACAAGATAAAATTGTGTTATACACCCTGGTAAGGATTTGATCTTGTTCTTAATTGCTTTGGGGAACTAAATCTGATTCCAAGCCCTCGAAAGCTGGTGCATTGTGAATGAATGCACTGCTTGAAAAGAAAAGATCATGGTGAGGCCATTTCCATTACTTCTGTCCCCTGCCAGCTGGTCCAAATCCCAATATTTAGCTCACATGAATGGTTGCTACATTTTTTTTTCTATAGAAGGGAGACATGGTTTCCAACAGAGTTGAGGATCTAAGGATGTCTCAGGTCCTCTTTTTTTTTTTTTTTTTTTCCTTTTCCCTTTTCTGTCCTAAGAACAAGTCTTTTTCAAGGAGAGTCTTTTATGGAAATAGAAAGGCTCATTAGAATGGCACAAAAAATTGTGGTCATTGTGTTCACATTTGACTTTCACAGGCCAAACTATAGAAAAATAATAGTTATGGTCGATGGTGTTCTGTGTCCAGGACTATGAATGACACATCGGTGCAGATTATAGGGTATACACTATGACTCAATTTGGATTCCCAACAATTTGAGGATGCAAATTGAGTAAGTTATCTGACTTGAGGAATGGTTTACTTACATGTGTACAAACTGGCTGTCCATGCAACTAATATGAAATTACAAGATGATTGCCTATGTTTAATTAATTAGTCTACTTGATAGACACTGAAATGTCTGAGATAAACTTCCAAATGTGTTTTATAGCTTCTCCTCCAGGAAGCAATACATATTACTCTAATGTGGCCTTTTCAGAATCTCAGCATTCCGACACAAGAGGATCTGAGTTGAAAATGGTGTGTTTTCATAGAAGCATTTTGAATATAGACTTTTTCTAGTTGCATAGACAAGTCTAGAAAGACTTTGAGGGTTTTATTAACCATCTGTGTAGCAAAAAAGAGGAACAGGGTCATAGTCCCTTTCATACACACCTTAAGGCAGCATGTTTGACACTGAGTTTTCTAGATAGAACAACACCAAAACTTTACCTTGTATAAAGGTCATATAACCCTGACAATGGAACCTAAGCAAGTACATGCTGGTGAAAATCATTAAAAGTTCTTTACTAAACTGTTTAAACCTTCTCATGAGTTTAAAGATATAACATATATAAATGAACTTAAATATGTCAGATTTTGCCTTGAAATGAGGCTGTGCTTTGATTTTGTTGTTGCCTGCTGGTTTGGTTGGTTGATTGGTTTTAATCCTCAAGCATTTCTCATGCATGGGAATATGGTAGTGTCAGACCTCAGGAAGCTTCTGCTGAGTGCTATCAGTTACTCTCCAAGGTGCCACAGGAGGTTCTCTGTCACAACCTTCACGATCCTTCATGTCACAGTATGACTCTTTTATAAATCTGAAGATTCATGCCAGTGTCGTAGAGACTTTTCTTAACTCATGGTATGACTAGTGTGATTAGTAACTTCATCTCCTAGAGAAAGCTTCAAATAGTAATTGTCCTGCTAATTTGCATGCAGGATGGGCAATACACATTTTATGCAATGGTCATTCTTTGTCACAGTCTTTAGATGACAACTCATTGCAGGTAGCTTCCTAACAAAGTTTCTGTTGGTCATGATAATGACTTCACTATATGCTAGAAGCTAACTCACAGTCAATGGCTTAGTCTGGGGTGCAAATTTGACTCTCACTTCAAATTAGGGCCTACTTGTTTTCCTTCCTCCCTTTTTTCCTTTTTTCCTTCCATTTTTCTTTCCTTTCTTCTTTCTTTCTTCTGTGTGTATAAAGGAGGGGTTTCACATATGTCAGGGCAAGTATGTAATGGTCAGAGATTAACGTTCTGGAGTCAGTTTATCTCCATCTACCTTGTTGGGACAAGGTCCCTCTTTGGACTTTGTATTCCAGGCTAGCTGGCCTACCAACATAGAAATGACTTTCCTGTCTCATTTTAGGAATCCTAGGATGGCAGGTGCGTACCTGTTGGATTGTTTTTAATGTGGGTTCTGAGGATTCATTCTTCTGAAGCTCAAATCTGCCATTCCATTTATGTGTTTTCTATAGGTATCATAAGGAATAAAAGGCATGGATGATCCATATTTCCTAAGGGTTACTGCTGGTTTCCATTATTCTTAGATTCTATATCCATTTCCTTGTCATCAGATTCCCCACTTGCCTATGGACAGGACACAGGTCTGAAGTCGCCAGGGTTGGGAAGCTAAGGTTATCCATCACAGGTGCTTCCTCGTCATTTCACAGCCCCTGAGATGGAAGCATCATCTCAGTCTTGAGCTTGGGACCATCTGCATTGAGCCTCACCTTTTAGTGTGGGAGTGTTTTATGGAATCCATGAGCACTCTTGTGACTTTCTGACCTCATTTTAAAGCTGAAACTTTTCCATGAGCATGGAGAGAACTCTGTTCGTTCTAAAGGGAGGCTGGCGCAGACAGCCACGCCACCTCAGAAGGGACATAGAAACAGCTGTGTTTATTTGAGCTTTGCTTTGCCAGGTCTCAGAACCACAGCAGGAAGAACTTAAGACAGAGCCAACAACACTTACACAGCCGTGTCACCCCTGCTCCAGGGGAACCTCATTCCATTTGTTTCTTGTGATGGAGAGAAAAAAAAAACTTCAAAAACAAATTTACATGTGGAAAAAAAAAGAGGAACTAATGAAGAAAGGCTTGTGACAGTTATTGATTATTTTTCTAGCAATGATGCTTCAGGGTATGATCAGTTGATAAGCAAGCAAGCAAGCCCAGGAGCTTCGACTGTTTTTATCAAGCCATGTGCTAGTGTATAGAGAAATTACTAATTGCAGCCATAGCAGACATTAAAACATACAATCACAAATTTAGCCTTTCGTGTAGGTTACCTTGACCTGGGAGATGAAAGAAGTTACGGTTCTTAAGCTTATGAAAGTGAAATAACACATTCAAACTGTGCTCATACATTGCAGATCTTATCAAGCATTCATGCCGTTTAAGTAGTAATCAACTCCATGAGCTAGGCTGTTTACTTGAAACAATGCACTGTAGGCAGATGAATAACAGAGAAGGCTTACATGTTCAGAAGTGCTTGCTCACAGGAGCCTGATATGGATGTCTTCGGAGAGGCTCTGCCAGAACCTTACTGATACAGATGAGGATGCTCACAGTCAACCACTGGACTGAGTATGGAAACCCCAATGGAGGAGTTAGAGAAAGGACTGAAGGAGCTAAAGGAGTTTGCAACCCCATAGTAAGAACAACAATATCAACCAACCAGACCCCCCAGGGCTCCCAGGGACTAAAACACCAACCAATGAGTTCACATGGAGTGACCCATGGCTCCAGGTGCATTTGTAGCAGAGGATGGCATTGTCTGGCATCAATGGGAGGAGAGGCCTTGGTCCTGTGAAGGCTTATTTCCCCAGTGTAGGGAATGCCAGGATTGTAAGGTGGGAGTATGTGTGTGGGAGGGGGGTACCCTCATAGAAGCTGGAAAGTAGGGATAGGAGAGGGGGAAACCTGGAAAGGGGATAATGTAAAATGGAAATACATAAAACATCCAATAAAAAGAAATGAACCAGCAACTGTGAACAGTAAGGATGTTTCAGACAATAGGAGATACAAGTTAATGGAACGTGCGCAGTAAAGCTGAGGACTGTTGCTCTTTACTCACAGTGCTGGGGTCTACAGCTACCACTGGGCACAACCAGAGCTAGCTTTGGACTTCAGGCACTCTCAAAGAGAAAGACTGCACGCTGTCAATCAAGTCCTTAATGCTGAGCAGTAAGGCCCTACTTCAGCACAGAGCTACTTGGGACAAACTTGCTCTGTGATCACAGAATTCTGCCGTCCACGAGTGTTACACATGCATAGCTGATGTCAGGACAGAGTGCTATAAATGAATATCACACAGAAATGAAACTTTGGCATTGAGTTAAAAATCACATCTGCAACATGTATTTTTATTTAAGGAATAGATGTATTTTGAATTTATAGTCATACTACCATAAATCATGAATTATATTTTGTATAGTAATTTTTTTAGAAAAAAAAACCTGTTTATTGCCAGTGTCACATTGAGTGCTTTTCTGATAGACTTTGTTACATAATCCATAATATACAGGGAAATCGAAGATGAGCTCATTCCCAATGAGCTTTACTAAGAGAACAAAACCCCTAAGGGTACCACTAACACTTTGGGAGGTTTCCTGAATTGTGTTCTTCTGAGCTGTGGGCCACTCTTCAGTCTATGCACACTTAGCTTTAACGATATCTATCCCAAATCATGTGAAGCTTCTTTTATATTACACTGTTGTTGCAGGGAGGGATAAAAAAGACAAGGAGAGAGGGAGGGGGGAGAGGAACATAGAAGTAAGGGGTCACCAGGGAGGGCAAGCACAGGGGCGTTACCTAAACATGGGTGCCTAAGTTCTACCTTAGACCTAGCTTTCAGCAAGCCTGTTGTGCAGATGGCTCCCAAGCAACTCCAGCAACATCCTCACAGTGGCTCTAAATCGACCACTAAAACTCCAGAATCAGTCTCCAGAAATGGGCAAGCTCGACTAACTAGGTCCTGTTTTGCCAGAGATGTGGCAGGGAACACTCATTGGCATATACAGCATAGCAGTCAGAATAGGCAGAGTTAGAGTATAAAGTAACTTGTCCAGTTCCACCCTTTCTTATTAATTTGTACATCCTTTAATACACTTTCTCAGCTACTCAAACACATTTTCTGTACAGAATAGGGTTTGGTGCTCTGTTTGATTGTTGGATTGTTTGTTTTAGGAAAATTAAAGCATACTTACTAAGTAGCACTAAAGTAACTCTCTAAGAGGAGAGGCTTGTATACACTCCAGTAGAGAGGACTAAACCTATAGATATAAGCCAACTGAAATTACATTAACTGTACACATGACAACATTCCAATGATGGAATAAATACATCTTAGATTATTAATGGAGCCATAAGGGAAGAGAACAAACTCAACGGAATTTAGCGAAAGAGAGATTAGAGGCATTTGTTTTGTCCTTATTGTTGTTGAACAGAAAAGCAGGTGGTTATATAAAAAATGTTCAGATGCCAGAGTAATCAGACACATGGCATAAAGTGACCAATAACTGCTCAGATAACATTACAAAGTAATTTAAAAACGCTCAGGGATTTTTTTTTTTTTGTCAAACTGAAATACAATTCAGTATAGTAGCATCCAATACCTGGTAAATGCATAGGCCCTGAGCAATCTGAGGTGAATTAACATTGCTGGTATCATTCCTAGTGAACACTCACTCAATAATCTTTGAAATGAAGTTGTCTGTCTGCCCCTTTCCACTAATAAAGAGAAGAGAGCTGGAAAATTCTGCCAATGTGTAATGAGGAGTATGGAACTGACTTGTCCTGCATTGCTTTGTTTGATGAGCTCCACACCACTAACGATGAACTCAGCTCATGAACATTGGAAAACAATTCTTCTCCTTGAAGAATTTATACAACATCTGCCTAGGCACACATGCATACAAATTCCACCAGGTAACAGATTTAAACTTTATAGTATCTATATGCTATATGATAAAATATCGGTAGGATGTTTGGTATATCGTGTTAGTACCCAGACTTTAAAGACTTCATGATTAAGTTTCTTATGATTCTTAAATTCATGATCTTCCAGGCACAGTGGCACCTGCCTATAATCTTAGCACACTATAGGCAGAGACAGTAATTACAAGTATAAAGCCAGTGTGGTCTTTATGGAGTGAAATTCTGTTTCAAAATAATAATAGTGATTCCCAAAAGTATAATTTAAAATCCCATATCACTTTGTGTTGAGGCTATCTAAAACACCGGTAATGAATTGCTCTTAGATATGACCTAATGTGACTTATGATTTTGAAATGGGTAGATACCCCATGTATATACATATGTATGCATGCATATGCCTCCACCATATGTTTAAAATATATCTTTGCTTAATGGCACTAAGCAAATGTACCGTGGGCCAAATAAATACATCTACAGCAAATTTCCAAGGCCAAGTCTGAGAAAATAACCAGGAAGGAAGCTTTGGATCAGCTACAGCAGCCTTTTTTTTCCCTTCAAGTAAAGAGCCGAGAAAACCAAAAGCAAGATCAAAGACTGAACACTGGGACACGCAACTTCTCCCAACTTCTTGGCATCTTCCCCATGCTATCTCACCAGGCACACGTTAACACAGCCAACAGCATCAAGCCTAAAGCCAATTACTGCCTCTCCAGAGGGGAGGGAATGGATTCTGGTAAGGACTAGAGATGGGCATCAGTGGATCCCTTCAAGAAGCAACAGTTGGGGATGCAAATCAACATCCCCTTGAAAATACTCATTATCCAGTGACTTTTCTGATCTAAAAGGATTTGCCACTGAGGGTATAATAGTGTTTAAAGGCTGTATGGGGCAAGAAAAGAGGGTAGTAAACTTGTAAAGTCTCCTGAAAGGTTGGAAGACAAGCTATCAGAAACATGACCATCACTGCTTGCTGACCTCAAGAACACCAGGAAGCTAGAGAAAAATAACCAATGGGCTTCCTGCCACAGGCTTTCCCAACAGGTGTGGGACTCCTACCTGCTAGGGTAGCATCGTGAGAGAGCCAGCAATTCAAAACTTGAGTCACCGGCTGCTAAACTCCCAAACAAAATATGCCGTTCTCCAAAAAGAACTCAGAAAGGTCTAAAAGGAAGGTAGTTGGCAACTTCTTCCCCTGACTTTTAGCCTCAGCACACTCTACAGAGGAGCATTTTTTTGGATTGTTCATCCATTTACTTGGAAGCAATTAAATGTGAGTCAAATTAAACACAGTCTAAGACCAAAAGAAAATATCCGAAAAGAGATCTAACCCCTCTTCTTCTTTTACCGGGAGCCAAGTGATGGAGAAATAGAAAAGTAGAAAACAGAGTCATGTTTTGAAGAAAATATCTCCAGTGTCTGAGGTAAGAGAAGCAGATCACAGAGAAACAGAAGTTAATAGTCTGAGCAGGTGGAACTGGTTAGGAAAGTTCTAGAAAACATATTCTCCATCTCTTGAGCTAATGGAATAAGGGAAAACAGAGCATTTTAGGGTACTTGTTTAAAGTGATTATTTTTTAATGCTGAGAAGAAAATCTTACCATCTTCAAGGACTTTGGTTGCTGAACTCTTAACAATCTATGGAGAGTGGGGGACTTTAAAAGAATTTTGAGTATAATGTAAAGAGAAGGAAGGGTGGGAGAGAAAGACCTGAGAGTTCAAAATAGTCAGCAAGAGCAGGGTGGGTGGGAATTGAATCATGTTCTGTTGAAGCCTGACACTGTCCACTCTCATTCTTTTTCTCCCTTTGGCTGTTTCTGCTAGAAAGTCTTCAGACGACCTCAATAGAATACTACATAGAAGCACCTTGAGAGAATGGAGAGGGTGAACTGCATGGGTGAGGCCCTCAGCAGGCTGCTAAAGAACAGAAACACACACAGATCCAGAGAGTTTTACAATAGACACTTTCTTTGTTAAGTCTGGTATCTTTTTTGTTTGCTTTGTTTATTTCTGGAGTATTGGTCTAATGTTCAATAAATTGATTGGCTTATTTAGCAACATATTGGTTTAGTTGTTTTGTTTTACTGAGATGAAATAACACTATATGGACCAGATAAGTCTGAAACTCCTGGGTTCAAGTGAGCCCTCTCCCTTAGCCTTCTGAGAATGTGGAACCATATGAAGTGCCCCACAACCTGTTTAAGTTTCTTTTCTAATTACAACTGCAACACACTTGCTTTGTAACTCTACAAGTTGTGTTAAAACAAAAAGGAGAAAATTGAAATTCTACCTTTATCAGTTTTCATCCACAACAACTTTCCCCTCATCATTCTGGAGTAACTAATTTTTCTCTATAGTCACTACTTGTATGCTATAAATACTGTCTTGTTGTACTAAAAAAAAACCCATCACTAAGTCAGTGTTTGAAACATCTTTACATAATGTTCCAGAAAAAAAACATTAATAGAATATCTTATTAATAGTGTCTTTTAGTCAAAGGAATATAAGTTTATAATACATCATATACATAAATACATACACATACAAATCCTCTTATTGGGATAATTAGCCTTTGCTTGCTGTTATAAGTAACTACAGTAGAATAAAACATAATTTTATTAAAACAAAATTATGAGTAGGATTTCTCTAAACATGTAATGTCTTTGGTCAAGTCATTTTTACTAGGGGGGGGGAGAATTTTTCTTTTTCTTCTTCCTCTGCAGTGTTGGATATGATCATCTTCAGTTTGGAAATTTTAGTAACATTTTGAGAAAATTATGATTTATTAGTATTTCTATTGCTATGACAAAAATACACTTGACAAAAATCAACTTAGGAAAGAAAAAAAGTTATTTTGCTTAGAGTTCCAAGTAGGAGTCCAGAATTTGAGGGAAGTCAAAGCATGAAATGAAAGCATCATATCTACAGGCAGTAGCAGAGGCAGTACGCATGCATGGATCAGTGTTGTTCTCTTGTTAGCTTCATTAACTTTTACACAGTTCAAAGTCAAGAATAGGGAATGGCGCCACTCACAGTGGGCTGGGTCTCTGACATCAATTAGCAATCAAGAAAACCTCCCACATACATATCTGCAGGATATAATTAATTTCGCCATGAAGATTCCCTTACTACGCAGACCTAGTCTATGTCAAGATGAGAGTTAAAACTATCCAGGAGATGCGTTAGTTTTCATGATTATGTTAAGTAATGTAACAGTAAATCCTGTCAGGAAACTTAATTTTGATATACACTAAAGTGTTTTCAATATTTTATCAAGTCATTGTATTTTTAATTGTTGTTTTATCAATATCATTAATGCAGTCACAAATAGAAGTGATTCTTTTCCCATAGGAAATTGTTTTACTCAAAGCTTTGGCCTCATCTCTCAAGCCATGTTTCCCCATTACCATGTAAAACACAGCAAGACATTTCAAAACTCCAGAGACTCCACAAACTGTAGTTCACCTACATGTTCATCTAGGCTTACTATAAATACAGAGGCTGGAGTGTGTCAGGATGTAGCTAAATACTAGTCACTCTGACTCCCTTACTAAACTGAATAAAGTGTTTGTACCAGAAACTTTCTACATTTTACTGAACAGACTCCTTACTTATAATTATATTCCCTATCCATGTACTTATAACTTTTATTACTGTTAAAATACTTTCAGAAATGTAAACTAGGGTCATGGTAGAGTATTTGCACAAAACTATCTATAAAAATCACACACACACACACACACACACACACACACACACACACACACACACACTCACACTATATTTCTTCCCATTCTGCAAATTCTGGATCTCCTCAGGAACCACTGTGCTTCTTTTATACTAACAAGGTATTATCCATTGAGTCAAATAATTTTTCTCTTGAGTCCATAGATAAATTATAGGATGAAAATAATATAAATTATGAGTTTTTGGGATGATTTTAGAGAAGAAAAACAAATATTTCATGGCGAATGATTTATACAAAAAGGCTGTTCTTGGGAAATGATAGTAACAAAAAACCATAGATCTTCACCATGAAGTGAGTGCCTACAGTTTAAGGCATCATCCTTAACAATGGACCCTGGGAACAGTGTGTAGTAGAAACCACAGGGGTTGAATCAAAATACACTTAACTCTTTAACTGTCCAAGAAAGCTAGGGCTGTATCCCAGCCCTCATCTTCATATTGTAAGCCCACTTCTGTGGGGGAAGTTGTTCTCCCTGGCCTGCTCTTCTGAAATGATCACATTGGGGTTTGCTTTATGTTTGCTGTTCCTAGTGCATCCAAATCTCCTTGACTTAATGTAAGAAATTGAGTTTCTAAAGCTCTAAGGGCATAAGTTTGCATTTCCAGGATAGTCCAACTATCAGAAGTGGATGTTTGATCTTCGAGTTCTAGCTCTTTCCTGCTCTGCCATACTTCCATAAACTCCATAAAAACAAGTGCTTGATGGTGCTTGCATGTTCCTGAACTACACTTAATGTGTTTCTACTATAGTTTTCTCACTGACATAATATGGGTACATATTTGTGAGTACAATGTGGTGTTAGGACTCATGTACAATTGGGTAATGATCATCTCAGTGCAATAAGTGAATCTACATTTACTTTAAATTGTTATCATTTTTTAGTGAGTAGGTGGAAAATTTCTCAATTTTTGAGATATTTAATCCCATGTACTTAATGACACTTGCCCTGTAATGGAAAAGTGCCTTTGGACTCATCTCTCTTGGTGAACCATACCATTGTGTCTACTAACCAACAATTAACACATGCTCTTTCCAGTCTCTGCTAACCTTCTTTAGACTACTTTAACCTATATATGTGATCCTGTGATTCAAGACAGTAATAGATTGAGATACAAGAAATAATACTGACAGCCCTATTAAAATTACCCTGTGAATTTGTATCCCTGTATAGACATTAAAAATCATCATGAAATAAAAATGTATATGAAGCTTATTTTACTGAAAATGTCAAAAATGACTGAGAAAAAAACTATCTGCTAACATCTTCAGCCATTTAAACATATCATTTAATGTAAAAGAAAATAACGAGCCAGACCATCTTTACATATACTCTCGTGGTGAACTGATTTCCCTACATCTGAGAGCCACTCTCTAACTTATGCTGGGTTAATGTGGGGGACTCCACACTATGCATATTAGATTGCATATTAGATTTTTTTTGGAGCTTTGTCAATGAAAGATTACAAAACAGCATTTTTTCACAACAGATATTCATTTTGTACAACGACTGCTTATGGTGGTGTCTGGCTCTGAATGAGTACTATGCTACTTCAGTAACAATTATGAATAATTCCATGTTAGCCTAGAAATAAAAAAAATATGCGAACCACTTTTCTTGGCTTACTTTCTGTTTCTTTATGCACTCACAAAAGCTGCTTTACCTCCTCATTCATTACCTTTCAGTTCATGATCTTTCATGCTACAAATAAAATGCTTAGATATTTTTTTTTTCACTAAGCCAAAATCTATTCACCATTTTCTGGTACACAGAAATCCAACATTTCCAGCCCCTTCATTGATGTCACCTACAGAATAAAATCAGAAAATGGGTGTCTACCACCACAGCATTCAGTTAATGCCTACTCAGATATCCTGATTAAACTTTGGGATACTGTCAGGAGAGGACTTCTCTGTTGGACTTGTGTTAGGAAGGAGTAAGGGGGGGGGCTGCTTACAGCACTGCTATAAAGCTCATCACTACCAGATCTTTGTATTTTTTGTCTTTGTGATGGTGATGTTTTTGTTTGATGTTGCTTTGGGGTTGTTTGTATTTTTTTGGTGTTTGTTTGTTTTATTGGTTGATTAATTAGTTGGTTGGTTGGTTTATTTGCTCTCTTAACCAGACTATCATAATGACATTCTTATTAAGTTTATAGCTAACATACCATTCACAATGCTGATAAGTGGCATCTACATAACTTGATGCCCAGAACAACTCAATCCCCTCCTCAGAATTGATCACATTGCTGGTATAACAGAGATACACAAGAAACCAATTTCCGATTGTGTACTAAAGCCACACAGACCACTGAGCACATAAGTGTCTAGGACAGGGACAGAATCATTTCATAGGCTAGTAGCTGAAAGCATTGCAGGAGTCATGACTCAACAGTGCCTGCAGTTTGCACTGAGCTATCCAGGCCCAACCACTGTACTCTATGTCAAGCAAGTTAGAGCCAGACAGCTGTACTGTGCAGACAGCTGCATTTCCTCGAGCACCTGCCTGCCTTTCAAGGGGAAACCCCTTTGGAGACTTGGAAGCCACATCTCCCTTCTGGTTACAGTTCTATTAATCTATGAAGATGTCTCATACTGTACAAATCTTGTTTCATAGTTTGCGCTGCAGGGCACCATTAAGCCAAGTCCTAAGTTCTCAACCTGTGGGCTGCAAATTGCTTTGAGAGTCAAAGGGCTCTTTCACAGGGGATGCATATCATATAGCCTACATATCAGATAGTCACACTATAATTCATAACAGCAGCAAAGTTACAGTTAGGAAGTAGCAGCAAAAGTAATCCTACAGTTGGGGATTACTACAACAGAAGAAACTGTATGAGGGTCACAGCATTAGGAAGGTAGAAGAACTAGGCTAGACTGATCTTATACTTGCTGAGGCTGGCTTTGAACTCCCGATACTTCTGCCTCTGCTGTTGCCCTAGTGCAAGGGTTACAGGGACTAGAACTACAGCCATAATCCTTGGAGTGTTTTTTTCCAAATGGTGTGATGATGCAAATTCAGAGTCACTTCTACAGAAAAATCATAAATGTCCTTTTCACATTTAAACATACTACAATTGAAGAGATGGCATGACCAATGTCTTGTGTGGTGGGCATCTGCATCACAGGTTTTTATGTGGATAGGAGTCCTTGTCAGAAGTACAGCTAGAAACAGTGCTCTACAGTATCATATCACCATCTCATTCTTCACAAAAATGAAAAGAACTCTCCTAAAATTTGAATGGAACCACAAAGTACCCCAGATAACCAAAACAATCCTAAAAACCAGAAATGATGCTAGAGGAATTATCATTCCAGATCTCAAGATATATTACAGAGCCATCAGAATATTAAACAATATGGTGTTGGCATAAAAGTAGGCATGGAGATGAATGGAACACAAGTGAAAACCCAAACATGAGCACATGTAACTTCAGCCATCTGATGTTTGATGAAGATACCAGAAACTCAAGCAGGAGAAATGAAAGCATCTTTAACAAATATTGCTGGGAAAACTGGGTATCCACGTGTAGAAGAATGAAAATAGACCCATATCTATCATTTTGCACAGAAACTAACTCCAAATGTGTCAAAGATCTAAACGAGAAACAGGAAACCTAAAAAGTGCTAGAAGAAAACACAGGAGACAGTCTATATAAAATAAATTCAGGATAGGCCTTTCTGTATAGGATTGTTTGGCAAAGAATTAAGGCCAAAAATTCAACAAGTAGGACTTTATAGAACTAAAATATTTTTTTCACAGCTAAAGAAACAATCAACTTGGTAAAAAGAGAACCCACAGTCAGGTAGCAATGGTGCGTGTCTTCAATCTCAACACCTGGTAGGCAGAGGCAGACAGATCTCCATGAGCTGGAAGCAACCCTGGTCTACAGGGTGAATTCCAGGACAGCCAGAGCCACACATAGAAACCCTGTCTTAAAAAAGAAAAGCAAAATACATAGATGAATAAATTAAAAGAAATTCTGAATAATGGTAGAGAATGTTTACTAGTTACATATCTGGTAGAGGATTAATATATAAATGACTCAAAAAACAGAGTCCAAAGAATAATAGAGCCAATTAAAAAATATGGGCTAAGAATATAAGCAGAGAGTTCTTCAAAGAATGAATACAAATTGCTAAGATACAGCTCAAGAAATGTTCATCATCCTTAAAAATTAGAAAATTACATATTTCAAATACTTTGTTATATAATATTACTCGAGTCAGAATATCTAGTCAACAAAGCCACCAGCAACAAAGGCTGGCAAGACTGTGGGCAATGGGGAAACCCTAATTCACTACCAATGGGACTGCAACCTAGTGTAGCCACTAGGAAAATCAATGTGAAGTGTTCTCAAAATGCTTCAAATAAGTATATCATTGACTTCTCCTTGGTACAAGCCCAAAGGACTCTGCATCCTGTTCCCCTAATCCTTCCTCAGCCATGTTCATTGCTCCTCATTTTACAACAGTCAGGAAATGAACTTTCCTCCTAATATTCTCCTTTTAGAGTTTCTACAATTTCTTACCATTGTCTATATTGTACCTAAAATATTTTAGTCCAAGCTGAGAGTCAGCTGACCAAGAAGAGAAAGAATTAACATTGGTTCAAAGCATTCCTCATTTATTAGGAAGCAAAACTTTCTCCTAAACAATGTGTATATGTGGTGATCAGCATACAATAGAGAACAATGAACTGCCCATGTCACTGCAGGTGACAGACACAGGAGTCTACCGCAGCTAGTACATGGGTTAGTCAGCTTAATATATCCCTTTTCCTAAAGGAGTGAGAGGCACAATTAATCTCAGTGTTTGTCTTATTTAAATGAACAATCCCAACAGATCATTACTTTAGTTTTAAAATTCTCATTAGACTGTTAATAAAGGATAATATAGATTATTTTTTCTATCCTGTCTTTGAAATACAATGTGGATTTTATGTCTATATTCCATTTGGAATCACTTGATCAACGTTTCCAATGCTCAGCGATCACCTATGTGTACTGGCTACCTGAGGGCTAGAGGAGTTACCCTGAGAGATTGTGAGCTTTGTCGTTTTAGACACAGTCAAGACATGTGTGCCTCCACAGCATGCCAATGAGTGCACACTGCGAAACTCCCACATTGACCCCTGGGAGTGGTGGAAAAGAACATTTACTGCTTAAAACAGGCACACTGGCTAATCCTGTAGTACCAACACACAAGATGCTGAGATAAAAGTATTTTTATAATTTTTAGACAAGTCTGGACTATAGTGTGAGTTTAAATGGCCTGAAATACAGACTAAGATACTCTTTCAAAGAAAAATAAAATAACAAAATAGGAAGGAAGAGGAGAAAAAGAAAAAGAACATTTACTGTTATATCTTAGATTTCAACAGCAAACAATTACAAAGAAATTAAGAGAAGAAGCCCCACAAATACATGGACTTGGTTAGAGACTGTATGTCACAGAACTAGGCTGAATATGCAGAGAGAATATTGATCAGGGATACTTTCCTTAGGCCCATCTCAAAAGTTGCTGCCATGTCCTATGTCTCCTAAGATTATTCCATCATTATTCCATCCTCAGCCCCCCCAACAGAGCTGCCTCCTGATAGAAGTCAGAAGTGTCAGTCATGCTGATTAGAACCAATAAGAGCCTAGGAATCTGAGTGAGGGTGGAAGAATTCAGAATCCTTTAAATTAAGACAGAATTCATTCTGTAGGTTACTGCTCTTGAGTTGGTTGGCAGACAAATTGGAAGGGGGGATGTAAATCAGAGTCTGGGAAGGTGTTACTAATAAACAGTTTTTGTTCCTAAAATGCTATGGAAGAACTCAAGACATGAAAGGGCCCTTGTCTTCCTGTCTGTGTGTGATAAGCATGCACAGGGTTTCAAGTTCTTCTGTTTAAGGAAGATCTTAGAGTCACTGATGGAAAATGTTCAAGATGCAGTTAGTGCCTTGGGGTACTTATGAACAAAAGTCAGCCAGTGTGAGCTTACAGAAGGTCCCCAAACCTACCAACCATCTATTCCCATGGTTGAAAACCTAGGAGAATAATGCCAATTCCCTAAGTCCATTGCCAAGGCTAAAATAACTGAGGCATGATTTTTCTTTAGCCCAAGAATAGGTGTCGAATGAATGTTTCAGCAATGGTAGCTGCTCATATAAACACATCATTCTGCAAAGGACTGAGGTAAAGGAGGGGGATAATAGCAGATATCTGTCTTTTCCAAAGGCTTGGGGTAAATGTGAATCATGCTAATGACTGTTTGCTTTACCAGAATAAACACAGTTTCAGACATATTGTGACTCCAAAAGGGGGTGATGATTCTACTTCCTGCCAAGTCACTGAGCAGAGATGACTTAGTGGTCCATGATCTTTGACACACCCTTTCTAAAGTCCAATGTGCTCTTTCTTTTCTGGAGATTTCTGTGCTGAGAGGTCCTACAGTACTGTCTAGTTAGCAGAGAATGCACATGAGACTACCAGGCTGTTGTTCTGCTCTTAGCTTGTATTCTCTCTCTCTTTTTTAGAAAAGATTTGTTTATTTATTATATATAAGTGCACTGTAGCTGTCTTCAGACATACCAGAATCGAGCATCAGATCTTATTACAGATGGTTGTGAGCCACCATGTGGTTGCTGGGAATTGAACTCAGGACTTCTGGAAGAGCAGTCAGTGCTCTTAACCACTGAGCCATCTCTCCAGCCCCTAGCTTGTATTCTCAGTTGTTACCTGTGAAGCAATGGGTAGTCTGTGGACTTCAGAGTCTGAACCACTTGATAGCTCTTTAGAACCCTCGCTGCAGCTTGAAGGGTTGGGGACCTAATGAGAATCTTAGGCTATTCTTTACACTAGACAATGCTCTGCTGGTGAACTCATGAACAGCCAGGAAGATAGTCACGTGAGAATAATGAAAAGTGTTTTTTTCTTTTTTTCTTTTTTTTGTAGAATACATTCAAAGCTAATGACGGAAAGTGGGTCTTCATTCCATGTTTATCTGTTTTAACAAATAGCCATTGTTATGTGTTCTTGAGAGTTTTAAGAGCCCTGACCTCTTAAGCATACATTTTCTTAGCAAGACCTTCTCTTACAAAGAATGGAATGCTAGTTCTAAAGCTATTCAAGACAAATTGTCATATTCACTAAATTATCATGAAGCAATGAAATCCTGAATATATTTAGTAGCCAATATGAATATCCATAAAGATCACTTTCTTACCAGTATCTTCTGACAGACAGGAACATCTACATTACTACAATTGAGGCAGCTATCTTGGTGGTAAAGTTTTGGTTTGTTTGCTCAAAGGTCATGTGAGTGGTCCAAGGTTCTTAACTCATTTGAGCTTAACTGAAGCTAAACACCAGGTTCAGTTTCATCCTGTGTGACCTTCCCTCTGCCCTGACACACTGAAACCGGGGAAGGACAAATACTTCTTCATTCCCTAGATGTCAAAATTGTGACAAAGAGCAGCTTCATCAGCCTCAAACCTAGTTCTCCACTAAATAACGACAACAACAAAATTAACCTTGTAAGAAACTCCAAGCCCAGCACTCATTTTCTGCTATCAAACTTTTTCCAGGGTTAAATTCTTAAAGCAATTTTCCAAGTTCATAATTACCTTAGTTGCATGCACAATTTGGGTAGTTAAGTAATTTCATGATTTGCACATGCAAATACTGCAATCATTGGCACATAAAAAACAATGCCCTTTAAACATTTGGGCCTGATGGAGGACAAATGGTCAGAAGATCAAAATTCCTGTGGTTTCCAGAAAGGACAGCTAGGAACAGAAAACACCCTCACCCAGGCTTGACTATTTAGACGATGAACTCGCTTTAACCTAGGGTAAAGAAGAAGTTCTCCTCCAAGCATTCTCAAATACCGAACAATCTTTTGAAACCATAATATGTGTGACAGAGTACTGAGCATAAAATTCAGTGTCCACTGTTGGGTAATAACATCATTCTACAAAGAGGAGCAAATAAAGTAGACTTCTTGGAAAGACTGTGGGCTCTAAAGTCCTGAAAAAATAAACACAGTGCCCAGCATTGGCTGATAATATTGAAACAAAAGGAGGAATGGACAGGACTAATTATTTTAAAGAAATACAGGTAAATAAACTACATATTGATTGGGTCTGAAACATGAATGACATTATCTCACATTGTACCTCAGACACACCTTTTCTTCGATTGATGGGAGATTGAAGCACAAGTTAGCTAGGATGAAGAATGGCAAAGTAAACACATTTCGCCTTCACAGTGGAAAGAGCATAGCACAAAAGGCAAGTGGAGTTCCTTTTATTACTTTGGTTTGGTGTGGTTTTCATCTGATCATGTGTCACTAATCTTTGAACCCTTAACTGTCAGAGGATGACAGAGGAACAGCTAAAACTTTTAAAGAGGGTAATGTCTTTGGTTCTTTCATGTAGAAATCATGTCTTCTGATAAAAGATCTAGACATGGGGCATTTTTCGTTTTCTTAGTCTATTCATAGGAATTGTGAGCATTCTGTAGTTTTAAAGGTGTGAAAAGCTCTCTTACCCATAAGATTGAAGATGGAGCACTGGTTGAAAATGTAATCTGGGTAATCTTGTGAGATTGTAATAGGATTACCTACAGTGAAAGCTGCCTAGCAACAGCAGCAGAAACAGCAGCAGTAGCAAACTTTCTTCATTATAGTCCCAAATCACGTTCTTGGGGACACAGAATAGCAGCGACTAAGATTCCAGCTTTGGATACCATTGGTGCATAGGTTCAAAAGTGAGCTGAGCAACAGTGATGACATGTAGCATAGGAGACTCCCCAAACAATACAGGCTTTTACAATTGCCCTTGCTTGTCTCCATAGGGAAATCTGACTGCTGAAGATACCACACACTTTAGACATGGGATTCAGCAAAACTGAGCTGCCAAGGACCTGGAGTCTCCTTCCTGAAGACTTGTTTTTATACAGTGCCTGAACACTGCATGCAAGCTACCAGAGAAGAGACCAACAAGACTGCTTCGTTGTAAAGCCTACAGACCACAATCGCCAGCAAGGAAGATACTCTAAAGGTGTAGTGGTGGTACTTATGTCTTAAGAATAACCATCAGCTGTCTAATCTGATACAGGGCCTGTTCAATAGGACAGAATTCATTCCCGCTATCTAAAACCTAGCAAAAAACTCATGAATAGAGAGGTCATGAATCCTCAGGGAAAACCTTCTAGAGCCACATTGCTAAACCTATAAAATTCTTAACTGCGCCCTAAATATTTACCCTTATATCCACAGCTAAGTGTAGCTCTCCCCGTTCTTCAAAGAAACTGCATTGTCAGGAAGATGGAGACCATTACAGAAAACTAGAAGCAGTAAACATACAGAGAGGAATTAAACGTAAGTGAGGGGAGCCAGGCCCAGCTGATATGGCTACAACATTGTTGCTATACCTGACTTCCAGGGAGCATCAGGACCCAGGCACAGAAAGATTCTAAGAGCCAGAAATAACAGGGCTGTGCTTCACTATATGATAGAGAAGTTTCATCCACTAAGTCTCAACAATGTTGTTATTTCAACATCTGCCGGAAGACTAGCTGACATCTCAGTGTGAACCGAGGATAATCATACAAAGTTATCCTCCCCTAGATTAATAGCTACAGGCAACCAACGGCTGAAGTAGAATCAACCTGCTCCAGGGACAGGCTCTGATAGGTTATCAGGCCCAGTGGTCAGCCCTAAATACATACACATACAAGCTGCACTAAATGAAGTCAACAGAGTTTATTTATGCATACAAGTTCAGTTCCCAGCTCCCATGAAGGACAGCTTATAACTGTAATTCCTGAATCAGGGGTTCACTTTTCTCACCACCATGAGTACACATGCATGTGCACATATGTACATAAATACACACATTTAAATAAACGTGTGACTAGGTCATAAGTTTGAGAAGAAGCAGAGGTTAGAATGTGATAAAGTTAGAGAAGCAGAAATGATGTATGTTTAGTATGGCTATATGAACATCTCAAAAATAATTTCTTGAGGAGAGATGTGATGTAAGGGTCTCAGTGCTGCTGCATACAACATCTATGCACAAGGAGGAAACATGTTTTGCATGGCCTCTCCTTTTTAAAGTCTTCTAAGACTCAAAAATCAGAGCAGTCCCTTAGGAGTAGAAAGGAGTAGAAAGACATCAGATTATGCTATACCTTTGTCCTAGTTCTGGGTAGATTAATGGATACAGCAAGACATGAGTGATTGGAGTTTGAAAATATCTGAAAGTATGTCTAAGTTCTTTAAATGTTATGTATTGGAAAAAATATTCAGGGATTTATCAGGAACTCAACACTATCACCATGACCCACATTCTCTGTGACCTCATGGGACCAAAATGGCAGGAAGTACTCCAGCCTGCTGTGTTTCTCATTCTAGTTTGGAAGGGAATTGCCAAAACAAACAAAAAATAAAACAAAACATGCTTTATGTCTACAAATACATTTTATTTTATTGATGTTGATTAGATCAAAGGAAATCCGAGTGGCCAGGGTCTCTGATTCTACCAGAACTCACGGCCTGCACTTTGGGGAACAGACAACATCCCAAAGGAATCCTGCATGTTTCTATGTAATACATGGATGCTCCTGACAGAAATAAGTCTCCAGACAAATGAGGCTAAGAGAGAACCTGTACATGGGTATGACCATGAAGGCTGACTTCTTGGATCACTTTCTCCAGGCTATCACTTCATAAATTCTATCTTCAGTTTTAGTAACTCATTCTTATGACAGCCTGTATCCACTTTTTGGTTCCTTCCAGAGACCTGCAAACTTCCTGTTCGCTGGAACAGACAAACCTTAAGCAAGGGAAATTGGGGTCATTTTCCCAGAACATTCCCCATGTTCCTGCCTGCCAGAAGTCCTTACAGTGAATACAGGGCATCACACCTATTCGGACAGTTGTGGCAGAGACTGAAAAGGATGCTTTGATTCTGTAACTTGTGGTATACACAGAGCTAGGTGAACGGGTAAGCTCCTTGACCATGGCCCAGAGCTGTTGACTAATTTCTCAGGTTTCTTCAACCCTCACCACCATGTGCTATCCGAATGTGAGTCTTCAGAGTAGTTATGTTTGCCTTCTAAATTTGGATAAAGCAACAGGTACAAATGGAGCTACAGGCATAGCTCTTGAAAGGGGTCAATGGTACAAGGCATTTGCAAACAGATTGCCATCCAGGGACGAGTCTAATACCCTCCCTAATGAAGACTCCAATAAAGTACTGAGGCAGCTCTCATTTGGGGAACTGAGAAACAACTAAACTGCAATGCCTGAAGAAATCGCGGCTCCAGTTTAGATGGTCAACGGGGAAGTTGCCTTGTTAAAATCCATCTATTCTTCAATTACCAGCAATGGCCAGTAATAACAGGTAGGCCCTTACACTTTGACCTCATCAGAAGCCACACTATCAAAGGTCACTTTTGCTTCACTAGGCAAGAGAGATTTCAGCTGTATCCTCTCTGTACTCAACAGGCCCCAGGTCAAAGTAAATCTGACGATCCTGCAGCTTGTGTTGACAGAGCTCCCATCAGTTCATGGAGTTTATCTTCCAGTCAACACTGGGGGTGTGGGGAAGACTGACTGAAGGTTGTAATCAGGGACACTGGAGGATGAGGCAAGATCTCATCCTAAGCATGTCTGGACAAGATGCTATGTAATGGAAACCTAGGTGCCAACATGGGAGGGAAGGTGTTATTCTTGTGGCTTCATCATGAAAGGAAGTGAAGGGTCTAAGAAAGTCCAACTCCGTCATCCAGGTCTCCTCTCTGGGCAGCAGGGGCCAAGGCGTGGGAGGCTGGTGGAGGTGGATTCCAGAGGGATGTGCTGGCCACATGGTGAATCCTATTCTAGCTCATGGCCATTTGTCCTGCCCTTTTGGAAAATTACCTCCAAATAACAGATCAGGCAAGAACAATTTCAACAAGCCCTATAATTTAGTTCCAAGGGGAAATTCTTCATCCATCAACTGTACAGGAGGCTAAATTAGTGCTATACCCAGATCATTCTGTTTGAAAAGTTTGTATGAGGGTAAATCCCCCACTAGAAAGCTAATGGTTAAGGCCAACCCTGGTGCCTTACTTGGTTAGATGGCAGCAAGAGCCAGTTTGGGAACAGCTTCTGAGACATCTTTGAGACCTGGTCCTCATCAGCCCTCTCCATTTTGTCTCTAGTAGCACAATTTTGAGGGGATTGAATGAACATGCTTCATTTCAACCTGAGGTCACAAAAAATTTTCTTTACCAAGGCACAGAATAGCCTTGCCCAGGTCAAGTTAAGATTGTAGGCAAATGGATCTTTTAAAATGATTCTTCTGCATTGTCCTCGGTAATAAGCCAATTTACAAAATAACCCAAATGCACATGATACACAAATTTGAGTGTTAATTATTTCTCAGTTGATTTATTTGACTGTTGTTCCAGGGAAATCTTTACAGCCTGGAGGGCCCGTCCAAGGGGCAGTGTTCAATTAGCAGAGCAGCTTAGAAACCTCCAGAAGAGGACAATGCTGAAAGTACAACACAACTCTATTTTTATAATTTTTCCCTTGAATTAACAGGTAGCAGCCTTCTTCGGTTGTCACAAACCTCCATGTTTATAATAAGCCAGTAGTTTTCTTTATGGCTAAGCAACATGCTGCCTGGAGCAAGCTACCTTTATCCTACCATTTCCACGTTCTTAAAAAGAGTTTTGCTAAAAATGGACTGCTTTCTCAGGCTCAAAAAGATGTTTTTCTCCTTAGAGGTTGATTCACTGCCTCCATCTAGGAATCTAAATGAAATTACAACCTTTGCTATTTTTTTTTTTCAGTGTCTAAAGCCTAGCCAGTCTCATCTGTATTTGCAAGCTTCTTTGGGCTTTCCTTTTATAAGCTGCCACTTTCTCTGTAATAATAAAGGAAAGATGTAGTTAAAATACATGTTAGCTGGGTATAAGATCATTTTGCAGAAATAGAATAGAGTGTAGTAAAAGTTTCAAACTTAAGATTCTGCACTTGCCACTAGGTTTGAATAAGACCGTGCAAATAAAGTTGACTGACTTGTGCATCTTTGTCAGCTTGTGTCATTTTCTGTTCCGAGGTGCCCCAGGAAACAGACATCACTGTCACCTTTGCAAATTTTAATTCATTAGATATAGTAAACTAGGACTCATCTATTCAAATTACAGAACTCTTTGCACTACACAACAATTTCCAAAAACATAAATTCTTAGACTGTATAACAAAGCCTACTGACACATGGAATGGCCTCACTATTAGCCTGGCAGAGTAATAAACATAGATTAATACTGTGCTTTCACCCAATGTGTCTGTGTGCAAGGACGTGTTGTCTTTCACAATTATATTTTATAATTGCAATTGGGTATATGAGTGAAAAAGAGACTCACGAAACACTAGAAATCCTATTACCATAGGGAAGAAAAGATGAAACTTGAATTTATTGTCCCCCACCTACCCTCTTGAGGGCCATGATTTTGGTATTCTAGAAGTTGCTCCTCTACCAGTGGCAAAGGTAGGCCTATGACGTAAGCCAAGGATACAGAGTCTTGTGCTTCTCCGTCTTTCAAGTCAGACAGAAACATCACATTAGAGCCACTGAGTGAGCTTGGTTCGCTTTTGTGGAGACTGTGGATTGCAATCAGCTGGGGACCCTGTTGAGGGAGACAGGGCTAAGAGACTAAGCCTAGAAAGAATAAGTATCTTCATCCTCCTCTATCTGAACACCACGAATTTTCAAGTTAGACACTTGTCATCGTGATAATTTTGTCTCATTGCTACCTCCTAGGAAAAAGCTTGCAAACCAGGAATGAAAAAAAAATAACAACAACAACAAAAAAAACTAAGTATTACATCTCTGAACTGCTAAGGGAAGCTGATATATAAAAAGCAAAAGCCCAAACTGTCCAATATCTACTGTCCCTTATAGTTCCATTCCACTCACAAACGAATGCTTAGACTGCACTTTGTGTTGACTGATCACACTGTAGAGACAAATCACTTGAGGTTTATCTTCCAGGGGCTGTCACAGAGGTGTCAGCATGCCATGATTCATGCTGTTAGAAAAAAAAGATGGGGAGCAAGAATGTGACTTGACATTTACTATCAACTCATGGTCATGAAAGGCCTCTCTCGGGATGCGACATGGACGCTGAGAGCTGGATGATTGAAAGTGAGCTGCACAAAAAGCTGGGGAAAGAAGGGAGGGGTAGAGAGACCAAACAGTGAGTATGGGGCCCAAAGGCAGGGCGGAGCACAGCTTCATAAAATAGAAGCACAGCAAGGTGGCTTGTGCCTCCTGAGAAAGAAGAAATGACACCAGGAAGGCAAGAATCCTGCAGGAATCCAGACACACATACCCTGAAGGGCCCTGGTGAGCTTTGGGCTTTTGCTAGAAAGTCAACAATGACTTTATCCAGGGCTGTGACAGCAATCACGGCTAAGACTTTGTCGTTGCATTGAGCATTGCTCTGGGAATGGTAGTTACACTTTATGAGGATGTACGTCTTACTCTCTTTCCTTTATTTTTCCCTACTGCCCCAGAATATCTGTGGTAGTTACAGCACTGATCACAGTTCATCAAGTTTGCCAGGTCCTCTTGATTGCAAATTACAGTTCAAACCATCAATCTCTTAAGGGTCATTCTCTTCATTCTTACATTCTTTCTGCCTAGATAGTCCCCTGGCTTCACGTGGAAGAACTTTGTTCATTAGAATGTTTTAACTGACTCTGAGTCAATTTGTTTCTACTGAGAACTTGGTTGTAGGCTATAGTCCTTAGTGTAGAGCAAATGAAAATAATGCCCTCCTGGCTCCTGACATTGGTTGCAGCAGGCACGGGACAGTCTATCCCATAACCCCAGCCCTTGAGAAAGAGGCACCCAAGGAAGGAAAGCAAAATTCATGACGATTGGAGAGCAACCTACCAAAGGGAATGGAGGGATATGTTTTTGAGCAGTGGCATTATGGACCAATAAGATGGGGAAAGGAAGAAGGGTACAGAGGAAAGCAAGCCTGAATAAGCTGAAGCAACAGGAGGCATCCCAGGAGACAATACATATGTAGTATGTGCAGGGCAGGGTGTTAGGTAAGCTATAGGTAAGACAAAAAGCAGTTTATGGACCCTTGAAGGCAGGTAAAAGAGTTTTGCTATGAGTGATCTGCAATGTGTTTAAAATGTCTGACAAGCTTAAATTGTTAAATAACTGTGTTTCTTGGAAAACAGGCCTGTGTTCATGTGTGTTTCCTACGGCTCTCAAAAAACCAACATAAAGTTCATTAGTTTATTTTTAAATGTATAATAGTTGTGTTCAGTTGTGTTTTCCAAGAATACATGGATACACAAACACACACACACACACACACACACACACACACACACACACACACACTCCACAGAACACTATTTGAGAGCCTTTTTTTATCCAAAGCAAAGAATGAAAACATACTTTCTATTTTTGTTCCTTGAGTATATGTTAGGAAGAGGACATCAAAATTCTTCATTTTACTATAAACACTAAGGAATCATATTCACTTTATTACAATGAGTAAAACACTATTACCCCTTTCTATTGTTTGTCTTTCAGCTTATATTCTATTCCTCCATGTAGGTAAACATCCGGGGTCATATTCCAAGATGGTAGGCTCCCACCTACCCCTCTAACATCCACCATCTGGGGCATCAAGCCTCCACAGGATCAAGTGGCTGCCCTCCCACTGATGGCAGTTGAGGAAGTCCTCTGCTACATATGTAGCTGGAGCCATGGACCTGCCAATGTACACTCTTTGGTTAGCAGTTTGGTCCCTAAGAACTCTGAGGAGGTTCAGTTAATCAGTACTGTTGCTCTTCCTATGGAGTTGCAAAGACCTTCAGTTCTTCCAGCCCTTCCCTCAACTCTTCCATTGGGTTTGCCAGGCTCAGTCCGATGGTTGGCTCTGAGTATCTATATCTGTTATAGTCAGATGTCGGCAGAGCCCAATACTATTGCTTATGCAAGGGTGAGCCTAGTATGGCTGTCCTCTGAGAGGCTGTGTTGACACCTGACTCTAACAGATGTAGATACTTGGTGGGGTGGTCTCTTGATGGTCATTTCTTCAGTCATGGCTCCATTTTTATCCCTATCTTTCCTTTAGATGGGGACAGTTCTAGGTTAAAAATTTTAGATGGATAGGTGGCCCCATCTCACCACTATTCATTCTCCTGGCCCTCTGGACTTCTCTCATGTCTCTTCCCATACTTAGTTCTGTCTCCCCCCTTTGTTCCTCCCACCCAGTGATTATTTTGCTCCCCCTTCTAAGTGGATTTAAAGCACCCACACTTTGGCCTTCCTTCTTGTTAAGCTTCATATGGTCTATGAGTTGTATCATGGGTATTCAGAGATTTAGGGCTAATATTAACTTATCAGTGAGTACATACCATGTATGTCCGTTTGAATCTATGTTACTTCACTCAGGGTAAATTTTTCTATTCACATCCATTTGCCTACAGAGTTTGTAAAGTCATTTTTAATAGCTGAATACTATTTCATTATGTAAATGTACCATATTTTCTGTATCTATTTCTATGTTGTGGGACATCTGGTTTGTTTCTAGCTTCTAGCTAATATAAATATAGCTGCTATAAACATAGTGGAGCACATGTTCTTGTTATATGTTGGAGCATCTTTTGCATATATGCCCAGGAGTGGTATAGCTGGGTCTTTAGGAAGAGCTATTTCCAGCTTTCTGAAGAACCACCAAATTGATTTCCAAAGTGTTTGTACCAGCTTACAATCCCACCCAAAATGGAGGAGTGTTCCTTCCTCCATATCCTCACCCAGCATCTGCTGTTCCCTGGGTTTTTTATCTTAGCCATTCAGACTGATGTAAGGTCTCTGTGCCCTTAAGTTTGTTTGAATGAGGGTTTATCTGTCTTGTTGATTTTCTCAAAGAACCAGCTCTTGTTTTATATATAGTTATCTTTGTTCTAATTGGTTGATTTGGGCTCTGAGTATGATTTCTTCCTACCTACCACTTTTCTTGGGTATGTTTGTTCCTGTTTATTCTAGTGCTTCCAAATGTACTGTTAAGGTGCTAGTATAAGATCTCTCCAGTTTTTTATCAAGGTACTCAGTGCTATGAATTTTCCTCTTAGCAATGCTTTTATTGTGTTCCATAAGTTCAGGTATGCAGTGCCTTCATTTTTGTTAAATTCTAGAAAGTCTTTGGTTTCTTTATTTCTTCCCTAACCAAGTTATCATTGAATAGAGAGTTATTCAGTTTCCATGAGTATGTGGCTTTCTGTTGGTTTTGTTATTGAAAACCAGCCTTAGTCTGGGGTGATCTGACTAAGAACACATCGGGTTATTTCAGTCTTCTTGTATCTGTTGAGACTTGTTTTGTGTCTGATTATATATGGTCAATTTTGAATAAGGTAGCTTGAGAAAAAGGTATTTTCTTTTGTTTTAGGGTGAACTGTTCTATAACTATCTGTTGAATCCATTTGGTTCATAACTTCTGTTAGTTTCACCAGGTCTATCTTTAGTTTCTCTTTCCATGATCTATCCATTGGTGAGAGTGGGGTGTCTTCCACTATTATCTTGTGGGGATCAATATGCTTTTGAGCTTTAGTATGCTTTTTTATTTTTACAAATGTGGGTGCCCTTGTATTCAGGGTGTGGATGCTCAGAACTGAAAGTTAATCTTAGTGAATTTTTATTTTAATAAGTATGAAGGTTTCTTCCCCATCTCTTTTGATAACTTTTGGTTGAAAATAATTTGGTTGAAAGTTGGATATTTTAATGGAAACTTCAGCTTGAATCTTAGGACCATTTGCTTAGAAAACATTTTTCTAGCCTTTTATCTAAGGTAATGTCTGTCTTTGTCACTAATGTGTGTTTCCTGTATGCAAAAAATACTGAGACCTGTTTGTGTATCCAGTCTGTTAGTCTACATCTTTTTATTGGGAATTTGAGTCCATTGGTTTTGGGAGCTAGTAAATACCAATAATTGTTGGTTGCTGTTATCTTTGTTGTTAGTGGTAGCATTATGTTTGTGTTTGTTGTAAGATGATTAATTTCTTGATTTTTTTGTGGGTGTAGTTTCCCTCTGTGTATTGATAATAGATAATAGATAGACAATAATATACTATTATCCTCTGTAGGGCTGGACTAGTAAAAAATTGTTGTTTAAATTTAGTTTCGTCATGAAATATCTTGGTTTCTCTATGATGTTCCATGATTGAGAGTGTTTCTTGGTATAGTAGCCTAATCTGGTATTTTTGTTCTCATTGGGTCTGCATAATATCTGTCCAAGATCTTCTGGCTTTTAGAGTCTGTTGAGAAGTCTGTTGTAATTTTGATAGCTCTGCCTTTATGTTACATGGCCATTTTCCCTTATTTCTTTTAATATTTTTTCTATGTTCTATACATTTAGTGTTTTGACTATTATGTGACAGGAAGAATTTTTTTTGGTTGACTCTATTCAGTGTTCTGTAGGCTTCTTGGATGTTTATGACCAACTCTTTCTTTAGGTGAGGAAAGTTTTCTTCTATGGTTTTGTTGAAGATGTTTCCTGTCCCTTTTCCCTGAGAATATCTCCCCCTCCCCCTTCTATTTCTGTTATTCATAGGTTTGGTCTTTTCATTGTATCCTGAATTTCCTGGGTGTTTTGGGTTAGGAGCTTTTTGCACCTTGCATTTTTTGATTGTTGTGTCAATATTTTCTATGGTATCTTCTATGCCAGAGATTCTCCCTTGTATTCTGTTGCATTATTACAATACTCTCTCTTCTTTTCTGTTGGTGATGCTTGTGTCTCTAATTCATCATCTCTTTCCTATGTTTTCCATCTCCAGGGTTATCCCCCAATATGATTTCTTTATTGTTTCTATTTCTATTTTTAAATCTTGGGCCATTTTGTGCTCCTTCACCTGTTTACATATGTTCTCCTGTATTTCTTTAAGATAGTTATTTGTGTCCTCCTTAATGTATTTTATCATCTTTCACATGATTGGATTTTAGGTTGGAGTCTTGCTTTTCGGGTGTGTTAGGGTATCCAGGACTTGCTGTGGTGGGAGAACTAGGTTCTGATAGTGCCAAGTGGCTTTGGTTTCTGTTGTTTATGTTCTTTCTCTTTCCTCTAGGCATCTATCTCAGGTATTAACTGGCCTGCTGTCTCTAACTGGATCCTCTCCTTCCTGTGAGTCTGAGAACCTGGTTGTGATTGAGCTCCTGACAGTCAAGCTATCTTTAGGTATGGTAGGGGATCTAGAATGCTGGCTATGCCTGGGTTCAGGTTGTGAGTAGAAGGAAGATATATTTCCAGCAGGGCATGGCAAATAGGACCTGCCTCTGTTGGACCCAGGGGTGTCCCAGTTGGGTTAGGTATTGGAGGGGAGTTATCTTAACCTATGAGCCTTTTTGTGACAAAGCTACTAGACAAGTTTTTTACATCATTCTTCACATTATCTCAGAATAATTTTTGAGACACTGTGAATGTTACTGTTACCAAGCTTTTTTTCTTATTTTTATACAGGAATGTTACTTACTTTTTGTGTTAATTTTATGTCCTGGAACTTTCCTGAATGTGTTTATCAGCTGTAGAATACTACTGGCATGTCTTTATGGTATTTTATGTATAAAATAATACCATTGTCAAATAAATATATTTTGAGATCTTTCCTGGACTTTTCTCATGAAGGGATATTATATTTTTTTGTAAATGACCTTACTGCATTTAATGAAATGACTGTGTCTTTGTATTTTAATCTGTTTATGTGGTAGATTAGTTTTATCGATTCCTGCACATAAAACAATCCCTGAATCTCTGAATAAAGTCAACTTAATAATTTTTATAATATGTTCTTGAATTTTGTTTGTAGAAAGTTTGCATTTTCTTTATTTTTTATTTATCTATTTATTTATTTATTTATTTATTTATTTATTTATTTATTTTTGTGGAGAGTAGTGAAGAAGCTTTGTGTGGTTTTTGAATTAGGTAAGAATGGCTTCATAAAAATCATTTAGGAAAATAGGAAAATTCCTTCAGCTCTTGTTTGTTATTACTACTTCAGAATAATTAGATAAATTTTTCAGCTTTTTTAAAAAAATAGCTTTTCAAAATATTTCATTAGATATTGGTGGTGTTACTTGTTCTTTGACGGTCTTGTAGGATTCTGTTCTGAACCCATCTGACCCTAAATCACTGTTTTAAGAGTTGAGAATAAAATCCTATCTGTATTATGTTTTGTATGTATGTGGGTTGAGCATAAGTGTGTTCTTATGTTGGAAAAGATCCGTGCTTATGTACACATGTGTGAGAAGGTCAGCGACAACCTCAAATGCCATGCTTCAGGAACTGACCTTTTCTGCTGATTTGGGTGGAGATGTTTTGGGGGATTTTTTTTTTTTTGTTTTGTTTTGTTTTTAATGGCATTTCTCACTAGCTTGGGGCTAAGCAGTTTAGTCTAGGCTTCACCAAAATGCCTAGCTCTTTTATTGCCCTCCAGGGATTGAACCCAGATCCTGTGTTACTTATATTACTACTGAGCCCCCTAGCTGTCTTTTTATAAAACTTCAAGCCAGGATATTTTATTTTTTGAAGATGTAGTAGAAAAAGAAAAGCTGGCCTAAGGCTTACAATGTTGTCTAGGTTAACTATTAATTTTCAAGATAATCTTGCTAATTACTGTCTAAAGGTAATCAAGTTTCTTACTTCTCTTACTAGCATACATCAATTTTTAAAAGTAACAGAATTTATTTTGATATTTTCATACATTAAGATCAAAAATTTTAATTTCTAACTTTTTTCATTTCCTTTTCACTAATATTTGCCTTGTTAAATGGTAACAGAAAATATATTTTCTAACATATATGATCTATTATTCTATACACTAATCAGTTTTAATGTAATTTTGCTTTTTATTCCTATAAATTTTAGAGATGATTGTTTTATGATCTTGAATCTGGTCCCTATGACTTTATCTATATTATTCTCCTGGAAAATGAAGGACTCATTTCTGAACCATTCTCAAACACCTCCCATCTACTAAAGTTTCCAAAACATATGAAGATTTTGTGACTCAAATGCAATGTTTTCAAATTTAGTTTTTACATACATTCTTGACCCCAATTGATATATACATGAATATGAAAGTAAGTACTAATAATCACACATACAGTTTATCATAAATCTGTGGCACTAGAAATAATTAATTTCCCTTGCACTTAAAAGTATGTAATTTTAAGAATTAAATGGAAAACCAGACAAATCAATTAAATATTCCAAAACTTTGAAGTAATTTATGCAGCCACAAATCATTCAAAGTTAGCACTGGATCTTAAAATTTAACTTGTGTTTAGAGTTGAGTGAAAAATCTAAATTGCTGTCATTTCTTTCTGTTCTATTCTAATGTGGCCACTTAGCTTATAAGAGCAGGTCTTTGAGAGACAAATCCTGCTAAAGAACACCAGAAATCTTTCACCAAATGATAGGGGTCCTTGTCCAAATTCTTTTCTAAAATGGGGAAGGGGGTAACCGTATCTGTGCCATTGCTACAATTTTGAAAAGGAGAAAACGGGACTATCCACAAGACAGCTGCCTCACAACAGAGAAAACTAGATATACAAATATCACTAGGCAATGGTATCTCCAAACAGTCTGTTGCGTGGCAGGTCCTTAGCATGTGTTATTCAACTGTCTGAGAAGGGAAAGAGAAGTAGATACATGCCTGGTTTCCTTTTAATGAAGTCAATATTTTTTTAAACCTTCTATGTAAGGACCGAAGATATCTTTTCCAGGAGCCAAACTGCTGCATGTGGAAAACCACCTTCAGTTTGATTTCCCTACCTTTTTGAAGAAGGGATGAGAGATGACACTACACCAAAGCCCTCCCTTAGAAAATGGGCTGGTGGCTAAAGGGGCAGTCTACATGTGCGTGTGCACAGATCCTGCCAAAGGTGACAGATGGCCAGCTGACAGGAAATGAGTCACTGCTCTTGTTGGTTTCTGTTCTGTCAACAGAGGAGAAACATCCAACAACAACTTACAAAAATGTCAATAAATAGCATGTTATCCATGTCTGGACCAACCCCAGTCCCCTAGTTTCTGGCTTTCTCCATCTTTTGAATCTATATTATCAAATGATTCAAATGGTGAAAACCTCAAGAAAGACAGATGGGAAATCATCCTAGTGTCATTGCCCGCTGGAATAAAGATGTCACCAGCAAAAGCTTTCTGGCATTCAGAAAAGAAATGTGAAGGTCACAGGCAGACTGTCTTTATCAATAGTTCTACAAATGGAAATGTTATGCACCAACACAGCACACATTTACAAAATGAAAACTTGGGGGCAAAAGTCCTAAGATTTACCTCTCTACAACTCACACTCTGAGGAAACGACATATGGTTTAATTAAATGATGCTTCTTAGTTTTTATAAATGTCTAAACGCCTGCCTCTGGAACATCAGGAAACTTTTGCCACATAAGCCTCTGAAACTAATGGAATACCTAAAGTCTTGATACACCACAGTCAAAATATTCATACGCCCAAGAAAAGTAATCCAGACAGTTACACTACATCTTTCCAGGCAGAGCAATAATCAGATTTACTCTTGAGTGGCCATGGCATATGCAGAGTTCAAAAGGTTGGACCTGACTGTCTCCCCCCTGGATTCAGCACTAGGATACTATTTTTACCTCCCCAAGCTTCCTGGATGAGTGGTCCTTACGGTCTTCAGTTAGTCATGTCCCACGTTCTCCTAACCCTCCGAGGCTGGAAGAATGACAGAGATTGACATCATTATGAGTGTCTGAGACTGGGATCATGTTTTTATCAATGAGGACATAGTCACTCTGGCATGACTCACTCTAAACCACCTCTTCCCTTTGATGGCAGAGTCCAGAAGGCAGGGTAATTGTTTGGGGGTTACTGGCACAGGAAGCAGGATGGTTGTGGGTTGTTTTGAGATGACCATTTAGACTTCATTGTCCATGTGATTAAAACAACATATTTGCCTAAATTAATTGGTTAAAATTAAAAATTGTCAAGTCTCTTACTACCCATACTCAACACTCTCTATTTTCTATATCTTAGAAAATCCTATATTACGTTTCACTGAGAGCCACAAGATGTGAGGGCCATCTACTCATTCACCAGTTCCCCAAAGGTGATAAGAAAGGAATGCAATTACTCTCCTCACTCAGGCTCTGAGTGAATCTCAAAATGCCAGCAGCCTCCCTCTGCCCCCACCTTCAGCCACCAAATCCCTCCCATGTTTATGTATCACAGTATAATGTTGCAGTTGTCCAGATTGTTTACTCTACAGTACTTTATTCTGTGGTGTGTTTCTATAATTGTGTGGCACTTCTTTGTTTCTCTTTTTAAAAAAGAATATCGGAGGCGTAAAGGTTTATGTCACATCTGATTACTATAAAATTTCACTTTACTAGATTGAAAAATATAAGCACTTTAAATATAAAAAAATAATCACACCTGAAGGGGTGTCAGGATACAGTTTTGTAGACCCAGAGGCTACAATCCCCCTCAGCCTATTGGTTTTTTATTTTATGTCTTTATGATGCTGAGAGTCATGTGAGATTTATTTATGTTAAATATTTTGATAATTACTGCAGGATAAATCTTAGCTCTGCAGCTTCCACCAAGTCCTTGGGAACTCAGAAGAATAAGGATCTGGACCAAGAACTGCCTTATGAGCCATGGAATGTGGCCTTCTAACAGACTGATGCAGAACACTGAATCAGGCTGAAGAAGTATTTGAATCAGTAAACTATAGAATTATCAGCGGACTATAGAGTCATCAGAACCATTAAACTGTGGACTACAGAAGAGAAGCAAAATTGTGTTGGAAGTCATTCTGAGTAAGGAAACAGACCTATGCTGAGGTCATTTGTCAGTCCCACATTTAAAGCAACTATAGAACATATGAGTCTCTCCCCCTTCTTTTCAAATCCAAGGAAAGGAAACAAAGAAAAAGAAAAAGAAAGTTCATCAAATTTTAAGCAGCAATTGAAAACTTGAGTTAGTCAATACCAGCTAAAGAATATTTAAAATGCTAAAGAATATTTAAAATGGGAACCCCAAGTTGCAGAGCAGAGCTCATATCAAAACCAGTTACCTGCTCATTCATGCTGCCCATTAGAGCTTCAGGAGCGGCGGTGGGTGAGAACAGCTGGCACACCCATGGTCCCTATATGTGCCTGTGTGCTATATCTCGGGCACCCACGCTCCCAAGGGAGCTGCAGACTACTGCCCTTAGGGAGAAGCTAAAAGGCACTCTGTGAATAAGACTGAAGATCTTTCCGAGAGCAGATCCAGAGGTGTGTTGGGAGGAGGGAGGTGAGAGATGAAAGCCATGCTCTCAGAAGGTCTCCCTGTGTTAACAGTCATCTACAGCCAAAAGCCCTCAGCTACAGGTGAGATTGCATGAGACCCTTCTTTGCCACACTGAATGTTTACCTGGTTTGTTCTTGTGTCTTTTGCATGCAAGTCAGAGCCCAGTGACTTCATGAGTATAAAGGCCCTGTATGTCTAGCAAATGTTTGACTTATAACATCTGTTGCAATCTCTGGCTCTAATAATCTCGCTGTCCTTTCTTCCATGAGGACCCCTGCCATGGATCATGGGAGAGTAAGTTTTCTTCATAGATGTGGCTTCTGACAGGTTACTAATGCTCCAATAGATGGTCCTACATCTATGTTCATACAAGCAGCACTAAGTGGGTTTTGTGAAGCAAGGCAAAAGGGAAGGAAGAAAAAAGGGAAGGAGGGATGGTGAGGGACAGAGAGGTTGACATTGGGAATAAAAAGTAGGGTGGGCTTGACCAAAACACACTATGTTCATGTATAAACTTCTCAATGTAAAAGTAAAGATCTGCAAAAGAAGAATGCCCTGATATACACAGCAGGCAAGTTTCCCACCAATCCAAAGATTTCCAGTATACACACTCCTCTCCATCAACCTTCCCCTTATCTTACTTGCTTCTCTTCAGAACTGGAGTGCCTTCTCCCAGAGTATCACATATACCTACCTCATCCATTCCCTGATATTAATGAATCAATCAAACCCCCACTTTTGAAGTATTAAGTTTGTGTCAAAATAATCTGTTTAAGATATAAACAAGCAAGAACACAGTAAACTGAACAAATTATCTGACCCAAATAAAAATGGATCATCTGAGTTACAAAATAAAATCAGTGTAATCATCTCCAGTAATAGTACAAAGCTTGGAGATGGGGTGTGTGTGTGTGTGTGTGTGTGTGTGTGTGTGTGTGTGTGTGTGTGTGAAGTGAAATCTGGCTTAGTTAAACCAAATTAAATGTTCCAGGGTAAACAGTCATCCTATAACTAAGCTGCATTTACACCTTGATGTGCGCGGTTTAATCATGTTTCTCCTGGTTCCCTTATGAACTTCAAAATTATTAATCCCAACTACAGACTTAGGTCATCATTAAAATCCTTCCAGAATGATCATCTATGATTCTAATTCAAGCCTAATTCTTGGGCTTTTTTATTTCTTGTTACATACAAACCACTCCTGGACCTTCAAAGAGGAAAAATGATATGTTTAAAAATTCTGAGGAGATTACTCCGAGCCAGTACTATGGAGAAGACCAAGCTGTCCCTGATCAGCACTCCTTCTACGTCTGTGGGTCTTGTGGTTCACAAGAAGCCCCTTCATTGTTTGGGGGAATAGATTGTAGGTGATAGCCCTGAGTTTTAGCATTCTGTTACAATACTGAAATACTTATAGGGAAGAAGAGTATCTTTTCTTGAGCTTTAACACTTGAGTTAATGTCTATCTTAGGATACTGTCACAAGTGATAAAACTAGATTATCTGGCAATCCAGGCTGGAACTGTCTCCCATCATCTCTTTTCTTTTAGCTTTCTGTGTTAGCTATCTGGTTACATGCCACGGTACCGGCCCTCTCCATGTCTGCAATGAAGAGCATCTGTCTTTGTAATGGTTTGTAAATAGAGAAAAAAAGAAAAAAAGAACAGAAACAAATGACTCACTTGCCTTTACCCTTCTTCATAGGTTAAATTTCAAGTGGGGAGTAAGTTGGTGATCAGAGAAAGAGGTTATGGAGCTGGAAGGTAATTGGTGGAAATGAGAAGGAAATACACAGAAGGATGTCTACTGTCCCTAAACAGTCTCCCACAGCCCACAAGGTTGCTTTCTCAAGCCCGAGCCCTCTCCTACCCACAGACCTCAGGGGAGGATCTCTGCTGGGGTCCTTATCTTGAGTCATGAAGCACTAAGCCTGGAAATGAGTTAGTGGTGAGCCAACGGTCTGAGAAATAGTCATTCCATAGTGAATAAAGACATTTGCAAAGACACAAAAATGATAGACGCACCTAATTCTTACCCATATGCTGTGCCCTGATGAATTTTCTCTACTACAGGAGGCAGCGTTCGGTGTCACACATCTCACCGATTTCATTGCCACCATCAAGGCTGCCAAAACTGAAGGAACACTTTCATGTCTTCCCTGCTTCTTGACAACTGTGTGGGTTTCATTTTCACCCTGATTACTTTATGAATTTCCTCAACAGGTTTTTCCTTTGTCAACCCTCCTCCCCCATCAAAAAGAAAGAAAGAAAGAAAGAAAGAGACCTTTAAAAAACTGAAATAGTCATGAGACAGTCCATCTTTGGGGGGAAATTCAAATGAAACGATAGTGGATCAAATCTAGACTTGTATATCATATCAGAAATGGAGATATTCTTTCTGAGAAAAGCAATGAACCTTTATGAGGTGGAAGAATAAAACCCGAGCAGGAGGGGCGCCGTTCGATTAGAGCTGGGTTATATCCTGTATCCACAAAATCACACACAGTTTTTATGTCCTCTTTGCTAACGGTGGGAGGAGAAGTTAATGACTATGCTTGACAGTGCATCGTGTAACTAGGCTTTTGCATTACCTGAAATAAGTCATTTTAGAAAGTTCATTTACATTTTGAAAGAAAAATCAGATGCAGTTTATGGTTTTAATAGCACATGTCCAAATGAGGAAAGGGAACCAAACTGCATCCTTAACTTACTAAATAAATGAAATTAAAGCAAAACAAAAAAAAAAAAAAATACCCCTAAATTAACAAACACATGAACAGCAGCAACAAGAACAAAACCACCGCTGTGTTCCCACTTAGGTAAATTGAGTCAGAATCCACTGCCAGACTGAAGTCCCTTCCACACCTCTGTTCTGAAGACATTATGCAAGTCAACCAGAATATCCAGTGGATATTCTGAAGAAAGAACACTTTCCCACCCAGGAAAAAGTATCCTAACTGATGTGACTAAACCTTGTAGATGAGACTCTAAGCTATAGAAAAAAGTCTCTAATAGGTAACTCTACGTATGAGAGTGGATGCCTCCAGCCACTGGGGGAAGTGTTGTGTTTAAGATCTTTAGTCTATCCTGATAGACCAGCAGGGATCCACTTCCTAGAAGAGTGGGGAGAATCCTTTATGAAGGCTCTGGGACAGGGCCATTAAGGTGACATGTTTAAGATCCTTTCTAGTTTTGTCCCTGATAAGAGGCAAACAAGGAAATAAAGTAAAAAGGATTAGCCAGTGAAAGGGGCAAAGATCAATGGAGGGGAGTGGAGAGAAAACGTATATATGTGTCTCTGTGAGTGTGTGTTTCTGTGTGTGGGGGCGTGGTGTATGTGTGTATGTCTCTACGTGTGTATCTCTCTGAATGTGTGTATGGTGTGTGTGTTTGTGTGTGTGCGTACGTGCATGTGTACATATGTACCAGTGTGCTTCATTATTAATGAGTAGAGATCTCAGTTCACTCATGTTTGTAGCTGAAACTAATGTTCCAAAACGAACAATTTGAATCTTTCTCTTATTTGCCCAGGGAAAGTTTGGGTGAAAGGATGTGAATCAAATGAGGGTGTGGATGGTTTCTGAGGTGCCCTGTAGATGTGTCCCAGTCCTTCTGAAAGAAGCTAAGAACTAAGCTTGCCCTGAGCTTAACCTGCCACTGCTTAACTCTTTCAGATGTTTTTGGAAGAAAACCTGCTTCTCTCAGCCCAACACTTCCCTTGAGAAGCCTGGGAGAGAAACTGTGCTGGCTCATTGCAGACCCTGGCACTCGAAGTGTGGTAAGCAAAAGCAAGTGAAATAGGTATCTTCTACCTTCTGAGACCAATTCTTCTCTTTGGGACATCTTATTATCAGAGAATTCCTCTCCCAGGATCAAAGGCATTCCAACCTCTAGTACAATAGAGAAGTACCTTTATGGTCACTGATAAAGGGTCTAACAGGCTGGCTTTCCAAGGCTTTTCCTGTGAGGGTCAGCCCCATTCTATACCTGATTGCCAATAAAAAAACAAGTACTTCTGCATTAAATTAGGAAAATCATTTTCTACCAGTAAACTTCAAGGACTGAAGAAAACTTCTAGGGAAATTGGATCAAGTTCAGCCCAAACTGGTCAACATGTATATTTGCACTTAAAGGCACTTACAACAGTTGGGATTTGCTTTTCTTCAAAATATTTAATCTTTTTTTCCTCCCAAAATCTTCCCCCATCTTCTTTTTCCCATGTGAAGATCAAGCTGCACATCTTCTACATATGTGTGAGGAGGTCTAGGTCCAACCCATTTATGTTTTTTGGTTGGTGGTTCAGTCTCTGAGAGCCTCAAGGGTTCAGGTTAGTTGACTCTTTCCGTCTTCCTGTGGAGTTTCTATCCCCTTCAGAGCCCTAATCCTTTCCCAGCTCTTCCATAAGAGTCCCTAAACTTCATCCACTGCTTGGCTGTGGGTCTCTGCACCTGTCTAAGTCACCTGCTGGATGGAGCCTCTCAAAGGATAGTCACACTAGGCTCTTGTCTGCAGGCATGACAGCGTATCATTAAAAAGTGTTAGGAGTTGGTGCTTGCCCATGGGATGGGTCTCAAGTTATTGGTTATTGGTTGGCTATTCATCCCCAGTCTATTCTCCATCCACAACCCCTACAAGTGTTGGAGACAGGATACATTTGGGATGGAAAGTTTTGTGGGTGAGTTTGTGTCTAGATCGCTCCATTGGGGTCTCTGCCTGGCTATGGGTGGTGACACCTTTAGGTTCCATATTCCCAATGTTATGAATCACAGCTGAAGACATCCTCATTGATTTTTAGGTACTTCTCTTATCCCAGGTTTCTGTATCAGCCTGAAGATGACCCCTACCTCCCCAACTCTGTTAGTTGCAGATATTCATTCATTCTTAAGGCTATATAGCCATCTCTCCTGTCCTTCCCCACTTCTGATCTTAAACTCTCCCATTCCCCTCCGCATCTCCTCTCTCACCCAATCTCTCCCTCCATCTGCCTCTTATGACTATTTTATTTCCCCTTCTTGTAAGATTCAAGCATCCTCGCTTGTGTCTTCCTTTTTGTCTAACTTCTTTGAACTGTTTAATCTTTTAATTTAAGAGAAGTATTTCCTCCAGGACAATACCCTGACTGTTCTCTGAACTCTGAATTTAAGCAGAGTTTTATGTGAAATAAAGTAATGTTAATGACTACTGTAATCAAGGCCATCAGAATGTCAAAACACACAGACATCTTTCATAAAAGGTGAAGTTGTTACTACTCTATCCTGTGTTGCATGAGAGGGCTTTACAAAGCAGAATGCAGAATCCCCACAGTCAAGCTAATGCTTATGGACAGAGAAGGAGTCATGAGCATGAGTTGCCTTGGGCATTAACATGGCCCCATTCTCTCCAATTTTAAGCCCCTATCAGTGTGCATTACAATGGTTAGTTAAGGACATGCAAGTTTTATGGGGTGAGTGTTCATGCTGTATCCGTGCTGGGATATCCTTGCCTCTAGTTTCTAGGGAAAATATTTACTATTTCAAATTCTTTGATATAATTACCTTCAAATATTTAAATATTGGACAAAAGAAGTAATAACTGCATGTGATATTTGTTTTCTTGTTTTTGACTTTTTAATGGAGTTATAACTTATGAGTGGTTTTTGGGAGATACCAGATGCTGGACTCTTTCAGGAAAGAAGTAAGGCTAGCTGAGAGATATGGACTAGGTTTTAAATTTGACTCATCCCACTGGCTGAGGGTTCTGGTACCATGGCAGGAGCACGTGTAACAGTTCTGCTTAAGGGAATAAACAAAATTGCATCGGGTTTCTTTTAAATCCAGATAACTGCATGGAATTCCTTAGACATATTCTTTATTATAGAATAGTATGTTTACTTCCTAGAACATTAGTGTTAATTAACAAAAACATAGCTGGAAGAAAGTTATATTATTTTAGAATAGGAATATTGAGGAATAGGAGTTATACTGTTTTAAGTTTCAGACAGTATTGTTAGAGATTTGTTCCATCAGAAAGATGAGTTTAGTTTTTGTTGTTGTTTATTTGTTTAATGAACACAGTGACAGTTTAAAAATATGACTAAAGATTTTAAATGTTCTCTAAAATAATTCCTAAAAAGCAGTATATTTAAAATTTAGAGTGGAATTTTGTTTTGTTTTGCTTTTCTTTGTCCAGATATCAAAATTGACAGTTTGGCTGCATTAGAGGTATACAAGGTCTCTCAGAGAGGCTCTGGATTTGATACAAGCAACAACAACAAAAAAAAGTATCAGGTATTTATCCTATTTTGATTCCCTACAGAATGACTATATTGTAATGCACAACATTTACTCTACTCTGAACCTGCCTACAAGCTCTTTTCTCATATGGCTTTTACATCGAACCATAGGCATCATTTCTTAGAACTGTTTCCATATAGATTCTAGTTGTTAAGAGGACAAGCTGGGACCTTTTTCCATTACTCTTAGCAGAGGTCTGGATTTAGTCAAACTGGCCACTGTCTTGGTCTAATTAGAAGCACCTGTGAGAATGTTGCGTCAAAGCGAGAGAACGTTGATTCAGTACCCATCAGTTTTGTGTGTGTATGTGTGTGTGTGTGTGTGTGTGTGTGTGTGTGTGTGTGTGTATTATGTGTACATGTGTCTGCATGTAGGTATCAGTGCAAAAGCACAATGCCTCCAGTGGCCAGAATCATTGTATCCCCTGAAGTTGGAGTTACAGGCAGTTGTGAGCTACTCAACATGGGTACTGGGATCACTCAATTTGGGCACTGGGAACAAATTTAGGACCTCTGGCTGAGCAGTAAGTGGTATCTCCTGCTGAGCTACCTCACCATCCTGTGTATCCTTTTAAACAGAAGAACATACATACTCCCGAAGGAAAAAGAGGAAATGTTGAGAGTTGAGTAAGGTCATGTGGTATTGCTAACTAGCTATGTCCTTTTCTGACAGAGGATGGCACGAGAGCCACCAGGCTGATTTCTCATGGAGAAAACAATACCTCAGGTGCTTCCCCAATTCTCTTCTCCCTTATTCACTCAGGTTCTACCATCCTCATTTTCCTAAAACAAATTTCTTCCTGTCATTAACTCACTACCTGTGGTCTTATCACAACAGTAAAACACACCGGCAGGGATGGGAGAGGGTTGAAAGGAAAATTAAAAACAAATATGTTTCAAGCCAACAAGAGAACAGTTAGGCGAAAGTTACAATTTAAACCATTGTCAAGAGCTCACAATGAAAAACAGTTGGCATATGAAAACATCCCGAGTAAGTCTTGAGGAAGTTTTTTAAGTCCAGGATCTGGATAATTTAGTAAGTGCTAATTATAACAGACTTTTTACATTTTAACAAAACCAAGTGAAATAAACGAAAGAATATCTGACCTTCAAGGAGCTTAGTGCCTGTATTAAAGATAAAAGAGGACAAACAAACCAACATTTGGTGGCTTTGCCTGGTGTTTTGCACCTGCCTCCAAGTTCTTTTTTCATAAAGGGAGTCTCTCCTCACAAACACACCAACAAGAGTCTGTGTTATAAAAATGGGACTCACTCTAGGTCTATACTATTCCTGGGAAGCACAAACCATGAAGGAATAATGGAATTTTGGAGGTTCAGTCTCCTCTAAGGGGATTTAAAATGCTCTATTATATAAGGACATATGGGGACTTGCCAGGACAGCAGTCACTTCACGGGGGGTAAAGTTTATAGTGACATTGGAACACTAGAAACAGGAGATGGAGAAACCCTGTTGTCCATGAAGAAGATGCAGGAACCCTGCACTTCCTGCAGCTTCCACTCCCTTCTCAATTATTCAAGTTCTTTTCTTTGACATTTTCTTTAGATTGAGAGTCATGCAGTTTTCCTCCACATAAGGCTTTTCAGGTTTTTATATCTGCCTTCCTTTTTTTTTTCTTTTTTTTTTTTTTTTACCTTTTGTGTTGCATGTGAGGCTAGATCAGTGAGCAGGGAATCAAGCTAATTGCAACTTGCAAAGCCTAAATATAGCATAATGACAGAGTGTCATTCAAGAGTAGCACTGAGCTGAGAAATCTTTTGGCAGGCGAAAACAGAGCTTATTCAACTACATGGAGACAGCTCTAGGCCTGGCAGGCAAAAACAGAGCTTATTCAACTACATGGAGACAGCTCTAGGCCTGGCAGGCGAAAACAGAGCTTATTCAACTACATGGAGACAGCTCTAGGCCTAGCTGACTTCAGTACTCAGAGGTACCATAAGCTGAAAGTGGAGCACTGACCATTGGGCTTGCCCAGAAGGAACGTAAATCTCTTGTCGGCTTGGCTTGGCTTGTGCTGACTCTTAAGTTTAGAGAATAAACTGAATTGTGATCAACTGATAGGAAGAGCCACTTCCTATTTTGAATCATAGACCTTTTATATTGAAATAGAAAACTGGCAAAATCAAGATATCAAAAAAAAAAAAAAAAAGAAAAGAAAAAGAAAAGAAAGAAAGAAATATTCCCAGAATGGCAGATAGAGTCAAGCCATAAACACCATAAGTATAATGATTTGATTAGCAAAAAATTTGTCACTGAACTCAGCTATTTGTCAAATTTGCCAGGTTCTCTGTCTTACATACATATTTTTATTAATTTTTTAGTGCTTTTTCATTGACTTCATTTCTTCTGTGAAGACATGCATAACAGTTGTTTTTAATATGCATGCACACATCTCTGGCAGAGAAATTTGTATCATATAGAGGTACGCACACAATGAATGATCCTGATCCTTGTAGAGCCTTTATATCAAAGTCAGAAACAATCATTCTAGCCTGGGACACGTTGGTCCTTGGTAGTCTCATCTAGCTGAGGATAGTCAATGGATACCATGTCTCACTTAGCTGTGGCTATCTGTGATTTTAATAACCTGATGTCTCTACATTTGCCTGAATGTTCACTCCCCTATTTGGTTCTACTCTGAATCTTGTGTACAAGCTTTGTGTTAATGTTTGGTGACAGGTCTTAATAAGAACCTTTCAGGGTCTACATGGATGGAGGATGCGTAGGTATGTCCAGAGCTGTCATCCACATCCCGAACTCCATCCCAGTATTCACAAGGCAAAGCTACTTCCATTTTGCCATGCATGCTGTCTTCCTGTGTGGAAAGACCATAAAAGACCTGCCATAATAAGTCACCATATGTGTGCAGAGACTGTCTATTCTCAGCATCTGGGGAAGCTGCTTGTTTCACTGGGTGCTGGACAGTGGCACAGTATCTCTTCTTGCCTCCTCTCTACCTGTCTGTGTCCTCAGCTCTTACCACCATTTCAGAGTTGGCACTTGCCTATGAGATGAAGAGAAGCAATTAGTAGGCATCAGGGCTGTAACAAATGAAACCAACTCCTCTGAGTTGGAATCCTGGAGATGAAATTCTTAAGCATGTTCTGATAAGCCACCCAGCTCCTTTATCTACCTTGCATGATATAAACTACTGTCATCGCTTATGAGGTTCACGTTCCTGTCTTAGCTTTGTGTGGTCTATCTATTTTGACGGTTTTGTAACGTATAAAACCAAACAAATACTGAACGACCATAGTGCCTGTGCAGACCTGTGAATGTGGGAAGTGTGAAATACAACTTTTCTGACAGCTATCAAATTGTCGCATGATGGAAATGGGGGACCTATAATTTAGTTTATATTTTTCACATTAAGAATAGCATGAGAGCCTAAAGATAGAGTTGACGGCGTCCAAGTAGCACTTCTCAATATTATGTCTGGGTTTTAAAAAATCCAGTGTGTGTTGATGTAAACAAGTAAGTTCCCCTCAGTGCAATCTCTTATGTTTAATATCACAAGCACAGTCAGAGTGTGTGAATTCAGGAATTTCTAAAAATCCACGGCTATGAATAGTTCAATAATACACTCCAGGGAAACACTTCTGAGTCTAGTTTCAGCAAAACCAATTTTGCTAAAGATTCAAGAAAGGGGGGTGAGGGTGGCTGGGGGGGTTATTTTTCTATAATTGATCTGAGTGTGAGAAATGTTGTCAAACTCTAAATAAAATGGTCATGACGTGAGAGAAGAGTCAAGTGCAACCTCATGAAGTTAGCAATTCTCTCTAGCCATCACCCAGATTTTAAACTGAGAGTAGACAGATCCAGAGGACTCTGCGGGATCCCTTTTAATTTATACCATCCACCTTCCCAAAGCCTCCTCTAAAATGCCATACATATCATTGCTTTTGCTTGTTATTTGAGCTTTCCTCTGAGTTGAATTAATAGTCGCCCATTTCAATAATTCTGCCGCATGTGTCACTATATTCCTACCTGCTGGAAAAAATCAATCTTCCATGCTAGAGACTATGGTTAATCCACAATTGAAGTGTGTCATTTATAAATACCAGGTGTGAATTTCTGTGAAGGATCTTGGACTTCCTTCTGTTCCTGGTGAGATCAGAGGTAGAGAAGAGACTCAAAAAGATATGAGAAAAATGAATAATGTCTGATGTTCTCTGTGGTCATCAAGACTCTAAGCAACCTTGTCGGAACATGGCATTTAATTCACATGCAACTTCAGGCAGAATTCTTCCCATAGAGAAAACAAAGTAGGGACAGCATTTGTGTGATCCCTGAGCAGCAAGAATATAGTAGAGGGGACTGTGGGTGCAAATGGCGATGAGATGGGAAAAACAAGAGTTTGGTAGTAGAGCACAGTTTAAAACAGGCATGAGGCACTGGGTAGCTCCAGTTCCACTCAAAGTCAGAAGCTAGCACAATTTAAGCCTCGTGAGCTTCTCTGTCTTCCAACAACTAGTGTTCTCAATGAAGAGCCACGGAAGGAAGCCATAAACCTTCGATCACACCTGTTCCACTGCACTCTAGTGGGGATAGGAGCCCAAAACTCAGAAGTAACCTGACTCAGAAGTTAGGAACATCAAGATGAAAGGCCTTGGGCTTGACAATGCTTTGAAGGTAGTCTCGCTTTTTTGAATTGTCTCTGTGAGAGACAATGGAAAGGAAAGATTCTGGGGCTTGAGAATACACTCAGTGTCCCACTCAGTGTGGCATGCCAGGGAATTCCCTGTCTTCACAGGAACTCCTATTTTAATGATGAAATAAATTAATCAATGGTCACAAAAACAACAAGTATGTACAAGTACCTGCTACCATTGTAGGTGTTGAGAACTTACCTTTTGAGTCTGGATTATACAATCCTTTCTTAAAGATCTGTGGGTAAAATGTTCTGTACATATTCTGATACTGTGACACCGAGACATATTAAACTCTGATTGAGTATCAGTTTAGCAGAAATCAAATCAATTACTCAGAATAATTTCTATGTCAAACAGCATGATGTTGTGTATGAAAACACATGTTAGCTTGACCGTCATATCATAGACACAGTAATTGAGAGGCATCCCATAAATTGATCAACAGAGCTTTTCAAAGTTCAAAACAAACCAGAATAACCTGTGGGGTTTTGTTGAAGTCCAATTTAGCAGGTTTAGAGCAGAGCCTGAGGTCTGCATTCCTAATGAGCTTGCAAAGGGCATCCCCTCTCCAACCTGCTTTGAAGAACCCTTGAGGGAGGTAGCAGTCTCTGAGCCATACTCCATACTTAACAAAACAGAAAACTATGTGGCATGTGTGCTTTTCAATACACATAGAATCTATAACAGTAGCCAGTCACCTTTCAAAGTGGCTCAATATAAACAAGGACTGTGTTCCCTCTGGGAAACCAAGTTCAACTTTCCAGATGTGCACTGAATAAGAAAGCAGGCTCGAGACTGTTTAATGGGGGTAGAGATGAAAAAGGAGAGGGGCAGATATTAAACCAAGCTCCTTCTGATACAGCGTAATCATGTGCTCAGGAGACTGTAAAGTCCTGAACAACCAGAGCTGGTGCTGTGCTCTTTATTAAGTGACGTCTGAAACTGGTCAGATGTGCTTAATATTTGGAGAATTTCTGAGCCATAAGAAAAGAGAGGAAGCCAAGAACCCCATAATAGAAGCCTGCTGAGGCTACTCAGGTCCCTAAGCTTTACAAGGAAGGATTGTTGTCAGGGGTTGTCACAGGACTGATGTGTAGGATTAGTGTACTTAATAAAGTCCTTAAAGGCCAGAGGTTGAGTTCTTAATGTGCCCAAGAAGATCTTAATGCTTCAGATGGAAGTTCTGGGAAAAGCACAAAGGTTAGGGTTTTTGGTAAACTGACTTACAAAGTATACTGCCACCTGCAGAGGTCGTAAGCAAGAGGTCCCTAAACTGTCCAGAGGCATCAGCACAAGGCAACAGAGGCCACACACACACACACACATACACACACACACACACATACACACACACACACACACACACACACACTCACACACTCACATACTCACACACACTCACACTCTCTCACACGGGAGACTAGATCATGGATGTGTATCTAAACTTTTGACATTGTGACACTGTCATCTATAAATTTCACATGCTCATGAACTGTGCAGTTCATGTCCAGCAAGATGGCTTAAAAGGTAAAAGTGTTTGCCACTCAAGCCTGACACCCTGAGTTTGACCTCCAGATTGATTCAATGGTTGAACGAAGTCAACAGCTCCTAACTGTTATCCTCTGATCTAGACAAACACACACACACATGTATGTGAGTGTGCATATACTTGCTTATGGGACATTGCCATGGCTCTGTCTTCTATTTTTAAGCCCTGCATATCAGTCTACATGGGATCATGCATTTTTTAAATGTGAATGAAAACTCACATTAAAAGGTGTAAGTAGATTTGGGGAGGGGGAAGCTTGGCTTTAAAGTAATGTTTAAAATATATAAAATAGTTAACATTTTTTATCTTAGGTTACAAATGCAAATAATCGCTTCTCTAAAGTACAAACCTTAGGGAAAATTTTATGCTGTGAGCACAATTCTTAAAAATTCAAGGAATATCTGTCATAATATGAAATATGCCACACATGGAATGCATTTCCCATTGAAGACAATATTTCTTTCTTGCATAAATGTTTCATTTGCCATTAAAGTAAACGGAAGTTCATGAAGGTTGGTTAAACAAAGAAGCCCATTTTAAACTGTACAGAAACAAAAGTATTCTATTCCCAATTACTCTTACCTGCAAAGACTACAACCTTTCAGGGACACAGGCAAAGGTTAAAAATACTATCCACTTATTTCAAGTAGCCAAAAAATAAATTGACAGTCACTCTGAACCCACACAGCAGAGCAAAGAGCATAATTTCTCAAGTACAAACAGTGGGGACAGGGACACAGTCTAGGAAAAGGGTTATGATGTGAAAGTGAATTGTTTTAGAAACATTTTTCATATTTAGTCATAAAATAGTAATACCTCGAACATGCATCCACACCAACTGGGAATGTGTGGTTAAGTCCACACAAAACAAGTGAATAATGATACTGTGGTAATTAAGAATTCAGCTCAACTCAAATAAACTGCCTAAAGAGGATATATTGAGTCCTCTTATTCCATAAATGGAAAAATCATTCTACCTGTTGATGTGTGTATGAAAGTAGAAGGCACCCATATGCATTCACATTTAAAGAAAATTTCTGAACTTTGGAGATCAGACTGCCATTTTTCTGGGTCTAGTCAGGAGTATATCCTGAGGCCATATAGTTCAAAACAGCTTGTGAATACATCACATTGCCTTTTTCTGCTTCCTAAGCAGAACCAGCTCTTTGGGTATTGCCTGCAACACTTCAACTGACTTGCAATTTTGCACTTAGGAAAACTGAATGCAATGGCTATTTGACCCCATCTGGAATGAACTAAAACCTAAAACTCAAGTGGCTAGGCACACATGTGAAGACTTTTTTCTTAATTCAATCATTTGAAATGATTATACTCACTTTCAATCCAGGTCATTTGAAGGAGAAAGTTCCACCTTTCACTTGGGCCATACCTTCTGGTGGCAACCTAGATAAATGACATGGAAGGAGGATGCTTTTTCTCTTTGCCTGCTGGCTCTTGCTCTTTCAGGCAACTTCATTCCTTCACTAGCATCAGGTCCTACTTCTTTGGGATTCCAGCCTATCCTGAAGACCATGTGAGACATCCAACTTCATAGATCAAACAAGGAATGGATTCTTGGACTTTCTGTTAGTAGACCACTATTGTTGCACTAGGTGAAGCACAGCCTGTAAGACATTCTACACAAATCCCCTTTTACATACATTTTCAGTTCTGCTCCTATAGAGAACCCTGGCTAAGACACCAGGTATTATTAAAATAGTGAACTTCCAAAAATTTGCAATGAAGAAGAAAAACTCCAGTGAATTTCTCATTTCCATCTAGGGTTATAACATGCTACAGTTTTACTCTATTTGGCCTTGCCAGTCTTTGGCTCCTTCTCCAAATAGAGACGTTGACAGGAGCATGGGCTTTGATGTTAGATGAACACACATGTCACCAACCTGTTCTCGTGGTTTTGCTTATTAAACCTCATAAGTAGAATTTGCTTCCATCATAACCTTTGACCATTGTTACAGGAACAAAGATACTTTCTTAACCAATCATGACACTGTGATCTGTCACTATTACAATACTTGAATGTACAGCCAAAACTCAGGCTTTCTTAAGTTTCCACATTCTATCCTTTCTTCCCCCAAAAGGTTCAGGATGCAACCTAGAATGATCCATCTCATATAACAAGACTGCTTCCTCCCTCCTGCTCTGGACCAATCCCTCCCCCTTCTTGTCTTTCATCAGATTATTACTGAGGAATGTAAGGCAGTTGTTCTGTACAGTGACTTGCTATGTTGGCTCCTCTCCTAGCTCTCTTGGGGCTATCTGTATTATTATTTTTAAGGCTATATATAAACACTGATTTTCTATAATGCATTTTCTATACATTATATGTTTACATTGAATAAGAGATCTTCAAGAGCTGATGCATCCATCAGCTGTACACAGTGTTTTCCCCTCTCAGGTTTTCCTGTGCTCCTCTTCTACTCTGTTAAATAACAATTAATTTGCATTTCCAATTTGTGGGGGGGGGGTGTACGAGGTGCCTTTAATTGGACAGCTGGATGATCTGATTGCATAATCATTTCTCAGTCATTATAGTATTAAAAATTAGTCCCATAAACACCTGCTTCTTATATCAGCTGTGACCTTGCCTCTTTGCTTTGGTTTCTATCTGCAAAGGTAAGTATTTTCTTATTTTAACATATCTCTCAGCTCAACCTGTTTTCCTTGTGACCCACAGGTCTAAATATGTCTTTAGAATTAGCATCTCAATTATACTTTTTGACAGGCTATTTAATGCAGAACTCTTCCAAATTATCCAGTGGCCGAATTTTAGGTCTGGATTTTGTCATCAGCAGTGGAGACGAAGCTCTGGAGAAAGCTTCATTGCCATTCAAATGGAGGATAGAGTAAAGGCAGGGCAGCCTCCAGGAGAAGAAGTGAGCTTGAGTTTAAATTCCCTTCAAGCAACTGCACTGCTAGAGAGAAACTGACTTGGTAAACTTCAGAGTCCTATGGGTATTACTTTCTTTGAGCTGGTATCATTGATAGTAGTTTTCTCTCTACTTAGGTATATAGATCCTGCTTACTTATCCTCCAGTCCTGCTAACAAATTTCAAATTTGGTAATCACAAAGCCCTATAGATCAAAAGTAATAATAATAACAACAATAATAATAACAACAACAACAACAGCAAAAAGACTTAAGGGAAAAGTGCTTGTTCCTTTTTCTCATTGCACAGCCTGGTTTGCTGGACACTCTTTTCAAAATTCTTAGTGCATTTCATGAAATCTGCACACCAGCACCATTCTTGATTTACACAAGGGCAGAGACTGGACATGCCACAGCTCCAAGAAGCTTTGTTTACTGTGTGTGTGGTTTACCAAGGCAATAACTATTTCCCATATTAGAGTTGTACTTCTTGTTGGGAATGGCTAAAGCATGTGTGTAGTAGAGTGTCTGTTTTCATGCAACTTACATTTCAGTATAATAAGCTTATAATCTCCTAGGAGATTATACTAATCATGCTGATTATAGTAATGATAGCTTTCAAAAAAGCAAAATAGTCATCCCAGTGATTATCCATAAATAGTGATTGAAAGATAAAACTAATATGAAAGTGAGTTTTGTAAATCTCTTAAGTAGAATAATCCTGAAAAATCACTTAGATAAGACTATAAAAGTGCTTCAACCAAAACTAAATTCAAACTACCATTTTAACACCTTGCCAACAATTAGCAAGGATTTTAATTGTAAAAATAAACACAACATATGACATGATAGTTATATATATTTCAATCCTCCCTAAAATTATGGGAGACACAATTATTACCCATTTGTCAAATAGGAATGACAGGTTATTGAATTAGGCTGGTCTATCAAAACCTAAAGAACCAACTAGGAGACAAGTCTGGATTCAACTAGAGAATATAGGCACATAAAGCATCAAATACTTCATATTGTTGGTTTCCTTTTACCCAATAACATACATTAAGATATATGAGATATTCAAGGCCCATTCCTAATACATAGTAAAAGCAATATATAGCAAATCAGTAGCCAACATCAAACTAAATGGTGAGAAACTTAAAACAATCCCACATAAATCAGAGACTAGAGAAGGCTGCCCACTCTCTCCCTACCTATTCAATATAGTCTTAGTCAGAGCAATTAGACAACAAAAGGAGGTCAAAGGGATTTAAATTGGAAAGGAAGAAGTCAAAATATCACTGTTTGCAGATGATATGATAGTATATATAACTGACCCCAAAAGCTTTACCAGAGAACGCCTGGTAGCTGATAAGCAGCTTTAGCAAAGTGGCTGAATATAAAATTAACTCTAACAAATTAGTAGCCTTTCTTTTCTCAAAGGATAAACAGGCTGAGAAAGAAATTAGAGAATCAACACCCTTAACAATAGTCACAAATAATATAAAATATGGTGTGACCCTAACCAGCAAGTGAAAGACCTGTATGATAAGATCTTCAAGTCTCTGAAGAAAAAAATTGAAGACCTCAGAAGATTGAAAGATCTCCCATGCTCATGAATTAGAAGGATCAAAATAGTAAAAATGGCCATCTTTTGAAAAGCAATCTACAGATTAAATATAATCCCCATCAAAATTCCAACTCAATTCTTTATAGAGTTAGAAAGAGCAATTTGCAAATTATTTTGAATAACAAAAAATCCCAGGATATCAAAAACAATTCTCAACAATCAAACAACTTCCAGAGGAAACACTATCCTCAAGCTGTATTACAGAGAAAGCATGATACAAATCACATGGTATTGGTACAGAGACAGGCAGGTAGATCATGGAACAGAAATGAAGATCCAGAAATGAACACCTATGGTCACTTGATCTTTGACAAAGGAGCTAAAAGCATCAAATGGAAAAAGTACAGCATCTTCAACAAATGGTGCTGGTTCAACTGGCAGTCAGCATGCAGAAGAATGCAGATCAATCCATTCTTATCTCTTTGTACAAAACTCAAGTGGAAGTGGATCAAAGACCTCCACATAAAACCAGAAAAACTGAAACTAATAGAAGAGAAAGTGGGGAAGAGCTTAGAACACATTGGCACAGAGGAAATTTTCCTGAACAGAACACCAATGGCTTATGCTCTATGATCTAGAATCAACAAATGAGACCTCATGAACTTGCAAAGTTTTGTAAGACAAAGGACACTGTCAAAACATCAACCAATAGAATGGGAAAGGATCTTTACCAATCTTACATCTGATAGAGGGCTAATATCCAACATACACAAAGAACTCAAGAGATTAGACTCCAGAGAATCAAATAATCTTATTAAAAATTGGGTACAGAGACAAACGAAGAATGTTCAACCGAGGAATACCAAATGGCTGAAAAGCACCCAAAGAAATGCTCAACATCCCTAATCATCAAGGAAATACAAATTAAACAACGCTGAGATTCTACCTCACAGCAGTCAGAATAGCTAACATCAAAAACAGCAGATGCTGGAAAGGATGTGAAGAAAGAGAAACACTCCTTCAGTATTTGTGGGATTGCAGGTTGGTACAAACACTGTGGAAGTCAGTCTGGTGGTTCCTCAGAAAATTGGACATAGTACTACCTGTGGACCCAGTTATACCACTCTTGGGCATAAACCCAAACGATGCTCCAACAAAAATCAAGGACAGATGTTCTACCATGTTCATAGAAGTTTTATTTATAATAGCCAGAAGCTGGAAAGAACCCAGATGTACTTCAACAGAGGAATGGATACATGAATTGTGGTACTTATACACAATGGAGTACTACTCAGCTATTAGAAAGAATAACTTCATGAAATTCCTAGGCAAATGGAAAAAACTAGAGACTCTCATCCTGAGTGAGGTAACCCAGCACAAAAGAACACACATGGTATGCACTCACTGATAAGCAGATAGTAGTAGCCCAACAAGCTCAGAATACCTAAGAAACAATTCACGGACCTTATGGAGCTCAAAGAGAAGGAAGACCAAAATGGGGATGCCTCAGTCCTTCTTAGAAGGGAGAATAAAACACTCACAAGAGGTAATACAGGAACAAATAGAGCAGCAGAGATTGAAGAAAAGATCACTGAGAGACTGTTTAGCCAGAGAACCCACCCCATATGCAGTCACAAAACTCAAACTCTATTCCTGATGCCAAGAAGTACTTTCTAGTAGGGGCAAGATATGGATACCCCACAAAGGTTCTGCCAGAGTCACACAGATACATTTGAGGATGCTTGCAGCTAAGCATCAGACTAAACATGGGGACACCAATGAAGGAGGTAGAGAAAGGACTGAAGGAACTGAAAGGGTGTGTAACCCCATGGGAAGAACATTATCAACCAACCAAGCAAGCCCTCCAGAGCTCCCAGGGACTACAACACCAACCACTGAGCACACATGGGAAAACCCTTGGCTCTAGTTGCATATGTAGCAGAGGATGGCATTTTCTGGCATCAATGGGAGAAGAGGCCTTTGGTCCAGTTAAGGCACGCTTTCCCAGAGTAGGAGAAGGAGAATACCATGGCGCTGAAGTGGATAGGGTGGTTGGGAGAGGGAGCACCTTCATGGAAGCTAGGGGAGGTAACAGGGGGATTAGTGTGGGGGGAATAACATCTGAAATATAAATACAGAGAATATCTAATAAAAATGAAAATAAAAAAACAAACAAACAAACAAAAGATATGTGAGCTAACCCTTTGAGAAACTGCACAAAAAGATCTTAAGCAACGAAATGCTAGAGATATAATTTTAGCAGGTTTGGAAACCAATTCCAATGCTTTTTGATTGATGTCAAGAGAATAAACCAAGCCAATGATAAACAACAGAACTCACTTCTCACTAATGCAGAAAGTCAGACGTTCAAGGTCAAGGTGTTAACTTGTTTAGCAGCTATGAGTTCAGAGTATGCAGTCATCTTGCTTTGTGTTTTCATAGTGGTGTAGAGTGGTATGTGGCTCTTTTGAAATGACTCTGATCTCACATGTAATGGCTCCACCCTCATGATCTCCAAATGTCTAAAGGCTGCATCTCCTATTGGCATTGTCTAGGGGGCTTCGGTGGTAAAAAAAGAAAAAATGGACTGGAGATGCACAAATATTTTACATACTTTGCAAATAAATGTCGGTTCATTTTGTTGCTGTTTTATTTCCATTGCAAATATACCAAGCTTGCTTTTCCATTCTGTTGAAAGCTATTTTATTTGATTTTCTTACCACTTGGCTTTTAAGAGTAAAGTAGTTGTGAGCATTCTACAAAAACATGAGATCATTTGTAGTCATGAAGTAGGCATGACTGCTATTTTACCTTCAAAGGGCCTGTGCAGTTTACATTCAAATTGGCCATAGGTAACATATCCCAAGTTCTCCCCAGTATGAAATACACTATTCCGGTCTAGGTGCTGTAGAAGAGCTTGGCATTCTGTGACTGTCAACAGATGTGAGGCATAACTTATTTTACATTAGGTTTCCTTTCACCTTCAAGCATATTGACTCATTTTGCAGAAGTGAAAATTATAAGCATAATGCAATTTCAGTAGACAACATTTCATTTACAGTAAATAATATTTCTCAAAAGTGATTTTGAATTATGATGAAGGGGAATTAGCTTATGGGAAAATAGCAACATTCCTACCATATGGAGCTAGATTACTGTGCTGTTACATTTCAAGAGTAGTTTTCTTTTTCTTTTCTCTCTTTTTTTTTTAAATATTTATTCACTTTATATCCTCATCCTGCCCCTTATCCCCCTACCCTTTTCCTCTGAGAAGGTAGAGGCTCTCCTGGGTATCCACCTACCCTGCCACATTATGTCTCTACAGTGCTAGGCACACCCTCTACCAATGACACTAGAAAAGGCAGCCCTGTTGGGGAACAGATTCTACAGATAGCCAACAGCTTTAGGAATCCTCCCACTCCAGTTTTCTGGGACCTACATGAAGACTGAGCTGCACATCTGCTACCTATGAGGTGGGTAGGATGAGGTGGGCTACGTTCAGCCTAGCTCTTCGGTTGGTGGTTCAGTCTCTGAGAGCCCCAAAGATCCAGGTTGGTTGACTTTGTTAGTCTTCCTGTGGAGTACCTTCAGGGCCTCAATCCTTCCCCTAATTCTTCCTTAAGAGTCCCCAATCTCCATCCACTGTTTGGCTGTGGTTCTCTGTATGAGTTTGAGTCAGCTGCTGGGTGGAGCCTCTCAGAGGACAGTTTTGCTAAACTCCTGTCTGCAAGCATCACAGAGTATCATTAATAGTGTCAGGGATCAGCGGTTGCCTATGGGATGGGACTCTAAATGGGCCAGTGATTGGTTAGCCATTCCCACAGTTTCTGCTCTAAACCAAATCCCTGTATTTTTTGCAGACAGAATGCATTTTGGGTGAAAAGTTTTATGGGTGTGTTGGTGTCCCTGTTGTTCTCCTGGGGTTCCTGTCTGGCTTAAGGGGGTAGCCTACAAGAGTAGTTTCCTATTAACTAATTTTCCTCTGTCTTTATTTATTCTGCCTCTCTCATACATAATAAATTTACATTGCTTTTTGTTCCATATCTTCTGCATTTTTATATTTTACGATTTATCTTATTTATAATTATATGTAAGCACCCATCAGTATGTGTCCATGAGTACAGTGTCCATGCAGGCCAGAAGGTGTCAGATCCCCTGTCATTATAGTTATAAGCAGCTGTAAACACCCAACTTTGGTTACTGGCCATTAGAACTCCAGCAAGCAAGTGCTTGCAAGCACTGAGCCATCTCTCCAGCCCCACTTTAATAGTATATCACAAAGTCAGCATAAAGGGCAAAAGACTTCTGGAAGTGCCTGTTTCTTTCACAGAATAGTTTACTGAATGATCATTCACATGAATAAAAATCTTTGTGATCTCATAAGCAATTGTCATATTTCTTCTCTAAACATGTTGGGTACCCATCCACCAAGACTTTCTTAAAAGTAACCACCCAGCCAATTCACTTTCAGTGCCCATAGGTAAGTACAGATATTCATTCTGGTCCCTCCTCCCTCTGAATGGAATGAATAAATACAGTGCTTTATGAAGTTAACCTCTTTCTCAGCTTTCCTTTATTACTGATCTTGAGAGTGGCCTCTGCATGGTAATGTACCCTCCCGTCAATGAATCCAACACAGTCTATTTCGTGGGTTCCTTCCTTTGATCCCTAACATCACTGGAACATTTCTCACCCATTTCCCAGCTATTAAGAAGACCTTACTGTTCCACCCCAGGTTATACCATCTGACAGTTACTCTGGAACGTGCTGGAGGATGTGAAAGAGCACAGGACATTTAACCCACCCAAGGTCTCCATGGTTTTCAGGCTGAAGAAGACCATGATGCTGTGGCAAGTGGTCAACAATGGTAGAGAGCCTCAGGATTGCTTCTAAGGTACCACTCTCACCTGGGTTCAATCAGATCCCCTCCCCCACATCCCAAACTTCAGGATACCTTTATTTACCTCTTTGCTAATGAGCTTTAACATGAAAGAGTGAGTTGCCACCAGGCAATTACAACGTAATTGCTAGAAGAACTCAAAAACTCTCACAATTCACCAGCTTGGCTTCGGGGCATGCTTTGAAGATCTCCTAAGCTGAGACAGGACAGCATTGACTGTGTGATGGAGACAGGAGGCTGAGGTTTTGGGAGGTTTTCTCTCTTGTCCTTTCTTCACTGTGTGTGGGCTGTCTCATGACATTATGCTCTTCATCACTTTATGATACAATTGGAAGACTCTTGACGGGATAAAGTACCATGAGGCAGGGTTTCCTGGTCTCCATAACCATAAGAAGTAACTGTTCTTTATAAGCCAGCAAAGTGTGTTTAATTATCACAACAGAAACCTAATGGACATATTTAGTTATTTCAGTCTTCTGACTACCAGAGAAAAATTTATTTTAAGGCTAACATGACTGTCTTATTCTCATATTATCTGATTCTCTGCTGTGACTTCAAGTGAGTCTCAATGGGCCTTATCTTGTCATTTTTCTCCTTATAAACATTCAAGTACACTAAAAACATAATCTACAAATCAACACAGAGCAGCTTTTTGTACTCATCACTGCTTTCATACCCTTCACCTTAACAGCTACTTGAATTTTCAACACCTGTACTTCCATTGGGACTTCACTGAATTCAACTCTAGATGATATTGGGATTAGTTATGATACAATTGTATGCCTTAATTAATAGTATCCCATTTTACATTGGTAAAGATGCTTAAAGGCTTCGATAAGTCAATCTCCAGATGCATCTGTGCTAGACTGGAAAGAAATGAATGGTTCCTTGGGAAATATCCAAATCTGTGGGACCCACAAGCATCTTATGTAGAAAAATTGGGGAAGAGTTACAGATGGTATTAAATAAGGGCTTGAGATGAGGTAATCATTTCAGATAATATATGGGAGCCTTATATACAAATATATATCCGTATGAGACATAGGCACAAAGTAATTTGATGTGAACAGGATGAAGTGAAAAGAATATCAGAATGCACCAGAAGGAGGAGGAGACAAGGACTGGATACCTCCACAGGGCTTCCAAAGAGAACACAGAGAAGATAAGAATCCAACTTTAGCCCAATCATACTGTTTTTGTTTTTGTTTTTTTTTTTTTTTGTTTTTGTTTTTGTTTTTGTTTTTTTCTTGACTACAGAAGTCTGGGCTAGTGAACTTCTGATCTCAACAATAATCAAGTATGGGTACACAGCTACAGAAACCCAAGAAATTAATGCACCACCTTTGCCAGGCAGGCTTTTACATTGCTATGGCCGAACACTGATGAAAAACAACTTAAAACAGTTAACATTTGTTTGGCTCACAGTTACAGGAGGTTCCGTTCCTGGTCACTGGGCTCCGTGCCATCGGGCAGAACAGTACAGCAATAAGGAAACATGAGAGAAGAGCTTTCTCACTTCTCAGCAGGCAGAAAACTGGAGAAAGGGTCATTTTGGTTCTTACATCGTTGATTTTTCCTGCTTTTTGCTTTAATTCTACCCAGGAGCCAGCCCAGTGAGATTGTAATCTCACATTCAGAGTGGAGCTTTCTCCCTGGGCTATTTTTCTATAATAATCAGCTCTCTCTGTCTCTGTCTCTGTCTCTCTCTCTCTCCCACCCACACACAGAGACACAGACACACAGACACACAGACACACAGACACACACAGGTGTACTGTACCTATCAGACAGGTAATTCTAAATCCAATCCAGTTCACAGTGAAGGTTAAACATCTCATTATGGGGGGAGTGTGTCTAATCTCTGGGATAAGGCCTACTAGCAAGTTTATAGTGATCTGTATGTTGCTAGAGATACAGAGAAGTGGTGGATCAGATATGTTTAATTATGAAGTTATTAGCCAGAGGATCATAGGATATTCAAAATACAAGGGGGTGAAGATTAAGAGGTGTTATTTTGGGTATGTAAGCTTGTGATCATGTGGTTCAGCTTCTATTATCAAGTTCAGCTGTGGGGTCGCAACTAGATCACCTTCTGGACTGAAGGTGGGCAGGTTCATATGTTTATTCTCTCATCATTTCCACTTCTGTCCTTCTGTGAATAAAAGTTGACCTTCTGCTTTGGTCATGTTCTTCAAGCTTGATTTTATATTTGAAGTATTATTTTTTAAGATTATAATTCATTATCTCCCCCATTCCCTTTTTTCCTTCCAACGCCTCTCCTGTATGCTCCTCTCTTGAAACCAGGTCCATAAGACACTTATCCATCAGGACTGGTCAGTGGTATCAGATAACCAATCAGTGTGCTTGGTGTGCTTTTCCCCGGAGAAGACTGTCTTGCTCATGTTCAGCATTCCTTTGTTGACTCTTGTACTTTTTCTGGAGTTGAGAACTCCTAGCCTTCCTTCTTTTGTGTTATCGTGTTTCTTGGAGCCATGTTTCAGTAGCCACATTGGTGAAATTTCATGGACCTAGCTTTTCTCATATTTCTAGAAGATACAATCTTACAACATACTTCCTGTTTCTCTGGCTTTTAAAATCTCTTTGGTCCCTCTTCTGCTATGATCCATGAGCTTTACATCCAGGACTTTTGTTGCAGGTCTATCAGTTGAAGCTGTGGTCTACAACTCTGCATTTTGATTGGTTATGGTTTTCTATAATATTCTTTGTCTGGTACAAAGAGAAATTTCCTTGCTGAGGGGTGAGGACTATAAACTTGGCGAAATGACAAGAATTTAGGATGTAGGGAGGGACTATCGTGGTTTAGAAAAAAATGGTAGTTGTAGATTCTACTCCAAGATCCATGACTTTACTAGGACAAAGTGGCCTGAATAGAATCAGGCATGATTTCCCTCTTGATAAGCTGGTCTTAAATGCACTTAGAGACCTATTGGTTGCTGCCAAAACATGTGTGACAATAGTACACCTTTAGAGTTACCATGTCATGCTGGTCACTGTTGTGGTTTACAGATGAATAGCTGGACATTTGTATGGTGGCTTTTGTTGCCATCAAAGCTAGTCCTTAGGGTGGAGGCTTGCAGGTATAATCCATCTCTTGTCCACTGTGTCCAATAACCAAAATGACTTCAGCAATAAGAATCTATATTCTATCTCTGGAGGATAACCAAGGTAAATAGCAATAGCCTGTAATATTTTGGGAGTCTTTTGGAAAACCCTGAGCAATAACTCAAAAGATGGCTTCTCGTGCCAGGTGTTTGTGTTTTTGTTAAATAGTCTCTGGCTCTGGAGGTGAGCATTGTCAACCCATGTGCATGTATGTGTGTGTGTGTGTGTGTGTGTGTGTGTGTGTGTGTGTGTGTGTGTGTGTATACAGAATTACATGTAGTAATTTCATTAGGTAGATAATAGTTCCTTATGACTTTTTCTGACCTCGTTTCTAGAATTTTATCTTCCTTCTTCCTCTTGTCCATTCTTTTAATGGTGGTTGCCAGTATCCCTATACATCATGGGTCAGGGCTTGCCTCCTTGAATCTCAACTCCCTAGTTTTCACTGTGGATCTGATTCTCTTTTCTGTATTTTCAGTACTAGGAGTGTAATGGTTTGTTTAAGCTTGGCCCAGGGAGTGGCACTATTAAGAAGTGTGGCATTGTTGGAATAAGTGTGTAACTGTGACTCTGGGCTTAAGACCCTGGCTCAAGCTGCCTGGAAGTCATTCTTTTACTATCAGCCTTCAGATGAAGATCTAGGACTCTCAGCTCATCCTGTTCCGTGCCTGCCTGAATGCTGCCACATTCTTGCTTTGATGATAGTGAATAACCTCTGATCCTGTAAGCCAACCCAAATTAAATGTTGTCCTTTATAAGACTTGCCATGGTCATGGTATCTGTTCACAGCAGTAAAATCCCAACTTAAGACAAAGGGTTACAGTTATCAGCTGCAAAATCTCCCTAGATTTCTTCTGTAGTGGAAACAGATATTGGTTCACCTATAAAACATATACAGTAACTACTTCCTGGACCAATCAATTAGTACTTATTTAGTATAATGCTCCTCTTAAGAGCCACTTCCTAGACACTAGGCACCCTGCTAACTATGAAAGATCCACTAGAGAATAGCACATAAATTGTGCCTCAAAGTGTTCTATACCCTAATGGCATAAGTAAAGTTACCATGAAACTGACACATTCACAGGGCTTAATTATTATGTATTAATCAGATTTTTATTACTCTAATAAAATACCTAAAGCAAATAACTTTATAAAGGATGCTTATTTAGCTCTCAACCTCATAAGGCTAAAGACCAGGTATCTGTATCAATTGGGTTGTGATAAGGGCTTTTTTGTTTGTATCATACTGTGGTAAATGGTAAGTGGGAAAACATGGAAGAACAAGGGATCACATTTTGGAGTATGTAGTCAGCAAAAGGCTTGTAGGTCTAGTCTCAAGCTTCTAGAATAACTTTCTTATGTGAACTAACCAGTGTACCTGAGCAACACCTTCTGCCCTTGAAGAAATGTCCCTCATTTTGCCTAGGGCTTTCTACTCAACATCATGTCTTCAAAGCCCATTGCCTTCTCACCCAAAGGAAGTGAGCTCTCAACATCCAAATTCATGGATCCTTGGGAGCTCCACCCATGAGAACTGGGGATTGTCTAGATTGAAAGGAGCTTTGATGAACATTTGGAGAGAAAAGATTATTGAAGGTAGATTTTGAATGGGCCATAAAACACATTAGTCACAGGAATGAAGAGAGATTTCATCTCGGGAATGGCAGTGTCAAATGCATAGCATCCAAAGCTGCATAAATATGTAAAGTTTCCAGAATCTTTAAGAAGCAATTGAGTTCTGTATGGGAAATATAAAGGTTATGGAAAGAGAACACTATTGATAAACAACTCTAGTGGGACAGTGGTATATGACAGGGTCGCATGGCATCCCAGTTCAGGCTTGATCTCATGGTACAGCCTATGCTAGCCTTGAACTCACATTACTGTACTGGCTTCATACTTTTATTTTAAATATCAATTAGATGTTTTAAAAACAAACTATTGTAGTCTATTAGAAATTATAGAAGTATTATGGACCAGAAATTACTAGAAAACGAGAAAGTATATTCTCTTATACTCCAAGTTGGGAAAAAAACATGCTGTCCTGAGTTTGCAACATATAAATTAATGGATCTAAGAGGAAAGAATGTAAGAAAAGAAAGATGAATAGAAAGAGTAAGAGAATATCTGAACGAAGGAAATTGGAGGGTAATGAAAGATGGGTGGACTGAAGGAGAGAGAACGAGAGAGGATGGAAGGTAAAGAAGGGGGAGGCTCGGGAGAGAAAGGAGTGAGGAAGAAATGTAAAAAAGGAAAGGAGGGAAAGGAGAAAGAATTATAAAGGTCTATTTATTCCAATGATGAAATATAGTCAATGTTTCCTCCCCAAAATATGAGTATAACCAGATGATTACACAGAGACAAGGTGAGCTGAGATCCCAGCGTACTCTGGGGCAAAGAAGAGCAAAGACTTAAATTTCTCCTAAAAACACAGGAGCAAGAAAACAGGGTCAAAAGGGCAGTGACAGAGTAGTAAGCATTTTATCCCAAGCATAAACATCACTGGAGTACATTTGGGACCAAATTACCTCCCTCAGACCTGAGATGTTAACATTCCTGCCCTTCTTCGGCATACCAATTTTACTGTGGCTTTGAGGAGGCTGAGCTGGAAGTTACATGGACATTTGAGAGAAATGGTTCTACCTCAAGTACTAATATAACTCAGGCAAACACAAGGCATCCCACTGAGGAAGACCTCATAAAACTCCCAATTCTAAGTTCAGAGCTCTGCCCTATGAACATCGAGTGTGAGTGGATATACATTTCCTACTGCCGAAGACAGTGTACTTTTCACTGGTAGTGAGACACCATTAGGATAGCCAAAGTCATGGAGAACATATGAGTCACACTCCGTTAGTGAAGAGGAAACTGTGCTTTTTTAGAAGAACAATCAAATCCTCTGCTTTACTGGCCACATAATACTAGATAAAGCAGTTGAGCTGCCCAAAATAAGAAGCAGCATCTGTGTGGAGCAATCTTATTTGGGTTTTTAATCATAAGAAAATATGATGTAAAGGGAAACAATATTGCCACCAGAACCAAATGACTGGATATTCTGCATAATTTAATAGTTACCAGATATTTATGAACTGATATGTAACATGTATGTAATGTGTAATAATGTATAATCTTAACACCCTTTCTTGAGTTTTATTCCCCAGCAGAATCTGCTTTCTGCCAACCCCCCAATAAACCCTTAAAGGAAGTAGGCAGTATGTGGTGCAGAGCCTTCCCACTTCTAAATGAAACAGAGTCATCATTAGTCTCAATGGTCTAAAGCTTATAAATGGATATAAATATGTACAATATGGTCACATTCATATGCAGACACACCCATACCCACATACACACAAATATTAATCAGTCCCAAAAAGAAAGAAATTCTGGTATATACTAAAGCATGGGTGAATCACAAAGATATTATGCTACATAAAATAAGCCAGACATCACAGGATGTACTCATAGGATGGCGCTTGTTTGATGTAGATGGATCAGTCAGTTTAACAGAGATGGAATATCAAGAGACATTGCCAAGGGCATGAGGACTGTGGGGAATTATTGTTTAATGGTTATGAGAGCTGACTGGGGAAGAAGAAAAGATTCCGGAGATAGCTGGGATTGGCTACATAATACTGTTGCTAATGAACAAAGAACACCTGAAGTGGTAGCTCAATATGATGAACGTAGTAAACATGTGTTATATTTAGTTTACAAGCAAAAGTAATAACACTTTTAATGACATTGAATATGAAAATAATTCTTTTTAATTTCTTTTTTAAAAAATTATTTATTATTTACTGATTTATTTATTATGTGTATAGTGTTTTGTCTGCATGCCAGAAGAGGGACTCAGATCTCTTTACAGGTGGTTTTGAGCCACCATGTGGTTTCTGGGGATTGAACTCAGGACCTCTAGAATAGTAGCCAACACTCTTAACTGCTGAGCTATCTTTCCAGCCCTAATTGAGGATAATTTGATCACTGTGAATATACCTTTTCATGACTACTGCAGCCTGTTTTCTTTTTTTTTTTTAAAGAATGCTTTTGATTCAGCAGGAAATGAGTGACTGCTATACACCAGAGAACAGCAGTTTTATCTTGCACTGTTGGATGCTCTCAGAAGGCACATTCTCTCCTCTAGCTTTGACTCACATCCATATTAAAATATATCCTGGTCCAGCCACACAGACTCACCAATGGGTGAGGAGACAAACTGCTCTAAAACCAACCCTCACAAACCTATCAATTGGTTGTGTGTTTCATCAGTGGATTCCCGAAAGTGGCTTAGCAAATGGCTCTTTTTATAAAAACACATTCAGGCAGTACCAGAACCCTCCCTGTTGGATTCTTAGCATTGATTAATTGAGATTTTACTTGCTATAAAATATGGATGCTCTAGGAGAAATGAAAACAAGCAAATTAGTAAAATTAGAGTAAAAATTTTCCCAAGAATAAAAATTATAATTAAAAATATAACTCTGGTACATTTATGTTGTCAAGAGCAAGAAGTTAGATTTTTGTTAGTTCCTTATATTTATTCATCTATCAAATAGTATAGTTTCTATTGGCTATAGTCATTAAGAAATATTCTCAGAGTCTTACCTAGACACCCTAACCCTTCAACATCCAGCTGCCCCTTTAGGCCCAGAATCAGGCTAGTGCTATATGCTTGCACTCTCCTACTAAGGCTGATGTAGAATACTCACCCTGAGCCTTCTCTCTGTGTTGCTTCTCTAGGCCTAGGCAGGAGCCTTGTCCTTGAGCTCCTTTGGTGAATCTGATTCAGTTCGCTCCTCCCATGCTGCCCTCTTAGGCTCAGGCCTAGGAAATGCATCTGCCAGTTCTCTTACTGATTGTAACCCTAAACCCTACCATATCCCCTGTTCCACATACATCCAGGTCCAGGAAGATTGGACATCAGGGAAATATCAAGGGGCCCTACTCTTAGGTGAAGACCTACAGACAATTAACAACCACTGAGAGAGGAAAAGTTAGTCTTCCACAAGGACAAGCCCCCTAATTGGCTATCCCACTCCAAGTGAACAATCCTTAAATACATACATACAAGCAAACTAAATGGACTCAATGGGTCATATTTATATATTGATTTATGCATAGATGTATGTGAAATTAATAACTAATGCTAAGTTGCTATGGCTGTCTGAAAGAGGGGGAATAGAAGAAGTTGAGGGAAGAGAGAGGAAGTAAATGTTATATTTTAATTTAAAGTAAACTAAATTTCAAAAAGTAGTTATGGACATGATCAGAATTTGCAGAAAAAGAAATTAACATGTCTAAAAATCAGAGAAATGCAAATTAAAACTACTATGAGTTTTAGAGTAACTAACAATTGCCTTATCAGAAAACCCATGCTCCACAGATGCCTAGGGCTGCAAATCTAGCTAAGAACCCATGGCTAACAAAACAGGACCTAGTACTACGCTGTTAAAATAGAAATTATTTCCAACTACCTTTCAAATATGAATCCTCATATCTACAAATCAGGGCAGCATATACCCCTGACTACACACACAAATTCACAACTGGCCAAAATGAAGAAAAGAAATATGCCATAGGGTAATTATTGCTATGATGAAACACCATGACCAAAGCCAAGCTGGGGAGGAGATGGTTTATTTTTTATACACTTCCACATCACTGTCCATCAAAGAAAGTCATGGCTGGCACTCACGCAAGGCAGGAATCTGGAGGCCAGAGCTGATGCAGCAGCAATAGAAAGTTGGTGCATATTGGCTTGTTTCTCAGGTATTGTTCAGCCTACTTCCTTATAGAACTCCAGCCCAGGGATAACCAACCAACAAAATAGACTTGGCACCTTCACATTAATCAAAAGCTAAAAATCGCTTGCCCCAGGCTTGCCTACAGCCACATCTTATGGCAGCATTTGTCAGTTGAGGTCCCTCTTTTCAGATGACACAGGCTTATGTCACATTGACATTAAAAATAGCAAAGACAAAGTGACTGTGGTATTCCTCCTCCCAATAGTATACCTGAGGCTTAGGAAGCGTCATGGATGGAAGGTTGAAATGATTTTCAGAGCCTGAGAACCACAAGAACTGCTGAGAGATGGTATCATCTAGACATGGTAGGGGGATGGCATTCATGAACTCTCAGGAATATGACTGCCTGCAAGAGACTTGGAAAAGTCATACTACTCGACTAATCAACATGCCAACATGAATGTAGAAAAATTTCATTATGCATACAGCCTCTAGTGTGCATGTGTACATGCGTGTGTGTGTGTGTGTGTGTGTGTGTGTGTCCAGCTTGTTACGTGGGTACTGGTAACCAGGATCAAACTCAGATCCTCATGTTTGTGTCGTGTCACAGGCATTCTACCCACTGAACTATGATCCCAGCCACAGTCTACTTTACTTCTCTTGTGTTCTTCCTGTAGGTTGATGTCAAGGTGATACATGATTGGTCAGTGGACAGGTAGGCAATGAAAAGCCTAGAAAAGCAGAAGAGGATAGGAGTAGGGAGGGATTCCCGGAGGAATCAAGATGGAAGCAGACATGAATGTTTCTATGAGCACATCTCTAGGTTGATAAAGTTGTTAGGACTATTTCTAAGGGTTTCTATGGGTCTATTTATCTCCTTTAGATGGACAGTTTATTCTTTGTCCATTGGTTGTAAGCTCATTGTGTAGAGGACTTGTGGGTTGAGAATTTAACATATAAATCTGTTTGGTAAGTTAATAGTTGTGGAGTCATGTTTATACCAGGCAGTGGAGGAAAGTGAGTGAAAACAAGGTGCAGGTGTGGGTGGAGTAAACCATGCCTGAGTTCTTAGAGGCGGCATGGAGCCACTAAGTTAGAGGTACCCCACAGTGCCATGTGACCAGCACTTAAGTACGACAAAGAACCACATTAAAAAATTGGAAATGTTGATACATTCATGTACTACTGGCCAGATGGCCAGGTATAGAAGTGAGCTTGTGTTGTAACACTCAATAATGAGAACATATATACATATATTAATGTGTGACCACATAAAAGTCTTATATTAGTATCATGCAAATGATGAAAGCATCATTACTCATAATAGCCTAAAAGCAGGAGCAGCTCAATTTTCTATCAAATCATGAATGAATAAAGTAGAGATAGACTGATTCGATAGACTGGTACTTGACCATAAAAAGGGGGTCAATGACATATATATCCCATCACAAGAATACACTTTTATATTTTACACCAAATGAAGATTCAATCTTGTATGTTTCATTTCCGTACAATATCTAGAATAGTGAAATCCATAGCATTAAACTGTGAATTTGTTTGTGCTCTGATTGAGATGAGAATGTATAGTGACTGCTAATTGCTAATAGCTAAAGGATATATGAGTCTTTTTTTATTTTGAGACATACCATATTTTAACTGATGAGTTTATGGCTGGAGAGACAGCTCAGCAGTTGAGAGAGTGTGCTTATCTTTCAGAAGACCCATGTATGGTTCCCATAACGCATGTCAGCTGGCTCTCTGCTGCCTGGAACTCCAGATCCAGGGCATGTGACACCCTATTCTGGCCTCAACCGGCACCTAAATTTGCATGCACATGCCTTCACAGATACACACACAAACATACATACATACATACACACACACACACACACAGAGAGAGAGAGAGAGAGAGAGAGAGAGAGAGAGAGAGAGAGAGAGAGAGAGAGAGACTGCTAAAAATAATTAGAATGAATCTTTAAAAGTTGGTTATATCGACAGATGCATAACGAATACACTAAATATACAACCCCTTATGCATGTTTAAATTGGTAAGTTTTATAGAAGAAATATATCTCAACAAAATATATCTCAACAAAAAAATCTTATAATAATTTTAACTAACTAATTAACTAATTCATAGTGAATAATTAACTAATTCATAATAATAATTAACTAATTCACCAAATTAGTTAATGTACTTGTCTTAAACCATCTGTCCTAGATTTTCCTGAAACTGAACGAACTTTTTTCTCAACATCCGGAGTCTTGGACCAAGTCAAGGATCAAGCATCCGCACATCCTGTGACATGATGAAGTCCACTTCCTCCATCCCTTAGTATCATTTACTCCATCCTATAAGTAGATGGCTAAAGGCTATGAAACCTCTAATATACAGCCTTAATCTTGTTCACAAGGGCAAACATCCAAGGCCTGATCACATATTGAAAGCCCGTCTTCTGACACCATCACACTGGTGACATCTGAACTGGACAATGATTCATGCAAATTACAGAACCACTGTTTATGCCTAGCTCAGCATTCCTGAGAGCCTGGTCCCACTCCAGTCCGAGGAAACTGAGAGCTCAAAGAAAGGAAGTGTGAAGCTGCACATAACCAAGCAGGAAGTTAGGAAATGTGTCCCTTCCTACTACGCTGAGCTTGAGCAACAGTGTTACTAATGTTTCTTTCAGCTGGACCACTACTATGACTTATAATTCTTATCTCTGTAAAATAAATGTCTGGGACAAATTTTTAAAGTTACCTCAAAGCCATATTCAGGACAAATTTGCTTCCACCATCACCAAAAAAAATTTTTGTTTTAGTTTATGATTTTTTTCTTACAACTTAATTTTAAAAAGATAGAGATAAATGTACATATTTTAAAGGCATTTTGGCATATTTCTATATGATATATTTTTGTCAGTACTTGAATTTTTTTAAAGGTTTGATAGTATGTATTGAAATCTTACTAGTTACAATAAGCATAAAGTACATGTAAAACAAAACATAACATAAAAATAGTCAAAGTTTTTTTTGGTGTGCAAAGATTAAACATAATGATTTATAATTACCAAAAATTGCCACAAGGCTATTTTCATAGCTCTTGAGTTATTAATGATTTAATGTCTAGGTGTACCCACTCTGAGAAGGAGCTATACATTTGTTGATTTTTTTTGGTTTGTTTGTTTTGTTTTGTTTTGTTTTTTCTAAGGACTGAGGTCTCCAATTTTTGGTCTTTCTTTTCTTTTGAGCTTCACATGATCTATGAATTGTTTCTTGGGTATTCAGAGCTTTCTGGGGCTAGTATCCAATTATCAGTGACTACATATTATGTCTGTTCTTTTGTGACTGGGTTACCTCACTCAGGATGATATTCTCTAGTTCCATCCATTTGCTTAAGAATTTCATAAAGTCACTGTCTCTAATAGCTGAGTGTATACCCAGAAATATCAAATAGGTGGAGTTACTCAAAGTTTGCCAAGCTCGTCTGTCTAGTCTGGACTTAAAAAGCACCGTAGCGGCAATTATAATAGAGGCTATGTATCAGTCTTCAATATGTCACAGTTAGTTTTCAGAGTTTTTAAATGGAAATTTGTATAAAAACAAAAAAACAAAAAAAAAAAAAAAAAAAGAAAAGAAAACCTACAATTGATGCATTTAATACTGTGGCAGGAAGTAAAGACAATATTTTAACTTCAATAAAATGTCCCTGGTTTTGAGGCCAGGATTTGAAATGCTGCTTCTCCCTCACCCCCAACTCCTCAGAGAGGGGGCTGGGAATGGCTGCCTACAAAGTGCAATGGGAACAAAGAGTCACTGGGACTTTGGCCTGCTCCATCCGGAGGAGCACACAAACTTCATGCACTTGCTGCTACCTCTAGAAATGAAGCCATTGTTTCCTGTCAAGCACCGTGCAACAGAAACATGTGTCTCAAAGGAATTGATCACAAACGTGGACCACTTTAATTTCAGTGAATTAGCCAAAGAACTTCCCGTGTCTAATCAAAATTCCTGCAGCACCAAAGATGTTTAGATCAAGCCAAATGGTTTCTTATTAAATATGCCTCAAAATCACAGTAAGGAAAACAACATAGTGGATTCCTGCATCTGTATTGGTGATTTCTTCAGCTAGATTTAACATTATATTACCGAAGTTTGTTCCACATACCAAGGCCTTTTCCCTGTAACCCTACTAAATGAACTTCTCATAGAACTGTGTAAGGGCTTTTTTGTCTTAAACCAGATATAAAACCAAAAGAAACTACACTCTCCAGCCTTCCATGGAGAAGGAGGTAAGAAGAATTGATTCAAATACTAGACCAATAAGAGACTACATTGTAGAAAACAGGATCAACTCCAGGTACATACATAAGCAAGACTATGGAATAGTGGGTGTCCTGAAGCAGCAGCCCCTGTGTTCCTTTCAGGTTCCTGGAATTAGGGACAAATGAGAGGCTGTTTATGGGGATAGCAGAAGTAGTTTCTAGGTGGTTCCATGGACTGATGTTAACCCCAAGGAAATGTCCCTTTGATAATTGTTGGGCCATTTCTAAAACCTACAATGTTACCTTTTTTATTCTAGTACACTCTATTGATTTCTGCAATGGCTCTTAAGATAAGCACAAAGCTAGTCGTGGACACTATCTAATGCAAAATTAAATGACACTCATGAAAATTAAAGTGGGAAACATGACGGTCATCCTTGGCAGGTGCTATGGGCATCTGCACACTTACCACATTTTCAAGAAACAAAAACTATGCTGCATACAAAACAAAAATAGTATTTAAAAATATCCAAGTTTGCATGGTTTTATTTTCTTCAGGGCATCACAAATGTTATTATTTTTATGAACATATTATGTGATCTATTTAAGGTAAAAAAGGGAACATGAGAGAATCCCAACGCGCATACACACATTCAACAGGGATTTTTTTTTTTAACAAGGATTAACCATTATGAATATAAGGGTTGCGTCATTTGTACATTCCTTCTTAGAAACTGAGAGGACAAAGTATTATTATAAAAGATGAGGGTATATTGGAAACATCATGGTAAAATGGCTTATGCTTTAAGTGACAGATCAGCAGAATCCTCCTGTTGTCAAGCTCCAAGTTCTTTCCCGCCGTGTTAGCCAGTGTCATGTTACTGTCACAAATGCCTAAAACGTTAACCTGCAACAGAGAGCAGGATGTCTTGGCTCATGATTTCTGAGGTGTTGACTCATGACTGCTTAGACCTGTGCTTTAGGGTCTGTAGTCACAGGTACATTGTTATGGCAGTGTATGGCGCAAAGAACCTGCTCAACTCATGGTGACAGGAGGAAGACAGAAAGTAGCACAGGCTCAGTGGCCTCCCTTCCTCCCATTTGCTCTGCATCTAAATGTTCATAGATTTGTGGCCGTCAGTCATGTAAGGGCCAATGTCCCAAGCCCCTCTACAGGTGAGGGGGTGATCACTGGTCAAGTAGGCCCAAGACAGGTTTTTATTATAATACGGTACCCAAAGGCCTGGAGGCTTAGCCAATTAGACTTCCTTCCCAGACATTGCTCCCTGCAAAAGGTATCTAGTCTCAAGCCCACTCTGAGAAGTCGAGGTACAGGTTTTGTCATCGACCTTTCCTTCATGATAATAAATGCCTTAAAACTATGGACTGTCTTTTTAAATTGGACCTGCTGTTGTTAAGAGCCCTTTGCCTACCGAGCCAAGCACACACTTTTGGTCCCCACACCACCCTCTCTCAGCTGCCTATCTTTTAGTCTGGAACTCTGGGTACTGGTTCCCTACAAGGATCTCTATCTTGGCAGCCCTATGCCACCTTTATGAACTCTGACACAGTTCACTCCACCGCCCCTGCTGCTTCTGTCCCTGGTGAATATGACCGCCCCGGTGTGTTGTTTTCACTCACTTCCCTTTGGCCTGTTGTTGTCAAGCCTTAGACACACATACATCCCAACTCTGTGGCAGGCTTTAAGCATTCCGCCACTATACCCGTTGAACTCAACGAAGTGATCGCATCAAAAAACACACCAAACTATTCTGATCAAATGGGTATCATATAATTTGCTAACCTTTATAAGTCAAATAGTCTTGCACAATTCCATCCCTTTTAAAACATTCATAACAACCTTACTCATGAAGAGAAGTGCTGAGAGAAACACATCTGCCTCCATCTTCCTTCTTCCTGGAATCTCTCTCCCCTCCTCCTCTTGCGTTTTCCTAGCCTTCCCCCTCCCCCCACCTCTCTACTGTCCAATCATGTATCACCTTAACACAAACCCACAGGAAACCTAGTCTGACCATTTATAGTTATGTTTTATTAGATGCCCTGGATTTCTCTGGGCCTGTAGAGTCATGTGGGATCCGCATCCGCTCTGCCACAGATCATGGCCACTCTGTGAGGCAGGACACCAGAAGTTTGAACATGCTTACCCCACACTGTTGCTGGCAGGTGTCTGGTTGTAAGGAAACCACGAAACATGCTCCAGGAATGGAGAAACACAGTCTGAGGTGCAGGACAGCCAGAGCTGCCTCAGGGGTCCTCCACTTTGTGGCGAGTCTGGGGTCGTCTGGTTCTCAGGCTCTCTGACACCCAGGTACCGCTGAATGTCGTGGAAGAGCTAAGAACACAATGTGGGCCTGAGGGCTGGATCTAGCACGTAGCCAAGGGGGAAAAGAGAGGAGCTCTGGCTGGTCCCTCAGGGAGAATCTTTGGCTTGATGGCTTGATGCTTGGAATTGGCTTACTGGCCATGGCTGGAGCACAGGGAGGCCTTCTACGGGAGATTAGACAGCGGTTCTGTAGGCGAAGGCCTTCTAGGTGGCTCCCCATTGCTGGTCCTGATGAAAAGAGACAATTTCTGGTTTAAGACATTTATTATCATGGCAGAAGGTGGATGAGTAAAACAGTGCCCCATTTCTCAGGGTGGGCCTGAGATTAAATATCTTTTGCAAGGAACAGTGTCTGGAAAGGAAAGTTTATTGGCTAAGCCTCCAGACCTTTAGGTACTTCATTGAAATGGAGATTTGTCGTGAGCCTATGTGACCTGTGGTCATGTCACCTACCTGTGGAGGGGGTTGGGTCATTGGCCTCATGTGACTGATGGCCACAAACCTATGAAGGGCTGTGGCTAGTGACAGGAGCCTCATTTCTTGGGAGTAAGGCAAAATGCTTATCATCCCTTAGGGTTACTGGTGTTTCTAGCCTTAGCCCAACTAGGAATCAGGCTGCCTTTCACAGTCCCAAATGAGCCTGAAGGGGGGGGGGGGGAATCTACACTTTCTAGCACTGGAAAAAACCTAATTCTATGGAATATAAATGAGTGGACATTCTCTCTCTCCCTCCCTCCCTCTCTCTCTCTCTCTCTCTCTCTCTCTCTCTCTCTCTCTCTCTCTCTCTCTCTCTCTCACTTTCTCTCTCTCTCTCTCTCTCTCTCTCTCTCTCTCTCTCTCTCACACACACACACACACACACACACACACACTGAGAGAGAGATTATTGCTGTTAAATACATATTTTGGGTAAGAAGTCATGCATTTTGTTATTCTTACTGACAGATTGCTATATTCTATCTTCTATAATCTTTGCAAGTTAGGAAATCCATCTGCTTTTAATTAAACTTGATCCTGAAGTATGTTTTAAAGCAATTAAAGATGTGGGCATTGGAGGCTTGATCTGGGAATTCAACTGGCTGTTAAATAATCATCTAATTGAGACTGGGGCTGGGTCGGGAAGGACACTAGGAGCTCAACAAGGGATCTCTCCATGAATCTAAAATTGGGATGAATTATATGACCATAAAGTATGAGCTATGTATCAAGTTACTCATTATGTTAAACACAGAGAAATCAAGTAAATCAGGTAAGCAAAGCAGCTCGTTGAGAACATCTGTTAAATCCAATCTCATCTATTGGAAAATCAACTTAGGCTAGAGAGAGAAGAACTATCATTATAAGTATAGCAGATAAGTTGTGATTTGACCGGAATGCAGTTGTACATGTGGTTTTTTTTTTTTTTTTTTTTTTTTTTTTTTTTTTTTTTTTTTTTTTTTTTTTTTTTTTTTTGCCAGTGTACTGTTTCTGTCTAAGATTTCACAAATTAAGTTTATTCTCTATCATTATCTCTGTGTCCCAACAATGTGAGGCATTTTTTTTTATTGTGGGAGGGTGGAATGGGGTGACAGAATGCCCCTGTTGAGCAATAAGGCTGGAGCAGTAGGTGAACTCTTACATAAGGTGTCCTGGATTGGGAATTTGAATACCTGTCATGAAGAATGAAGGAAGTAAGTGCCCACCCTGCATTTTTATTTTAAATTACTTCCTGGTGCCTTTGTCTCATTATTTCTTTGGAAACTCCCGAATGAGGGGAAAAACATTTGATAGACTTCCTTTTATATGGGTCACGTGCTTCCATCCCTGTTCTGATGGCTCCATGTACAGAAATCTGATTAGATAGTATAGCAGCACCAATTGTTCTAGAAGGTTTATAGAAACATACAGTCAGCGTTTCTCCTAGGACTGGGATTTCCCACTGATTTCTGAGGTCTGACAAAGAAAATTCACAAACATTCTCACTGAAATGTTTCAATAGCATCCTACCCTGGCTGCACTCATAAATGATAACACTTTATCCTTTCTAAATGAAACAAGTTCTGCCTTCTTTCAGCAAACTGGCGTGCCTGTTCTTGCATTCTCGGGTATAAGTTTAGATGTGAATGCAGATATATGTACAATGTTCACTGTCTTATTGTAGTTCTCCAGGTTACCTTTCTCATGCTTAGAGTGGGTAAGATACAGCTGTAGTAGAGAAAACTGTGCATTCAGGCTGTGGGAGGCAGAGAGAAGCCAGGCCGAGGAAACCAGGGCAGTATCTGCACAGAGTAGGGCAGAGGAAAAGCACACAGAAGCAGGAGTGACACTGGAGTCAGAAACTGAAGGACTCTCAAATCAACCTACTCACCATTCCATTCCTACCATTGAGCTCTACCGGGTTGTGGGAGGTCTGTGAGGTAGGTGGGGATGAACAATGTTAGACACAGAAGAATAGATGCACAGGTCATCCCCAGTTCCTCAGCTCTTCCGTCACAGAAGGCATACGCAGTCAAATAGGGAGGCAGAATTATTGCACACAGCTGACTAAAAGGTGGGATTATTGTCTGCAGATAAATCGGGAGGCGGGGTTATTATATACAGCTGGACAAAGAGGCAGGTTTAGACAATCTCAATAGTAGCAGTCTCTGAATAGGAGGCTAAACATATAAGAAGAAAGTAACAGGAGAGATTTTCTATGCACACCGTAAACATTTGCACGTGAACCCCTTCATCTTCTGGAGGTTTTTACATCCCTCTCAGCCTCACCTGAAGAAGACTCTGCCACCCTGTGGGGCTAAGGTGCCGAAGTCTTTGTTATGGCTGTACCCATGTCTACAGTACACATTTCCCCAGGACTTCATTTATTCAGGTCTTCCTCTGCTCCCCACACCCAACGATGGTTCCAACACACCGATTCCAGGGGCAGCCTAACTGAATGGATTAAGAAAGACAAGGTCTAACTCTCTGGTGTCTCCAAGAAACAAGCTCACTATCCAGGACATGGACACGCCAAGACTAGGGGTCAAAGGAAGGACTTGAATTAATCAAGTGAATGGGGGCTGACAAAAGCTAGTAGTATTGCTCCCAAGGCAGCCTCGAGGAAACAGCAAGAAAGAATAAAGTTAATGGTAGCAAAACTTTGTGAAGAGGAAAATTCATCAAGAAGCTATAAAATTATAATGATTATGTACAGAATTCAGGGCTCTCAAGTTCATCAAATAATTAGTGGTCATAGAAGAATAATAAAGGTTGTCAAGATGCAAGTGTGAGAGAAATAAATACTCTACATTTTGCTAGGTCTTGCCAACTGAAGATAAGAAACACATAATTTACCCATATAGTAGATTTCTTAGATTAAATGGATCAACAGGATGTTCCACCCAGAAAATTGCTCATACACAATTTTTTTGAGTTGTCACAGAACTTACTGCAAAGTCAATCGTAGTATAGGTCACAAATCAAATGCAGAAACATTAAAATATTTCCTTATATCTTATGAGTCGATAGTCTGACAAAATAGAAACTTACAGAGAAGTGACAGAAGCTTCAGAAACAGTTGAGGGTTGAACAATCCACTTCCGGATGAAGAATGGGTCGCTAGATAAGTCAAAAGTACATTTGCAAAGTTTATAGAATCAACAAGGTTTATAACTTTATAACTACACAGTTGCTCAAAAGAAGGAAAGCAACATGATGGCTCTTGTTATAATTATAAAAGTCAAACATTGGTCCCTTTAGGGTGATCTTCAAAATTGTGACTTGGATAGATAATATTGTAAGATCTCTATAAAGAGTTTAGTAAAGAAGGCAGAGTTTTGAGTATGGTTTTAGGCCTGCTCATTGACTGTGTGGTGCCCTTTTGAATCACTATGAGCCTTCTAGACCTACAAATGGGAAATATTCCTGACTACATTTTGTTCTCAGGATTGCCAAAAGGTCCAGTAGAAATTGATCAGGTGGACATTTTATCTCAAATCTGCTTCCTCGTGTCTACTAAGGATGGCTGAGTCTCTATGTGCATCTTATTTTCCTGTAATATCTCTTTGACACAGTGTAGCAGTCCAAGAATAAAGTTTTTATCTATACTTGCTTATATCTTAAAAATCAGAAAGATTCTAAATAATCTAAACATTCGAGGTAATTGCATACTTCAAGGTTCTAGAAAATTAAGAAGTCAAACGTGAATGCAGCAGAAACAAAAACATAATAAAGATCGAGAAAGAAATGAGGGAAAGAAAGGCATAAAGATAATAACCAGTCAAATAAAGAAGTGGTTCGTTGAAATTATTTTTAAAAATTGAAAACTCCTAGCCAAATGTATAAAAGGAAAGAAGGAAAGAATTAGAGTAATAGCATCAGAAATGGAAACAGGGACATTACAACAGTCTCCAATACAACTTAGAGAATCATCAAGATGACTTTGACATACAGCATTTCAAAAGCCAGAAGCACAGATAAATTCCTAAATTCCTGATTTGCCAACTTGAAACCTTGTAACATTTTGATGTTACTAAATGTGTATTGCACAGCTGCATCAAAATGGTATGCCTAATTCATGAGATTTCAGGTCCACAGCAGATCTTAGCATTTTCTAGAGGGGCAAGAATTTGAATAGGAGGGGATGAGAAATTTTATTTTTTAATTTCAATTTTCATTGTAATTCAAGATGTAGAGTAAGCTTAAAAGTTAAAACTGTTGGTCAAAGGTATTTCTTAAAGTCCTAAATGAGCTTTCTCTTTTCAGTAATTCAAACATCCCATTTTAAAAGTAACTTTATTATTGACTAATTTTAGCTAATGTACAAAACATTATGTGCTATTATGACATATCCATACATCTATATCATTGAGATTTGCCCATTTTCTTCTTGTTCCCCTCTTTGTTTCTACATCAGCTCCCTTCCCCAATCAAAATCACTGCCCTCTGCTTACTTAGACAAAGAAAGATATTAAAATTCTACTTCCTTATCTGTTGTCATTGTCCCAGAAATACCCTGTCTTGTCACTCACTCCTTATTGACAGCCTCCCTGACCTCCATCTCAGTCCCTTGCTGACTTCCATGTTGCACATAGGTTTTAAAATCTAGATTCCATACATGAGAGAAAACATGTCATATTTACTGTTCTTAGTCTGGTTTACTTCAATTAGCATGATAGTCTCCAATCTCCTAAAGATTTCCAAAATACAGTTCTGGTTTATTTTAAACAAACTCAATAATGACAGCCCAAATTTATCCACAACGAAAATAAAAGCCACACAAACTATGAGCTGATGATTGGCGAACATTCTGCATAGTGTTTTTCCGTGTTATTCACTCTAGAACATGGATTGATTTACGAAAACACACTTTAACTATGGCTTCTTCAAAGTATGGTATTTATCCAAAGCTAGAGGTACCTGTTCACTCAAACAGTCTCACCTAGAAATGGAAATACTGGCTTGTGCCCAGCATGCCATTAAGGATTTAAACCTATCCCAGCCTATTTAATTATATTTACCACAAAATTCAATGATGCTTTTCAATGTGGGAAGCATGTTATTTTTCAAGAAGACTGATTGCTATATTAAAATCTTTTGAGAAAAATATTAGCATGTTACGTGTGGCTTGGCAAAGTAGTCCTTTGGAGATATTTTATGTAATATGCAAGTCAAAACCATTTTAGGTGATTCCCCTAAGGAAACAGCACAAACAAACTGAGAAAAAAAATCTCAGAAAGGTCAGAAGTCAGCCTTTGGAAAGTTCAAAGATTGCTTATTGCTAATTCATAGGTATTGGCTTTCTGCTACTATGTTCCTATTTTTCTGGCCACAGTAGGGAGAGTTCTGTTACTAAACTCTATGAATAGAAGACATTATGTGGTGAAAGAGGGGGAGACTAAAAATTAAGTTATGGCTTAATGGGACTGACACTCTGAGGAGGAGGAAGATGTAAGAAGTAAAACACAGAATTGAAAAATGAGAAAATGATGATAACTTGTGGGTCGATAGACATACATGTGTTTGCCTTTTATTGCTATGATAAAAAATTTACCACAAATATAGTGAGTCAGAGGAAGACAATTTTAGTATGTCACGGATCTGTTTGTCAACTGTCGGTTCTAGTTTCAGAAGATTAAAATAAAGTAAAGTAAGAAACCCGTTTTTGGTTTTACACTGGCCTTGAACCTAGGGCCTCATGCTTGCTAGGTAAACAAACAGTCTACCACTGAGCTACCTCCCCGGGGAAAACCTATGAGCTTCCCCTGCAGGCCTAAGAATCTGTCGTCTTGGTTCATTCACAGGGTTGGCAGAAACATTGTTCTTGTTGTAGGTCTGGAGTCTTCATTCCTTTGATAATTGTTATATGAGGGCTATTCCCTGTCTATTAAAGGCAACCCCCATTCTATGGCTTGTGGGAACCTTCATCCTTATCTTCAAGGCTAACAAGAACAGAAAGATACCTTCTCATTTCTCCTCTTCAGTTAAGCACCCAAGTGATTATACTATCCTGTTCAAATGATTCAGGAAAGACCTCTGTATTACGTGCTCAGTTAATTAGTAAATTAAACTATTTGTGTAGACCCTATTAATTTTAGCACAATCTCAGACTTAGCACATTAGAGTATAGATATGTTTGGGGGCATGATTACCATATGTAAATTATTTAAATACAAAAATGAAATATACATTTAAACACATTGAGGTTATTATTTATATATAATACCCTGATCTCTTTGTCATTCACAAAATTATTCTAGCTATTCAGCATCTAACAATAATAGTATAGGGAAAAGTGTGTAATAATAATTTCATAATAGTTTTATAATAGTTTCAAAATTACAGTTATAAAACAGTATTAGAAAAGTTGACAAATTAAGGAAGTGTTAATAATAACAAATCATATGTCATAGCATAAACTAAAAGTCCATTAATCTATATGAAAATGCATACATAAACAAACACGTTATGGAAGAGAAGGAGCCATTTTCCAGAATGAAATTACAATAGTTTTTGTAGATGACATAATTACCTTAGCATTTGGCAAGAACTTGGTCATAAGTGCTTCAAGAACATATTAAATGGACTATTGGTGTGGCAAACAAAAAGATGTTTTCTCAAATAGTTCCACTGCAGCTGTCTACTAATTATAAAGGGACAGACATTAACTCAAGTATAGAGACTATGATGACCGGCACCTTAAACAAATGATCAGGTATCACCCCCAAAAGATTGGGTCAAAATTGTTACCTGTGTCTATGATAAGAGGTACTAAGAAAAACAAGCATCTTCAATGACAGGAGGGCTCCTGCAAATCAACACACACTGAGGTATGAACAAATAATAGAGAAACCCGAACTGTGATATTCTGAAAAACAAGTGACATATTTCTCCCAAATGCTAAGGTAAGAAAAGAAAGAAGTAGGCTGGATTAAAAGTGCCAGTCATAGGACTAGACATTCCAAATTACTCTGGATTGTACTCTGGATATGAAAGTTGATTTCATATCCTCACTCTAGCAATTGGCAGTATTTGCATAAAAGAAGCATATGAGAGATTACTTTTGAAATAATGTTTTGTCCTTTAATGACTACTCTGTGGTTGTATAAAAGAATATCTAGCTTTTAAGGTAAAAGAATACCATTCATTACTTTCAGAGGATTCATAAAAAGTAGCTTTTTTCTGAATTAATAAATACAATGTTGGATCAATAAATACAATGTTGAAGCAAATTTTATGAAATTCATAAAATATTAGAATGTAGATAATCTCATCGAAAAGGATGTAGAACCTTTCCCATAATTTTGAAAGCTCCACGTGATTGTGAAATTATTTTAAAATAAAGAGTAAAATCTATCAAAGAATATTTAGTTTACTCTGTGAAATCATAATTTTAAAATAAGTATCATTGCTGTGATCTTATTTCTGTCTAATTTTTAAGCATGTGTTAGTCTATAAAACAATACGATTGATTGTGACATTTAATACAAACATATGTTCTGTTCACATTCACTTATGTTACTCTCTCGCCCTCTTTATCCCCCTTCTTCCTCTTGCTAGTCGTCGCTTGGCCCTCCACGTGTCTGACTGTAAAATGCAGATTTCATGTGTAATAGATATATTCTTCCTGAGGTCAGCTTATCTTATCTATTGTGATAATCCCCGTTTCTATCCAGTTCCCCCCAGCAGGTCATTATCTAATTAAAGATGGATACTCTCATTTAGCAAGAAGAGCCTTGTTGTTGACAAAACTGAGTGAAGTATGTCTGTGAATAGTCACAACACCAATGTTCATATACATGTCTAATAAAAAAGAAGAGAGAGAAGATGAAGACCGGAAGGAAGAGACTCTCGAGTGTCAAAAATAGATAAATTATGATAGATTCATATAATCAGATGATGTGAACGACATCAGTAATAAATAAAGACAAGCAGCTAATTTGTATTTTAGTCTATACAAAGCTCAAAAAATATGCTGGATTCAAAATAAATTCAAGGCATACATAGTAAGTGATTTAGCTTGTGTGAAATTCAAACCAAGATCGTTTATTAGGATGAAAATTAAGGACACTGGTTAAAATTGGAGAGACTTATAGAGGGATGAAAGTAAAGACATAGAGGTACTTTCTGGTGTTGTGAAAATATTTCTTACAATCTGGGTGGCATGGTGAAGAAATAATCCATATCTACCAAACCGTATACCACCCATTACTCAATGTAGGTTAAATGTCAAATAAAGTTATCCCGCATTAAATGCCTGTGAAGTGCTGAGCAGATGACGTCATGGATGAAAGGCTTGCCAGGCAAGCATGAAGTTCTGAGACTGAGTCCCTACATCCCATAGAAACCCCAGACACTGTGTGATCTTCTGGGACTCTAGCATCACTTAGTACCGGAGATGGGAAGCAGAGTCCCTAGAAGCTTGTAAGCCAATAAGTCTGGCATGGGAGTGGAAAAAAAGCAAAACAAAATAAACAAACCAAAGAGCACAGAAGAGAACCTACCTCACACAGGGGAGAAGGTGAGAACTGGCAGTCACACGTGCTACAGCGTGGGGCAACAATCCTCATACATGAATGTTCGCATGCACATCCATGCCATATGTGCACACAAAGCCATAAACAAAAGCCTGCAGCTCTTCGGCTGGGTGCCAGTATCCTTATCCTCACCCACTCTCCTGGTATTTTTCAAACCACCTCCCTGGGAAATTAAGGAACTGCTTCATTTACAGCAAACCTCTGTTTGCTGGAAAACAGTTACTGTTGTTGCTTAAAGAAGACAGCCTGACATGGGGAGTCACTGAAGAACAGCCTGCAGCCGGGGCAGCCTCCACTGTGACCTCTGTCATAACGGGAAACATTCATTCCCCCGACTTGCTTCTAAGCCTCATGTGGACTGTGTGGCATGGAGCCAAAGAAGTCCCCAGAAAAAGTAGCCAACCAGGTGGGTTTTCAGAAGAAAAAAAAAAAAAGAAATCTAAGAGGCACAGGCTGCCCGCTGACTGGAATATTTGCTTAGAGATATTTCTGTGCCTGCGAATGAAATGCAAATTTGTTCCCAGTAGCCTGAGTTGGGATAGTGGTATTTATGGTTTTGCTTCAGAACCTGATGAAAATTGAGAGTGAGTTCATCTCTTTTTATAAGGTTATTTGGTGAGGTTTTCCAGCATGATCTAATCTTACCCTGGAAAATGAACTGAAAGGACTTGCCTGCTTATTAGGGATGAGTTCACTAGCCCCACTTCACAAGCATCCAAGAGGATGTCTTCATGGAAGTCTAGAGGCTGCTGCTCTCCCAGATGGGCTTGGGGACCTCCCCGTGACTTCAGAGGGCCTTCCCTGGGCAGAACAGGAAAGAATCACATCCAACATCTTTCGTATTTTAAGTGCACTCGTCTTTCCATTACTACTTGACTCTGAGAGCTGTATAATTTAAGTTCCCAAATTAGGAACAGGTTACAAACCAACAACCTTAGCTCACTCTCAGACACAATCTCCTGGACCTGAATTAAAAAACATCAACTCTCTGATTCTTCTTTCCTGACACAACATAGGTGAGCCAGGCTAATATTAAAACCTTCCAAAGCACTGGAGTGAAAAAGCAAACACTCCAGTCTAATAAAAGTAGCCAACTTCCATGGCTAAAGAGAAAAAAGATGAAGCAAGTATAGTTGGATATGTTTTGTATGCTGATATTTGAGTTCACATTCAATAAACCAGATCTTTGGTTGTGGGCTAGTTAATAAAGTTGTTTGTTGGGGTCATCCTTTTTCATAAAATAAGATACATTTTAATAGTTCATAAAATTTCAAGACCATTGAGATAAACAATATACACCTATTATATATAATAATACATAATTTATATACTATACATACTAAGACAACAAAATGACCCAAAATTGAGAATCGCTCACCTCCTTATGCATGAACAATAACCAAATGGATATAAGTCCATGGAAACCTAAGAAGTATCAGGTTCAAAATTTAAATAGTTGCAGTGTACTGCTGAGAAATCTTCAGAGCTGCGGTTTCCATAATTTAATTAATATTGGCTTCTACAACCACGTTGTTCATGAATTTCAAACATAAGGGAGCACTGATGCAATATTTAGGTTTTAAAAATGGATTTTAACAAATATGTGGGAAGAGGCATTAATGTCATACATTGCTGTTAGCTCAACCCAGTCTCTCTAATTACACCCCTGAACCATACTACAAATAGGGCCAAAGATGAGAAGAGGTCTTGTCATTACAAATTGACATTTCCTGAGCTTGCTGTAGTCACTGAAGATAATACTTGTTTTTCTGTTTCAATAATCCAAATCAACCACTCAGAAGTCGGACTTAAACAATCATTATACATGAATGATAAAGCAATGTTTATTCAGACGGTTTCTTTTCAGCACCAAAAACCCATGACATTTTAGAGAAAAATCCTGTATCTGTGTATTTAAAGGTGTGTGATTGGAACCGAAGAGGGAATGTCCTATGTACCCAAGCATTTCTAAATCACAGGAACTTGTTTTGTTATTAAAGAATGGGGACTGAATTGAGGGCCTTGTACATGCTAGAATACAATTTACTATCCCTCAGCCACACTCCCATATCTATTGGCTTTTTATTTTGACTAAAGATCTCACTCATTGCCCACTGACCTTGAAGTCTTTGCAGCTCAAGCACAGCTTTGACTCATGATGCTCCTGCCTCAGCCTCCCAGGTAGTCAAGGTTACAGCTCTGGGCCACCCAGCCTCACATGTAAGTTGGTTTTCTGGACATTAATGCCCAACAGCCAATATAGCTTGTCTAAGTTTTTCTGTGCTAAGATTTATTCCCAAATAATAGTTTTCCATGAAAAATAACGCTTTTCCTGTTAATTTTCCAGTGCTTTTCTATTGACTTGAATAAAGTATGTTGAATTCATTTTAGTTCTTATTTTAAAGTTAAACTTTGACTCCATGTATAATGTACTTGCTTTGAGGTTTATACTGTGGTTCCTGTTTATATATCATTCATGGAAAACTCACAAAGTGAATATGGTTATTAAATCCAATCTTCCTCCATTTTTATAGGGTAGGAAACTAACATTTAGGGAAATTAAATAATTATGCTATTGCTAGGAAGTGGCAGGCCTTGGGTACAAATCTGCTGTAGTTGGGCTGCAAGACCATTTTAATACCATTGATATTAAGGGTCTCACTTTGCACCCCTAAGAGCTCCCTACAGTTTGGGGGTTCGGGTTGGAGAAGAATTTCCATGAGTAGTCCCTGCAAATTGAAATGAACCTGCCACGTCTCCATATGTTGTCTATTAGAAAGATGCAAATTCATTCGCCCAGTAGCCAAGAACATTACACGTAGGCATCGGCATCCGTCCTCACCTCCCCACCATTTGGTTACACTTGTTGAATTTTTAAAATTCAACCTGAAGTGTCACAGGAGACATTAAAATTCACATCAGTATGAGGAGCAGTTGTCTGGTTATATACAGAAAGGAACCAGATGTACCCAGAATCAGACGACTCTCCCATTGACTAAGTCTCACACTGACACTGATCGTTCCTCAGACCCAACAGTGAGTAAATCAAGGCCCTGACACACTCAATCTCACCACTCATTTGTGTATCCACAGGTTAAAGCACACGTACAGGGCTGGGGAGGTGTCTCAGTGGGTAAGAACACAGGCTATGAAGACCTGAGTTACCCTGTCCCTGTCACCCTAGAGTAGAACAGGTGGGGTAGGAGCCACTGTGTGGAGACTGCGGCTGAAGAGCCATAGCGAAAAGGTATTTAGGGGAAATACTTCAATTTCTTATCCATTTAGAGTTTAGTGGAAGATCCAGTAGAGAAGGGTAGTTTGGCTAATATGGCCCAAAGAGAAGATGTGATCAAAGGAGTAAATCCTTGAGTAGCACAACCATTAAGGCGATTGCTAGCCTTGGCTAAAGCTAGACAAGTCTTAAATATGTACATAAGGAGAAAGACCAGAAAGGGAAATATAGACAAAGTTGGAGGCTTGCAGAGCAAAGGAAAGGTTGTTTCCAAATGCTGACTGTTTTGCTCAGGGACAAATAAAATTGTGACATACGCAAGACTCAAATTTGTCTACTAGCAATCATAGTATTATGAGCTTAGTTACAAAAGACAGAGTGAAATAATATTTCTTTTTAATATACAAAAGTGATTTCTCTTTGTGTCTTTCTGTCTTTGTTGGGTCTCTCTCTCTCTCTCCCTCCCTCAGTGGAGGAGTGAGGGGTGAGATGTATGTGTGTCTGGGGTGGGAAGGTGGTAATTATGCGTTTGCTGGACCCTGAATTCACTGTGTAGCCCAAGCTACCCTCCGGGTCTTTGACACTCCAGCGTTGGCTTTCCTAGGCCTGGACATAAACAAATTTTGAAGTTTCGTGAGAAAAAAAAAACTAAACAATAGATTAGAAGTGTCATATGCTTGAAACATACTAACTTTGTTGAGATATAGAAGACAAAAAAGTGATGACTGCCATTCAGAGAGGACATTGTGATGATGTGCCATCCACAGGGAGTGATTAGGAATATACCAGAGGGATCTAATCTAGAGGTGAGTAGCCTGGCAGTGAAACAAAGTGGAGGGGAGGGTGTCCTGATAGATACTTTCTGGAGAATAGGTTCAAATGACAAGGTCTGGGTCCTGGTTGGGTTTTTTGTCTTGTATTGTATTGTTCATTTGTTTCGGTTGTTTTTCTTAACTTGACACACACAAACCACAACTGACAAACTGCCTCCCTAAGATTAGCCTCTTAGCAGGGCTGTGGAGCTTTTTTAGGATTAGAAATTGATGTGGGAGGGCCCAGCCCATTGTAGGTCGATTTTCCTGAAGGATATAAGAAAGTCTACTGAGGAAGTCATGAGAAACATGCTAGAACGCAGCATTCCTCCTTTGCTTCTGCTTCAGGTCTGGACTGCAATTTCCTCCCTTAAGTCCAAACTCAAACTGTTGATGATTAGCTGTGATAGAAGAATGTAAAAGAAAGAAACCCTTTCCTCTCAATGTTGCTTTTTGGTGAAGAAATTTTATCTCAGTTATAGGCATTCTAATTAAGACAACCTGTGCAGCTGAAAGGGGAGGAAATGGTATGTAACGTTAATTTAAATGAGCAGGTTCTTTATTGTTAACAGGGGTAACTGGAGAGTCTGCCTAGCATACATTGGCTTTTTGAAGTGGGCACTCAGTTAAGTGAGTTTGGCGGGGGTGGGGGAATGGATATAGCTCTAATTTGATTTCATTGCTAAGGAAAGTTTAGAATTCCTGTATTTAGCAAGGAAGAGCACTAAGTGGGACAAATATAGAATAGGTGGTTAATCTCTTAAAGAACAGATTAAAGTTCTATTAAAACCATAGGAACATTGGGAAGACTTGGGAGTGGTTTTCCTCTCACTCTACTAAAGGAATACTGAGATAGTAACAATAAAAGACAAGTCATCCAATGGTGGCTAAAACAGAGACAATAAAATGAGATGGGGTCAATGGCTGGGGAGTTAAGAGCCCTTACTCTCCTTGCAGAGTAATTTCAAGAACCTTGGAGGCTGCTCACAATAGCCTGTAACTTTGGTTCCAGGAAATCCAACACCCTACCCATCTAGCTTCTCTGAGTACTTGCACGCACTTGTGAGACATACATTCAAAAACACACTTAAACATTAATAAAAAGAAAATATTTTTTAAAGAAGGAAAGGAAAACCCATAACAGTTTGGAGCAACACCTGCTTTAGCTGCCAAGTGTTAAAGAGCCAGATGTATTGAAGAGAACTGCACACCCTTCCCACCTGTGGGGACATTCCTTGGCTAAGGTCTATAATGATTTAATAGAGCCTGGCACACCTCTCCCCTTTATCCAGAAGGAATATAGACTTTTAAATGGAGAAGGGGTGTGTCTATTGTGAATGTGGTTAGGGAAGGAACCGTGACCAAGTGCTGCAAAGTGTCAGAACTGAGCCCTGGGGTTGCTTTATTTACATATTGTGTAGTACGAATATATTTCACTGTGTAATGAAAAGAGGGTAATTTTCTTTCTAGTTCTGTTCATCTTTCTTCACATGGCATTAACTTAGCAACCCTGGGTACTGAATCACAGGTTTTCAGGAATTTCATGCTCAACAATAAAGGAAGCAAATATGTTCATCTAATTATAATTCTCATGTCATTCTGGCATTAGGGATATAGATAAAGAATAGAAAAGAAAACACAAGGTTTAAATAGATAATCATCCCATGGATTCCTTTTGATTTGAGGACACAATAATTATTCTCTCTTTAATAAATTATTCTCTATTTCTGAACCATTAAGTAAGCTTTACATTTTACTTCTTTTAATCAGAGAAAAAGAACTCATTGAAGTGGCTCAAATATTCTCTAGACAAATGCCTTCATTATAATCTTAATGTAAGCTTAAAAGCAATTTGTTAATTATAACCATTGTTCACTAGTGGCATAGTGTAGTTATGAAATATAAGAGAATGAAGTTCTGAGAGATAGATAGATAGAGAGAGAGAGAGAGAGAGAGAGAGAGACAGAGAGAGAGACAGAGATAATGTGTGTGTTTGTCTTGTTAGCCTGTAGACTCAGTACTCACTTTTCATCTTTATGTGTGTGTGTGTGTGTCAGTGTGTTATGTTAGCATGTAGACTCAGTTGTCACCTTCCATCTTTATGTATGTGTGTGTGTATGATGTTAGCCTGTGGACTCAATTTTCACCTTTCGTCTGTGTGTGTGTGTGTGTGTGTGTGTGTGTGTATGTGTGTGTGTGTGTGATGTTAGCATGTGCACTCAGTTGTTCTCACCTTCCATCTTTGTGTGTGTGTGTGTGTGTGTGTGTGTGTGTGTGTGTGTGTGTGTGTGTGTATGTGTGTCATGTTAGCATGTGGACTCAGTTCTTACCTTCCATCTTCAAATGGCTTCTGTGGGTTGGAGCCAGGCTGTCAGACTTACACAGCAAGTACCTTCTTGTCATCCTGGAAATAAACTTTGAAAAAGGGAGTAGATAGAAAATTCTGTAGGGAAGAAATTATTCCATGGGAACATCATTTCATAAAAGATTTCAGGAGCCATTATTTGAAAATAATCTCTTGTCTGTCATATCTTTCCCAGTCTCCATTTGAGCAGGTGTGCTTAGGTGATTCAAATGATGGTTTAGTTGAAAGTCCTTGGTTTGGGAGGTTTTTGTTATATTTGCCTGGAGAGAAAAAAAAACAAAAAATACAAACTAGGGGATAAAAAATAAATCATTATTTTCTCATTGAAAATTCCTCTTCCATGCTGACTTTCACATGAATAGGTTCTGTTGCATTATATGAGGAATTTGGAGAGTTATACATGCATTCCCTGAACCCAGGACTCTAAAACCTCAAAGAAATATTATTATTTCTCCAGACCAACGTAACCCAAAGCACTACAAGAGGCTACTCTATCTATTTACATAGAGAAAATACAAAACAAACAAACAATAAAACAAGAAGTTAGATAAGTGTTTGATGACAATCTACATGTTCAACATCAAGCAAGGTATTGCCAGACATTTTCCAAAAAAATTAACATATATATACATACACACACAGACATATATATATATATATATATATATATATATATATATATATATATAAGACTATTCAAAACAGATAGACTGTCTCATTTATTTGAGGTTGCTGCCACTTATAAAAGCATAGCAAGAGACATGAGATATTTGCTTTTTCTTTAACATCCATATAGGGTGTTCTTCCCTTAGGGAGGACAACAGTGTATGAGCGTTTTCTTTCCTGTTTGTTCCTCAGTGTCGTATAAAGACACTATGCTCATAAGTCTGAGCATGTGTCTGCTGAGCTTCTGCTGCCCTCAGAGTGCCGCCCCAGGACTCCAGAAAGGTTTGACTGAGTGTCTGCTTAGTGAGATGCCCACAGCAGGGCTGCAGCATGCTTCAGGTCACGTTGTGCTCTAGAGTGTTGGTGAAGGTAACAAGCAACCTACAGGAAAGCAGATTCTGAGTTCATCAGAGAAGGATTGTATACCAGAGAGGTGACCCCTCTGGGCCATAGTGCTAACCATTTCAGCTCTCCAGCTTAAGGGAAAGGCAAGCCATTGGAAGAATTTACCGAATGGCTAAAGAGAAGTGTCCATGGGAAGGCTACAGTCTGAGAGAGTGAAATTCTGAGGGACATGTAGTGGAAGACTTTGAATGCTCCACTGATAAATGGTGGGACTGGGTTTCTGAGAGCATTTTAGTTCTGCAGTTTCCAGAGCCTTTAAGATGCTAATGGGCATCAAGAGGAACAAGGGATGTGCTGCACCACATGTGATCTGTTTTGTTCTGTCCCCAGCTCCAATCCCCCCAAACCCCACCTGCCATGGAGTTTTGAATGTGTTTGCATATTCTGGGGAATTTTTAAATGCTTTACAATTTGGTAACATTAATACTAGTCTTTTTTTTTTTTTAAGATTTATTTATTTTATGTATATGAGCACACCGTAGTTGTCTTCAGACACACCAGACCCCATTACAGATGGTTGTTAGCCGCCATGTGGTTGCTGGGAATTGAACTCAGGACCTCTGGAAGAATAGTCGGTGCTCTTAACCACTGAGCCATCTCTCCAGCCCAATACTAGTCTTAGAAGATTCTCCTACTTTCAGCCTGTACTGGGTGATACAAAAATCACTAACTCTCTAAACTAGAGGACTACTGTCTGGTGGAGTCTGACAGCCGAACTCCCTCACAGAGAGATGAAGGCAAACAACGACCTCCGAACACAGAGACACTTTACCATTTCCTGGCCTCTGGAGATTCAGGAACCGCCCTGGAGGAACCAGTTCCATCTGAAAACACGAAGTTTAAAAGTGTGCGTTCTGGTTTGTGAGCCCCACTTGACAACAGCCCTTGATGGAATCAGAAACAAAAATCCAGGTCCCTTGATCTCTCTGCACTAGTAGCTCCAATTGTTCGTCACAGGGCACAGTGTCTGGACCCTCGCTGGCCTTGCCAGGCTGAAGTGGATATCTCAGTTTGCCAGCATGCTCAACTTGACATCAGAGAGTAGATACACAACCCTCCCATGTGGGCTAAGCTACTTCGCATTCCAACTACTATGCACTCATCAACACCAAACCCAGTTTCTAATCCCATGTCCGTTAACTCGCATTGTGAAGCTCTTTCTTTAAAAATTATTAAATTATTGACCTAAAAAGATTATATAAACTCCTGCTAACCCCCACCTCCTCATAGTGCTTCCTCTTCCATTAATGTTGGGGTTTATATTAAAAGCTATCTTGTTATCATTGGTACAGTTTCACGTGGCCTATTTAATTTATTTATTTACCTGTTTGTTACTTTGTTTATTGGCATACTATTTTTTGTCTCCTGGACTTGGGTCTCCATTGGTTTTATCAGATGTCTTTACCTGAGACTGGATCAAATATTAAGCAAGAAAGGTGTGACTACTCCAGCAGTGACATTACTGATCCATCTTTAATTGATCCATCCGGATCAAACTATCAAACAGAGCATCAACAGGAGTTCTCAAAATGTGAGGTTCTCTCAGATCTTCCCAAACTATTTCTACTTCACTAGGCAGGTGAAGGGAGTAGCTGGTGAGAAACTCTACATTGACAGAGACGCTCACAGACCCTCTTGTGCCAGGCCTACCGAATATAGCATCATATCTTCCCTCTAATTTGATAAGTAACATACCTTCAGATACAGTCCAGTGCCCATATCAGAGCCGGCAGGGAAATGTTTGACTGTTACCTTATCTCCGAAAACATATAAATTAACTTAGAAGGGAAATCCTTTTATATGTTATTGAATATGCTCTGTAGTTGTATATTTTGTATTCCAGTCCATTCCAAATAATTCATTCAATACACTACACACAATTAAACTGGGGGAAGGTGCCTGTAATCCTTAGTTAAGACAAAAATTCAAATTTGCATTTGGCTTCACAGTAGAAAATTACAAAAGCACCTAATATTCTATATACAGATGGTGGAAACAGGACTTAGAAGTTCTAATAGTAACCAAGAATTGTGGGTATAAAATAAACTTCTATTTTTCAACATATATGTAAACATGTTAGGTAGCTTTCAATGTGTGCACAGACAAGTCTCTTAAATTCCTTACCATTCTCATCTACATAACCAAGCGTCCCTCTTCTTCCATTTAAGTCCCAGGGCAATTCGTGTTGACTCTTGAGAACAACACTTGCCTACAGTTGCAAAATATCCCACGAATACAAATGAGAAAAATATAATTATCTGCTCATTCCCGCTCTAAGACTTCTTTGGTGAAATTCAGTTTGGAATGTCGATTGCCCCCTGGTGGTGAGACGGTTTTTTTTTTTTATTTATTTATTTATTTATTTATTTATTTATTTATTTATTTATTTATTTATTTTGCTTTTACTTTGGACTTTCTATGCTGTTGACATGTATCACCTCTATCAAGGGACCAGCAGGAGGGTGTCTCCTGTATTTTTCTAAGATGCCACAGTGTATCGCTTGTGTTGATGAACAGTGCATCATTCTCTCCAGTTAGGAAGGCAGCACACTGAACCAGTTCATCCAAAATGATGGGGATGAGGCTTTGTTCCAACATCCCTGTGCTCAAATTTTCTTTATTAAATTTTAAAATTAACAGGTAAAAACTGTTTTGTAGGTTTTATTAAGTCAACTTTATTCTCCTCCCTTAAAAATGTTTTAATGAATTGCAAACAAGCCAATGATTGCTTCAACTTTAGCTGACTACAGGTAGACTGTGAGACTCACACACAGAATCTGTGCCCTATGCTGTAAGTCACTGCTCGGTGGACAAGGCACATGAGCCACCACCCCGTTATTGCTATGGCTCTTGCTTGGGTAAACACCAGAGGTGTCCCCAGCTTCTGTCTTCCATCCAGAAAAACACCAAAATCTCTGAATAATCACGGGTGTCATTCTTCTGCTGACAAGTTCTTCATTCAAACAAGCTCGTTAGCTGGAAAAGAAGCCCAACTGGTGAACTCTGCATTGTCCTAGAAGAGTTAAGTCACTATAATTACAAATTGACCAAGAAGCATTTTGATCACATAGGAGAAAGGCCGAAGACAAATCTTCATACTGACCATAACTATGAGATGAGAACATAATACAGATGAGAACAAACATGACCTTTCCATATAAGCCAAGTTTTGATCTATTGATCCCCATCTCCTTCCTTGCCAGAGGATAATTCAATGAATAATGACACTAGAGGCCAATGACTGCATATACCAGAGGCCTTGTTCTCCAAATACCTTAAATTATGTCACACCCTTTGCGTAGCTGTGCTGGGTGGCTTCAAGGCACCAAACTGTGCCAAATATCAAGGTGGATGGAAACTCTACTCTTCGAGGTACATTATACTCCCATAAGCCACTTGTCTCAGACACTTGCAGGAAAAATCAACAGTACCAAAGGTGCAACTTCAGCCTCTGATGTCTATGGTGAGGGGCAGGGCAGCAGTGCTCTAAGGAATACTTTTGTTTAAGTTATATGGGTTTGGGAATCCTCTTTATGGGCACCTTTCCCACCTTCAAGCAAAGGTACCCTCACACCCTCAACATCCTCCCGCTCAGCGCTCTGATCCATCCACCTCTTCAGAGGATATTTTAGTTGCCAAAAATAGGGCCAAGTGTTACATAGATTGGAAATGATGAGACCCAATGGTGGAGCTGCAGAAGAAATTGTCTGAAGACCCTTGAAGACCACCTGCTTTTTGGGGGCAAGCTACTCAGGAGAGGGGGAGGCGTTACGTCTTGGGGACTAGTTTGACATTTGCAAGGTTATCAAGGCAGAGTTGAGACCGTTTCGGGTACCACTCTTTTGCAAATACCAGTCCAAAATAAATAAGTGGTGCAGCTGTGGTACAGAAAGCCTCCTGTGAAAATTATTTTCATGTGTGTGGCTTTTTAAAATGAATTTCCATCAATCTTTCCATGGGTTTTGGTCCACTTTAGTTTGACTATAACTGTATTTTTCCAAAAAGTTAAAGGAGGTAACTCTCTATCAGGGACCGTCTCTATTATAGACACTTTTTTTTCACATTGGGTTTGAGGCTGGCCACATATTTACTCAATACTCAATAATAAGCTACAGAAGTTGGTTTGGTTTGAAGCAATGCAAGTGATTGCACTTGGGTAGCTGCCCACCTCCCTCATCCTGCTATCTCCCAAGACCTCCCCTCCTCAAACACTCAGAACTCTTGGCTTTGCTATTTATAGTTCACAGGGCAGCCCTGGTTTCTCCCACCCACCGTCGCTCCAATTTGAAACACATGGGGAGTAAAGAGAGGAAGGGGAGGTTGTGGGAGGAGAGGTGGCCGGGCCACACCCATTGTGAACCACCATTCCATCCTGTTTGGATGTGGTTAAACAGAGAGAGAGAGAGAGAGAGAGAGAGAGAGAGAGAGAGAGAGAGAGAGAGAGAGAGAGAGAGAGAGAGAGAGAGAGAGAGAGAGTTCACTGGGAATCCCTTCAGTATATCCATTTATACTGGTCCAACTACAATTTGGTTTCTTGTTGTCTGACTCATTCTGACTGTGACATAAACATGTTTCATGGCCATATGTAGGGAAAGCCATTAGAGATGCCTTAACTCATAGACTCCCAAGTTTGAAAATAAACGGGCAAGGGTAAAATTGCAACTCCCTTCTTGTAATTTTTCACACAAAGTGTCATTTTCTGAAAGTCCTGAACCTAATCCCATTAAAACCCAATTCATGAAAGCTGTATTCAATAGAAAAGGCACACACATGTTCATACACACACACACACACACACACACACGTGTTTGAGAAGAGTTGTAATAGAAATTTGACAACCTCCCCCTTCACTCCAGTAATATCAACTCTGGCAATACTAATTGTTTGATGTGCTAACTTTGTTTAAGTAAAAATGACTCTGATTAAATGTTAAGGGAGAATTTTCAGCAATATGCATTTATCTTTTATAAGAATTGTATAGGTCTCATATTGCCTCTGTCACAAGCATTTAGCAGGCTCTGGTTTTCCTCACAGTCTTGGTTTTGTTGATACTCTATTGCTTCCGGGCTACATCTACAGCCAGTGACTCCTTCCTGTGAGTAAATGGCAGTGGAGTGACAATAACATGCAAAAGAATGACAGAAAGTTCCAATATAGCAGGTGAGCATTGCAGCCGTGGCTTACAAATACAAACGGAGTGGTGACTGTGCTTTATTTAGAAATGAGAAATTTTGGGTCAAAAAGACCTAACTCTGAACTCCATCTCATGTCTAGCTTGTGATGGGGGAATGTTACTGAAACCTTTCCTTGGTCTCATCTACCAAACTGTGTAGAGAAGGGAAAACACATAACAGGAGCAGTGTGAAAACTAAGCTGTGAACAGCATACAAAATACCTTCTGTCATTTCATGGGCATATCTAATGTTTATTAAAGTTTTTACGGTATTTTACTGTTTTGTTTTATTAAAATACTTTTTTTAATAAGCCCTGACAGTCAAATTCAGAAGAAGACTCAACCATGATTCTCCAGTTGTGCCCTGTGTCTCTAATTCTAATTTCTTTCCATTTGTTTCTCTGTATTTGGGGTGTGCACATGTGTGTGTGTGTGTGTGTGTGTGTGTGTGAACAATTTTGAGGACATGAATGTAAGCACATGTTTGGAGTCAGAGGAGAATCTTAGGTGGTCATTCTCAATTTCCACCTTGCTTGATTCAGGGTCACTTCTTAAGGCTTTTCATATCTGGATCATCTGACCTTTGAGTTTCTAGGAATCCTCTCTCCACCTCCCATTTCATTTCATGAATGATGGGATTATAGACATGTTACCATGTCTGGATACAGGAGTTCTGAGGATTCAAACTCAGGTTCTCAGGCCTGAACAACCTCAATTCATAATTAGTTTTAAGTCAACAAGATAGTTTTTTATTTCAATACAGGGATTTAACAAGGGCATAAATTTCTACTTTGCACTCCACTGATTCATTTGTGTAAATATATTGCTGCCCTATTGCAGTTCAGCCATGGAAGGGAACACAGTTGGTACAAATATATAGCCAATCAACATCATCCAAGACTGGAAAACAAAGTATCATGAGAATCTCTGTTCATCAGGATCCCCTCTTGAGACAAAGCGCTATCCACTGGAGACTGGATGAGGTCCAACAGGAAGACCAGGCCAGGCTTAGAAAAATGTCAAAGCACAAGGGATTCTCTAAAATTGATTGATAACAGCTGATCACACATCCTACCCATATGTGCTCTCCTCCCCAAACCCACACACATAACAGGAAAGGAAAGACCCAGCAAGAAGGAACAAAATTCATATTGAGTATTCCTCATGACCCATCCATGTGCTGTCTCCCTGAGTCTCTGGAATGGGAGACTTCTTCCCTCCCAGGCACAAAAGATTCTGAGTTGAGGAGGAACTCAGGAAAAAAAAAAATGAAAGGCTGCATGCTTGTTCTTAGGAGAAACTGGAGAACTGAATATCAGTCATCCAATTTAGCTTATTTGTCTCTGAAAAGTCTATGGTGGGTATTACTTCTAAAAATATGGCTAATAACACAACAGTTTTGTATCTGGATCAATAAAAACTATGTGAGAGAAAGCTAAATCTGGCAGACGCCAATCAACTCTACCAGTGTAAACTAGTTCTAAGGAAACAGGGGGGAACATTTTAAATAAATTTATGACAAGCCTAGTATTTAGGCCCTGAAAGTTCAGTTTCAGATTGTTATGCATAACATCAACATAGAAACTTCTACATTTGGATGCTTCCTTTGGTACCAAATAAACATCAAGCTGATCATGAGTGAAAGCCAGGGAATAATGAAAAAAACAGTGTTTGGCTTGCACTTAGCGCTTTCTTTTTTATTAATTATTTACTATATTTTATTTTTTTGGATAGTTTATGTATTTACATCTTAAATGTTATCCCCGGAACGGCGGCTTGTAGAGGCTGAGCAACTGGTAGGTGGGAGACCTGGGCTGCCGGAGAGCAGAGAGATCTCTGCGGAGTGCACACGGAAAGTGTACCCCCTGCCTTGCCCTGCCCTGCCTTGCCTGATCCAGCCATTGGGGACAGAAAATTAGAATTTCTGTTTCCACCCAGAGGCGACCTCAGGACACAGAGCGGAGCCTAGCCCATCTGCCACCCGGAACGGCCGCTCGTAGAGGCTGAGCAACTGGTGGGTGGGAGACCTGGGCTGCCGGGGAACAAAGAGATCTCTTCGGAGTACACACGGAAAGTGCACCCCCTGCCTTGCCCTGCCCTGCCGTGCCTGATCCAGGGACCAGAAACAGAACGTTGGAACTTCTGTTCACACCCGACGACTCTGAGGCATAGAACAGGGCTCGGCCCATCTGACACCTGGACCAGTGGAGAACCAGGGACACAGACCAGATACAAGGGAAAGGCAAGAACATATCACTGACAACAAAATGGCAAGAAGAAAGAGAAAGAGTATATCCCAAGGAAACCAAGACAATCTAGCAACACCAGAACCCAGCTCTCCTATAACAGCAAACATCAGAATTCCAAACACTCCAGAAAAAGAAGACACAGACCTGAAATCATACCTCAAGATGCTGATAGAGATACTTAAACAAGAAAGGGAGGAAAAGCAAAAAGATTCAGAAGCTTTTAAAGAAGAAACAAGAAAAACACTCAAAGAACTCAAAGAACTAGAGGAAAACAGAACCAAAGAAATAAAGGAATGGAAGAGGGAAATTAAAACAGAAATTGACACAATAAAGAAAACGCTAAAAGAGATAACCCTAGAGTCAGAACACCAAAAAAAGAAATCAGGAGTCACAGAAGCAAGCATTTCCAATAGATTACAAGAGATCAAAGAGAGAATCTCGGGGGCAGAAGACAACATTGCAAACATAGACAAAACAGCCAGAGAAGATGCAAAAAACAAAAAGATCCTAACCCAAAATGTCCAGGAAATCCAAGACACAATGAGAAGACCGAACCTAAGGATAATGGGAAAAGAAGAGGGAGAAGAGTATCAACTAAGAGGTACAGTAAATATCTTCAACAAAATCATAGAAGAAAACTTCCCTACCCTCAGGAATGAGATGACCATGAGCACAAAAGAAGCCTACAGAACTCCAAATAGAGTGTACCAGAAAAGAAATTCCTCCTGACACAAAATAGTCAAAACACCAAGTGCCCAAAGCAAAGAAAGAATACTGAAAGCAGTAAGGGAAAAAGGTCAGGTAACATATAAAGGCAGACCAATCAGAATAACACCTGATTTCTCAACAGAGACTATGAAAGCTGGAAGAGCCTGGACAGACATCATGCAGACCCTAAGAGAGCACAAGTGCCAGCCCAAACTGCTATGCCCAGCAAAACTATCAATCACCATAGATGGAGAGATGAAGATATTTCAAGACAAATCTAAATTTACACAATATCTGACCACAAACCAAGCACTACAACGAAATATAGGTGGAAAACCCAATACAATGAGGGAAAATACAGCCTAGTAAAAACAAGAAAACTCCTAAATAAGAAAACTAAAAGAAGAAAAAAACACAGACACAACTCAACCCAAAAAAGCAATAATGCCAGGAAATAGAAACAACTATTCCTTGATATCTATTAACATAAATGGTCTCAACTCCCCAATAAAGAGACATAGACTATCAGACTGGATACATAAACAAAATCTAGCCTTTTGCTGCATACAGGAAACTCATCTCAGAGACAGAGACAGACGCTATCTCAGAGTAAAAGGGTGAAAAAAAAACTTCCAAGCAAACAGCTCCAAGAAGCAAGCTGGAGCGGCTATTCTAATATCAAATAAAGTAAATTTCCAACCAAAAGTTATCAAAAAAGATAAGGAAGGACACTTTTTACTCATTACCGGAGAAATCTGTCAGGAGGAACTCTCAATCCTTAACATATATGCTCCAAATAAAAAAGCACCCACATTCATAAAAGAAACCTTACTAAAGCTCAAAAAATACATTTCACCCCACACAATAATAGTGGGAGACTTTAATACCCCACTCTCACCAATGGACAGATCAGGGAAACAGAAACTGAACAAGGACACTGCAAAACTAGCAGAGACTTTGAACCAACTAGAATTAATAGATATACACAGAACATATTATCCTAAAGTAAAGGAATACACCTTCTTCTCACCACCCCATGGCACCTTCTCGAAAATTGACCACATAATTGGACACAGAACGAGCCTCCATTGATATAAGAAGATTGAAATACTCCCATGCATCCTCTCAGATCACCATGGTCTACGGCTGGTCTTTAACAACAACAAAGACAACAAAAGGTCCACATACACATGGAAACTAAACAACGCTCTGTTAAAGGATAGCAGGGTCAAAGAAGAAATAAAGAAAGAAATTAAGGACTTTCTAGAATTCAACGAAAATGATAACACAACATACCCAAACCTATGGGATGCAATGAAAGCAGTATTGAGAGGAAAGCTCATAGCCCTAAGTGCTTCCAAAAAGAAACTGGAGAGAGCTCACATCAGCAACCTGACAGCACAGCTAAAAGCCCTAGAACAAAAGGAAGCAGATATACCCAAAAAGAGTAGATGGCAAGAAATAATCAAAATTAGGGCAGAAATAGACCAAATAGAAACAAAAAGAACCATTGAAAAAAACAACAAAACAAAGAGTTGGTTCTTGGAGAAAATCAACAAGATTGATAAACCCCTGGCCAGACTAACTAGAGGGCAAAGAGAGAGTATCCAAATTAACAAAATCAGAAAGGATAGTGGCGACATAACAACTGAAACTGAGGAAATTCAAGAAATCATCAGATCCTACTACAAAAACTTATACTCCACAAAATTGGAAAATCTGGAGGAAATGGACGAATTCCTAGACAGATACAAAATCCGAAAGTTAAACCAGGACCAAGTAAACCATCTAAATAACCCTATAACACCTAAAGAAATAGAAGAAGTCATCAAAAGCCTCCCAACCAAAAAAAGCCCAGGTCCAGAGGGGTTCAGTGCAGAATTTTATCAGACATTTATTGGGGATATAACACCAATACTCTCCAAACTATTCCAAAAGATAGAATCAGATGGAATATTACCCAACTCATTTTTTGAGGCTACAATAACCCTCGTACCTAAACCACACAAAGACCCTACAAGGAAAGAGAACTTCAGACCAATCTCACTTATAAACATTGATGCAAAAATACTCAACAAAATCCTTGCAAACCGAATCCAAGAACACATCAAAACGATCATTCATCATGACCAAGTAGGCTTCATGCCTGGGATGCAGGGATGGTTTAACATAAAGAAATCCATCAACGTAATCCACCATATAAACAAACTCAAAGATCAAAATCACATGGTCAGCTCACTAGACCCTAAGAAAGCATTTGACAAAATCCAACAATCCTTCATGTTAAAAGTCCTGGAATGAACAGGAATCCAAGGTCCATACTTAAACATAATAAAAGCAATATACAGCAAACCAACAGCCAACATCAAACTTAATGGTGGGAAACTTGAAGCAATCCCACTAAAATCAACGACTCGACAAGGCTGCCCACTCTCTCCCTACCTATTCAACATAGTACTGGAAGTCCTGGCTGGAGCAATTAGACAGCATAAGAAGATCAAGGGGATACAAATCGGAAAGGAAGAGATAAAAACATCACTCTTTGCCGATGACATGATAGTGTACTTGAGTGACCCCAAAAATTCCACCAGAGAACTCCTACAGCTGATAAACAAGTTCAGCAAAGTGGCTAAATACAAAATTAACTCAAACAAATCAGTAGCCTTCCTATACTCAAATGACAAACATGTGGAGAAAGAAATTAGGGAAAAGGTACCCTTCACAATCGTTACAAAAACTATGAAATACATTGGTGTGACTCCTACTAAGCAAGTGAAGGACCTGTATGACAAGAACTTCAAACATCTAAAGAAGGAAATTGAGGAGGATCTCAAAAAATGGAAAGATCTCCCATGCTCATGGATTGGAAATGTCAACATTTTAAAAATGGCCATCCTACCAAAAGCAATCTACAGATTCAATGCAATCCCCATCAAAATTCCAACACAGTTCTTCATGGAATTGGAAAGATCAATGTGCAATTTCATATGGAACAACAAAAGACCTAGAATAGCGAAATCCATCCTCAATAACAAGAAAACATCTGCGGGAATCACTATTCCTGACCTCAAGCTATATTACAAGGCAATTGTGCTGAAAATTGCATGGTACGGTACAGAAATAGGCATGTGGATCAATGGAATAGAATAGAAGATCCAGAAATGAGCCCTCACATATAAGGTCACCTGATTTTTGACAAAGGAGCAGTAAAAATTCAATGGAAAAAGGACAGCCTATTCAACAAATGGTGCTGGTCCAACTGGCACTCAGCATGCAAAAGAATGAAAATAGACCCTTTCTTATCTCCCTGTACAAAGCTCAATGTAAGTGGATCAAAGATCTCCACATTAAACCAGATACACTGAAACTATTAGATGAGAAAGTAGGGAAAACCTTAGAACACATAGGCACAGGAGAAAATTTCCTGAACAAAACACCAATGGCTCAAGCTCTAAGGTCAAAGATTAACAAATGGGACTTAATAAGATTGCAAAGTTTCTGTAAGGCTAAGGACATCGTCAAGAAAACAAAACGGCAACCAACAGAATGGGAAAAGATCTTTACCAACACCACATCAGATAGAGGCCTAATATCCAAGGTGTACAAGGAACTCAAAAAGCTAGACACCAGAGAATCAAATAACCCTATTAAAAAATGGGGTACAGAGCTAAACAAAACGTTTTCAGTTGAGGAACACCGAATGGCCGAGAAACATCTGAGGAAGTGCTCGACATCCTTAGCCATCAGGGAAATGCAAATCAAAACAACCCTGAGATTCCACCTCACACCAGTCAGATTGGCCAAGATCCAAAACTCAGATGACAGCAGATGCTGGCGAGGATGTGGAGAGAGAGGAACCCTTCTCCACTGTTGGTGGGGCTGCAAGCTAATACAACCACTGTGGAAATCTGTCTGGCAATACCTTAGAAAATTGGATATAGTACTACCTGAAGACCCACCTATTCCACTTCTGGGCATATACCCCAGAGACACTTTATTACACAACAAAGATATATGCACCACAATGTTCATAGCAGCTCTATTTATAATAGCCAGAAGCTGGAAAGAACCCAGATGTCCTTCAGAAGATGAATGGATACAAAAATTGTGGTACATATACACAATGGAATACTACTCAGCCACCAGATACAAAGACTTAACCAAATTCTTAAGAAAATGGCTGCATCTAGAGAATATCATCCTGAGTGAAATAACCCAGTCACAAAAGAACAGACATAATATGCAGTCACTGATAGTGGGATGCTAACCCCAGAGGCTTGCACTCCCCCAGAAACAACTCACAGACTGTATGAAGTCCAAGAAATAAAGAAAACAAAACAAAACAAAAAAATATTTACAAAACAAGAAAACTTTAACTATTTCCATGTTACATTTTGTTTTACATGTACTTTAGCTCATTGTAACTATTAAGTTTTCAAGGCATACTATCAAACCTTGAAAAAAATCAAGTACTGACTAAAAAATATATTCATATAATTTTATGTAATAATTATGTTAAAATCTGAAAAAAAGTACTGACAAAAATGTATAATTTTAAGCAAAAAATGTTTAAAATCTGTACATTTATCTTTGTTTTGTAAAATAAAGTTGTTAAAAAAAATAAATAAATGTTATCCCCTTTCCTTGTTCCTCCCTCCCCCAGTTTCTATGAAGATGCTCCCCCACCCACCCACTCCTACCTCAACCCTGGCTTCCCCTATACTGGGGAAAGTAGTCTTCACTGGACCAAGGGCTTCTCCTTTTATTGATGCTAGCCCATGCCTTGCTCTACCACATATGCAGCTGGAGCCATGGGTCTCTCCATGTATACTAATTGGATGGTAGTTTAGTCCCTGGGAGCTGTGGGGAATCTGGTTGGTTGATATTGTTTTCTTCCTATGGGGTTGCAAACTCCTTCAGCTCCTTCAGTCCATTCTCTAACTCCTCCATTGGGGTTCCTGTGCTCAGTCTGATAGTTTGCTGCAAGCATCTTCATCTGTATCAGTAAGGCTTTGGTGGAGCCTCTCAGTAGACACCCATATCAGGATCCTGTCAGCAAACACTTCTTGGCATCAGCAACAGTTACTGGGTCTGGTGGCTGCAAATGGAATGGATCTCCAGGTGGGGCAGTCTCTGAACAGCCTTTCCTTCAGTCTCTGTTCCACTCTTTGCCCCTGTATTTCCTCCAATGAGTATTTTGTTCCCCCTTCTATGAATAACTGAAGCATCTACATTTTGGTCTTCCTTCTTCTTGAGCTTCATATGGTCTTTGAATTATATCTTGGGTGTTCAGAACTTGAAATACTAAGATCAAAAATTAAGGTGACAACAGATGCTGGTGAGGATGTGGAGAAAAAGGAACACCATTGTTGGTGGGATTACAAGCTGGTACAACAACCCCTCTGGAAATCAATCTGGTAGGTCCTAAGAAAATTGGACAGTGCTACGTGAGGATCCAGTATACCACTCCTAGTCATATATCCAAAAGATGCTCCAACATATAAGAAGGACACATGCTCCACTATGCTTATAGCAGTCTTATTTATAATAGCCAGAAGCTGGAAAGAACCCAGATGTTCTTTAACAAAGGAATGAATACAGAAAATGTGGTCCAGTTACACAATGAAGTACTACTCAGCTATTAAAAACAATGACTTCATGAAATTCTTAGGCAAATGGATGGAACTAGAAAATATCATCCTGAGTGAGGTAACCCAGTTACAAAAGAATATACATGATATGCATTTACTGATAAGTGGATATTAGCCCAAGTTCAAAGCACTTAGCATTTTCATTACATTATCTCCTTTGCTTCATGATCCATCAGTGTCCATCAGAATATTTGCAGTGTACATTATGGCTCTTCAAGAGGATTGCTAAGAGTCTTTGAGAAATTCTTTTTGCTCTAAGATGAATTTTCATTGAATCACTTTGCACTTACATATTTGTCATATACATTCAAAGACTTGACACACTTTGTTGACTCAAACAGATCCCAACACTCATTGTTTTTCCCTATGTGTGCCATTGGTATGGTACCACATCTTCTATCGCATTTCATAGAGTAATGTTTTGGAACTGCATTTGAGGATAATCCAGTCTTCTAATCCCACCGATATAGAAGATCCACATAAATAAAAAAATAAAATATTTTCATCTGATATCTTATACTATTTACCAATCACAACTCCATAAACTTCCATATAGCATTTTATTACACTTAACTTTACATTCGACACACCTTATAAAACTCAAGTTTGCAAACACAATTCATTAATCACAAGTATGTACAATTAATGGATCAAAGGCTAGAGTGTGTTTGTTGGAGTTGACTTTCTGAAGATGGATATCAACAAAGTCTGATCCCTTGTTAGTGTATTTTCTGTTTATGTAATCTCTGTACATCAATCACTCCCCCCACTTGTGAATGAAGATGCCAAGGAATGGACAATCTTATGGGGCTCAGGAATAGTAAAATAAGACTCAGTTTCTATGGACCTCCAGACTATTGTCATAATTCCCATTCCTCTGAGTAGACCCTATCTACTAGTAACCACTTGCATAACAGTTAATTTTTAAAAGCAAAGTGAAGCTGGCTAGTCTATTTGAAAATTTATAGGAACATAAAGTTGTCATTTTTCTTCCTTCTCCAAAGACATTTTCCTTGGACAGGTAAACTGTCAACTGTACTCATTGACCTTGTTACTGCTATTGATCTGATACAGAAGCAGGCCATAAGCTGTTCAATCTTGGGGAACTCTTAGAATGTAATTCTTTCCTTTGTAAATTAAATAAAATGCAAGAAATATGAACAAAACAGCCACCAAGGGGGTTCTAATGGTAATATTCTAACAATAGGTACCGTTGAAAACTCAGTTTAACTCTTCTCTTCAATTTACGTTCCCAGTCATCATTCTTGCTAAAACCTGAAAGGTTTTGCTGGTGTCAGTCTCCCACCCATATGGCTTCAACATGGTAAGACCCTCAAGGCTTATTTTCGCAACTGTCATTAAACATTGACATATCTTTTCAAACAAGTTATAATTCATGCTAAAATCAGGATGGGGTTGGGAACAGTGAGGAGGAAGAGGGGAAGAAGGTGAGAGGAGGAGCTCTTGAAGCATCTCAGCTTATATACAGTGGCCCTTCTTGGCTTTGCCTTGCAAAGGAGGATAATTTGGTTATCATACTTTTTGGGAGCTGTCAATTCTCACTGGGTCAGTTTAAGCTGTTCCAGGGCAAGAAGCTTTGGCTCCAGAAGAAGAGTTCATCTCCACAGCGTAGCTATACACATTCAAGCCAGATTCCTTATCGTGTGAATACACAGGCAATCAAGATTCTCTAACATACACATATACAAGCAACCAAGATTCCCTAATATGTGCATATATGTGCAAACAAGATTCCTTAACATATAAAAGATGACAAACAACCCCAGATGGGACAAAAATGAGTCAGTTAGAGGTTGCTCAGACAAGCTCATTTTCCTGACTTTCTCCACACAGATGTAGAGGGCAAGTGTGTGCCTAGGGGTAGGGCAGGAAAGGGGTCTTTATCCAAAGGTCTTGGGGCAGCAAATACAGATGAAGTAGGTGTCAGTACCAGTATTCAGGGCAAAGTACATACTAACTGTGATGCTGGTATTGGACAACTGGCTGAAATGTAAGTAAAAGCATGTGTAGTGTATACGTGTCTGCAGAGTAACAGGGTCTAAAAATGGGTGTGCCCACAAAAGAATGGTAAGTAAATGTAATGAGTCATTTCAGGGGTGCAGAAAGGCACCTCTAATTATACTAACCGGTGTCAAGCTTTTGTTTGTCAAATGGAATCACCTGTAACAGATCTGGGATTTATATTCCCAAAGAAGAAGAGTCATTCACCTTCAGTTGACATTAATCCTAGTAAAGCAGTTTGTGGAGATAAGTGAATTAATTTTTTTAATCATTCATTTTGATTCATAAAAGCCAGAAGAATAGACCAGGAGGTCCCACCCCTTCTAAGAAACAGACTGGAAGTCAGCATTGCATGTGGACCACCACAACTAAGAGAAATACCAAATTCTGATAACCTATCTCCCTTAAACTTTAAAACATGAAAGCATTCATTCCTGTTTTTACATTCTCCTGAGACATTGGGCTAGAGAACTATATCTCTATCAGGGAATCAGGAATTAGGAAAAACCCTAAGAATCCAAGATCATGCCATCAGATCTGTTGACCAATCTTTCCTGGTGGGAACTAGTTGTAGGAGATGACATGTGTATGGGTGGAAATAACCTTCAAAATGATCTGGATTATGGGAAACTGCTAGGCTAAACTCTACATGATAAGCATGCACTCTCAAAGTGCAAAGCCTATGGCTGATAATCTAAAATAAGGCAGCTGCTCTGACACCCTTAACCTGCGATTCAATATCACTGAATCAGAGTAAATGAAATTTTTAGGCAAAAAAATATTCTAAAGTCAGAATGAAGAATCATAGACATCTTGTTGGCCAGTAAAAAAAAAAAATAGGTTAAAGATAAATGACTTCAGGAATATTTCATGTTAACCAGTGTCAGAAGCTGAATAAAGTTTCGTGTAATTTTTCTAAACTTTGGTAATATTGCCTGCCGGTGGAGGAAGTCATCAGGATATAAGTCATTACAGAAGTTATTGCAGGTCGGCTTGCAGAAGCACAGTCAGTTTGATACTGTCTCTTTACAGTAGTGAAAAAGTTCTATCTAAGCTGTTCCCTGGGGAAAAAAAATCTTCCTATTAAAGGCTTAGAAAAGTGGGTCCTCTCTCTGCTGTAAGAATGCACGCAGACTCTCCAAGTTAGTTAAAAACTAAATCAGTGTCATTTTATGCATTCTGTTATGAGGGAGAAATGAGAAGAACATGAAGAGAAGATAAGCAAGGAAGTCAATGCTCTCTTGACAGGGCCACAGACACTCACTTCCCTGGACTTTCCAAAATGGATGACTAACTGACTACTCAAAGCACAAAGCTTGGGAAGTGAAGGCCTGAGAAAGGAGGTTTGGGGTAACTGAGCATGAGGCGTCTTGCCTCCTGTTGTTGACCTATGGATAGCTTTGAGTGGGGGTAATGAGCACTCTTGACTCCTCGGTGTTAGGATAAACAATCCCCTGGGCTCAAGTATCAGCCATTTAAATAAATTCATGAGACAGAGGAAGTGATGTTTACGAGCTAGAAGACTGGGCTCCCTTTTCAAACAATCATGGGTACACAGATCACAAAATAGAAACCTGATATAATGGGAAGAAAGGAAGAGGAAACGGCACAGGCTGAACTTCGGAAGCTGCTGTAGAAACGCTTAAATCTAACACCGAGAGAGAAGATAAAAACAGAAACGACCTGATTGCCACCAAATTTAACAAGTATTATTTTGATAAGTTTTATATGTCCTTGTTTACCTAAGATTGAACAACAACAAAAAAACAAAAAAACCAATGAAACAACTATTTTCCTCATAAGAAACTTTCCAAGCTTATAACCTATTTCTATTTTTTCTCTATAAATTTCTTTCTCTATAAATGTTAGGAAATAGTGTTGAAAAATCTGCCCCAGTTAAGCATCTTTTTAAACAATTTACAAATTTAACAATTTATAGATCTTAAAAACATCATATACTTATATGATTGTTGTACTTTACTAAAGGTAGTTTAAATCATTTATATTTTAAGACAATAATATGTAAATGTACTTAGCATGAACAGTAACAGAGAAAAATATTAGATATATTATTTTTCTGTGTAAAGAGATAGGTGGAAACAGTGGAGTATATGTTGTCAGAGAAGCTAATTAATCGCTTAGCTTCAGTCCAGGAAGAAATAGAGTAGATTTTTAGGGAATCATAAAAATGTATTCACTCACACATACCCACTGGTCACCTACCTGAGTCTCTGTTGCTCCTCTAGCTACTGATAGACTGTCTCTGGCCTCAAAACTGGAGCTGGAGGGGTAATGTTCTTCTCAGATGTATACCGTGAGCCCTTACCGAAAGGTGTGCTTACGTCACTCGAACAACTGAAGGTGTGAACACTAAATAACCTTATGTTCTGTTTCCTCGGCACCTGTTCCCTGGGTCCAATTCCTCAATGTCCTTCTTTCTCAGACAATCATTCACACTCAACACTGCAGTCTAAAGAAAAGTATTCCTGGAAGACTCTACGTGACCCAGATGTGCCATTGTTTCTGGAAACCATTTTCCTTTCTCTTCTTGCCATCTGTGATCTAGAACCCCCCCCCATACGTCTGCTGTATCTCTGTCTTTCTCATAGGCACATATACTCGAACACATGCACGCACACAGTTACACGGGAGACTCCACAGATCTCCATTTATTCCTCCGCCATTTTGTCTTTCAATGTTTAACTTTGCATCCTGTGCTGGTCTGTATTGTCCTCAACCCCCTGAGGTTCTCCTAGCAAATCATTTTTAAAGCCTTTCAGAACAGGCACCTTCCTGACCTATACCACCTTCCAACAATAGTATTGTGCCTTGGGCTAGACTCATGGTGCAACTATTTCCCCATACTTTTTAACCAAGCTCTCTAAATCTACTGCTCTCGTCTCTCCCAAGTACTCCTCAACTGCCCTTCCACTGCTGACATGGCTTCAGCTGCAACCATTGTCTCGAACACACCTCCCATCTCTGCTTCATGAAATCTAGATGCTGTTTGAAGTGAAGGCTTGCAGTGTCTTCACCTACACAGGTCTTCACAGATATGTCCTCTGCCCACCTCAGCTGGGCTGTTAATTCCTTCACATGCATCCCTCCCGAAGTGCCTGCTTTAAGCCCCTCTATGTCATGTGTGTTTGCTAATGCACATAGTCAGCCTTTTTCTTTAACCTGATTGTAAATTAGGCTCTCCCTAGACTTTGAAACTCCCTTCACCCACTGTGATTTACACATAGTAGGAATACAGTAAATAGTTTCTAGCAAAAGGCAAGAGCATCTATGGTAGCCTGGGGTTGGAAGGCCTTTCCTAAATGTTTAAGTCATTAAAAGTTTGAGCTGTTACTCATGAAATGTCAAAGAGCATCATAAAATACTCCACTCACTGAAGGTTATTACTTCCACTGTTCTTGAGAAACATAAAGAAAGCACAATGGTCAGTGGCCCTGGCACCTCATAGAAACAAAAGGAAAGAATATAGCTCAAGCCTAAAATCCCAACGCTTGGCAGCTGAACTGAGATCATCAGAAGGCCAACACAGACTACAGAGAGTACAAGGATACTCTGGCGCAAGATCTATGCATATAAAACAAACAAACAAACAAATAGGTAAATAAATAAAAGATCGGTTAGGGTTGTTTATAAGCAATTGTGAAACACAACATATTCCTAAACTTCTCAGTGTAATTATAATCTACCTAAATAAAAAATCACTTTACTGGCTCAGAAGTTTTTTCATTAAATCTAAAATAGAAAGGAGAAAGTTTATGTTTGGGTTACTGTGCATAATAAAGTCTGAAGACCTAAAAACTCTCGTTAAATGGGTCACATCCATCTGGGAAGCTAACCAAAGTTAATTAGGTTTAAGCCGCATATTTCTTTGACCATACAAACATTATTTTTATAAACTACGAATGCATGGACTGCTTTTTATAACATAATTTTACAAAGGTTGATTTTAAAGATGATCCTTGAATTCCAGTCAAATGCCTTGGCAGAGGAGGAGCCTCACTCTCCTGAGCTCCGAGGCCAGGCTCTGGGCTAGCAGCTTGCGGCATCTGTTCTTTGGAAATTAGAATTTGGAAGAAGAAGGAATTGAAATGTGTCTTTGTTTGGGTTGTGCTGTAATTTAGATCAGTTTTCCTTTGATTTCGAAGCCCTCTGTTGAATAGAAACCAGTTTGAGGTCTTTAGAAGGAAGAATCTACCTTAAAATGAAAATTTTTGGACTATGTTTTTCTGAAATTCCCACTAGGATTGTTGGGGTAGGCAACTTACACATCATACTACAATCTAGTTCTTATTGGGGAAAGAAAAAGCCTATCTTCAACAAAAAGATAGTTTTAAAATAAAGCCATTAAAAACTAATAGAAATAAAAAAAGGTAGGCAAACTCACACTTCCCATTATAGACCTCAATACTCCATTTTCAAGGGGTAAAATACAAGCTGAAGAGAACTCAAGAACAGGCAAAAACTGATACACTAAATTACCAGCAGGGTTTAACCACTATATAGAAGATAATCTACCCAACAAAAACAACTTATACCAAATAAAGCACAGTCAGCAAGACACTCCATAATCCTTGGCTATAATTTATACTGCAAGGAATTTAACAGGTATTGGAGCCAAATGGAGATCAAAAATAATAAAGCAACATGAAAATTAATAAGCACACATTAATCAAGTCATATACTTCCAAAATAGAAATTTTCAAAGTAGTTAAAGATCTCTGGAATTGGGCTTGGGATATAGCTTAACTGGAGAGTGAGTACCTGGCATGCAGGAAGCCCTGGCTTTGATCGCCAGCACTCTATAAACTAGATGCGATGGGGCATGGGGTAATCCTAGCACTCAGGAGGTAGAAAGATAACTAGAAGTATAAGGCCATCATAACTATAAAGGGAGTTGAAGGCTAGCCCCTAATACGTGGGATCAATTCTCAAAATGAATAAAATCTGCATTTAAATATATTTTAAATGTGGGTTACTATAAAGACCATTGTAGCACTAAACTCTGACATTAGAAAAGAGAAGGATCCCAAACCATGTGTCTACATCAGAAAAGCAGAGGAAAGCAACTGCTTATCCCTAAAGCAAGCTGGGCAGTGGCACACACATGTCACCTCAACACTCATGGCCAGGAGGCAGGAAGATCAAACTTCCCATGATCCTGGGCTGTCCTGCAAAAAGGAAAAACAATTACCTAAAGCCACAAATGGTGTAAGAAATATTGTGGAACTAGAACTGTACTGTATCTTGAGATAGCTGTGGATATACAAGCCTGCAGATGTGTAAAACAGCAGACACAAATTGGTATGTAGCCCCATGACCACACCTTTTTACAGGTATGTAGGGAACACAGGGCCTGAAGTCCAATTTATGTTTACACAGTATGGTGTTGATATGGATATCTAATGTGAATCAGCTATAACATGGCTCACACTGGACACCCAGTGGTCTCTGAATGAGCACAGAATGACTGATACCAGATGTCCAAGAGAACCCCAAAAGCAAACAGTAATATACCCTGTTATATAGCTATTTTTGGCACAGGGCCATTTTGGAGTAATTCTGTATAAACATGGCCTTGAGTCAGAGGACTGTGTCTTTGTTTCTGCCTTCAAACCAGCCTGCCTCTGTGTCTCTTAATAGACCAGCATGTCTACCACCATGTGACGTGTATAACACATGCCTTTTGTGTGGCCAATTTGTACCTAGGTAACTAACTACCTGGCCTGCCTAAACTGATATCTTCACCTGGAGTGAATAAATGTTTTATCTGCCTGTTAGTTCTCAACACATCTTCTACCTCCTAGCCCCTCTTCCTGTCCTGGAATCCAAGCATTGACCTCACAGAGTAGAAGTCTAAATAAATTTAGCATTTAGACCAAGGTAGATTTGCTGGTTACAATGTTATTGGTTAGCTTTATTATAAATTACCCAGCATGGTGGAAGGGGCTCTTCAGGCAGAGCTTCCTGCTCTCTGTCAGGTGGGAAACTCAAGACCAGAGGTCACAGAGTAGACTGCTGTCAGCAGTCAATGGAATAAGCAACACAGCTTAAATGAAAAAAAACAAATTTAAAAAAAAATTATAAAAAAAAAAAAAAAAAAAAAAAACAATTCTCCAGAAAGAAAATCCCAGCAGGACAGAATTAACAGCCAGAGTCTCAGGGAACAGACACAGCTAATGGAAGCCTTTGAAGTTTACCACAGCAACAGAAACAACCAAAATTTTTTAAATCTGTTGACAGCTCTTCTGTGATTGATCCCATCTTTCACCTTATTTACACACACACATATCTGTATATATATGTAAATACATTCATAAATATATGGAGATATATACATTTATATCATCCCGAGACTTCAACACACTTTCATCATACCAGTCCACCACGTAGGGAGGAAACAAAGACTACCAAGCTCCTGTTCTAAGAGTAAACTCACAGATGATGGGCTTGACAGTTTTGCATTCCTGAGTCCTTTGCACTATATAGAAAGCACACTTGAACTAGGCTCTAGGATTTGACCAAAGCTGAGAGAGGGGTTCATTTCTCCTTCAGCCACCAGAAACCTGCTACTGCAGTCTTTAAGGTCTGCTGGAGATTGGAAGCCTGTTGCTTTTGCTGCTCCTGTCAATGACCCTCAGACTTGCTTTGTAGGGGGCTTCTCTCAGCTAGTACCCTATGCCAGCTTATTATAAGCACCCCAAAGCATTCAGAAGACTTAGAGCTGGGACTAAGATTGACTCCTCTCAGTCAGCATCCTATTACAAATGAGAGTCTCTCAGGACTTCTTAATTTTTATCTAAATTGCTATACCCACGTGGCAGGTAGATACCTTTGATCCCCTTTATTGTATGTCTACTCCATTCTTAGAGCAGGGCCACAATAAGGAACTGAACCTAGTTGGAGACAGAAACTAGTCTATACCCATGAATTAGTTCATTGCTACTGAAACTGGTTAAGGAAACAGTACTTCCTTGCAATATTTCCTACAAAATGCATAAATCTACAACTGATCCAAAATTTAACATTAAATTTTAAATATATTGTAGATGATGAATTGAATAAAAAAATAAACATCCACTTGACAATAGAAAACTTAATCATCTAGTTGTTACATTAAGAAGTCCTCTATATCTTTTTAACATATAAAATAATGTCCTTGTGTCCACACCTTGTTAAGCCAAATCAATACTAGAATTGGATGGTCTTAGATTAGAACTGTCTATGCACCTAAACCCTTGATTCTTGTAAAAGGACTCATCACAATCAACAGAGTACCCGTGTAGATGAGGGAGGTGAGTGAGACACGCTTGCATTCTATAACCCCAGCTGGCTTGTAACCCATCAGCCCTGGCTGGCCTCAAACTTACAGAAATTCTTTGGCCTTGTCTTCCTAACTGCTGGCATTTGGGGTCTGAGCCTTGAGCATTGCCACTAAATACCTCTTATCTTCACACTGAGCCTATTTTTTAAAGTATAGCAAAGTCAGGCAAAAGAGGGTGGCATTAAACCAGATCAAGAGAGTCATGAGGCACTGGGGAAGTGCCAGAATGGCAGGGCAAGCCTACAGGAAATACAAGGCACAATTGGAGATATCCCTTCCTTGTCTAACATGAGTTGCAAGGGCAAGAACGACTGGATCTCCCTCATTTCTCATTTTGCTTACATCAGCATCTCGGATTTTCAGGAGGAGAAAGGGCTTAGCAGTCAGGATATCACTAGAAATAAAAAAAAGGAGGGTGACAGAGGTTCTACAATATGTAGACAACTGTCACTGGTCACCAAAGAAACACATTCTCTTTCCCATTTCTCTGCTCTCTCCACACAAGAAAGGTAACGGGGAAATACCGTGTTAATTTGCTTTGTTTGAATCGAGGAAGATCTCAGAAAATGGAAAGATCTCCCATGCTCATGGATTGGAAGGATCAACATTGTAAAAATGGCCATCTTACCAAAACCAATCTACAAATTCAATGCAATCCTCATCAAAATTCCAACCCAATTCTTCATAGAGTTGGAAAGAGCAATGTGCAATTTCATATGGAATAACAAAAGACCTAGAATGTCGAAATCCTTCCTCAACAACAAGAAAACATCTGCGGGAATCACCATCCCTGACCTCAAGCTATATTACAAGGCAATTGTGCTAAAAACTGCATGGTACTGGTACAGAGATAGGCATGAGGATCAATGGAATAGAATGGAAGATCCAGAAATGAGCCCTCACATATAAGGTCACCTGATTTTGACAAAGGAGCTATAAACATTCAATGGAAAAAGGACAGCCTCTTCAACAAATGGTGTTGGTCCAACTGGCACTCAGCATGCAGAAGAATAAAAATAGACCCTTTCTTATCTGTTTGTACAAAGCTCAAGTGCAAGTAGATAAAAGATATCCACATTAAACCAGGTACACTGAAACTATTAGAAGAGAAAGTAGGAAAACCTTAGAACACATAGGCATAGGAGAAAATTTCCTGAACAGAACACCAATGGCTCATGCTCTAAGGTCAAATATTGACAAATGGGACTAAATGGGATTGCAAAGTTTCTGTAAGGCCAAGGACACTGTCAAAAAAACAAAACGGCAGCCAACAGATTGGGAAAAGATCTTTACCAACTCCACATCAGATAGAGGCCTAATATCCAAGGTATACAAAGAACTAAAAAAACTGGACACCAGAGAATCAAACAACCCTATTAAAAATGGGATACAGAGCTAAACAAAAGGTTCTCAATTGAGGAATATCAAATGGCTGAGAAGCATCTAAGGAAGTGCTCAACATCCTTAGTCATCAGGGAAGTGCAAATCAAAACAACCCTGAGATTCCACCTCACACCAGTCAGAATGGCCAAGATCAAAAATTCAGATGACAGCAGATTCTGGAGAGAATGCAGAAAAAGAGGAACACGTCTCCACTGTCGGTGGGTTGTAAACTGGTACAACCACTCTGGAAATCAGTCTGGCGATTCCTCAGAAAACTGGACATAGTACTACCTGAAGACCCAGTTATTCCACTTCTGGGTATATACCCCTAAGAAGTTCCAACATACAACAAAGACACATGCACCACAATGTTCATAGCAGCTCTATTTATAATAGCCAGAAGCTGGAAAGAACCCAGATGTCCTTCAGTAGATGAATGGATACAAAAATTGTGGTATATTTACACAATGGAGTACTACTCAGCTATCAGAAACAATGACTTTATGAAATTCTTAAGAAAATGGATGCATCTAGAGAATATCATCCTAAGTGAGGTAACCCACTCACAAAAGAACAGACATAATATGCAGTCACTGATAATTAGATACTAACCCCGGAAAGCTCTGAACACCCCAGAAACGACTCACAGACTATGTGAAGTTCAAGAAAAGAAAGAAAAAGAAAAGAAAAAACCATTATGTTTACTCCTTACACACCAAGAAAACTTTGACTATATCCAGGTTACATCCTGTTTTACATGTACTTTATGCTCATTGTAACTAGTAAGATCTTAATGCACACTATCAAACCTTAAAAAAATGATATATTCACACTCACAGACTGTGTGAAGTTCAAGAAAAAAAAAGAATATATTTTAATTAAAATAGAACTGTATCGCACCCCCCTTTTCTCCCTACAGCCCCTCCCAGTTTCTCTCCTATCTCTCCAAATTAATAACCTCTTTTCCTATATTATTGTTACATATATACATATGTGTATGTATATGTACCCACAAATACTTAATTACAACCTTAAAAATGTATTTGTATACTTTTATGCAGAAGTGCTGAAAATTTGTACATTTATCTTTGTTTTTTAAAATACAGTTTTTCAATAAAAAAAGCCAAGCAATCACAAAATGTATTTGTATACTTTTATGCAAAAATGCTTAAAATTTGTACATTTATCTTTGTTTTTTAAAAATAAAGTTCTTCAATTATAAAAAGACAAAAAAAAAAAAAAAAAAAAGAAGCAAAATGTTTTATCCACCAAGCAGCATTTGGTTGTTGCTCAAGATTTCAATATGCAATTACCATAGAATCCCCAAATTCCATTACTAGATCTACTGGTAATAAATTGCAACCAGATGATATATCCATAACTATTTTTTAAATGAATTCTTGGCACATGCACCAGGAAACTCAGAACCACAGGTGCTCAGTGAAAAGGTGAACACACACACACACACACAGCCAAATGATGCATAGTCCAGTTATTCACACAAACTAGATAAACCCATAAAACACAGGCACTGACTGACATACTTCTTTCTATCAATTACATTTTAAGAAAAATCTTTAAAACACAAATGTGTGACGTTAATAACACCTAAGCTGATATTATGTGGAGAAAATGCACCGTTGACCTATATTGAACAAATTCCAGGAACTAGAAAGAAGAGATAGCAGGGAATACAAAAAGAAATTAACATATAAAGATTTTATGTCTCTTCTGGTCTCCATCTGCACCCAGAGCTGGGGCTGTCCCATGGCCCTCTGGACCCAAAACCTGCCTGCAGAGAGCTGGTCTATCAGGAGTATTCTCACTCCTAAGCCCACAGGTAGGATTCCACTTTTGCTTCACTGATTTTCCAAGCAAAGACCTGCCAGACATGTGTGGGACACAGAAGCTATGGGGTAACCTGGGACAAGACTCTTCCAGTCTCCATCTGTACCCAGAGCTAAGGCTGTGCAACATCCCTCTAGACTCAAAACCTGTGTGGAGAAAGCTAGTCTCCAGGAGCGCTGTCACTAAGATCACAGCATCACAGGCCCACAGGAGGGACAAATCCAGTCAGAGACAGCAAGACCAACTAATATGAGAGGTAACCAGATGGTAAGAGGCAAGAACAAGAACCTAAGCAACAGAAACCAAAACAACTTGGTATCAACAGAACCCAGTTCTTCCATCATAGCAAGTACTGGATATCCCAACACACCTGAAAAGCCAGATTTGGATTTAAAATTAAATCTCACGATGATGATAGAGGACTTTAAAAAGATATAAATAACTTCTCAAAAGAAATACAGGAGAACACAGTCATACAAGTAAAAGCAATTAAATGGAAATACAAAGATCCTTTAAAGAGTTACAGGAAAACACAACCAAACAGGTTAAGGAATTAAACACAACCATCCAGGAACTAAAAATGAAAATAGAAACAATAAAGAAATCAAAATGAGAGACAATCCTGGAAATAGAAAACTTAGGAAAGAGATCAAAAGTCATACACACAAGCATCACCAACATACAAAAGATTGAAGAGAGAATCTAAGGGGCAGAAGATACCATAAAAACATTGACATAACAGTCAAAGAAAATGCAAAATGCAAGAAGCTCCTAACTCAATATATCCAGGAAGTCCAGAACACAACAAGAAGACAAAACCTAAAGAAAATAGCTATAGAAGAGAGTAAAAATTCCCAAGTTAAAGGCCCAGTTAATACCTTCAACAAAATTATAGAAGAAAACTTCCCTAACTTAAAGAAAGAGATGAACATAAACATACAAAAAGCCTCCAGAACCACAAACAGATTGGACCAGAGAAGAAAGTCTTCCCATCACACAATAATCAAAACACCAAATGCACAAAATAAAGAAACAATATTAAAAGCAGTAAAAGAAAAGGGTCAAGTAACAAATAAAGGCAGACCCATCAGAATTACACCAGACTTCTCAACAGAGACTATGAAAGCTAGAAGATCCTGGACAGATGTTATTCAGACTCTAAGAGAACTCAAATTCCAGCCCAGGCTACTATATCCAGCAAAATTTTCAATTACCATAAATGGAGAAACTAAATTACTCCATGACAAAACAAATTTACACAATATCTTTCCACAAATAGAGCTCTACAAAAAATAATAAATGGAAAACTTCAGCACAAGGAGGGAAATTACACCCTAGAAAAGCAAGAAAGTAATCTTCTTGCAACAAACCCAAAAGAAGATAGCCACACAAACATAATTCTACCTCTAACAACAAAAATTACAGGAATCAACAGTCACTATTCCTTATAATATCTTAATATCAATGACTCAAATCCCCAATAAAAAGACATAAACTTACAGACTAGATACATAAACAGTACCCACCATTTTGCTGCATATAGAAAACTCAGTGAAACAGACACTAACTCAGAGTAAAAAGCTTGAAGTATTTTCCAAAAGAAAAAAAAAAAAAAAAAGGTCCCAAGAAACAAGCTGGAGTAGCCATTCTAATATAGAAAAATATCAACTTTTAACCAAAAGTTATCAAAAAAACATAATGAAGGACACTTCACACTCCTCAAAGGAAAAATCTACGAAGATGAACTCTCAATTCTAAATATCTATGCTCCAAATGCAAGGGCACACACATTTATAAAAGTATCTTTACTAAAACTCAAAGCACACATTGAACAACACACAATAATAGTGGGAGACTTCAACACCCCAATCTCATCAATGGACAGAAACTAAGCAGAGACACAGTGAAACTAACAGAAGTTATGAAAAAAAGAATATAACTTCTTCTCAGCACCTCATGGTACCTTCTCCAAAACTAATCATATTATCAGTCAGAATAAAGCCCTCAAACGATACAAGAAGATTGATATAATCCCCTGAATCCTATCTCATCACCATGGAGTAAGGCTGGTCTTCACTAACAGCAAAGACAACAGAAGGCACACATACACATGGAAGCTGAATGATGCTCTACTCAATGACAACTTGGTAAAGGAAGAAATAAGAAAATAAATAAAAAATATTTTATAATTTAATGAAAATGAAGGCACAAATTACACAAACGTATGAGATATAATGAAAGCAGTGCTCAGAGGAAAATTCATAGCTGAGTGCCTCCAAAAAGAACCTGGAGAGAGCATACAGTAACAGCTTGACAGCTCACCTAAAAACTCCAAAACAAAAAGAAGCAAATGCACACAAAAGGAATAGACAGCAATAAATAATCAAACTCAGGGCTGAAATCAGCCAATCACAAACAAAAACAACTATACCGAGAATCATCCAAAACAGGAATTGGTTCTTTGAGAAAATCAACACGATAGATAAACCCTTGTCTAGACTAACCAGAGGGCTAAGATAGTGTATCCAACTTAAAAATACAAGAAATGAAAAGGTAGACATAACAGAAGAAACTGAAAAAAAAAATTTTAAATTACCAGATCCTACTAAAAAAGTCTATACTCAACACAACTGGAAAATCTAGAGGAAATGAACAATTTTCTACATGGATATCACATACCAAAGTTAAATCAGGATCAGATAAACCATATAAACAGTCCTATAACTGCTACAGAAATAGAAGCATTCATTGTAAGTTACCCAACCAAAAAAGCCTAGGATCAGATGGGTTTAGTGCAGAATATTATCAGACCTTCAAAGAATACCTAATACCAATACTCTTCAAACTATTACACAAAATAGAAAAAGAAGGAATACTACCCAATTCATTCTTAAAAGCCATAATTATTCTTATAACTAAAACACAAAGACCCGAGAAAGAATGATAGCTTCAGACCAATTTTCTTCATAAATATCAATGAAAATATAGTCAATAAAATTCTTGCAAACCAAATCCAAGAACATTTCAAAATTATCATTCACAATTATCAAGTAGGATTCACCCCAGAAATGCAGACATGGTTCAATATACGTGAATCCATAAATGTGATCTACTATATAAATAAACTCAAAACAAACAAGAAAACAAACAAAACACATAATCACCTCGTTAGATACTGAGAAAGTATTTGACAGAATTCAATACCCCTTCATGATAAAAGTCTTGGAAAAAATTAGAAATTCAATCCCAATACCTAGTTAAAGCAAAATACAGCAAACCAGTAACCAACATCAAATTAAATGGAGAGAAAATTGAAGTAATCCCACTAAAATCAGAGACTAGACAAGGTTGTCCAATCTCCCCCTACCTATTTATTATAGTACTAGAAATTCTAGCTAGAGAAATTAGACAAGAAAAGGAGGTCAAATAAATATAAATTGGAAAGGAAGAAGTCAAAATATAACTATTTGCAGATGACATGGTAGTATACTTAACTGACCCAAAAATTTCACCAGAGAACTCCTACAGCTGATAAACAACTTCAGCAAAGTGGCTGGATATAAAATTATCTCAAACATACCAGGAGTCTTCCTCTTCTCAAATGATAAACAAGCTGAGAAAGAAATTAGAGAAATGACACCCTTCACAATAGTTACAAATAATATAAAATACCTGGGTGTGACCCTAAACCAGCAAGTGAAAGATCTGTATGACAAGAACTTCAAGTTTCTGAAGAAAGAAATCAAAGATCTCAGAAGATGGAAAGATCTCCAATGCTCATAGATTGGCAAATTAATATATTAAAAATGGCCATCTTGACAAAAGCAATCTAAAGGCTCAGTGCAATCCCCATCAAAATTCCAACTCAATTCTTTATAGAGTTGGAAAGCACAATTTATGAATACATTTGGAATAATAAAAAAAACCCAGGATAGTAAAAACTATTCACAACACAAAAAAGAACTTCTGCAAAAATCACCATCCCTGACCTCAAGCTGTATTACACATCAATCATGATAAAAACTACATGGTACTGGTACAGAGACAGGCAGGTAAATACATGGATTAGAATTGAAGACCCTGGCATGAGTTCATACCCCTATGGTCATGTGAGTTTTGACAAAGGAGCTAAAACCATCAAATGGAAAAAAAGACAGCATTTTTAACACATGGTGCTGGTTCAACTGGCAGTCAACATGCAGAAGAATTCAAATTGACTCATCTTATCTCCTTGAATGAAACTCAAGTCCAGGTGAATCAAAGGACTCCACATAAAACCAGATACACTAAAACTAATAGAAGAGAAAGCAGGGAGGAGCCTCAAACACATAGGGACAGGGGGAATTTTTTTGAATGTAACACCAATGGTTTATGTCCTAAGATCAACAATAGACAAAAATAGATAAAATTGCAAAACTTCTGAAGTGCAATGGACACTGTTAATAGGACATTACAGGACTGATATAGGGCTAATATCCAATATATACAAAGAATTCAAGAAGGTAGACTCCAGAGACTCAAATAAACCTATTAAAATGGGGTACAGAGCTAAACAAAGACTTCTCAACTGAGGAATATAAAATGGCTGAAAAGCACCTAAAGAAATGTTCAATACCATTAGTCGTCAAGGAAATGCAAATCAAAACAACCCTAAGATTCCACCTCAGATCAATCAGACTGGCTAAGTTAAAAAACTCAGGTGACGGAAGATGCTGGTGAGGATGTGAGGAAAGAGGAACACTCCTCCATTGTTGGTGGAATTGCAAGCTGGTACAATCACTCTGGAAATCAGTCTTGAGGTTCCTCAGAAATTTGGACACAGCTATACCACTCCTGGGCCTATACCCAAAAGATGCTCTAGTATATAACAAGGACACATGCTCCACCATGTGCATAGCAGCCTTATTTATAATAGCCAGAAGCTGGAAAGAACCCAGATGTTCTTCACCAGGGAAATAAAGAACAAAATACTCAAGGGAGAAAATACAGCAACAAAGAGTAAAGCAGAGACTGAAAATAAGGCTGTGCAAAGACATCCCATATACAGCCATCAAACTCAGTCACTATAGCTGATGCCTAGAAGTGCTTGCTAACAAGATCCTGATATGGATGTCTTTTGAGAAGCTTTGCCAGAGCCTTACAGACCACTGATGAGGATGCTTGCCTGTAGTTCTAAGCATTTCCAGACAACATGGACATGTGACTGAATCACACGACTGTGGTGAAGTTTATTGATCTGTGGTAATAGATTAGCTAGCTACCTCATTAAGCATGGATAAGTTTATCTAATTATCTTTCATGAATCTATTGTCAACAGGAGGATCAGGACACTGAAAAATAAGCCCAAGTAAATGTTTAATTTGGGAAAAAGAAGGATGTTTGAAGTCTTCCTAAACTCCAAATCTTCAGTGTTTGTCAGGGTAATGATGTTTCACCCAAGAGCTCTTCACCTGGAGGTTAGACATTCCAAACACAATGTGTGAAGTCATCAAAAGAACTCTGTCCATTACTGGTCTTCCATTGGTTTCGACCTGAAACAAAGTAATATTAATAAAAGTAATAAAGTGAACCAAATACCATCTAATGAATTGTGTACTATATCAATTCCTATTTTTTTCATAAATTGACTAATCATTAAGAACAGAAGAGTCCTAGATCTCCATGTTCCAGAGAGATGCTGAGATATGACTTGGGAGGAACTTCCTGAAATGTAGTCTCTTTCTTGGCTACAATTGTTAAAATTATTTAAGCTGCACCATCTAGGGAATAAGAGACACCTTTTTACTCTTGTGTTCAGATAACAAATGCAACACCAAACTTACACAAAGACACATACAGGCTAAGTATATAATTAGAAAAACTATATGTGACTAATTGCCCAGAAACTTCTAGTCAGATACAAAGAAACTCTCATGGAAGATGTCAGACACCTCAGGAGAAAGGCATCAAACATTCATTTCCTTGGGATATAAGAGAGGAAACTGCTGTAGGAGAAACGGTTGAGATGGGACACACAGTTCTTTTCTTCCCAAGGAACACTAGCAAATAATGAGCGAGGTTGGAACCATAAACTTCTCACTGAGACCCAGAAGCAGCTGATGCATCTCTTATCATTGGACCACCTTCACACACAAAATTGTCCACAAGTATATGCACAAGGACACACACACACGTGAATTTTTATTTTATAATCAAAACACCACATGTACAGATTCAAGTGCTGAGATCTGTACCTGTACCCCATTATAAGACTCAAATGTTTCCCGAGGCCTTCTTCCTAGCTTGTCTCTTTACCTTAGGTCAGACTACCATCTTCTAAAATGGCAACAGTTTTGAGCTTCAGATCAGAGGTTTACCGGGAGCTGGGTTGTTGGTTTGTCTGTTTGTCTGTCTGTTTTTCTCTTACCTTTGTTCCCCCCCCCTTTTTTTTTTATCCAGTCAAAAGAAAAGGTTCCTGCCACTTCTCCGGAAAGAGATCTGGGTTGCAGAACCAAAAATAATCACAATATTCTCTTTCTATCATGGATCACCAGAGGCAGGATAAAAATACTAGAAAATTAAGTCAGACTCAGAGCTCATACCTACAGTCCCATCGCGTGAGGGGTTGAGGTAGGATGATTGAGTTTTTTAGGCAAGACTGGCTTGCTTAGCGGGATCCTGACTCAAAATCAGGATGATAACACACAACAACCGCCACCACCCATAAAGACCTTATACAACACCTGAGAAGGCAGACCTCACTTGGGCACCCGCTCTGTTGGCTGCTCACCAGACGCACTGTTTGTAATAGCTCTGTGTTCTATGGCTTCCGGTAAAGACCTAACTAAACAAATGAAAAAAATAGTAAGATCAGCTACCTTCTTGATCACAACCTTGGCACACACAGAGCAAAACTATACAAATAAAAGCCAGTAGAAGGCTGGGCCATTAGCCAATGTCATCCCGTTTGCTTCCTGCCACCATGACCAAAATAAAGACGAACGTTAATGTACCATGCCCGTCACGTGATCTTCTGGGAGAGTCCCCATTCTTCACTAAGCAGGGAGCTAGGGAACTTCCTTGTTCAGCTCTATTCACACAAACCTCTACCAAGACAGTTGCATCTAAAGTTCAAGCCCCGTCTCCGGAAAACTCTGTTGCTGAACGGGAATGCCCTTCCGAAACCTGCTGCCTAACTTGGTGCCGCAAGTCGTCGTGAGGAGAGTGTGACTGGAGTCTTGGAGGAATTAATGGCATTTTGTTTTTCTCAGCTGAAATGTAAGTGCTTACACTTGGATAGGGTCTACAAGAAGGGGCAGCTTGTTGTCACAGAGCGCAAAGGGGGAATCTGCAAGCTCTTCTTACTAAGGGCAAGTTCCAGGATCCCCATGACTTATGGCCCTGCTTCGGCTCCCTCTGAACTGAAGAGGAATCTCTTAAGAAGATGAAGGGAAGCCCGAACTGCGGAAGGTTTGCTCACACAGCGCAAGGATAACGCTTTCCGATGTGCGAGATAGCGAGGCGCACAGGTAAGCCACTCTTCAAGAGGCTTTGCCGCTTCGATAGCGGAATCATGATTATCTGTAATTAGCCCCAGAACACTCACTTTGTAGTTCATTATCTATTTGGAAATGGTGCTTAGTTGTACATTTACCTTCTCCAAATCCAGTTCCTTTTCAACTTTGCAAGCCCTGAAATAATTGCTTTGCTTACTGATGGAGGAGGAAGCATCCAGGTGGGCTGTCTCCGACGTCAAACAACCATTACCCTCTGCCTCAGTTAATTCACAGAAACACTTGCTAGTACACAACACTGCTGCTGACTTATATTATCCTTTTTTTTTCTTTCTAAACTTGAAATATACCTCAGGCAACCTCTTAATTCAAAACTTCTAGCTAGCTTCGCTGTTCCTCTTCTACTTGTTTGTGACCTGGGTCAGCAGACTCTTTATCAGTGTTCCTCGAGTTGCGATCTGATTCTCATACTTCAGGATATCTGGGAACCCTCTGTTGGACTGACTGAGCCTGTGCCCTGGATCCTGTTCCCAGAAGGTCCCATTCGATGTGTCACATTTTCAACAAGTTCCTGAAGTTTAGGGTGTAGCTTTTCTGGGAACTGTAACATAAGCCACCAACCTAAACCTTAAGGGACCCTTTCCGTTTCTGAGCATGATGTGCTGGTGCAGGCTTTCATGGGGCCGTTCACAGAACCATCCTGGGGAATTTTGTGCTCGTGAAGAGCTGGTATCATTGTATCTAGGGTGGGGTCTTGGAGTCAGCATTTCTAGCAAATCAGTGATGTGCATGGTTCTGGCCCATATTCAGAATAAATAACACCCTAGATTTCTCACCTTCATTTTCTCTGGGTTCACTTTCAGCACCGTGTCTCCCTGACCAAGTTTCCTGGTGTCTGCTCTGAATGGGATCTTCTATCCTCTAGGCTGCCTCGGATCCCTTAGAATTCCCTGGTGAAAGGAGCCAGCTCAGACTTGGGCAATCATTCTGATTTGTCATGACTCTATCAACGCTGAGTATAAATGAACTTAAAACCAATCGGGGGGGGGGGTGTTGTTTAAGTAGCAGAAACAAGCTACAGTGAACCAAGAGAGGAAGCAGGAAAACTCCTTATTTAAATGAGTATTCTAAAATGTACAAACAAATCGAGGCATTAAATTTTCCACATTTCAGTGGCAATGGATAACTCTGCTTTCCACATGCCCAGGGGTATTTATTTTTGGGGGTTGCTCAACTCCCTCATCTAAATGTATCAGTTTCTCCTTGGCATCATAACCACTATTTTTAATTATCCACTCTAGTGGCCCAAGTAGAACCTATACCCACCTTCTTAACAAAGTAATCTTAAAAGAACATAACATGTGTTTATTTACTGCCTCTGTCTGTGTGTGGCGGGGAGACAGTATGTGTGTGTGTGTGTGTGTGTGTGTCTGTGTGTGAGAGAGAGAGTATGTGTGAGGGTGGGTGGGTGGGTGCATATCTGTGAGTGTATATGTGTGTGAGTGTGTGTGAGTATGAGTGTGTGTCTGAGTTAGTGAGTGAGAGAGAGGGAGGGGGAGGGGGAAGGGAGGGGGAAGGGGGAGGGAAAGAGGGAGGGAGGGAAAGAGATAGAGAGGGGGAGGGAGGGAGAGAGGGAGGGAAAGAGATAGAGAGGGGGGAGGGAGGGAGGGAGGGAGGGAGGGAGAGCTTGTTTGTACTGGTTTAACTGTGTAGACTGAAGGACTGAACTCCAAGTTCAGTTTGGCAGGAAGGACCTTTGCTGGCTGAGCTGTCTCAACATGATAATCTCCCGAGATGAGAAATGTTCTACTCAGTATTTTTTGGCTCCATTAAATACAATTCTATGTTATTTAAAGTAAGCTCATGTCTTTTATCTAAAAAGAAAGAGAGAAAGCCGACCTCTGGTGCTGCTACTTCAGCCTTCTTTTCTTTTCTTTCCTCAATTGAATTATCTATCTTTAAGGCTTCAGTATAAAATAAGCATCCTTCATCCTTTATCCTTCTTCATCCTTCATCCTTTCAAAGTCATTTATTTTTGTGCTGTTTCCACTGGTATCTCATAGCTGTTTAGTCAAGAAATTCAATCACTTTCTCCCAATCCCCGATGAAATAATTTTTAACTGATAGGTCTTTTGAAATGAGGCATTTGGTCTTCCCTTTATTCCAGGCATCTCCCTAGTCTTTTGGCCTGTTTTGCCTTCTTGCACACCTAATAGCAAAATACAGATTTGTCTCTTTTATTTCCAACATGTTTAAAGACCTCCTTTCCCGTATCCACTTCTCAACTTTCTCAGAAATCACCCTAAATTCCATGAATTCGGCTAATATGTATCTCTATGGGCTGAGGGCAACTCATTTTTTTCTCTGCTTATAAGTTTCCTCCCTACATTCCCCCAAAGCATCACACAGCTCTCAACCTGCCTAAAACTGACCTCCCTATATCATTTGCCTCTTTGGCATTTCCTATTTGGGGTCTTCAAATAAGCTTAGCTCAAGGGCCTAGTGTCTTTCTAGACATTCACACATCCCCTCTCAGCAACTCACAAGATCTTGGGTCCTATACATATTTCCTTTAAAATGTTTTAATCATTCACATAATTCTTCAAACATCCCTGTCATAGTGTCTTTGAACCCAGGGCAACCTTGTCATTACTGAATCTCCCAGGCAATTTATACATATGTCACTTTTCTTTGTATCAATTCAACAGGAAGGACCCCTCACTCTGATGCCACACGCATAGCCCCAGCCCTCTATCATTTGAGCAATGTCCTATAACAAAATGAATCTAAGATTCTATCCTGATGCACAGTACTCTGTAATCTACGTGCAGTGCCCCTCTCTGCCACTGTGTTCACCTGAAGAACTCTTCTTTTTAGCCAGTTTGTTCTACCTTTCGTGCACAGAACTACCTCACTTTCCCTCTCCTGCTTTCCAATGCTAATTCCAAATCTTCCCTCATTCTCCTTCCCAAACTCCAAGAACTTCCTTTTCTTGTACAGTAGTTTTTGTCTCCAAGTCCCGAGTTGCTGCCGAGGTCCAAAGTCATCTCTCCAGGGTCTGCACTTTATGTGTTTATCTCAGCGTAGCCTCTGAGATACCAGCAAGTCCTTCAGACAGCCTAGTTTCAAAGTAAAGATTTATTTTGCATTTTATCCATTTTATGGATCAATGTTGGAATTTCCATCCACGTGGCCCTCAGCATTATCCTCCGGGTGATCATTTTAGGCAGAGTTTTGCGTGAGGTAGAGAACCCTGAGCTAAGGCATTCTGTGTGACAGCCAGGCCCCACCACTACCACAGTCGGGAGCTGTATTTGGATCAAATCTCATGCTCTTTTCAAGCTAATAAAGCCTTCTGAATAGTTTCAAACTTCCGAAGCATCGCTTAGGTTGAGAAAGGTGATTTGTCTTATTTTCCGAGGGCTTCAAATGAGGTGAGTTTGAGAAGAATGGCCTGACAACAGAAAACTCAGAACAACTGTGGGACAGCTAGCCTGCTGTCAACAACCAGAATATCCTTGGGCACTGGCATATGCTTTATCTGTTTAGTATGAATTCAACTGTCCCCGTGTATAATGCACATTATCCTGACACTTGGATCTGTGGTTTTCTCTTATACACCTGTAAAACTAGCATTTCCTAATACTCTGCTGAGCATATGAAGTTTTGTCTTTCGTGTAGATTTGACACAAGCAATGAACGTGGAAATCTGACATGTGAGCCCAAAACACCACAGAGAGTGACTTATTTTCCAGCCCACAGCAGTCACTGTTTCAAACAAAGATGATAAGTCGTAAGGTTTTTGTTTATTTTGAGTCACCGGGTGGGTAATTAATGCACTTCGGGTCCTCGCTTAGCTCAGAAAAAGTCTAGCTGGGGAGATGAGTAATTACAGGTTTACAAAGATCAAACCCAGGCACAGGTCTTCAGGCTGCTCCCGTTTAAATACCTAAACTGTTACTAAACCTTGGGCAGGGAGTCATTTTTGGTTTTGCCCAGACATTTTAAGCCTTCAATTAGAGAGGATTATTTACAAATAGTACTCACTTAAGGGCAAAATTTCCCCAATTATAAAACAGTTTTAAAAAAAAAAAAAGACATGTTGCAAGCAATGAGGTTTAGATTAATCGCTTCTCTTCCCATAGGTTTGTCTGCACTAACCCCAACCTCACCTTTCAGATGCAGCTCAGCTGATTTAGGGGAAGCATTGTCATCCTTTAATTGTGTTTGAAATTAGGAGCAGTTGGAGCTAAGGTACAAAACAAAAAAGCAGTCTTAATGAATCCATCCGGGCTGTGGCCACCTAGCATGTGAAGGGCAGCTCCTGCTATCTTAGATCTGCCTGTTCGAAACTAGCCCTGCATCCTTATGTGTTTGAAAAGCTCTTCGTCCTGTAGGGGGTCTACATCTAGATATGTCCACAAAGACAGAAAGAAAACTGTTAGTCGCCAGATGCTGGGTAAGGAGGAGAGTGGAACGTGGAACGGCTGCTTACTGAGCATAGAGTTCTTAGGGGAATGACGCAATGTTTTGGAACAAGACGGAGGTGACGATTGCACAGTACTACGAAAGGGCTGGATGCCTGCCATCAAACTGTACATCAATAAACTTGCTAACTCTGTTATGTGGATTTGCGGAACACTCAGCACAAAGCTACAAGAGGTACTGAACAGTCCTCAAAAACTGAAACTTGAAGAAAGTCTGGCTTCTGAAATACATGGCTTCCAACAGTTTCTTATATATTGTGATATATCAAGGTTCTTCTCTTCTTAGAATTGCTCTACCTGTTGCTGTTGACATGACTGTGAAGACTCAGTGCCCACCTTAACCCTGTCCATTGGTCTTCTTGCAGTCTGTCTTTCCATATAGCATTAACTTCCTACCCCATTTCCTTCCATTCTCTAACTATGCCAGAAAGAGCTCACACTGTAGCATCGCTGTACCAGAGGTTCTCAGTTCTCCGCCTCCAGGATTCCAGGTGGCTGTTTGCCTTGGCCAAGGATTCCCAGATCTGACCTTGCAATCCTGACGCCTCTTAGGATTCCAGACATGTGGCATTAAACATCCATTTGTCTAGAAGGGGGTCATTTCCTCGAGAGGCTATTATAAATGAGCTCACCTTTACGATGTAAGAAAATAGTGAAAGGCTCTCCAGAATTGCCTTCCCAGACATTTTTGGCATCACAGCAACTCTGTGAAATAATCACACCACAACACTTGCTTTTCGAGCCTTGCAGGTAAGAAGCCTGGCCCTAGGGAGGGCACAGCAGCTGCTGCTCAACCTCCTGGTCTCACGGTGATCTCAGAGCTTGGAGCTGGTGTCTTCAGATTGCTTCAAGCGCTGTGTTCTTCCCCTCCTTTGGCATTTTCTCTTCTCAGTGTCCCTTTCTAAACTCTGGACTCTATCTTCCCCTCTTGACCTCATATCCAGCCAACACGTCTCAACCTGAATCTTCTTCTAATGGCTCTTCTGTCTTTAGACCCATAAGACCCGCCAACACTGGACCATCACCCTTTTTTTGTCTTACAAGGCAATTACAAAACTCTGCTCACTGGCAGTCCAGTTCCCAGACTTGTCCCTGCAGGGTTCCATATAGTTGTGTGCCATCACACACCCCTATCCAAGAAAGCCTTGCTCAGTTCATAAGACCATGGTCACACCCAGAACAATGGTATAGCAAGTAAGGCTTCTTCATCAACAACTGCTGTCCAGAATTCTTTCTAATTTCTACATCCCATGGCCACTGCGGTTCCCTTTCCTCCCTAAAACCCTTGGACATCTCACTTCTATTTCCATGTGTTTATTCCTGCTGTTTATTCCCCTTGAGTGCTTTCAAATCTTATTTCCTAAAACTCAGCTGAAACACTGTTTCCCTTGTGAGATGTTTCCTGAGTCTCCTCTACCAGGACTGCTCAATACCTGCTTGATGTTCTGTGTCTCTTTGCCAGGGAAGACGTTAGAAATGATTCCAGCCTTCAGTTGGGTTAAAAGGCAGAAATTCATTCTCTCATATATCTGGAAGCCTGGAGTTCAAATTGTCATGAATGACAGGAAGGGTGACCAACTCATGAATTTGTTGATACTTCTCATGTTTTTATATAAAAATTTATTTATTTATACTCTTAAGAGTATAGAGAGCTGGGACAAGTTGGTTGACGGTAAGAGTAAGAAGCTGACTGTTGTTTTGACTAATTCCAACAAGCATGTTCTGTTCAGTTCCATAGCTCACCAACTTGGACTTCAGTGTTACTAATCACATCTTCACTTTCTGAATTGCAAACATATTCTGTTGAATAAAACTGCTTCACAGTGGTTCACTATTTGCTTCACTAATTCCGTGAATACCAATATTATCTCATTTGCTGGGTCCTCTTCAACCTGCCTATCTGCACCCGTTTTTTAAAATCACATCAACTGTTTTGCATAGAGAATAAATGATTTGCAGTACAATGTTTGAAACAGGAGAATGGACAGCACACCAACAGGAGCACATCACTCACAGGAAGTGGGTGGCCAGAGAGATTGCCAGCATGTCTACAATTGCTCATTTAGGTATTCGGTTGGTTCCCATAAATATACTTACACTGGTATTTCAAACTTTTATGATGAAAGTCCCAGAAGGGACGCTTAATAAATTCTCAAAAAGCAAACATGCCACAATGAGCCTGAGAATAGGTTTCTGGGGTCAGCCCAGTAACAACCTTTGTTTACATCTATCACAATTATGTGTTTTATCTAGTACTTTGGAAACCTTAGCCAGCAAATTTATAGCCCTACAGTGTCCATAATACAATAAAAGCAATTGAGTTATATTTCATGTTGTTAAATAATTCTAAAAGTTGCTTTGATTGCTTCATAAATATATTGACAGCCCCCAGAATACCACTGTGAAGCCAGTGTTTATTCTTTGAATGTGCAAACTGAGGCATGAGATACTATAGTATGTTTAAAAACTTGTTTACAAAAAGACCAGGGAGTATCAAGAGGCTATTTGTTAGGCTTAGTTTAACCTACTAGTTAGCATTATGACATATTAGGCTTAAAATCTTAAGAAAAAGTTTATATTACCACATATCAGTGTAAAACTTATATATATATATATATATGTATATATATATATATATATATGAAGTAGATATGTATTATATATCTATTTGGTGACATTAAATTTTGATTAAAGCAATTTTAATTGTAAAATGTTTAATAGTTTAAGGTTATTAAAGTTTTAGCATTTCTGGGGAAATTTTTTATTGAATCTGGATAGATATTAGAAGAGAGAACTGTTATAGATTTTCATTTAACTTGTGTTCATTTTAAACATTTACAAGTCTGGTTATTCAATTCCAAAGAACAATTTTTGAGAGTAATATTATACCATGAACTTCATAGTTGGATAAAAATCATCGGACTCAAAATTATTCAATTGACTACACAAACCAGAATTTGGACCACGTTTTTGGAAAATATTGTCTAGTATTACAGCTCTGAATTGAAATTCAGCATAGGAAATATGAAAGATTCAAAATAAATACAATGTAAAGGACAGAGGAAGAATAATATTTTTAAATTATGACACTAAACAAGAGAAGTAATTATTCCCTACTTATAAGCACTTATGAATAGTTTTAATGAAATTGAAGCATCTCTAGTGAGCCTAGAAGTCAGGTACAAACACCACTGTGGGAGCCGTCAGGGTATGAAAGTACTCTCCTGCCTTACACACTTACCAAGCAATAGGTACAGCAAATCACAGTGCTCTAAGGCTTGGTTCTTCCAGCCTAGGACCCTGAAGACTATAATCTGCCTTCTCAAGCCCTTCTCTAGTCTCAAGTCAAGAAGAATCAATGCACGCATGGTATAGTTCCCTCATGAAATAGTGTGCCACGGGTCACACACTAGAATTCATCTAATGCAACATAATCAAACCGAAGTCTAAGGCTGAAGGGCAGAAAGTTAGTTGGCATTCTGGAGTGTTTGTTTGTTTGCAATCAAGACAACTCCAACTCCTCTGCACCCCTCATCCTTAATCTCTGAGATATTTTTTGGCTCACCTGAAAAGATAATGGGTCCCTGATACCTAAATCTGTCATGAAACTGTGAATCCAAAAGACAAGACAGAGAAGGCAAGATGCTAAATTCTGGTTGGTTGGTTTTCATATTTGGGTAGTTAAGATAGAAGTCAATTTGAGCAACACTGTGGAGTGATGTATTATTAAAACTATATTAATATATCATAACAGGCTATCCTTGAGTTCAGTAGCTTTAAGAATTAATTTTATAACTCACATGCCATTGCAAGACCATGTGCTTGGGTAATTCAGGCTGCTCTAGGTTTCTTCTTGTTATCTGTGGTTTCTAAAGAAGTTAGCAGACCTTAATGAGGCTACACCTACAGCTAGCTCATGTTTTCCCCATGTTAAGTTCTGCAGCTCAGCCTGGGAAGCAGCTTTGACTTTGGACCTATGATACTTCTGGTGGTCATACGAGAAAAGACCACAGACACAAACCCCTGAGCATAGGCTAGGAAGAGCATGCAGGACACTGGGCAAAGCTAGGGCACAGTTGCAAGCTGAAGGGGAAAGAAGTAATGTATGCTCTCAGTAAAACTGGATAAGGATACAGTAGATGAATGAATGGAACTAGCAATGCAGTCCAGTCTCTAAGTAATGCTTGACTTGAAAAGTCACCAAGGCTTGTCATCTTGATGGTAAGAATACACCCACCATGTTTCCTTGCCCCCATCCTTCCATTTAGCTGTCTTTCTCCTGATAAACCTTGTATATGACAGGCAGAGTTATGTGATCCAAAACTGTAAAATGAAATTTTAAAGTACTCTTTGTCTTTAAAATAATACAGAAGCATAAACAATATCTTTGTGGCATATGGGAAACTTCGTAAAGTAATTGAAACAACTTCTCACTTGTCAGTCTGGATTATAAATCAAGGAGAATTTTAAAAAAGTCCTGTCATGTGGTTCAACAACTTTCATCCTAAATATTTTGCTAAAAGAGATAATTGAATAAGTGTGCCCAGGTGGACATGAAGAGATATCAATCAAACACCGTTTAAAAGAGCAAATAGCTTAACACAATCCCAACTTGACAGAACTGGATGGATTTCAGAAACAAGATATGCCCAGCATTAAAGCATCTGTGAGAGACACTGACCCTCCTGCATCCCCATTACCCCCCCCCACTCCAGACCTGCAGATGCCTATCTCATACACCTCACAGAGACTTTAAACATCTGCAGATTACTTATAATGTCTGATGTAGTTTAAATACCATGGTCATATTGTTTAGCAAATAATGACAAGAAAAGAAGTCAACATTGATGCAATTTTCTCCATCATAGCTGGAACCCAGGACCTTGAGTATGCCAGAGAAGCACCATACCACGGAACCCATCTCCAGTCACAAAATGTAATTTTACTCAAATATTTATGGTCCATAGTTTGTAAATTGAAAGACACAGACTCACAAATATGGAAAGTCAACTGTAGCTCACTGTGGAAGTTGCAGTTGGAGGTGATTCTTTTCCTCTTCTCTGTTCCAGTTTCTGTTTTGTTTCTATTAAGCAACAACTACTTGCATAAAATAAGTGAAGTTAAAAATATAATTTGGGACATGATATTGGGGGCCTGGACAAATCAGTAAAGTGCTTCCCATACAAGCATAAGGACTGGAACTTGATCCCCACTGCTCAAGTATAACTGTTGGGTGCGGCAGTCTGCGATTATAATGGCAGTGCTGGGAGAGTTGAGACAAGAGAATCCCTAGATCTTACTGACCAGCTAGTCTAGCCTAAGAGGTGAGCCCTGGATCCCAGTAAGAGAATCCATTTCAAAACTAAGTTAAAATGGCGGTCAGCTCTTGATGAACAACACCTGATATTGGTCTCTAGAAAGTACATGATCCACACAGGGTCGATCACAGTCATACATACACACACACACACACACATAAGTATATACACATAAAACTATGGCTTCCATGTACCACAAAGCAAGTTAATATATTGTAATTTATATCATAGTAGGTTGCTATGTTCCAGTCAGACACACTTCTTCTATCAATCATGGATGAATCTAAAGGCAACTCTGGAGAGGTGGTCCTATTCGATGCACAGTCTGGAGAATGTGGAGGAGGAGAGGGTATGGAAAAGACAGAACTCCTCAGAATGCGTCACAGAAAACTGGACTGTTGGTACAATGTTAACAGTTACAGATATTCTTCAAAATAGAAGACCTGTTCAGTAATATTCCCATTATTACTGAAAACTTGCCATGGGACTGAAGCCCTATGGAATATTCTAGACCATTTACTAAATTTCTACAACTAACATTAGTAATCAAATATATAATCAAATAAAAAGATCTCAATTTTTTAATTGAGAAAGCATACAAGGGAAAGAATAACATATTTTGTTAACTACGACTCATTTTACTGAGAAAATGCTTACAGATTAAGTGTCTGCCTTCTGGTGGTATCAGTTGCATTTTTGACTGAGCATGAAAAACTCTGAATAACAACTAAAAAGGCTGGTGATCTGAGTCATGGTGTAGAGCTCAAAATGACAGATCACTCATAATCGAGATATGTCTTCCCCAGAAAGGCAGAGCAGAGTTTTTTTCAAAACCATCGGAAGGATGTGGTCCATTTACTAATTTCCATTTCTGGACTTGATTTATAACCATATGATTTTGTCAAACAGGCTTGAGAGAAGAATTTCTGTCTGGTAGTTATTTTCGGGAGGACCAGATCACTCCAAGTCATCGGATTTTATGACTGCTAGTTTCCCAGTAGCTCTCATCTCCCTCTATGCTTTGCTATTTTCTCTTCCTTCTCTGCCCTGAACTATTATGTGCTGATTATTTTCTCCTGCTAATAAATAATGCATCTGAGCTTTCCAGATGTGCAGTTCATGACTTCATGAAGTTAAAGGATTGTTTTCTGTTTCGCCCCTCAACCAAAGACAATGAAGGAAGGAAGATGAACATAAGAGCATCCTTGACATTGCTGGTTGACATTTTGGAACAATTTAATATGTATTCAGTACGTTCAAATTACTTTACCTCATTATATCACATATTTAAGTTATTTCCTGTTTAGAGAATTAGTCACATAATAATAATTTTGAAAAATAATTAACTATTTTCTACACTAGAGGAACTGCAGTGAATACTTTGTAATATTATTGTTCAGTTCTTTATTTCAATTTACACACGTGTGAAATGTTGTATAATATTCAATTTCCTGTTCTAAACACATGCACACATATTTCAGTTTAAACAATGGAATTACATATTTAAATTAAAGTTGTGCAGGTAAAATAATTTTGTTAACATATTTATTCCTCATACAAAATGTCTTATATAAAAGTATTAAGTTAATTTTTAGAAAGAGTGTAAAATAAACAAAATAAAATAATATAAAAATAAAATAAATCCCCCCCCTTTTTTTGCTAGTAAGGTTTAGTCTTGGCCAAACATGAAAATCTCATGAAAAGGTAATAGATATCCAAACTTAAAAATGATTAAATTCAATTCCTGACAGTGTTATATTTTTCACACAAATTAAAAGCAAAGCCACTTAAAAATAAACTTTTAGAAGCATTTATTTGGAACAAATAATAACGATTCACCCGTCAAGCAACATTTTGTAACATTGCAGGTTCAGCAAGCAAGTGGGCCAACACTAATTCAAGATGAAGGACAGAGTCCCTGGGGTTACCAAAATTTGCCTTACATGGACAAGGTCTAATCAGCTGAGCAGCTGGTGCCCAAGTGAGTGAAGTTTGGCTAGTCAGCCAGTAGTTATCTTTTGTTCTTATGGAAACCCAGAAGAGTCTCAACAGCTAAAGCAATCCTGATCAATATTGGGGGCACCACAAAATCTTAGTTCAAACTGTACTACAGAGTAACAAAAACAGCCTGGTAGTGGCTCAGAGATGGACATGGAAGCCAATGGAATAGAAGATTCAGAGAGAGGTTCGTGGAGATAGTCATTTTATTCTTAAGAAAATGTCAAGAAAGTATCCTGGGGAATAAATAATTGCTTGGACAAGTGGTTCTGGAGAACTGAAAATCTAGAGGGACAAGACTGAAACTGTATCTTTATTTCCCATAGTGCATAAAAAGGGGTGAGGGAAAATCTTAAAGAAAAACTTGCTACTACAGGAAAACGTGAGGGAAATGTTTGAAGATGTAATAATAGGTCATTACTTTCTGGATATGACCCCATTAGCAGATAAATGAAATGAGAGGCAAATTACAAGTTTTCTTCACAGCTGAGAAACAACTTTCCCAGTAAGATGACAGCCCTGCAGAACATGAGAAAATCACTGCCAAGTATTCGTCTAACAGATTACATAAGGATTTCAGGAATTAAATACAAAAATAAAACACAGCTCAATCAATAAATATCCAAATGACCAGGTGCTTCTCAAAAGAAATAGAAGATCAATAAATACGTGACACAGAAGATCAATACATACGTGAGAGGATGTTCACTAACCTCTGCGTTCAGAAAAACACGTCAAAACCACACCAAGATTCCATCTCACCTTTATCACAATAGGTCAGGTGATATAACATCTGGATCTTCTGCTATTTCAAGACAGACCTTGGTGGACTGCCATAACCCCTCCTTGAGTTTGGTCTTCTTCCAGTAAAACAGAGTTAAAAACAACAAATGTTACCAAGAATGGCTAAGGAAAATGGAGTGTTATTCAACATCTTGGTCTACATAGGAAGTTCCAGGACAGCCAAGGCTGCACAGAGAGACCCTGTCTCAATAAGACAACAAAATAAAATGTCGCTTACAAGCAAATGATGGGTTTGGGCATCATCGTGCTAAAAGAAACAAGCCTGTCTCAGAAAAATGAGTATAACATATTTTTCTCTCTTTTATAGAATGTGGGGTTAAAATAAACAAATAGAAGACATGAAAGCAGAAAGGGAGCTGTTGGGGATGTAAAATGAGAAGGGGAAATGGAAAGGTAATTAAAAAGGAGTAATGTGGTATGAATAATAATGATCAAAGTCATTATATACTCATTTCTCAAAAGGAATCCCATTAAGTAAACAGCTAATATAGCCTAATAAAGATAATACACTCTTAAGATTGGCTGCAGTTTATTGACACACCAAGTTGGGCTGCTGGATGCTACCGATAAATTCAAGATAGGGAGGTCATTTCAGGCCAACTTTAGTTGGCAGTTCTAAAGGAAAAATCAAACAGCAGACCACTATTCTATAGTAAAAATTACAAATTGGGTTGTACCATCCCAGACTGAAAAGGGTTTTGACTGAGTCAAAGGAATAAATGGAGAGGCAAATTAATTTAGGATCAACTCAATTCTACAAGTACACTGGGACTTCCAGTATGTTAGAAAGTAGAGAATAAATCAATGAGAATTTTTAAGGCACAGGAATTGAAAGTTATCATTCCAAAGAGTCTTTCCTGGCAGACCAAGTGGTGGACTCTCTCTGAACTTCCAATGACCTCAGTTTCCTGTGTATTTTATGTGTCTTTTATTCTTGAAACAAAATAAAGGAATTCTTCAGATGCTCCGATACTTAAATTATGTAGGTAACAAGGCAGTTGATTCCACTTCTAGTTCAAGATAACCCTTGGTGGCCTGTCATAGCACCTCCTCTAGCCTTGTCCCTCTTCCAGTACCACTGCAGAGCTGAAACTATAGGCATATATCTGAAAACACAGACGAATCATAAACCCAAGAAGAAAAGTGGACTCCAGACTTTGAACCTTGACCTCAGTACTATTTGGTTTAATGTGAACCCTTATGTTTTCTATTCTTTCTCTTGTATGGGATATGCCCTCTGACTCCACACAACAAGGAACTTTTTTCTTGAACTATGGGCCCATCTATAAGAGTTTCATCTATTTCCTTAAAATATCTTAAATGTCACGGTCATTTCAACTAGTAATTGTGTTTACATCATCCCTGAGAATGGTACATAATTAAGACAAAAGCAGTCCAAACATTTCAGCCTTTTTGGCTTATTGTTTGACTATCCACAAACATTGCAAGCTGGAAAGAATTCCATTAATTTGTGGCTAGTACTGATGCATCAGCCTCCAGACTGTCAAGTAAACACAGGGAAATTGGCATTGCTATCTTGTGGCAAGAAGCAAAGCATAGCGTGGTACAGAGCTCTCCAAGGAAGAAACATTAACCCAGATGGGAATGAGACAATGAAGGAATTGTTCACTGGGACTTTTCAGCCCTTCAGTCGTGAGCAGCAATTACAATCACCAGTGCATCCAAACTCTCCAAGGGGAATTAAACCTGAGCATTACCCATCATGGTTCAGGCACCATTATGTCTCCAGAACTCCATGAAATACAGCCATCCCAAGATACCATAGACAGTAAGCAAGCTAAAATTATCTTTAGAAGAAGCGCAGAAAAGCATAGGATCCCTTAATATAAGAGAGAGAGAGAGAGAGAGAGAGAGAGAGAGAGAGAGAGAGAGAGAGAGAGAGAAAGAGAGAGAGAGAGAGAATTTATCCTTGAGTCAGATCTCCATATTTATTGCATAACAGTCCCTTCACATCTAATCAGAAAGACAATCTTTCTTCTAATACAGTAAATATAATTACTGATAACGTTTTACAGCTGGTTACTTGAGGCCTCTGACTTCATAGCCTTGATTGCTAGCATAACTTTAGTTTTTGACTAAGTGTAGATGTTCTGAATATTTTTCTTCACTGGATGGCTTAAATAATTTTAAACAGTGGCCAGATAATCATGTGTTTTCTTTTTTGGAACATGCTATTGCATTTGAGCTCTCTAATACTTGCTCCATACAATGAAACCCAAACTGCTTCTTGTAAAGTTCTCCCTGTTTGGGTTCCTGTGTCTTTACTAGTTTGAGTTTTACTCCACTCCTTATGAAAACTCCAAGAATGTTGTTTCTCCAGCCAACCAGAATAGGATTGTTTTTATTTCATTTCTAGATATTTTCTATAGGTGTCCCTGTGAGTCCCTTTCATTCATGGAATTTTAAATATCTTACCTGTGAGGTCCATCTAACATCTCAAAATGCCCCCGGTGTGTTAACTATTAAAATCCCAAGTGCAGAAAGATAATTACTGATTTTGTCAAATTATTAGTATGTACAAATTACTTTTGGAATCTAGATAGATAAAAAGATAGATAGATAGATAGATAGATAGATAGATAGATAGATAGATAGATAGATAGATAGAAAGAAATAAAGAAAGAAATACAAATGTATTTCCCTGATGGCTGAGATTCCACCTCACACCAGTCAGATTGGCCAAGATCCAAAACTCAGATGACAGCAGATGCTGGCGAGGCTGCGGAGAAAGAGGAACACTTCACTGTTGGTGGGGTTGCAAACTAATACAACCACTCTGGAAATCTGTCTGGCGATACCTCAGAAAATTGGATATAGTACTACCTGAAGACCCAGCTATTCCACTTCTGGGCATATACCCCAGAGACACTTTAATACACAACAAAGATATATGCACCACAATGTTCATAGCAGCTCTATTTATAATAGCCAGAAGCTGGAAAGAACCCAGATGTCCTTCAGAAGATGAATGGATACAAAAATTGTGGTACATATACACAATGGAGTACTACTCAGCCACCAGAAACAATGACTTAACCAAATTCTTAAGAAAATGGCTGCATCTAGAGAATATCATCCTGAGTGAGATAACCCAGTCACAAAAGAACAGACATAATATGCAGTCACTGATAGTGGGATGCTAACCCCAGAGGCTTGCACTCCCCCAGAAACAACTCACAGACTGTATGAAGTCCAGGAAATAAAGAAAACAAAAAAATATATATATTTACAAAACAAGAAGACTTTGACAATTTCCATGTTGCGTTTTGTTTTGCATGTACTTTACACTCATTGTAACTATTAGGTTTTCAATACATACTGTCAAGCCCTTGAAAAAATCAAGTACTGACTAAAAAATATATTCACATAGTTTTATGTAAAATTTATTTTAATATCTGAAAAAACAGTACTGACAAAAATGCATAATTTTAAGCAAAAAATGTTTAAAATCTGTATATTTATCTTTGTTTTGTAAAATAAAGTCGTTTAAAAAACATTATTTAAAAAAAAGAAATACAAATGTAATATAAAGTGATCACCTAAAAGTAAACACTGAGTTTCTAGAAAAGAAAAAAAATTACCATCCAAAACTAGGGCCAATAGAACAATTATCAAATAGTAATTGATTTAAGCTGAAGCGCACTAAAAGATCATGACGCTGAATTGTTAACTACTTATTAAAACAACTTGTGTCCAACCCTTGACTGATGACCATGATACCGCATTGGTGCTCAGACCATAAATCGCCTCATACAATAGTTCTAAGGAGATCAGAGGGAGCGTGAGGATGATGTAATCACCCAGGCATGTTACACAGTAATGTAAAGCTGTCAGTGTAAGAAATCTCCTTTCCCTTGTGTGAGGCAAAATTTCACAGTGGAGAAGAAAATGCTCTGCACTGTTCTAGATGAATTTTGAGTTGAATATAATCCCAAATCCCTCTTGCTATTACCTCACCTCATATGAACCTGCTGGTGAGTCAACTAAGCATGCCTTCTATATTTTCACACCAATTAATAAGATGTCAATGTGTAGAAGAGAGTTCGTAGTCAAGGCATTTTATAAAGGAAGCTTTAGCTATGTCTTTTTCTCAGTAGTCTAAGACTTCTCACTTTTGTCAGAAGAATATCTCCATAAACTATGGACCCAGCAGTTCTACATCACCACCTCTACCATCTCCAAAACCCCACGTTTCCAAAAATTTGAATAAGCTCCCAGGTATCTGAAAGAACATTGTACTAATAAAGAATTTCCTTTTAGGATCCTTATGTAAACTGCAGAGATTGGTCAGAGTAGAGAAGTCACAAGACACAAGGCTGTGTATTTTCTTCTCAAACTTTAATATGAAATATGGTCCATGGTTCATAACTATTATAAAATAAGATATTTTCCCTATCAATTTTGCAATGAATACTATTTCATTGTATGTCCACCCATGAGCATTTATACAATTTGTATTCTATCTCCATCATTATTAAACTTTTGAGTAGTAGCCAGTGCAAAATAAAACAGCACTTTCCTTTGAGAGCAATACAAGCACATGTGTACATTTATCACTGGAACATTCACTGTAATGAATTCAAACTTTCCCTTGCTATGAGCCCTGCCCTTATATTTTCTATTCCACTCCATTTCTGTCTGTTCTTGGCAATTCTATTTTATTTTTCCGTGCTGGTTATGACCTACTATATTAATTTTACGAGGCATCCATGGTTTCACATCCAGACTTTGAAAATCAATTTTTCTGAGCTGGGAAGATGGTTCAGTGAGAAAGAGTACTTGCTATGCAAGCAGGAGAACTTGAGTTCAAATCCCGAGAATCCATGAAAGGCTGGGTGTGGGTCCATGTGCCTTCCACCTACATGCTATGGGGAAGTTGAGGCAGGAGGGATACTGGAGTTTGCTTGCTAACAGCTTGGTTTCAAACTCAGTGAGTAACACTGTCTCAAAGTTATCTGTAAATTGAAAAAACAGGATGCAAACCATACTCTGCCGGCTGTCCTGTGCATGTGCACACACATCTAACATAGATGCACACAAATAAACACACCCACCTCACCACACACAACATTTTTCTTTTCTTTTCTTTTTTTTTTTTTTTTTTTTTTTTTTGATTTTTAGCACAGAGTTTAATATTGTTAAGAACATTCAAACTGATAGCAACTTCTTTGTAGTTTCTTTACTGTAAAACCACAGCTCTGTGCTTCTCATCCTCCCTGGCCTTGCCGGAATGTTCATGGACATCCAATGAGAATCTATCAGATAGCCAACAGTACATCACCTAGCCTGTACCCAAAGATACATTCTTGAAGTCCTAGAAGAAAAATTCTTGGAAGGGAAAGACTTCCTCCATTCTCTCTTTAGATGTTTGAGCACTCTCTGAGACTACCTTGAGATCTTCACACCAAAGCATCATATTTGTAAGGTGGTCATTGTTGTATTAGATTTATTTTAAAAAAATAATAATTAAACCTAGGCAAAAATTACTCATGGCACTTGCTCTCTGAGTAACAAAAAAGAATAACATATATTTTGTTATTATATTGGTAATCATTTTTTTTTGCTCTCTGTTGTAGTAAAACGTTATTTTAACAAAGAATTAGATGTAAGATATTTTTTAAATTAAGTCTCTGTTGATGTACACCAAGAGCTTATACATTGTTATATTTAATCATAAAGGTATTATAAAAGAATTAGGGAAAAGAATGAAGGAAGAGCAATTTTTCTACATAAAAACTTTATGTCTCAAATTCAATTACCAATGTTATAATGGAGTCTTTTCAAATATAAAACTTGCTGGGCATTCAAACCCCTGAATACAGTACTGTGAATTTTCATTCTTTTAAACAGTTCCCATATACCCAAACAATACTCTCAAAACTAGCAATTCAGAAAAACTACTACTTTTTTATACTGTAAGTTGCAACATACCAAATCATAAATCTGAAAATAGAAAGTATGTTTGTAGCAGTCCTCCTTTTAAAAATAAGCTGCATCTCAGAACACTTGTATGGAGAGCCACATGCAGGCTTCCCAGTGGACTAAGTGTTGTGCAGAATCTTGTCTAAACCTGCTGCCACTTCCCATGATTTACAAAGAATGTATTGTTAGAGAAGTGCAAAAAATATGAACATCTTGGTTTTGGTCAGGCTGGAGTTCAGAAGAGACTGGATACCCATGGACTCCGTTACCGTGAAAGAGGAATTGGGAAAGTGTAGTCGATACAAAATTTACTTCATCAAAATGCAAAGTAGACTTGCTGAACACTGCTATCTTCTATGAACAGGCAATTTGAATGTTGGACCTCATTTCCCAGTAGCATCGTCAAGCTATGGTGTTATCAATCTGGTTGTTCTTCAGTATGATCTGCTGTTTCCACTGCTACTAAAGAAAGAGACTGGACTCAGTAGTCAAAGTTTTACACTGCAGATAACTCTTGATTCGGGGTGTACTACAGTAATAATTCTCACAAGACTGAGAATCTGTTTTACATGGATAGTCTAGGAAAATGTTATACCAACATAAACTGCTCATGAAAGCAAGAAACCTTAACAAATGCTTGCATCTAGTCCCTCTTGTGAAAGAAAGTGTGTCAGGTTATACTATCACCTTTATGAATCTTTCAGATCTAAGGATCCATCACCTCTGACTACGATGGGAAGAAAGCATTAGGGACTGACACATGGTTCTAAAGATCGTGCCCAAATCTGAAAAAAGGTGTCAGTTCAGTGCTATCATGACAACTCTAAAAGTCTCCCTGGGCTTCAGAATTCCTGATAACTGCACTGTAAATTTCAATTTTTCTAACCATTTTCCATGTGTCCAAAAATGCCACCAGAGGTTAGCAATCCTGAAAATGCACCACTTCTGCACAGAATTGATGAAAATTTAAAGTCTTATAAAATGTATCTGTGAACATATGATTAAAATTATTAAAACTATAAATGACGTTTTACATTTTCATTTGCTCATCTGTGTTAAGTAAGCATCATGTGTGTTCACGTGTGAAGGTCATAAACAGTTTGCAGGAGTTTGCTCTCTCCTTTCACCACGAGGTTCCTGGGAATTGAACTCAAATCTTCAGGCTTGGAGGCATGTGACTTTACCTCCTCAGACATCTCACCAGGTCTAATATGGTTAAACCTACAGAAGTTGCCCCTAGAATAATGTGCACATGCATGCGCACACGCACGCACAGGCACAGGCACACACACACACACACACACACACACTTCTAGATATTACCTAATATTAACAAGTTGTTATTTAGAAATTCTCTAAGGTTTCTGACCTCCAAAATAATCTAGACATTCTTTATTCTGGTATGTTATACCCAAGGTGTCTTTGTTTCTTACCTTATTCCCGTCTCTCCACAAAGATAAGTTCCAGAATGACCTTTAAGCCTCTGAGACATACAGGGAGCAAGACACAGTCCCTGTGTATCAGGATCTCCTTTCTTCTGTGCATCATGTATGTGGCAAGGATACAGATCTTATGGGGTAGGAGGAAAGGCCCTTCTGATTGTATGGGCCCCAGTTTGCTTTCCATTGCATCAGTAAACACCATGACACAGAACAGCTTGCAAAGGGTCTGTTGGCTCACATATCCACATCACAGCCCATCACAAAGGGAAGTCAGGGTGGGAACCTCCATGGAAGCAGAGACCATGGAGGAATACTGCTCACTGACTTCCTTCTCTAGCTTTGTTCAGTTACCTTTTTTATACAGCCCAGGCCCGCCTGCTGACAATTGACCTGATCCACAATGACTGCTTTCCCCTACGCGAATTAATAATGAAGAGAATTCCCCATAGACATGTTCACAAGCCAATCTGAAGGGACCAACTCCTCAGATGATGTTCCCTCTTCCTGGACATGTCAGCTGATGAATGACTTTGATTAGTGATACGGAAAAAGCCAGAATCTCAGTGCAGAATCCCTAATATCTAGATTGTATTCTAGATGGAAGGAAGGTTGTTTTAAAGACTTGAGTCATGAACAGGTCTTATGTCCGGGATCTGTGGAACTGGATTTCCCTGCATGAAATGGGAATGTATATTGACAACAGTATGTTGGCCACCGCAGAAGAATTGTCCAGTCACAATCCATTCTCCTAGTTTTTAGGAGATGGCTGTGGCTCTTTAATACCAAATGTATTAACAGCCATTTTCCAGAACCATGGACACTAGTCTGTTTGTATGACGAAATGATATACTTCACTCTGTGAGGTGATTTATGTCATTGCCACCTCAGCAGCAATGGTCTGGCTTTGTCACACGGTCGCTGGTATTTTAGGACCTTAGGAAGCCATCTTGCATCTATATGTTATTTGAAAACAGACAATCCACAGAGTAGCTCCAGAATTCAGTGACTTTAAAACACCAGCAGTGACAACTGCTTAAGGCCATGGCATAAAGTCATGGAAACTAATGATGTACACACAATTTTTTCTGCTTAATGATGAAAGGCTTGGGGAGGTTCACCTTGTGACTTGGAGTAAATCATTGAAATCACATCACTGTGAAGCTCCTAGACAAGAGAAGCTGTTGTAAACTTGAGCTGCCAACTGCCCCCCACTTTTGTTTTCCAAGGCTTCCATAGGGTAGCCTGAAATACCAGCTTACCTGAAACAACAAAGAGTTTACTGTCTTAAAACCCTGAAGTCAAAAGCAAAACAAAACAAAACACCAACAAGTCAAAAGCTACAGGCCTGGCAGAGATCTCCTTGTCTATTCTCACCTTTGGCATTCTTCGTTTGGCTGGCGACTGTGTCACTATCTTCCCCTTGAATGATTTTTATACCACCACTGTCCTTGAGTCTGTTTTCCCTTTGTGTAAGCACACCAAGTAGTACTGGGATCTGCTGAATGGCCTCATTTGAACTTGGTGTGAAGGCCTTAGATGCAGACTCAGAGGAGAATCGGAGCATTTTAACAACCTGTGTGTCATACAGAATCACAAGAACGTAGTCTGCGTGCCGTCAGCAGATGTTATAATTTTCATCAATTGGGTTTCCAATTAAGCTTCTAAGTCTGTGAGGACTTGTGTTTCATTCCAATTTCTGGTGAGTTTCTGGATGTAAATTATATCTACAGGAAAACTCCCAAACCTACTTCCTCCTCTCACACATCCAGAAACCAACCATGCAATCAGCTATACCAGGATGCTTTGGATTGTTGGAAACAGGGAAGCAAACCCCACCAAATGATTCTGCCCACTGTGTTTCTGTTCAGTCCTGTTTAAGTTGTTCAGTCAAACAACGTTCTCTGTCTAGGCTATTTCAAGATTTTTATTTCCTTGCCAAGTAAATGTCCATCCAATGGATCTAGCAAGGAGCTGAAAAGATGCTGTCCTTGGCCTCACTTGACTTTCCTAACATATTGTGCATTCCTTAACCTCACACATTTATTGGCATCTGTAAGGCAAATCTTTCATTTATGTTTTAATTAAAAATTATGATTTCTAGAGGAAATTCTGCAATGGGACATTGACCTTTTTATAAACTTGGCCCACACGTTTTATTGATTACAATAACTCTAATTATTGCAATTTGACCTTTGCAAACTGAGAAATGGTCCTTTTTATGCTGGAGTGCTGTGCTCTCTGGGTTTACTCCCTGATTACCATGCACTTTCTTAAAAGTAATAAGTACACTGGAGGACAATCCCAAGCTAAGTTTGCCTCAATTGCCTAGCAAAACTCTTGACGCTTTTCCAACTATTTTGAGAAACTTATGGGCAATAAATATGATAGCAACACTTTCATGTGCCCGCTCAAATAGATGTTAATCTTAAAAATCCACTGTATAAAATGTTTGGCAAAGGCTTTGGGAACTTACTGGCCAACAACTCCAAAATAAGTAACCTATTCCTGGCAGTAGGTTTTTTATTTGTTAGCCTCTGTGGTCTAGTAGAGGTTGTTAGCCTATTACAGGGTGACTCCCTTTTAATTAACTGTACATGAGATGATCATATATGTATATGTGTGTGTGTGTGTGAGAGAGAGAGAGAGAGAGAGAGAGAGAATGTGTGTGTGTGTGTGTGTGTGTGTGTATATACACAGACAGATACACAGACACACACTCATACACACAGACACATATGCACTTTTCCTAGGATTCTAGGATCATTGCAGAAGGGCAAAAAGATTGTGAGAGCCAGAGGAAATATCAGGGCTGCAGGAATGTGTGTGTGTGTGTGTGTGTGTGTGTGTGTGTGTGTGTGTGTGTCCCACTTTTTCCACAAAGACTCACATATATATGGTAGCTTCTACACTTCTAGAATAGTGGGTTTCCATGTGTCTTTTTCAAAAAATCTTTAGTGTTATTTATCTCCCCTCAGAATCCAAGCCTTACAGGCTATTGCCATTGTTCATGGTTCTGGAAAGAACTTGACAGTGAGATCCAGTTGCTGAAAGTACAACATACTTGGGTCATAGAATATGAAGAAATCAAGCAAGTTCAGACCTAGAAGTTTCATCCTTATTTATTAATTTTCATTAGTGATTAAAGCCATTCTGTAAAGATACCAGAGAAGACAAGTAATCACCAGTCATGACCAGCTATGGACCCTGCCAGCTACAGTAACAACTGGCCAGGCAAGATGTGCCCCCTGGCCCAGTAGTGGCATGGACATCATGGGAATGAGCAACCACTTTCTGATTGGATTTAAGTTCTGATTCACAAGACAAAATCAATAAGTCAACCTATTATCAGGCCACAAACCTATGGCTATTCAGGACACAGGCCTTGAAGTGAGCCTTCTGTTATGAGACTGCTAAATGTCATAGTATTAAACAGACTCCTGCTGACTTATCACTATACCCATCATTCAATGAATCCCTTAACTCTCATCCAGGAAGCCTGTATTTGCTGTAGATTACATTAACACAGAGACCCACAACTGGACAAAGGACAGGGAATAATTGGCTACAGCTTATCCAGCCCTAAGGATATTTCCCAGGATTCCAGGATCATTGCTGAAGATAAGGCAAAAGGGTGATGAGAGCCAGAGGCAGTCAATGACTATGAGAACGTGACTTCTGGAAATATCAGAGCAGCTGGGACTACACACTCACAGCAGTGACAACAGAATCACAAAACCTATACAAGCTCAAGCCAGACCAAATCTCAGCTCAGAAAGGGGAGCTGGCCACAAAATCTAATCCCTAGCTGTGTGGTTCCAGCCGAGCGTTAGCTGCCAGAAGAGGGACAGACAGATTGCTCTGAGATTATGTAGACCCTCATATGCTAAATACATTCCAATGGTAAGTCACACCTGAAAGAACAGGAGGAGGAGGAGGAGGAGGAGGAGGAGAAGGAGAAGGAGGAGGAGGAGGAGGAGGAGGACAAGGAGGAAGAGGAGGTAGCACACGTTTTGGCGAGTAGGAATTGGGTGGATCTAAGAAGAGTTAGGTAAGAAGGGGTGGGTAGCATCCAAACTGAAAACTCTTAAAGAGCTCATTGAAAACAAATCTACTATGGAAAATTTAACTGAAAAAAAAAATTATAAAATATGCTGCTACCCACAACTCTGGATTCTGACCTTTGGGTTTTTTTTTTTTTTTTTTTTTTTTTTTTTGCTTTTTTAAGTCATTTATTGTATTTAAATCATAAATACTTAGTCTGTATGTTTGATGGGGATCTTTTTTTTTTTTTTTTTTTTTTTTTTTTTTTTTTTTTTGCAGTTACCCTGGGTCTGTAAATGGGCAGAGCTTTGAGCTTAGAAGGTTTAAGTTCACTTCTAGTCCTGGGACTGGCTGGCCATCGGTCTGGCTGCCCTCTGGTTCATCTCTGTTCATCATTCCACACCTTCAGCAGGTCACATGGAAAGGCGACACCCTGTGGTTAGGAAATACTGCTGACAAGTCAGGCCTGTGGGGGAGAAATAGATCCCTTCTTTGCACCAATGTTGAACATTTAATCTACTTCGGGATCTGAGTTCTCATCTACTTTTTTTAAACCTACCCTTAGGTGTTATTGCTATATTTAGTGAGAGTCCATTGGAGAAAGCAATTTTCCTTTTCCAGCCAGTATCAATTGAAGATCACTTCATGGGAAGGGAATAGAACCCCTGTTTACTTCCCCCTCTAATCATCAGAACCCCATCTGCCTTAAACCTGCAAGGAAACTGTGTATGCCAGACATATTAGAGCATACAGACTACTCAGTGGTTGTGCAAGCATACACAGGTTATACAGGGAATGTCAGAAAAATCCCAACATGGAAGTTATAGAAGAGGAGAGATGATACAAAAATCTCACTCTTCGCACAGAAGCATTTGACTGTTGTTGGGAGAAGAAAAAAAAGGTCAGTTTTCTTTAGTGATGTGGTACCTGGTATATCTATCAAATGGTAGGGCCTGACCCATGCTCAGTAGTAGTACAACCCAAACTGACTAGTGCTAGACACACACACACTTACATACACACAGAGAGAGAGAGAGACAGAGAGAGAGAGAGAGAGAGACAGAGAGAGAGAGAGACAGAGAGAGAGACAGAGAGAGAGAGACAGAGAGAGAGAGAGAGAGACAGAGAGAGAGAGAGACAGAGAGAGAGAGAGAGAGAGGAGAGGGAGGGAGAGAGGGAGGGAGGGAGGGAGGAAGAGGGAAGTGGGGGAGATGATGATAAAGACATGCAAAAAGATCTTGGGAAGTTAGGGGAGGGAGTTGAATTTTTCAATAATTGTCTTTGAAACTGTGATGGAAAAAGGAGCAGAAATTTAAGATGTAATTAAAACTCAGGAAGAAACTTTTCTAGCATGTGCAGGAAATAGTAGTGTATTTTCTAGGGTATAAACTTGTCAGCATCTTCTCCTTCTGTTGCCTCTCTAACCACAAATACAATTTGACCTTTATGTCTCCACCACCAATTCGTCTGCATAGACGGTCAGTCATTGCAATGGTCAGTCATTACAGTGGATGTTATTTCTTTGTTTGCTTGTCAATGAAAGGAAAGAAACTAAACTTCCAAATTCCTATTTGATTTCAGCAAATGATGGATAGAATAACTGTTTTGTGCCCATAGCACAAAATCTTCAATGTAAATATGGGGCCTCTGCATCCCTTCTATTTCTACCCAGGACACTGCACCACTTTTCCTAAGATGCTATTTAAACTGACCTCTCATTTATTATGAAGCACAAAACATTATACAGACCTAGTAGGTTATACTTAGGAATATATTTACATACATATATACATGCAATAACAATGGATTTGAATGAGAGTAAGGGCAAGAAATTGTGTAATTACATAATGTTCTCGAAAATAAGCAAAAAGAAAAAAACATAACTCAGAAATGAGTTGCACATGAGACATAAAATATATCACAGTAACTGACTCTCGTAGGTCGATAGTGGTCAGGCTCCTATCCTTTCTGTGTGGATTGTCTTGCCCTGACTAAAGTAAATCTTCACAGCAGAGGTCAGGCAAAACAATGTTCACAACATTTTATCTAAATTGCTTAATATGTTACTGTCCACTTGATATCTTTCAAATCCAATTTATTGGTTCAAACCTATTTACTCGTCCCCAGGTAGATTTCTTTTGCAATAATTCAGGGGGTCCAGGACCAGAAAACCCTTGCGACCACATGAGTCATAACTGCCCTCAAAATCAGTCACAGCTCTGACTCTGTTGAAATAGGTTCTTTTGCAGCTATTACATTAAACTCCATTGGCTGAGAGATGGGGTTAATGTTCCTGTGGTGGGAAATTAGTTCTGCTAAGGGACATTCATGACCAAGAGCTCAGGAACAACTGTAGTTTGGTAGGTGGTCTTCTTCCCAAAGTCTTGCCTCTGTATTGAGTGTTTTGGTCTGAGAGCAAAAAGTAAAGACACCACCACACTTTGTGTGTTACCATCTGGCTCTGTGGACAGTTTTGAGCTGAGTTTTGAGCTAACTGAGCCTGGTCTGCTAGGTTGGCCACTTAGTGCTTCTTCAAGCCAACTATGGCATTTCTTCCTAGCAATCTTGCTAATATTTTTGTTTGTCTTAGCTCCCATTCATTTCCCTGAGATGGGGACTCATGACAGCTGCTTGCCCATGCTACAGCGGGCATTGGATAGATGGTACTTATCATCCTGCTTTTCTGTCCCTGGCCATCCATCATCCTCACCTCTCCTCATCATCTTCATCTGTAGAATGGGTCCAGATTTGCTCACTACATCTGAGGGCTCACATTTGGTCAAAAGGTTCAGGGATCATTTCAGGTGGTGCCACCTAAATGCCAACACTTAGCAGCTACTGTACCCTCATTCCAGTCCCACCTTCACCAACTACATATAATATACTGTAACCATGACTTCCTAAGGGAAATGTTTTCTGTTCATATTTACCATTTTGTGGTACTTAATGCTATGTTCTTCATTAATAAGTAAAAGGAGTGTAAAAGGCTGGAGAGAAGAGTCGGGTATAAACGTCAATTAACCCAGTTGTCAGGTTATAGACACACTACTTCTGTGGCTTCAAGAAAAGGGAGTAGTCACAAAAATGGTTATCATAGGGTGTAAAGCCACCCTGTAGTGCTCTGATTCATGAGACTATCAACACATGTGCATTATATTAGCTGCCCTGTCACCTCCAATAAGAGTGTACTAACTAAACTCCCAAGTTTTTTTTTAATAGACCTTGGATAGGAAACATAGTACTGAGTCATTCTGGAGGCTTGATTCTGCAGCACAGAGGTGCTCCTTCCTGAAGGGCTGCGTATCAAGCACACGCACGCGAACAGCACACTGTGAAGTATTTTTATAAGGAATTAGTTGATGTAATTGCGGGTTGTAAAGAGATTGTTACACAACCTCATTACATGCTGTAAACACTTCATCACGTGACATCTTTCCATGTCATAAATACATCATCAGAAGCCATTATGTTCCCTAACGATCACTTCTTGCATCCATTCATCATGAGAGAAAATGAAGAAATGCTGTCAGGACAGCACGGTCTGTGGAGCTCTGACGGCCCCACTGACTCCATCGGGGACGTCTCTGCTGCTGGACAGCATGTTTGTCCACGCCATTAAACAGCCTGAAGAAGAGGGCACTTGCTCTTTGTCCCTTACTCTGACAACTAGCTTTAATGAACGGTGATCAAGTCTGACCTGGGCTGGATGGTTCATAAAAGAATATCTAATGGAGTGGGGGGGTGAGGAGGAGGAAGAAGAGGAAACTTAAGAACAAAGAGGGACGGGATGATTTAAAAATAATGCACACTATCAAACCTTTAAGAAAAAACAAGCACTGACAAAAATATATTCATAAACTTTTATGCAAAAATGCTTAAAATCTGTACATTTATCTTTGTTGTTTAAAATAAAGTTGTTCAATTAAAAAAAGAAAAATAAATAAATAAAACAAACGAAATGAAATGCAGAGAGCAACCATTTAAAACGAGCTTGTTTGTGTCCTATGTATCTACTTGTGTTTGCACGTGTGTCTGATTCTCTTTTTGCAATTAATGTACAAAAGGGAATAGAACGAGGTGCTTTGCTTAGAGGCACACACTCACTTCAATATTTTTCCATCCTTTGTACCACTTTTGCCCAGTATTCATCTCATTGATCCCATAATGGAAACAGATATGTATAAGATTGGAGGAAAGAAACCATCCCTAAATGTGTTCTATGAAGTCACATGTTATTTCGGTCTCTAGAACCACCTATTCATAATAGGGAAAAGGCAGGAATAGTTTCCAGATGCCACATCCATCACAGCATGGTCCTTGGAGCTTGAATACAGCTATCAATAAAATGAAGAAAGGAGAAGCACAGAGTTACAGATGCAGAAATGCTAGGGTCAAGTAAGCTATGTGCTCTCTGATGGAGTGGCACCAACTATCACACAACAACCTAGAACCTCAGAGTATTTACTATGTATAGCACAGGTGGGGGAAGTTATCTAGCCTGAGTAGGAACAAGGGACTTCATAGAACCCATTCTGGAATGGTTTCTTTTGTCCAATTGTGTGTGTGTGTGTGTGTGTGTGTGTGTGTGTGTGTACATATTTCTACAGGTGAGCAGTGCCATGTTGTAAACACCTAGGAAAAGAAAGTGATATTTTGTACACACTGGTCAACAACATCTATACCTAGACAGAAGAAGGCTTTGCTTTTCTGAGCCTGACTCAGGGGAAAGGCTTTGCAAATTTCTTATGAGGAGGAGGTCTTACGTAGTCCTTTACATTCCTGGCTAATATCAAACAATATACAGTCACTCTGGACTTCCTTTGCTCCTCACATCCAGGAGCACCCACTAACCTAAATGTTCCATCCATTACAGCCTGAAAATTTAGTCTTTAAATGTTATCTTCAAATGAAGTCTAAAGATGTCATTTTGTTTATATTGACCAATATAAATTTATAATCTGTTAAATATAATGGCCCATGTCATTATAATTTGTTAAGAATAATTTTTCATAATTTTAACCCCAAACTGTAATTTCTTTGTTTTAAAATATACCATTCAACATAGTAAAATTACTTTACTTCTTTTCTTTTAAATCTGCAAACCCAAATGAAGGTCCCATAGAGAAGATGCTGAACTTGCTCTGCTGATTAGAACAGTCTCCAAAACCAGTCCTTCTGGCTAGGAACTTTCAGAAGACTTCTTCAGAATGCTTCTGCTTCAGTCTGACTACTGTAGCCTCTGTTTTCAGGGGAGGAGGGAGAGAGTATGAAAGGGTAGCAAGCCAAAGTCATACTTATCCAAAAGTAGCAGACCGCCATTCCCACCCAGGTATTCTGCCTTTGGAGACAATTACTGAGTGTTGTGTCTACATTCATGTTAATGCAAGTTATTCCTTTTTATCATGGTGGAACATTCTAGAAACAATTGAAAAAAACAGGAAAGAGTCAATTTTTTTATGTTGCTTATATTTTTCTTTTGTTCCTTTTAACTGAAGAAAATGTAGCAGAAATTAAATTTCAACTTAGTTTTAAATAATTTATGATCATATATATATATATATATATATATATATATATATATATATATATATATACATAAAATAGTCTTCCAGTATAATAAACACATTTTCAAGGAAATATGGATGATTAGCATAAGCAATGTTATGATTTTGAGACATGCAAACCAAAACTATAGTAGGATTCCCCATCATGTCCCTTATGGTTAATGCTATGAAATAATCAGAAAATAGTAAGTAAGTCACTACATGATATGGAAAACCTTTTGCACTTTTGGGGAAAAGAAGAGATATGTAGTGTGATATCATTGAAAAACTCTTCGATGAGATGAACATAAACTGGCTACACAGGAGAGAAATTCCATCTCTGTACAAACATGCAAAACAATGAAAACAATTTTTGATTGTCTGATATGTGATACTTGCATTTATTTTTGTAGCACCACAATATACTCATGGTCATTCAAAGATGGAAGGAATCCAAATTTCTATAAACCGGTAACTCAGTTAAAAAAAAACAAACAAACACAGCTTTCCAATGGTATATCAACCATCCTTTAGGAGAGAATTAAAATATGAACTAGACTGTTATGTGAACAAACTTTGAAACCATGGTGAAGACAGATGCAAAAGAAAACACTCTGTGAGCCATTCTCCTTAGGTGAGAAAAGAGTTAAATTCATAGCCACAGGGTGGGATGATGGTTTCCAGCTAAGGGAAAGAAAGGTAAATAAGGTCTTATTGTTTCACAGTTATCGGATTTGTGTTTGGATATAATGGAAATGCTTAGATGTACATTGGATTGATAGCCACGTAGATGGTCCTATCCCGTAACATCACTCTTTTGTAAAAATAAAGCAGTAAATTTCAAATTATTGCTATACTTATTTATGTATGGCTTATGGGAGACAAGAGCTAATGAGCAGCTCAGAGAAGAGCTTGAGAGAGTAGTTCTCTACTTCAAACTCAAGACATCAGCCTTGACAGCAAGTGCCTTTACACAGAGCCAACTTTCCAATCAGTTATTCACATTTTAAGAAAATAATAATGATAAAACTTCTTTCACAGTTTTCTGTTTTGCTTAGGGTTGGGAGGTATAAAGTGAAACTCTCCCAAGGTTAATATTTCAGACCCGTCCCTCTGTGCTTAGTCTTAGCTATTCTTCAGAATATTCCACATGAAATGATAGAAGCAAACCCTTTCAGTTCATTCCTCTTTAAAAAAAAAGACTTTTTCCACATAGATAAGAGTCTACCAAATACAGAAATCTTGAGCTATCTCACACAGTCCACTTGCTTGTCTCTGCATCAAGTTTAATTGCTACCACAAAGAAAAAAGAAAAAGAAAAACTCCAGAGCCAAAGATGGTTCATTCAATACTTGTTGTAACCATGAATGAACATGTCCCAGCTATCTTTTCTAAATGTCCTATCTATGTATGTCAAAAAGAGAGACTTAGAAAAGAATCAAATTGAAGAGTGAACCTTTATTTTCCAGGCAGCCCTGAGCTTGAGGTGCCTATGCCACAGGGCCTGTTGCCTCATCCTGCTCTCTACTGATCTCAGACAACATGAAGTCTGCTTTAGCCCAATGGGAAGTTCTGGCTCTTAGGAAGTCAACCCCTTGACTCTTCACATATTGTCAGGAGAAACATCTCATTCCACCAGTTAGCAATAGACGTGTGGTAGACATGATCTCTTGTCTACCAGGAAGAGGAGGCAAAAAGTAAATGGACGAAATGCTATCTTGACATTATGGGGGGGGGGGGGAGACTGATATTTTAAAAATATCTCCCTAATCTTCAGCTAGAATCTGCCAGCTCCAATGGGACTAGACCCCTGTCAGCTTCTTAGCTTGCTTTCCTAGTAGTCATGAGTGACTGTTCATCTTGACTCTTGAGCTCTACAGTGAAGATGATGGTGGTAGAGAATAACTTGCTAAATATGAACTGAAACCTGTTTCATTTGCTGGTGCCATGTTGACTTCACCATAAGGAGAATAGTGATCAGCTATTCCTGAAGTTTAGCCTGAAGATGAGAAAGGCCTGAAGAAAAGCTGGATAATAGATTTGCTCTGTGCACAAGGGTTGGAGGGTACTGACCTACAAGTCTTGCTTACCCCCATGTGTCGATGGGTTCAATGCTCCAGACAATGGCTGCATGCAATAAACCAATAGGAGAAAGGATCCCAGCACCCCACTTGCCACAACCTATTTTTTAGTTTCTGCATGCTATAGGTTTTCTTCCTGACTCAGTCCATGATTTACCTGCTGCTATGTACAAGGGGGGAAAATACTGTCTGTACTGGCTGATTTTGTGTCAACTTGACACAAGCTGGAGTTATGACAGAGAAAGGAGCCTCAGTTGAGGAAATGCCTCCATGAGATCCAGCTGTAAGGCATTTTCTCAAATAGTGATCAAGGGGGGAGGGCCCAGCCCATTGTGGGTGGTGCCATCCCTGGGCTGGTAGTCCTGGGTTCTATAAGAAAGCAGGCTGAGCAAGCCAGGGGAAGCAAGTCAGTAAGTAACATCCCTCCATGGCCTCTGCATCAGCTCCTGCTTCCTGACCTGCTTGAGTTCCAGTCCTGACTTCCTCTGGTGATGGACAGCGATATTAGAGTGTAAGTTGAATAAACCTCTTCCTTCCCAACTTACTTCTTGGTCATGATGTTTGTGCAGGAAGAGAAACCCTGACTAAGACACTGTCTCTCATAAAACCAAGCCATATTTGCCTTAGAATCCTCCTCCTCAAAGCTCTAAGGATACTCCTTGGAGTGAGTATAGGGGCACAGGGAAAGGAGGCTTTTCCAGACTACATAACTGTTCATGGAGAAGCAGGGAAGTGCATGCCCATAGGCAAGGAGATAAGTAGGCATGCTCAGTCACCTCTTCACCTCCACACAAAAATGAAAGAGCAGCTAAACATCCTTCCACACAAAGAATCATGGGAATGCCATGGACGACTGGAATGTTCTACCAGGAGGATGGGGTAGAGGGGCTCTGGGATGCAGGGGGTACTTCAGCCTACTTAATGAGTTCAAACTTCTTCCACAAATTAAGTGGAATATTTTGAGAGGAAACAATATTACTTAAGTTTTATTTGTTTCAGCTACTTGGTTACAACTCCACATGGACACAATTAATGGAGGAAATAGAGTATTTTATAAGCCCAAGACTCTCTGTCAATCTGTGAGCAAGAGAAATTCTTTGCTTTAATCACTGTGCATTCCTTTTGGATTCTTTGAATATTGCCAAAATAACTATCCTAGGCCTCAGAAAAGATTTTGTCTAGTCACTCCCCAAAAAAGTATAAGGGTTGATTCTGGGTGTGGTTTAATAATGAACTTTCCTTTTTTGCAAAAGCTGTGTGTGTTTAAACAGCATTTAATGGTGCACTGTTTCATGATGGTGCACACACAGAGGCCGGTACACACAACCGGCTGTACGCAAAACTTACTGTAACTGTAAGAATAGATGGGCATTATGGGTGTCTTGCAAGTTGTTGTTAGGAAATGAATCATTTTGTGCAGTGCATTTTCTTAGGGGAACAGCTTTTGTTTGTATACAAAATAGCAAGAAGCTGTGTATATTAAAAGGAAAGAAAAGGGACTGAAGAGATGGCTCAGCGGTTAAGAGCACTGGCTGTTCTTCCAGAGGTCCTGAGTTCAATTCCCAGCAACCACATGGTGGCTCACAACCATCCGCAATGGGATCTGATGCCCTCTTCTGGTGTGTTTGAAGAAAGCTACAGTGTGCTCATAAAACAAACAAACAAGCAAATGGAAAGAAAAGAAACCAAAGGTAACAAATAAAAGTACAGATTTGACAAAACTCCAAAGAGTACTGTGGAACAAAACCATGCCAAGTCTATAGGAATAGAGTGCAAGGCTTTCCAGGCCTGAAGATACCACACTCTTCTCCTGAGACGAAACAGAAGAGTGAATGGCACTTCCCAAAATCCTACATACTTAGATGAGACCTTTTAAAGTTCTAATTCTTGAGAATAAAATTGTCATCTTTTTCTTCTGTAAAGAACACATACATCATATATATATATATATATATATATATATATATTTTTTTTTTTTTTTTTTTCTCTTTCATATCCAAAGACCTCAGGTTAGTGAGCTGTGAAGGGACTGAGATATGTAAGGGTGCCATTCTACATGCCACCCTCAAATGTCACTTCATGCTAATGTTCCATTTAAGACACGGTAAAGGAAGCCAGGCCAGCTTCCCCTCCACAGAGGGGACTGTGTGAACATTCCGAACTTCTGCTCAGCAGGGCAAAACAAATAATCACTCACTCCACATTGTTTCTGCTCTGCCCTTCCCTCTGCACCTATAAATATGCTTTATTGTATACATAGCTTTTAGGGTCAAGTATTAATGGTGAGAACGATTAAGAGGGCAAAGGTCAGTGACTGCCGACTTCAGTGACCCTTAAATTCAATCTAGCATGGAGGAAAAAGAATTAAATGTGATAAACTTGGAAGGTCTTGTAAAAACCGATTTTTTACATACATTCAGACAGCAACAGACGAATGAAAAAAATAAACAATAAAAACTAACTTTGCGGTCTAATTGCAGCCCAGAGTTGAAGGAGATTTCACAGCCGACTGCCGTTCATGACTGCCAGACACTGACAGCGTCCATAGGTCACATGGTTTCTGGGCTGCAGCAGCCTTTGGAATTTTATCCAATAAATAACGGTCTTTTATTTTTACTTACCCTTATATCCACTAAGAGAGGTAGAGAGCTGACAGAACAACATTGTGGAAATTACAAAAATAAAAAATAAAACAAAACAAAAACAACAATGAAAAATAAAGTTTCTTCAGCCCTTTTGAAATGGATCTTTCAGGGTTAATGTTTCCCACCAATCCTGACCCCAGTTTCTTGTCTGATTCCCACACCTTCCTCTCTCCCTTTTCTGTCTCCTCTGGCCATTTCTATTCAACAGTTATCCTCTCTCAAATTCCCAAAGGTCACTGCACTGTACACAGTGCTTTCAAAACACCTCCTGACTTCAGATTACTATTTGAAAATTCCTTTCCTGAGAGTCAAACTTCATTCTAAGAGACCAGATCATGAAAACCTGATTAATTCCGGAGCAGTTACTCCCTTTCGACTTTGAAATCATTTTAGAAGTTCAACGAGCTGCAGACATATCTTATAAAAGCTATGTCTTACATCCCATACACAGTTCTTGACAGTAGCAACAGTGTATTATGTCTCATAGTCTCTTTCAAATACGTTTTAATCATAAGATTTGAAAAGAGAAGCCAAATCCAAATAGTATATATGATATGAAATGAAAAGTATAAAATCCTCTTGCTTTATGCTTGTAAAAACCACAGGTCCTTGTTAATCCATCCACACATGTGAAAACATGTGAATAAATCTATCCACATGTATATTTTGTTCTGTGCCTTACTTTCTTTTTCATTTTTCCCTGCATATGTGGAACTGCCCCATTCTGTATGAACTACTACAAAACGTTCATTCCCTGGATTGTGTCTAATTAAGCCCTTAATTGGTGAATATTTAAATTTACTTTTCGGATTATGAAATGACTGTTTTGTCATGAGTATTTGTTAAGTAAGCTCTTAAAAATGTCATTGAGTCAAAGGGTGCGTGCAATTTAAAAACTTTCTATTTTCTTTATACAAAATAAGCTAATAAAATATTCAAGAGATGTGACAAATAAGAAACCAAATTTATTATACATAGCTCACTATTTAAAAGTCAAAATTATCCACCATTAGCTGCAAATATCCTACCTTTTCAAATGTTTTCTACTTTTAAACACATTGTTTAATTTATCATTGATTTGTGTGCCCTTAAAGATAATACAAAATATACATATGACATTTATAATATTACCAGATAAATATCCATGAAAACTGTCTACAGTTACATAAACATTTTAATTTTATCAGAATGAACACAATATGTAAACTATTTTATATACTCTACAATTCACTAAAATAATATTATACATTCTTTTAAAATTTATAGCTGTGAAATTGTTTTTAAATGCCAAAACTTTATAATATACAGATAAATGAAATCAATCAACTATTCTAGAGTGTTTCCATAGTTTCTTATTCAACTATTTCGTTGCTATAAACACAGAGTAAACACTGTCAGCTGGGAGGTGGGTACAGGGAGGATTCAATGAACATAGTAAATGTTCCACAAATCTTTGCAAGTTAATAGAGGAACCTTCCACTGTTGTGTAAATACAGCAACGAATGCCGTTCCTTCTAAATATTTACTGTTTCTTTAGGATGAAATCATAGTGTAGTTCCTGGCCATGAAGCATAGGAAGAAAGTCTTCAAGGCTTCTGGCAAAGTAGATCCTGCCACAAAGGCAGAAAAGCAAAGTTCCACTAACCTAATTATCAACAATACTGGATGTTATATTACTTTTACATAACCTTGTGTATCTGTGTGAGTGTGTGTGTGTGTGTGTGTGTGTGCAAATATAAAACATACATTTGTACACATATATATGTCAACTTTAAATAACTGGTGTTTATTATAATCGTCTTGCTTTTTTTTTTAAGTTAAGCCTAAGCAAAACAATCTTAAAGACAGTATAATAGGGACCAGAGAGATGGCTCAGAGGTTACGAGTTCTGGAAGACAGGGATTCATATCCCAGCAGCCTCACGGAGGCTCACAACAGAGTGAAACTTCAGCTGCACGGGATCCAAAGTCCTTCGTTGTCCTCTTCAGGCATTGGGCATGCACGTGGTGCACAGGCACGCATGCAGGAAAGCCGCCCATGCACTGGCATTATTGAAGGACTATAATGAAGGCTGCTTATGGGCCAAATTAGAAAAAAAAAAAACACAGATGTGCTTGGTGTGTAATATTTTAAACTAGAACCCTGGAGTTATACATTTGAGAGGTTGATTTGATGGCTCTGTCTGTCCAGTGCTTGCCTTACAAAGAGGACCTGAGTTTGAACACTCAGAGCCTGTGTTTTATAAAACAAAAACAGGTGTTATGGTACAGTGCTAGAGAAGACAGAGACTGGAGACTGCTTGAGACTTACTGTTCAGTCATCTGTCCTTTATGGTGAACTACAAGCCAGTGAAAGAATCTGTTTCCAAAGGGAAACAAGATGGAGGGCATGTGAGGAAAGACACCCGAGTTTGTTCTCCAGCTTCTACAAACACACACACACACACACATACACACACACACACACACACACACACACATGAATCAATATACTGACATACACATATACAATGTAACAAACACACACATACTTTTATTTTTGAAATCTTTCCCAATCCTCTCAACTACTTCCTTTTTTAAAAAGATTTATTTATTTATTTTATGTATGTGAGCACACCATTGCTGCCTTCAGACACACCAGAAGAGGGCATCGGATCCCATCACAGATGGTTGTGAACCACCATGTGGTTACTGGGAATTGAACTCAGGACCCCTGGAAGAGCAGGAAGTGCTCTTAACCACTGAGCCATCTCTCCAGTCCTCAACTACCTCTCTTAGTAGCCGCAGGCACTTATGTAAGATTACCTTGATGTGCACATTCCTAGCTACTCCTCAAAGCCATTTTTATGTATGAAAGTTTTACTTGAATCTTTAATGCTAAAAGAAGTTTATAAAATCTCAGTTCTCTTCTACAACACAACAGATTCACTTAGCTATCCCTTCAGTTACATATTTCATTACTGTAAAGTAACCATTACGTTTTTACCACTTCCCTTGCTTTCTCTATAATGTATCTGCTACCCACCTAACAACAGGCATTTAGCATATTTTAAAGGGTGTGTAAAGGCTGAAGAGATGGGTTGACAGTTGAGAACATTTGTTGCTCTTGCAGAGGCCTTTGAGGTCAGTTCCCAGGACCCATGTAAAGTGGCTCACAGCCCCATGTAAGCCTAGCTCTAGAAAATCCAACATCCTCTTCTGTCTGTGTGGCCATCCATCCCCATGTCTGTCCACGAGGATCAGCCACTGAACTATCAGCAATCTACCCACCCCACAGCCACAAAGAAAACTGAGTACTCTTGTGACTCTCTTGACTTTGTACAAGTCAAGTGCAGGCAGCCAGGGCCTCTGTGTGTTCATGACTTCATTTACAGCCAGGCCAGCATCAGGGGACAAGTGCCTATGAGATGCTCAGTCCTAGTATGACACTGATATCACATGCCCTTCCTCCACAGCAAGATCGGACAAACCAGAGTTCATGGCCTTGGTAGTGGTCTCCTTGAATTCCAGAACAGAGGTCTCGAAGGAAGGCAAATCAGATTGGTTTAAAAAGAGAGTTTCTGGACAGGCAGAATCACACAGAGAAACTATCTTGAATAACAAAAACAAAAACACACGGGTGGGGGGAGACAGAGACAGAGAGAGACAGACAGAGAGACAAAGAGTCCAATTTGCTGAGGCCTGCTGTGATGCCCTGGCCAATGTTTATTATCGATACTTGTATTCTTGTTTTTCCTTTACTGTGTGGCCCTTGCATTTTCATTGTTGTGCCAAGTTCTGAAGCTAATATCCCTGCTGATTCTAGGAAAGAGCATTTTCTTTTGTTTTCTTTTTCTTTTGAGATAAGCTCCTGTTATATAGTCCAGGCTGGTCCTGAACCCACTTGATAACCAAGGCTGGCCTGGAAGTCACTGTATAACCCAGGTTATCCTTGTAATGAAAGGCGTCCTCCTCTTCCTGCCATGTGCTGGGATCACAGGCATATACCACCAATCCAGACTCCCAAGCCTCTCCCCATGTATACAGATAGGTCATTTCAGAGATGTTTCTTAGTGCCTTCGAATACCCTAGATCCCATCCTGATTCTGTTATTCTGCGGTATAGTTTGAACTTACTTTCATTAATTAGGATTTAGACGCATTTAAAAAATAATTTCAAACAATGGAGATCAAGACCATATAATATGTATAGAGTTGATGTAACCTATTCAGTTTAGTCTCCATATATGAGGAGCTTCCGTAGATAATGTGCAAATAAAAGAAATTTCTTGGATTTTTTTCAAGAACTTGCAACTTGATAAATACAATTCAGTGATTCATAATGACAGTCAGACTAATGTGAATGTTGTATTAGAAATAAAACACAGCTTTCTCCTTAGATATGAAGTGTCGTAGAAGAAATATTATTTAAAGTTGGTTTATAAAATAACTTGCATTTTTTTAATGTACGAATGGTTCCTAGAAGACCACTGGATGCTAAAAGTCTTTCCAAATTGAGAAGAGACATCAGTGCAGTCTGAGAAATACTTTGATGCCCTGAGATTTGTCCCAAGCACCCAGCAGACAAAAGAGTGTGCAAACTTGTTATTTCTGGGCAGGGAGGAGAGATTGAGGGGTCCCTAGAACCTAGTGGTCATTAGCCCAGCAGAGGTACTGAGTCCTAGTTCCCAATGAAGGGACCTTCAAAAAACCAGTAAGATAATACCTAAAGCCAACACCTAAGCTTGACCCCTGCTCTCCACATGTATGTGTATACAAATATATGTATATGTAAACATACCAATATATGTATATCAGAACATAGACACATACAAAGGAAGTGCTTTCAGACTTGAGAAAATATATAATCTGTATCACATTACAAGTCACTTAAAGAGCTCCTGCTTCTGAAACATGGGACTTTGTATAGATACAATTCCTTACATGATACAAAGTACAGTAAAGAAGCTTCATACCTCATAGTGCACATGGCACTAGAATATCCCGGACTACGTATTTTGTACTTTAGCCAATTTTTTTTCTCACCTAAATATTTCAACATTTCTTTGGATTGAAAGCATTCTAATATTCTGAGTCAGAACCACACTGGGGAGTTAATCTTCACTGTTAGATTCATACTCCTAACTGTGCAAGCATTTGGAGCATGCTCTTCGTTAATAGGCTTATTTCGTTCTGGATTGCGTGTATATGTGAAGGATGGGCTTGTGTGGGTGAACACAGGTGCCCAGAGAGGGAGTTACAGTCCTTTGTGAGTCTCCTGATGTGAATAGTGGGCACTGAACTCACATCTAGAAAAGAAGTACACACTCCAAAATCCTGGGCCAACTCTTCTGCCTGGTTTGGATGATTCTTACAAGGCAATGAAATAGCATGAAGTTTTGCTCATGTACCATGAAGGAACAAGGAGCTAGAGAACAACCATCCACGGATAGGAATCATCCTCACCACACGCATGTACTGCTGGGAGTGTGCAGTGCCACAAAGGGCTTAGGTGGATTGCTGTGGGAGAGTCCTTTAGTCACAAAGCTATTGTCACATTCAATGTCCCCAGACCATCAGTAGCAAGACTGAGATCTAGAGAGCTGAAGTGATTTCCCCAAGGCTACCCAGCCTACTGGAGACAGAGGAAAATTAAAATCACCCTTCCCGTTCTCCGTTTGGAGTTCCTGATTTCATTCATTTCGCTTATATATTGCAGTCTGTCCTTTCTTCAAATGCCAGAGTTTGAGACATAAAGCTAGGGGGCTAAGGACAATCAAATGTTAAATATCATGACTGTCAGCCTGCCAATAATGAATAATCCGGAACTAAATTTCGCTGTGCGCGGAGATCGCATGGAAAACTTGCAAACTGCAGTTCCAGCTTCAGGAGTTCTGGGGAATCATCGCCCTCCGAATTTCTAAGGAGCCTTCAGGAAAAGGCACTGATGTGACACACCTGTGACCTTCTGGTTAGCAAAGAACCACGTGTTTTCAGGATATCTCCAGACTAGAGTGTGTGGTGTGTGTGTGTATGTGTGTGTGTGTGTGTGTGTGTTTGGTAGTGGTGGGGGTGAGGGTGTTAGGACAGGACAAGATGAGGTGGTCTTTAAGATGAGGGGAGAAACTAGAATTAAAACCTGAGAAATGGGCGGAGCAGAGCACCCAGCAAGACCAGAGATGAATACTGAAATTTCCCGCCGGTTTAGTGTGAGGGGGAGACACGTACCCAATCCAGAAAGACTAACTGATTTTGCTACTGATAGCACCATGTGGCAAATGTCAAGGATCCTAACCTAATTCAGATTCTTTGTAAGGATTTCCCATAGAAGCTTTTCCTGGCCTGGGGGTTTGCCAGAGGACACCAGAAGACCCAGTTCCTCTCTAGTCAATCTTTCCTGCAGTTTCTCCCCTACATCCCCACCTAGGCCCACAAGGAGAAGATTTTTAGGGACGTACTTTAAGCACTTTTGACCTTGCTGCTCAAATGCCTCTAGTATGAGATAAAATTTTCCCTATCCTCCTCCTCAGAACAGATTACCCCCCCCCCCCCACCGCTAGCAGGCGGCAAAAATAAAGCTTGTCAGAAGCAGAGCTGGCTTAAGACTGGCTAATTATCCCCCACTTACCTATCCAGCTTTATCTTGGTCCATTGAGGCGTTTATCTGCATTTTTTGGCCCTTGTGTTTAACTTGTTTGAATAGGAAATGAGTTGCTGTGGCTTTGCTGAGGCTGAGGATTTATCCTGAATGGAACCACATGGACTGACTGCAATCAAACACCACAAAGATGATCTGTGGTGACTCAGGATGCTTGAACCCTGCACTTGTAGATAATAACAACGATGTCATTTAGATCACGCCACATTGTTTAAAGATGCCAACATTATCCACGTGAATTATGTGTCCTACAGATAAAGGTTTAAACACACACACACACTAAAAAGGTCAATATTGCCTTTTGCAGAAATTAGGCAACATGCTTGAGAGGTTTTTGGGGATTGATGGTTCTGTTTTGCTTGTTATGGCTGTGGACACAGAATAAACCTGAAGGCCGAGACCACAGGGCAAGAGAAGAGTGCATTCTGGGCAGAGACCTTGATAACTCTTGTTTTTAATCTCAAGAGAAGTTTTTCTAAAGGAGCTCTCACTAGTCTGCACTGACAGGGGGAAGCTTCGATAGGTTTTCTTAAGATGAGTGGCTACTGTACTGAAAAGAAAGGAGATCTATGTTTTTCACTAATATGGCAGCAAAGCATGGAGCCTGAAAAAAAATAAGTTTTCATGGGAAGGAAAGGAGTCCTTTCTCTACCTCGCAGGAGAAGAAAATGATTGGTCTTAGGTGGAAGAAAGCAGTACCAACAGCCAAGTGAGTTACTTGCCAAAGCATAACCTACTTTACTGGATTTGTTATGATCCAGTAATGGAAAGTGACTATGATCCTTGAAGAACAAAGAGACAAATATTACTTAGACTTTAACATATACTAACTCTGCTGGAAATGGTCATCCTGTCCACTAACAGCCACTGGACTTATTGCCCTGTGTTTCTGGAGGGTTTTATTGTTGTTAAGCAATGAGGCAGAGCCAATATCTGTTCCACAGTTTCAAAGATGCCCACCCTAAGCGATTCTAATCCCTTATCAATCCCTTCCCTGCCTCATCTCTGGACAGGGGAGGCTTGATAACCTCCCAGGCTGGTTGGACAAGGCAGAGGGATGCACCAAGCCAAACGGATTCTTCACGACATCCTCTTCCTCCTCCTTCACATTGCTTCTAAACTCCCCTGCCACTTAATACCGGCTGAACAGTGCACCCGGTTTCGAAAGTCTTCAGCTGAATCCTCAAAGGACAGAATCCACATGCACATTTCAAAACCATCATTTTTATGCTTCCAAAAGAGATGAGAATTTTCAAAGTGAGAGTGACCTTGTTTCTTTGCCTGAGAAGGAAACTGGGAATCTGACAGAAGCTAAGAACTTG